>NC_089841.1:42105534-42767976 GCF_035609145.1 Eleutherodactylus coqui
CGCACGTAATACTGCCAGGTAAAAATAGAACCGCTGGCGAGTAACTGACGGCGACGTCCGCTACGAGATCCAAGCCGGAGGAAGCGAGATGCTGCAGCTCCAGGAATAGAAATCATCAAGTATCACAGCACTCTTAAACTTATTGCTTTCCAGTTGTTGCAAAACTACAACTCCCAGCATGCCTTGCAGTGTTGTTTCAGAAGTTATTCTTTACATACTGTAAAGTTCTACAATGTCAAAAAAACAATCCTGCGACTAGAAGACGTTGCTGTAAACCCCGTCCTGCAGCTCCATCTCAGGCAGCTATACAAATGATGAGAGTTGTGGTGATTAGATGGACGGTCTTGTCACCCGAGGCCCTAAAAGTGGTTCCCCCTTTGGCCTATAAGAGGTTCTCGGAGGCTCCTTGTGTGTAGTGACCTCTTCTTCCGCTTGTTGGCCACTAGACGCCTCTACGACACAGAGAAGAGATTTCACCCTTCATTGGTATCAAAGGGTACGTACGCATTTTCCGTATTTTCGCACGCACAAAAAAATAGGACCTGCTCGATTTTGTGCGAATGTCTGCACAAAAGTTCCCCATAGAAGTCTATGGGAGGTGCACAATACACAAATGCACAATTCCATTAAAAAAAAAAGAACACGCCTGGACCTCGTTAGGCTAAATAGCTATTTAAACAACGGTGTGGGTTCGTTCCGCTGATATATACGTGTGCGTTGAGTTTGTGAAAAAGTAAGCTACGCAAAGGCGCACAAATCAACCACGTTCACAGTGCAAATATGTTGCAATCCCCGGCCCGCTCCGCCTCCATTCACTAGCAATGATGGTATAAAAGCGCAGGAAGGATTATTAGCGGGATGACCTGCCGGCAGCAGCGCCCCACAGGTCATCCCGTGCAGAAGGGCCCTAAATCTCTCTGTTCTATGTAAGACGTTCCCATTGATGTTTCTCCTCTTGCAGAGATCCCGCCGCTGGCATTTCCTGCTATTATCTACAAAGTCTTTTCTGCTTTCTTTCTTCTGGCCTGAGAAATGTCCGTTATCTGACAACCTGCGCCTCGGGGCCTGCACGTGTGTGAGGATGAGCGGCGCTCCTGGTCGCTCTGGTTCATCACTTTACACTCTCCTACCTGCATGAAAAGTAGCATTTATTTCCATATGTTAACACTTACTGGGGCTCCTTTGGTCTAATGACATCAGATACTCTCTGTGGCATACTTTCTACTAACGTCTGATACACTTCAGCTGGTATTTCCCTCCATTCATCCTGCAAACGTTCTCTCAAAGAAGATGGACGCCGTTCATAATTTCTGACCCAACATTCCAGTTCATCTCAAAGATTTTCAGTGGGTTCAGGTCGGGACTCTGTGCATCCAGTCCAATTGTGGAACATCCATATCCTCCAACCAACGTAAAACAGTGCTAGACTTGTGACCGGGCACGTTGTCTGGTTGGAAGTATGGCTGACCATTCCCAGAGTATTGCCGCATTGTCGGCACCAAATTATTGTCTAGTACCCCTCCGTGTTCATGGTTCTTGTCACTGCAACCAACGGACCGTGTGCCTAAATGGAGATCTACCCCAGCTAGGAGCTGTCGAAAGTAATGTGAAGTTAGTTACCGAGTGCGACACTCGGTAAAAACGTACAGAGAGGCGGCCATCCGTGCTCAGCCACCCAGTGAACCGCGTTCACCTATTTTGCCACCACCGCGGTCTCCCTAGACTGTAACGAAGTGGTGGCCATAAACCATATGTGCAGCGTTGGACAGATTGGAGCAGACGGCTCTAATGATCAGCAATGATGCATCGGTTTCCTTCCATCTATACTACATTAGCGCACTTTTCTTCCCTCTTTCACGCCTTATCTGCTCCGCTCTGTGGCAGCGCGATTATCTGATTGTCATTTCTGCGTTTACTGGAAACCCCGTTAATAATTGGCAGCGATTTCACGTCATGTAGACTGGTAAACACATTGGAAGGGTCATTAGTAATGCTGGCTGCGGCGGCTTGAGCGGTCTGTGTGCTCAGCCGTGATTAATGGTTGCCGCCACCGTTCATGACGAGGATCCCAATGTTTATATCCGAGGAGACACGTAGGAGATGGATGGCCACCGCCTGTGATATTTGTGTCTGCGGCAGAAGACTTCTGCTATAAATTATAAGGGAGTCGTAGAAAGATCACCAAGCAGCAAAGGGTCCGTGCAAAACTAGCTTATGGGCCCTTAGCTTTTAGATCATAGAACGCCCCCCCACCCCCTTATAACTCTCCAACAACCCACAAGTTATTATGAAATTCATTATACATGACTTTATATATGAGAGGCGGCGAGGTGATCAGTTAATTGTCCCTGCCAATCGCATTGGGGGAAGCCGCAGCTAGTCTGACATTTCCCTTACAGTGGTCTCGGCTCTTCCCGTCATAATGGCCCTCTGATAATAACGGCAGGAGGTTGGCCAGGAAGGGATCTGCTCATACGAAGTGATTCTCCATAAGACATAATGGGAGTCTTGAGCAAGGGATTCCGCTCTATGGCATTCTTATGTCCTAATAGGGCATATAAGCCAGATGTCATCTTGAAACAACCCCCTTTAATAGACAGTAGGATGCTGCTTTTGGTATAGCAAAGAGCTCCTTTACCTGCTGGGCCCCTATACAGCTACATGTGTCTAACAGAAGTCCCACCCCTGAGGACCGGACCAAAAAGATAAGCGACGCCTTGATGTGCCTGACAGCAACCTATTTCCCCAAACTAGTTGAAGGAACTTTAATATTGATGACCAGAAGTGAGCGCTCTGGGCTCTTCACTGTAAGCCAGACACAGCACTGTACATTGTATACTGGCTGGACCTGGTACTGCAGCACAGAAAGGTCATGTAACATCACAGTCCGAGGAGGAGGCCACAGTGCTTGCCCAAGTGCTGCGGCCTCTTCAAATAGCTGATCAGCGAGGGTCCTAGGAGTCACCCCCACACCAATCAGATATGGTTGGCCCGTCCAAAGGATAGGCATTATGTAGCAAGGACTCATTCAGATTTATAGGGTTGGCCGTTATCTTATGTGCATGGCGGTCTATAGTGACATCTGTATCTATAAAGCTGAATGACAACCAATCAGACTGTCATCATAAAAGTCACGGCTGTTGTCAACTTTTGAATAGCATATGTTGGGGCAGGACAAGCTCTACTTGTGCCATCACTTGAGATCCCTGAGGATTGATGTTGTATGGACAATTCCTCGAAGGTGCATGGCATGACTGCACCACGCCTCTTATGTTGCTCCAGGAGATAATTCAGTGACACATTCTCCACCGGTAACGGTGCCATTACTCATTTAGCTCATGACATATTTGCTCCTTATTCCTGCTTGGTCAATGGAGGACTACTGTGACCTTACCAGTGAGAAGGTCCTATACCCCTATTTGCTCAGACTCTGACCAGTCATATTACCATGATTGCATGCCGGTACTTCTCTTGGTGCCACTTTCATGGTTCTCCTCTACATTTATACATCGTGACGTTGCAGGAAACATTTGAAAAGAGAACATCTGAAGAAGAATCATCCACCACAAAGTTACTTCTATGAATCCATCAGGAGGAACATCTGCTCCTCCATAACACAACAGCTCGGCTGTCCCTTACAGCTGATACTTAGTGAAGTGATTGTAATCTTCAGAGACTTCCCATGGGTTATGTAAGAAGGTCTCAGAGGGAAGATAAGGATCAGTAAATGAGGATCTGCAGTCATTACATGGACCTCCCACCAGCAGGACAGTCATCATCTTCTGCTTCATCTCTGATGTCCGTCCACTGTTACAAATTATAGCAGAGCTGATGATACAATCTACTGTGCAGATGGGGGTCTGCAGGCTGCTAACACCATGAACACTGCGGAATGCAGAGCTCTCACTACTAGTGCAATGGTGGGGTATGTAGAATAGGGATTCCAGAGAGGGAAGGTGATGGCACATGGCTAGGATGTTTCAGTACTTTCTGACCGTGAGGTTCTGGCAACTGGGACCCCCACTGATTCAGAAAAAGAAGGGGCTGCAATTCTGGGTTCACCCCCTGTTATTTTTATTGCTAGACAGTCCAGTTTAATGAGGTTGTGCCAAGTCAAAATATAATCCCCTTTTTAATTGATGGGGGTCCGACCGCTGGGTCCTGAAGGTTCCTGAAGGTTCCTGAATGAATGCAGGGCATGTGACACGCTAGAACTGACACTCTATAGCAGAGAGGTCACTGTCCTTAAGAACTGACACTCTACAGGAGGGAGGATGCTGCCATAAGAGATAACACTACAGGAGAGAAGTGCCTGCCAATAAGAACTGACACTCTACAGGAGAGAGCACCCTGTCCATAAGAGCTGACACTCTACAGGAGAGAGCACCCTGTCCATAAGAGCTGACACTCTACAGGAGAGAGGCCTCTGCCCATTAGAGCTGACACTCTACAGGAGAGAGGCCTCTGCCCATTAGAGCTGACACTCTACAGGAGAGAGGCCTCTGCCCATTAGAGCTGACACTCTACAGGAGAGAGGCCTCTGCCCATTAGAGCTGACACTCTACAGGAGAGAGGCCTCTGCCCATTAGAGCTGACACTCTACAGGAGAGAGGCCTCTGCCCATTAGAGCTGACACTCTACAGGAGAGAGGCCTCTGCCCATTAGAGCTGACACTCTACAGGAGAGAGGCCTCTGCCCATTAGAGCTGACACTCTACAGGAGAGAGGCCTCTGCCCACAAGAGCTGACACTCTACAGGAGAGAGGCCTCTGCCCATTAGAGCTGACACTACAGGAGAGAGGCCTCTGCCCATTAGAGCTGACACTCTACAGGAGAGAGGCCTCTGTCCATAAGAGCTGACACTCTACAGGAGAGAGGCCTCTGTCCATAAGAGCTGACACTCTACAGGAGAGAGGCCTCTGTCCATAAGAGCTGACACTCTACAGGAGAGAGGCCTCTGTCCATAAGAGCTGACACTCTACAGGAGAGAGGCCTCTGTCCATAAGAGCTGACACTCTACAGGAGAGAGGCCTCTGTCCATAAGAGCTGACACTCTACAGGAGAGAGGCCTCTGTCCATAAGAGCTGACACTCTACAGGAGAGGCCTCTGTCCATAAGAGCTGACACTCTACAGGAGAGGCCTCTGTCCATAAGAGCTGACACCCTACAGGAGAGGCCTCTGTCCATAAGAGCTGACACCCTATAGGAGAGAGGGCTCTGTCCATAAGAGCTGACACCCTATAGGAGAGAGGGCTCTGCCCATAAGAGCTGACACCCTACAGGAGAGAGGGCTCTGCCTATAAGAGCTGACACCCTATAGGAGAGAGGACTCTGCCCATTAGAGCTGACACTCTACAGGAGAGAGGCCCCTGCCCATTAGAGCTGACACTCTACAGGAGAGAGGTCCTTGTCCATAAGAGCTGGCACTTTACAGGAAAGAGGACCGTGTCCATAGGAGCTGACACTCTGAAGGAGGGAGGTCCTTTTCCATAGGAGCTGATACTTTACGGCTGGGTCCACAGGGGGGGTATTTTCAAAATCTCACCCACTTCCCTGCTACTGTAAATCCCGCAGATTTTCCATGCAGAGGGTCCTCTGGACATTCCAACCGCAAATCCGCTCCATGTGAGGAGAGAAGCCCCTGCCCATCATTTCTTTTGAGGATTCACATAGATTTTGGGTGCGGTGGGGGTCTGTTACTCCACATATCGCTGAGTTGCTGGTGTTTGCTATTAACACTCAGGAATCCCGGCTCCCTCACATTCCAGTGTTGGGGGGTCAGTTGCCAGGTAACTTTCCTGCGGGAGAGAAGACGGCACTTTTATATGGTATTTTATGTGCGGTTTACGGACTCGTTGAGAGGTTTCTCAGGACACAGAATGCTGCAGGTTGTGAACGCCGCGAGGCTTCCTCGTGTTATATGGACGGACCCTGCTACTGGTCATAATGACGGGGAACCGTCTGGTCGCTGCAGCGTCACCTGTGCCATGATGCGCACATTTCCCACTGCTTGTTATGGGGTCCTTATAGCCACTTCTGGGGAAAAAGGGTCTCGTTGTTGGAAGTTCACAAATAAGAGCTCTTTCACACGGAAAGGTAGGTGCGCAAAAATCAAGCATGTAAAAAACACGCGGCTATGAGAACCAATGGTTTCCTGTGGGAACGTTCAGATGAAGGAATCTACATTTTCCATTAGGAGAACATTGGTTCTAATAGCCACGTATTTTTTAAGCGCGTGATTTTTGCGCACCTAGCTTCCCGTGTGAAAGAGGCTGCCTAAGGATAAGCAGGAATGACGATATCTGTAGCTGCATGAGGAAAAACGTATCTGAGATTCACTAAACATTGATCATAATCACATTACTGTATACACCCAACAGCCATAACATTGGGCCTCATTTATTAAAACCATTTAAAAAAAAATGTACGTGTTGCCCATAGCGACCAATCACAGTGCAGCTTTCATTTTACCAGAGCAGTATGAGAAATGGTGATTGGTTGCTGTGGACAACAAGGACAGATTTTCTTTAAGACAGTTTTGATAAATGAGGCACCACCTGCCTGATATTGTGTAGCTCCTCCTCTCTGACCCATAAAGGCCTGGACCCTACGGGACCTCTAAAGTGTCCTGGACCCTACGGGACCTCTAAAGTGTCCTGGACCCTACGGGACCTCTAAAGTGTCCTGGACCCTACGGGACCTCTAAAGTGTCCTGGACCCTACGGGACCTCTAAAGTGTCCTGGACCCTACGGGACCTCTAAAGTGTCCTGGACCCTACGGGACCTCTAAAGTGTCCTGGACCCTACGGGACCTCTAAAGTGTCCTGGACCCTACGGGACCTCTAAAGTGTCCTGGACCCTACGGGACCTCTAAAGTGTCCTGGACCCTACGGGACCTCTAAAGTGTCCTGGACCCTACGGGACCTCTAAAGTGTCCTGGACCCTACGGGACCTCTAAAGTGTCCTGGACCCTACGGGACCTCTAAAGTGTCCTGGACCCTACGGGACCTCTAAAGTGTCCTGGACCCTACGGGACCTCTAAAGTGTCCTGGACCCTACGGGACCTCTAAAGTGTCCTGGACCCTACGGGACCTCTAAAGTGTCCTGGACCCTACGGGACCTCTAAAGTGTCCTGGACTCTACGGGACCTCTAAAGTGTCCTGGACCCTACGGGACCTCTAAAGTGTCCTGGACCCTACGGGACCTCTAAAGTGTCCTGGACCCTACGGGACCTCTAAAGTGTCCTGGACCCTACGGGACCTCTAAAGTGTCCTGGACCCTACGGGACCTCTAAAGTGTCCTGGACCCTACGGGACCTCTAAAGTGTCCTGGACTCTACGGGACCTCTAAAGTGTCCTGGACTCTACGGGACCTCTAAAGTGTCCTGGACTCTACGGGACCTCTAAAGTGTCCTGGACTCTACGGGACCTCTAAAGTGTCCTGGACTCTACGGGACCTCTAAAGTGTCCTGTGGTATCAGCAGTGAGTCCTGTAAGTCCTGTAAGTGGCTCGGTGCGGCCTTCGTGGATCAGACCTGTTTCTCTTGATCTGGGATTTGGAGAAGTCATAACCTTCATCTCTTTGTCCTGTTCTGGAGCAGATTCTGCCGTGCGGCCGAACGCTTTATCCTGCTGACAGAGGGTGCTGCCATTAGGGAATCCCGCTGCCATGAAGGGGGTACTTGTCTATAGAATGTTAGGTAGGTGGGACATGCTACATCCACATGATGGCAGGACAAAAGTACCCAGCAACACATTGTAAGAATTTACTCAAAAGTTTACTATGTGCCTGTCTTTTCTAGTTATGCCCCTCATCCCACTGCAGACAGGGAGGTGGGGAGAGGCTCCTGCAGCCAGTTATCGTACTACCAGGCAGAGGACAGTAAGGGCTTATTCACACTAATGCATTTGCACTGCGTATTACATGTGCAAAATTTGCACACAATACGCAGTGAATAGAACCCATTGATTTTGATGGCTTCAGTCACATGTGCATTTCGGTCATGCAAAAAAAAACAAAAAAAAAACCTGCAGCATGTCCTATTTTGGTGCACATTATGCAACAATTAGCCCATATTGAACTTAAATAGCCACTGAAGTCAAAGGGAGCATACTTGGGTCTTTTTGAGTGCACAAATACACATAAGGCTGGGTTCACACAGGGCGGATTCCCGGGAAAAAAATGCGAGATTTCCGATGGGAAAAGCACTGCTTCAAAACCCGCGGCGCTCGCATAGAGCAGAGTGCGGCCACAGCGGAAAAAGAAAAAAATGAACATGTTGCGGCCGCCTAATCTGCGACGTAGCGCCAGCTTTGCTGTCCCGTGTGGACGAAATTTCTGAGAAATCTCGTCCACATAGCTGGCTAACCCTTGGATTTGCGGCCGCAGGCGGGTTCGCCGTTGCGAAATTCCGGACGGAATTTCCACGGCAAATCCGCCCTGTGTGAACCCAGCCTAACATGCGCATGCAAAAAGTACAGTAAAATACGCAGAGATGCATGCAAAAACGTAACACCCATTGTGCAGATACGGACGTAAATGAACTTCTGCCTGTGTGAAGCCGGCCTAAGGCCTTATGTCCACGGGTGGATCGGATTTTGCAGCGGAATCCTACCTTGCCTGTGGCTGAGGGCACTGCGGGCGTTATTCTTACCCGTCTGGGTCTTCTTTCTCTTCACTGCGAATGCACCGGCGGGGGCTGCCGCACATGAGGAGTGGAGTTTTTTTTCCAATTGTGGACGGGTTGCAGATTGGATGGCTTCTATTGACTTCAATGGAAGCCTTCTGTGCGGGATCCGCATTGAAATGGAGCATGCAGCGATTTGTTTTCCAGAGCAAAAGATCCGCAAATCAAATCTGCATGCTCTTATTCATGAGCGGACGCCCGTGTATCCCTATGGGTGGCCTGATTTGCGGATCTTTCGCGTGGATTCCACAAATCAGATCCACCCGTGGACATTGGGCCTAAGGAGGAGGGGGTAAGAAATGGCTGATCTCCTGGGACACACAGAAGATTTCTTTATATCTCTCTCAGTTTTAGGGCCCTTTTAGACGAGACGATAAATCGTTTGGATGCCAGCATCCAGCAGGCATCTGAATGATTACTGTTCAGTGTAAAGGCATGCCCTGACCGAACGGCAAACGAAAATTCAATTCGCTTCTCGTTCGTCATTCAGTTTATGCATGTGGAAAACTGAACGACAGATCAGCCCGTGTAAACAGGCAGTTGTTCATCTGTGAGCGACTACCTGTTTACTATGTCTGCAGGTGAGCTAGAATGATGCCCGGTCCTCTCCACCTCCACTCACTAGCGACGACCCATGACCATTCCTGTTTAAAAGGACATGCATGATTATTGCTGGGACGACCGTCAGGTATCTGCACCCAACAGGTCGTCCCACATAAAAGGGCCCTTTTACTGTAGTACAAGATAAAATAGGATCAAAGTGAAGAAGAAGATAAAGGCAGGAAGTGCCGGGATATTTATGGTGAGGTTTCTGTGTGCAGCGCCCTTACTGTGGTCTATAAAGCTGCAGTCTCCCCATATAATGCTGATAAGGCAGAGAACAGAGAGCAGCCTGTTGTACGCCCTGAACTTCCTTAGTCAGGAACTGGCCGGAGGAATGTCCATGTAAGGAAGAGAAGTGGAACTGCGAGACGGTCGTCCTGCCCTGAGATCGCTTTACTTTCCTTCAATACGCGGGTCAGCTCTCTGTATTAGAAACAACAGGAGGAAACAATAAGTCCGCAGCTATTTATACCGCTGCTTCAGACAAGACACACAAAGGACAGCAAGGAAGGGCGTCACGTGTCTTGTATCACATAAGTGCAGTACAAAGCAGGTAGTGTGCTGCACGCCCAAACCGTCCCCGCTAGTTGCTGTAGGTTACAATCCACTTTTCAGATGCACATTGGACAAACCGTGCAGCCAAAAGCTGCATTAAAATGTATGCATGTTTTTTGCCCAGTTTTGACCGCCCTGCATACTGCCTGCCCATGTGAATGCACCCTATAACTACATGACAGAGGCAACAAGAGTGCCCCCATAACACAGCCAGCTTATAATGCCTGTAGCACGGTGATAACTACAGTAGCGCCATAACACACCCAGCTAGTGGCATAGGTATAGGGGTCACAGCGGTTGCAATTTTGAACAGGCCCTTAAGCCTGAAAGCCCAAAGGTCTCCTTTGCCAAAACAGCAGTCAAGGCTGCCTCTTCTGTAACCCCGTTATACTCACCGCAGCTTCGGGGGTAAGACAAATTCTATTTCCTGCTGCTGCCTGACGGCTGGCACAGTGCTGCATTCTGAGACCAAAAGACAGAAGTCGGGCAGCAGCGATGGTAGGAAACAGAGGAAGCCAATATTAGACTGTGGGGGCAACTGTTGAACGTGGAGGGGTCTACTATTAAACTATGTGGGCATGGCCTTCAATAGATGTGAGGGCATGGAGGGAGCCACTATTAAATGGGGATAGTAAAGACAGAGAATAAGATTGAGCGTGGAACAAAACCCAATGGAAGGTGATAAGCCAATAAGGATCTGGAATTATAGGTGTTTGTAGAGGTGCTGACTGCCGGATAACGCTCCACCTAGATGGGCGCAAATGTGACAAGGAGAAAGAAAAAAAGGCTGGTGGAAAGGCGCAACACTCTAAACTTGGTAGAAACTGGAGGTCATGTATAAAGTAGTGAAGAATTTCTCTTTTATTGGACAACATGAAAAGCCAGCATGTGAAACACATTTCGGGTCACACCCCTTCGTCAGTTAGGCTGGATTAAAACATACAAGCAATTGAAGACCTGGGGATGACAAGATTCCAAAACTTTGTGGGAATCACAGAAATCCTGTAAACCTCCAGTTTCTGCCAAGTTTAGAGTGTTGCGCCTTTCCACCAGCCTTTTTTCCTTTCTCCTTGTCACTATTAAATGGGGGACACATCAGGGGCGACTATCGGATGGTGGAGGCAACTATTAGACTGTAGGGCTATGGAGGGGACTACTGTTGGTCTGTGGAGGCATGCAGTGGGCCACTGTTGGTTTGTGGATGCATGAAGGAAGCTGCTATGGATTTGTGGAAGCCACTGTTAAATTGTGGGGACACAAAGGGGGCCACTATGGATCTGTTAGGCCATGGGGGGGGGGGGCACACAGAGAGGACCACTGTTGGTTTGTGGTGGAACAAAAGAACCACTGTTGGTTTGTGGGAGCACAGAGAGGTGCCACTATGGATTTGTGGGGGTATGGAAGGGATCACTATTACTTTGGGGGAATTATTAATTTTTAAGGGCTCTAAGTGGGTATTACTACCTGGTAGGGAGCACACAGGAGAAATATTACTGTGTGGGTGTACTTAGGAGGGCACTATTACTGTGTGATACAAAGGAAGTATTATGTCTTGTGGTGGGCACTATGGGGGAGTTGTTACGGCACTCTGCCCCCCGAGCGCCAGGTGGGGTGCCCTGAACTTCCCGCACCCCACTGTCCCTGCCTACTTGCCTCGGCCCTGGCTAACCCCAGGCGGACAACTGGGCGGCGGTCCCTGCTCTGGCTAGGGACCTGGCGACTACCTAGATGGAACTACTAACGGGGGACAGAGTGCCGACAGAAGAGGCAGGTGGAACAGACCAACAGAACTTACAAGGCAGAGTAAGGCTGGAGATTGAGCTCACAGGTAAACTGAAAGGACACTGACTAGTAACTAGAGCAGACTGAGCCAGACCTGACTAGAGGCTAACAGAACCAATAACTGGCAGTGAGCTCAGGTCACTGCCAGCCTTTTAACTTAAAGCCTCCGCCCAGGGGCGGAGAGTGGGAGGAGCCAACTCTCCCACTGTTGCATATGGAAGGTGGAGGAGAGTGGGCGGCACCCTACGGGCGGACACGCCCACGCCGCTGCACGCTGGCTGCTCCACGCCGCCGGGCAAGCCCCGACAGCAGAGCTCCGGGACGCCGGAGCCGACATCGGAGTGGCGCGCGCCGGCCGCGGGACCCAGCGCCGCCCTGCATGGTAACATTACCCCCCCTCTGACGGGGGACCTCCGGGCCCCCGGAAACTCAACCAGGCTTATCCGGAAAACGATGGTGGAACCGCCGTACCAACACGGGAGCGTGAACATCACGTGCGGCCACCCAGGAATGATCTTCTGGTCGAAAACCCTTCCAGGCCACCAAATATTGTAGGGTACCTCGACACCAACGAGAATCCAGTATCTCCTGGACCTCGTATTCAACTTCATCCCGGACCAGGGTGGGCGGAGGGGGACCGGAGGTGGGCATCACCGAAGGGACAAAAGGTTTCAATAGCGACTTATGGAATACCCTGTGAACCCTCCATGTGGCTGGCAACCCCAGCTCGTAGGCGAGTGGGTTCACCACACGTGTGATGGCAAACGGCCCCACGTAACGTGGCGCCAGCTTCAAGGACGGGACCCGCAATTTGAGATTTTTAGAAGACCGGTATACCTTCTGTCCCACCCTGTAAGGTTCAGACACAGACAGACTCTTCCCACTACGCAACTGCATACGGGCCCCCGCTGCCTCCAAGTTTCTCTGTACCTCTTTCCATACTCCCCGAAGCGTATCTGTGGCGACATCAGCTGCAGGACAGACCGACGGAGTAGGGATTGCTGTAAGGAAGCGAGGATACTGACCGTATACACAAAAAAATGGAGATACCCCAGTGGAAGAACAAAGGCGGTTGTTTAGTGCAAACTCTGCCAACGGCAGGAACTCTGCCCACTGATGAGCCTTTTCGCTAGCAAACAACCGTAAATATTGCACTAAATCTTGGTTCTTCCGCTCAGTCTGACCATTAGTCTGCGGGTGGAACGCTGAAGAGAAGGAAAGCGACGTTCCCAGGTTTCTGCAGAAGGCACGCCAAAACTGCGACACAAACGGAACCCCGCGATCAGATACAATATTTTGGGGAACCCCATGTAGGCGAATTATTTCCTTTACAAAAATCGTGGCGAATTCTTTTGCCGAGGGTAGCTTTTTTAACGCCACAAAATGTGCCATCTTTGAGAACCGGTCGACCACCACTAAGATAGTGGTGCACTTCTGGGATTCTGGTAGGTCAGTGATGAAATCTACTGATAAGTGCGACCATGGACTGGAAGGAACCGGTAGCAGTCTCAGAGGACACTCCGGAGGACGCCGCCGACTCTTATTGCGAGCACAGACCGAGCAACCCCTCACCAAGTTGCGGATCTCCTGAGACATGCCTGGCCACCAGAAGTGTCTGGAACAAAGCTCCAGGGTCCCCTGGAACCCTGGATGCCTGGCGAGAACCGACGAGTGAGATTCATCCATGACTCTAAGACGTAAGGTCTCTGGCACAAACCATCTGCCCTCCGGCACCCCCGAAGGAGCGTCCTGCTGAGCATCCTGTAGTTGGGGGACGAAGTTAGACTCTACAACTGCCACCACCACGCCGGGGGCTAAGATATTCTCGGGAGTCATGGTCTCACTATCCGGTACCCCGAAACTCCGTGACAGGGCGTCCGCCTTCATGTTCTTCTCTCCTGGGATATATGTCACGTTGAAATTAAACCTGGCGAAGAACAACGCCCACCTGGCTTGACGAGCTGTGAGTCTTTTCGTATTGGCGAGATATACCAGATTCTTGTCATCAGTATATACGGTAATTGGGTGTCTAGCACCCTCAAGATGGTGTCCCCACTCTTCCAGAGCCCATTTGATAGCCAATAATTCATGGTTACCCACGTCGTAGTTGCGCTCTGCTGAATTGAACTTCCGTGAAAAGAACGCACATGCGCTATACCCAGACCTCCCACTGACTTCCTGCGACAATACTGCTCCTGTTCCCACTTCAGACGCATCCACCTCAATAGAAAAGGGTAGTCGTGCGTCCGGCTGTATTAGCACCGGGGCAGTCGTGAATGCCCTTTTTAGACGGCTAAAGGCCTCAAGGGCTGCAGGCGACCACTTACCCAAGTCGGCCCCCTTCTTAGTCAAGTCGGTCAGAGGTTGAGCAATAACTGAGTAATTCCTAATGAATTTGCGGTAAAAATTTGCAAAACCTAAAAACCGTTGGAGAGCCTTGAGGTTGTCTGGTCTGACCCATTGGGAGATTGCTGCTACTTTATCAGACTCCATCTGAATCTCCGTGGGTAAGATTACATAACCAAGGAAGGATACTTGTTTAGAACCAAATGTACATTTCTCTAACTTGACAAAAAGTTGATACTCGCGCAAACGGGTCAGGACCAACCTCAGGTGCCGCACATGTGAGTCCCAGTCAGGCGAGTACACCAGAATGTCGTCAAGATAGATGACCAGAAATACCCCCAGGAAGTCGTGGAAGACCGCGTTCATAAAACCCTGAAACACAGCGGGGGCGTTACAAAGTCCAAAAGGCATGACCAGACATTCGAAATGTCCTAACGGGGTGTTGAACGCCGTCTTCCATTCATCTCCCTCTCTAATGCGAATTAAATTGTAAGCCCCTTGCAAGTCCAGTTTGGAGAACCAGTGGGCCCCTACCACCTAATTCAATAAGTCAGGAATTAGGGGCAAGGAGCACTGGTTCTTCACAGTGATTTTATTCAAGGCCCGATAATCCACACAAGGCCTTAGTGTCCCGTCCTTCTCTACAAAGAAGAGACCTGCCCCGGCAGGGGACCTGGACGGCCGGATATGTCGGTTGGCCAGAGCCTCTGAGACATAGGACTTGAGGGCTTCATGCTCACGGCCTGACAAATTGAAAATGGCTCCCTTAGGGATGGGACTGTCAGGAATCAGATCAATACCACAGTCCCACTCCCTATGAGGAGGCAGAGCCTTAGACAGTTTTTTGGAGAATACATCCTGAAAGTCTGACAAATACTCCGGAATGAGCACCGTATCTGCGGAGCACACAGCTATGGTAGACAGGTGATTATGGCAGGATGATCCCCAATGAGTCAATTCCCGGGTGGACCAATCAAATTGGGGATTGTGCAGTGCCAACCAGGGCATACCAAGCACCACATAAACCGTCATTTTTTCCATAACCTGGAAAGACAGTTCTTCTGAGTGGAGGATCCCCACCGTGAACTGTAATCTTGGGGTCCTCCATCGTACCAGGCCTGTAGAGAGAGGGGTAGCATCAATACTGGTAAAATGAATTGGCGTCTTCAGCGCCACAAATTCCGCCATCAGAGAACGGACAAAACACAGATTTATCAAGTTAGCGGCTGCTCCGGAATCAATAAACGCCCGCCCTGATCGGGAAAAATCCCGGAATCTAACATGACACAGTACCAAAAGTTTAGGAAGTACCTGTAGTCCTAGGCGATCCTCCCTACAATCCGGCTGCGAGCGTTGAGACCTCAGTGGACAGGTTATCACCCAGTGATTCAGCTTTCCCGCTGTCCAGCTTTCCCGCAGTAGAGGCAGAGACGATGCAACAAACTGATCCGGCGTCGCTCTTTGGGGTCCAGTGGATCCACCTCCATCGGCTCAGGCACAGAGACTGGTAAGGAGGAAGAGGGACCAGGGCAACCGACCTCCCTGACTCTACGGGTCTGCCTGTCCTGCTTCCTAGACCTGAGCCTCCTATCTGCCTTCACCGCTAGCTCCATAGCCTCCCTTAAGGACCCGGGAAGGGAAATTAACAGGTCTTTAACTGCGTCCGAGAGGCCCTGCAGAAAAACGTCTTTCAGAGCGCTATCATTCCATGTCGTATCCCCCGCATAGCGTTTGAAGTTGGAGCAATAATCCTCCACACAAGACGACCCCTGCCGCAGCGCCAATAACCGCGAAACCGCCAACCCCGCTCGGTCCGGTTCGTCGAATATACCCCCGAGTTCCTGGAAAAAGGAGTCCACGGACTGCAGGCAGGAGGAACCCTCTGGGATGGAAAACGCCCAGGTCTGGGCAGAGCCCCGCAGCAGGGACATTATCAGCCCGACCCTCTGAGCCTCCGACCCGGAAGAACGGGGACGCATCCGAAAAAACAGGCGACACGCCTGTCGGAAAACAAAGAACTTGTTCCTCTCCCCAGAAAACACCTCGGGAAGAGGGCACTTGGGTTCTGGGCTGGTTGAGGCGTCCGGCCCCTGCGACACCCCCCGCTGCTCCTGGGCCACCATGCGGGCGGATAAATTCTGGATCACAGGCACCAGGGCCTGCAGCTGGTTCGTGGGGGAACTGATCGCTTCCATGACAAAACAGTTTTTAAGGGCCAGTTATTATGTTACAGCACTCTGCCCCCCGAGCGCCAGGTGGGGTGCCCTGAACTTCCCGCACCCCACTGTCCCTGCCTACTTGCCTCGGCCCTGGCTAACCCCAGGCGGACAACTGGGCGGCGGTCCCTGCTCTGGCTAGGGACCTGGCGACTACCTAGATGGAACTACTAACGGGGGACAGAGTGCCGACAGAAGAGGCAGGTGGAACAGACCAACAGAACTTACAAGCAGAGTAAGGCTGGAGATGGAGCTCACAGGCAAACTGAAAGGACACTGACTAGCAACTAGAGCAGACTGAGCCAGACCTGACCAGAGGCTAACAGAACCAATAACTGGCAGTGAGCTCAGTTCACTGCCAGCCTTTTAACTTAAAGCCTCCGCCCAGGGGCGGAGAGTGGGAGGAGCCGACTCTCCCACTGTTGCATATGGAAGGTGGAGGAGAGCGGGCGGCACCCTACGGGCAGACACGCCCACGCCACTGCACGCTGGCTGCTCCACGCCGCCGGGCGAGCCCCAACAGCAGAGCTCCGGGACGCCGGAGCCGACATCGGAGTGGCGCGCGCCGGCCGCGGGACCCAGCGCTGCCCTGCATGGTAACAGAATTATTACTATGTGAGGGAATTATTAGTATAGGAAGGGAAGGGGTTAATAGCAGGATGGGGATTCTATGCAGAGACTGGTTGTGGATGGAAGACGTTTTCAAGTGGAGCTAGATGCAGGAAGCACTGCAGCCTCTACAATGTTTACATCTCAGCACGATCCTGTTGATACTCAGGATGCAGTATTATTTATAGCAGCCGTTCTGCGTACTGCAGGCTTGTCGCATTGAAGTGACTAGGACAAACCTGTTGTACTTGCGCAGCGGCCCCTTAAATCAGCTGATTCTGAGCACTGTGCCCCCACCAATCAATTTTTAAAGACTGAATAACCCCTTTAAGTCACAGTATGCTGCTATACATGGCCCAACCGTCAGGCACAAGCATTCGTTTCCCTGACCGTTGGGCCATGTAAAAGTGGAAGCGTTCAGGCGGTTTCGGGCGTTGATTGACATCGTAATTGTCAATATGGATAGATTATCTGCCATACACGGATAAACGATTGCTATAGCAATCATTTACAATACAACCACTAACCCCTTCACTACCCTAGGCCACCAGGGGTGTTATCATTAACCTTTTATTACTATATTCCAATCATTAACTCCTTCACCATCCTAGATCACTAAAGATACAACACTTATCTCCTTCAGTATCCTACACCACCAGGGATATAATTAACCCTTTCACTTTCCTAAACTACCAGGGATGTCATCATTAATGCCTACACTACCCTAGAGCTCCAATAATGTAATCATAAGAACCTTCACTGCCCTAGACCACAGGGATACAATCATTAACTTCTTCGCTACTCCGAGTCTAGACCACCAGGAATACATGAACCCCACTACTATCCTAGACCACCAAGAATGTTATCATTACCCCTTAATTGATCTAGATCTCTAGGGATACAATCATTAACCACTTCACTAACTCAGTCTCCCAGGAATTTAACCATAAACTCCTTCATTACTACCAGGGATGTTAATATTAACTCCTTAACTATTCTACATGAGCAGAGATATAAGCATTAACCCTTTACTATCCTAGATTACCCTGTTTGTTGAGATTAACCCCTCACTGCCCTGCCAGGACATTCCATGTCTCCTTTTATGACTTTGGTATATATTGTGAAGAAAACTGTTAGAACAAGGAGATTTCCCTTTAACCCACTATAAACCCTACTTAATGTAAAATCACAGTAGCAGAAATGTCTTCATTAAAAAGTGACTTCTCTTTTATATCGTGACTTTAAAGGAGATCGTTTCTGCAAACTTGATTTCCCCAAATATAAAAAGAGGAAGATGCAATGTCATGAATGGACACACAGTATGTGGCAACAAGAAAAAGGCCAGCGACCGGATATCTGAAAATCCACGCGCCAGCATTCTTTATTTTATTTTTAACCCTTCATGGACACGGCTAATCTTGGCCTTCAGGATGCAGTGACTCCTCAGTATTCCCCTCACCACATTCTGAGAACCTCTGACTTTTCTGCTGAAGTTGAAGGGACTTCATTATGAGTTTTGCATTATGTATTTCTGTGTATGTAAAATGCAACCAGCTGAACAGAGGTCCTCAGGGCCGTCCTGCGCCTGTCTCTGTTCAGCATACCTCAGGTAAGAGTCCTTTGTTCACTAGCACTGGGGCTTATTGTTCAAATCAAAGGCAGCTTCTGTCTAGTCCTTTTGCGTGGCGCCAGTCAATCATAGCTGCGGCACGCCATAGCTTGCGACCGTTTCAGCGCAGATGATGTGCCCGCGCATTCACAATTTCCATATATATTGTAAATGCTCAGCTGACAGCGCTGTACAGGTGAGCACAGATCAGGTAAAGGATAGTAATTGCATTGTGTCTTAGGCCTCATTCACATGGGCGATACGATTTTACGTCTGCCATGTCGCGGCCGGAAATTGCATGAATGAAAAATAGCCACGTTCGAGTTCCGAGATTGATTAGCATCTTCTTGTCCATTCACACGGGCGTATTGTGTGAAAAATATGCTGCAGCACAGAAGTCTGTCGGTCGGCAGAAATCCTCACAATGACTTCTAATGCTTAAAGAGAGACAGCTGTCTTCTTTTCTGAGCGCCGGACGCAAATAAACTCCCTCCCCTTCCCTTTTTTTTCAGCTCCTATAGGAGTCTATGGGAGCCTCCAGCATTTCTCTTTAAAAGATAGGTGAAGACCATTCTTTTGACGCAGCGTGAAAGATCAAGAACCAAAAACGGTCGCCGATTTGAAATTTTGACGCGCTCGGAAATCGCCCACGTGAATGAATGCATTGGAATCCAATGCTTTACATGACATTCTAATTGACCCCTTAATGCACCATAATGCACATGTATGTCATAGAACACCTTATCTAAAGGCTCTGCGCTATACATGTACAGCATGGGACTGTATGGGCACAGAAGCTGTGGCCTTGCAATTAACAGCGGGATACCAGTGGTGATTGACAGCCAGGCTCCCACTGTAACAGCCGGGTACAGAGAAACCTCTTATCCCAGTGCTACACTCAATAGCAACCGCGGCATGTAAGGAGCTTGAAAGAGAGAGGGGGTTCTGCTGCTACTACCGCTTCCATCACACCCATGGATTTCTATCATTAACTCCTTTACTACCCCAAACCATGAGGGATAATCCAAACACTATCCTAGACAACCAGGGATGCAATCAATAATCACTTCACTACCCAAGACCACCAAGGATGTTATCATTAACTCCTTCACTACCCTAAACCATTAGGAATGTTATTTTTATTCTTTCCGCTATCCTAGACCACCAGGGATGTTATCATTAACCTCTGCACTACCCTAGACTACTAGGGATGTCATTATTCACCTCTGCACTACCATAGTTTACCAAGGATATTATCATTAACCCCTTCACTATCCCAGACCGCCAGGAACGTTATCATTAATCTCTGTACTACACTAGACCAGCAGGGACAAACAAAATGGCAAGAAACATTAAAATATATCACTTTTTTTTCATTAAAAGGAAAAATGTTAAAAACATTATCTATTATAAAGATATTTAGCACTGTTGCAATTGTAAGGGCCCCTAAAGTTATGATATTATTTATCCCACACCACACATAGCATTAAAAATTGGCGTATTTGTTGCTTTTTTTCCATTCCCCACTCCAAAAATAAAAAAAATAAAACATTTAGTCAATAAATTATATGCACCTCCGAATGGTGCCAATAAAAACTGCAACTCCTGTCACAGAACACAAGCCCCCGCGACACTATGGCAATGGGGGAAAAAAACTTGCAGCTCTTGGAATGCAACGTTGAAAGAATGGAAAAAAAGGTCCAAAAAAGGCCAGACCTTAAGGGGTTAAGAGAGCGCATTATGAGCAGCTGACGCTGGGATTTTTAGAGTCTCCGGAAAGTCTCGCATTGATAGCGTTATAG
Source organism: Eleutherodactylus coqui (assembly GCF_035609145.1). Lineage (NCBI taxonomy): Eukaryota > Metazoa > Chordata > Amphibia > Anura > Eleutherodactylidae > Eleutherodactylus > Eleutherodactylus coqui. Next base: position 42,125,742 of record NC_089841.1, read on the forward strand.
GTTTGTGGCTGAATGAAAGGCTTTATATCACAAAGCAAATACAGATGTTATCAGCAAGAGCATCAGGAAACATCAGAGGACGTGGCACCGAGCGCTTCATCTCAAGATCTCGGATCTGTCCGGCTTCCTATCGACACTTCCAACCTCAGTCGGCATATCTTATGATGTCATCGCTCACCCTATTCTGGGGTCTTTAAGAGGATGCATGAAGCGAAGTCACTGAAAGTGCCTATTATGACATCATCACTCTTGTCAAGCCATCCTCACATGAACTGGTGTCCAACAGTAGACCTTATATCACACATTCCTGACAACTTTGGTTGACATCATGAAAGGTGATGTCTCCAAGGCAGTGACATCAGTCCTCCTGATGTCACACGTTATTACCCATTATGGAGCCTGCAAGGGGACGCAATCTGGCAACTGCAATCAGATCCCCGAGCTCAATGTACAGGAAAGGCACACTTGGTGATGTAACTACCCACCATGCTCCCAACCTTAATGTTATCCCCTGTGACATCTCATCATCACCTATTCTGCAAATATGAGGCTATGTTAACGACATTTCATATTGTGATGTCAACACATCATCACCACATGCACTGGTGTCCTACACGTGTTAGGGATATCCCTGACAGCCTCTCCTGATGATGTCATCTGTAGTGACATCATCAAGGAAGTGATGTTAGCCTCCCTGATATCACATCGATAATCTCATCACATTCTATGGCACCTTAAAGGAGTACAGCTTAGTTAATAGGCCGATGCCGTGTTGTACAATCTATGTTACATGTGTGTATCATCCTGCGGTTGCCACATAATCGTTCAGCCATATTAAGTATGTGAAACCATATGAATTATTTTATGCACCATGCAAACAGCGACCCAAACAGAAATACTCCACAAGTTGTTGGAAATGAGGAAATGGCTGGTGGAATGGTGCAGTGTCTACCACACAGGAGACACTAAGCAGGAGGATGCTAAAACTGCGACCGGTGGGGAGGGAAGGTGAGGAGACAGTGCCGGCCATAACAGATGTTGTATGGTAACTTTATTACATAGTTAATTGGACACTACGTTGCAGTATTTTTATGCGCTGTATGGTGGTATTATCTTTCAGCACTGTCTGGTGGCATCATGTGTACACTGTATAATGGTGTCATATAGTAGCTTTAATGCACCGCTACTTGGGCACTATATTGCGGTATTGTTTGTGTGCTGTATAGCGGTACTACCTCTAAGCACTGTGTTGGTATCAGATGGTGTTATAATTTTATTGAACTGTTACTTGGGCACTACACTCCATTATTATTTGTGCGACTGCATTATTATTTGTGCACTGTATGTTGCTATTATCTTTGAGCGCTGGCAGTGTCATGTGTATATTGTATAAGGGTAATATATATCAACTATATTGCATTGCTACTTGGGCACTGAATTGCAGTATTATTTGTGTGCTGTACGTTGGTATTATTTCTGAGCACCGCCTGGTAGCATCATGTGAAGATAGTATAATGGTGCCATATAGTAACTATATTGCAGTAATATTTGTGTGCTGTATGTTGGTATTACTTCTGAGCAATGCATGGTCGCATCATGTGTAGATAGTATAATGGTGTCATATAGAAACTACATTGCACTGTTACGTGAGCACTATATTGCAGTATTATTTGTACGCTGTATGGTAGTATTACCTCTGAGCACTGCTGGGTAGCAGCATGTGTAGGTAATATAATGGTGTCATATAGTAACTATTTTGCAGTATTATTTGTGTATTGTATGTTGGTATTACTTCTGAGCACTGCTTGGTGCCATCAAGTAGGTCTGAATAATGGTAATAATAATAATAGTAATGTTATTGCAGTGCTACTTGAGCACTATGTTGCGGTATTATTAGTGTGCTGTATGGTAGTTTTCGTACAGACACTGTTCTACCCTTTCAGTCCTTTTTCGTATAGTCTGTCTATATCACCTCCGCTCCCCTTTTCCACACCACCACCATGGGGTCTGTTATCTCGCTTCCTCATCGGCTCATTTTCCTGTCGCACCTTTTCCATTGTCATTTGATCTGTGGCAGAAATAATAATAATGACGATGATGACGATGATGAACTCTTCTTCCCCGGCTAATAAGGTGTGACACAGGCCGCTGAGCTCCTGCTATGAGAGATGCTTGTTGGAGCATTAAACCCATTTGCATTTTGCACATCACTAAGCTGCAGCGAGAATTAACGTATAAATCACCAGTGTGGGAATTATATCTGTCCGCTTCTGACCTCGTATTGGAAAAATAGCTGCAAGACCGGGGAAACGCAGAGACATTCATAGGAAAAATGTAGGTTTTCTGCTGTGGAGTCCTGCATACTGCAGAACTGCGGAGACGCAGTGTGCTGCCATATGGTTTACAATAGAAGTCACAATGCTGTGACCCAGGTGCATGACCAGCGGTCCTCACCGGTCTATAACGGGGTCCATCAACTCCACTGGAGGGTCCCTGGTGTATTGCAGGAATCACTATCTGCCTGTTAAAAATTTTAGGGGGGTGTCTGGCCTCGTTTCTACTTATATCCTACCCTTCTTCAGCAGACAGGAGAGGCAAGTATATGGGGAGGATTGTCGGCTCTTCTGTCAGAAAGTGAGTTCCCCCAGCTTTACGGGTGAGATGGAAAGTGTTTGGGCCCTTTTACATGGAACGATTATTGTTCAGTGTTTACCACGGCAAGGATTGAAGGACGAAGGGGAATCTCTTCGCTTCCTGTTCGTTTTATGTAGGCAAAAAAATCATCCTTCGCTCATTTACAGATCATTGCACGTAAATAGCGAGCGTTTAGTCGGTCACATTCACTTGTACACGTAATACACAGTGTATAAAACCCATTGACTTCAATGGGTTCGTTCATAAGAGCGTATTTTGCGCACTCTTTTCATTGGCGAAGAAAAATATGCAGCATGTCGTATCCGCTTCGGCGCAATGTATTTGGGCCATGTGCATTGTACTGTACTTTTTTACGCACGCAGACCCTGTTCATATGTGCGCGCAAAACACCCCCCAGCCTGCTTAAAAAGGTTATTTAGCCTAATGAGGTCCAGATGTGTTCTTTTCCCTGTGGTTTTGCGCTGTATTTGGCGCATCGCGTTACTTATTGTGTTCCCCCCATAGACTTCTATGGTCCCTTTTGTGCGCAAATGTGCACCGAATACAGCATGCTCTATTTTTTCGTGTGCGAGAGAAATGCGCCCGCTAAAAAAGGAAATCTGAATGAATCTATAGAAATCAAGTGGTTCTGTTCTCTGCATATTGCGCCCGCAAATACGCCTAAATGATACAATAAGCATTGTCGGGGGGCCCTGTTCTGGCCGGGGCCCGTTATCATATCTGGAGGGCCAGTCGCACCCTGTGTGTCCGCTCCTCAGCAGATGTACATTTACATTCATCTCTGCCCATATTACTGAATGGTCCTTTTATATCCCTCTATATCGGACCCCTCGGATATGTCCCATGTGACCGCCGCGTATATTTTTATCCTTGGAACGGCTGCAATGTTAAGAAATAAAATAGGGTCATGCGAGGCGCCGGGTCATTCGCCGCGCTCCAAGGTCTCCGGGATGATTTGTATGTACGGCAGCTGGACTGCGCAGTCTGAGCCGTCGGCGGCAAATATGAGCAATGGGGAATTAATAGGGGCCAGTAAAGCGAGGTGACCTGTGCTCGACGGACATTAAGGGCCTTCCGCACCTCATGTCTAATGCTCAGCTCATTACCGCGTCCATCGCTGTATCCGTGAACCGTGAAGAGTTGACTGCCGGCACGGTCACCAATGTTCAGTGCCGCACTTGGTATTGTTCTGCACTGCCGATAATGTCCTCCCTGCTCTAATGCGCCATTTATTCCCAGGATGTCAGTGGGAGAATGTGCGCAGTGATAATAATGATTGTACGCTGTAGATTTAAGGCGGCGAGGGAGTTTTTCGGGGCTTATCGACCGATAGCTGATGATCCTCGGGATAGGCTATTAATATTTGATGATGGGGACTGACTTGGCAGGACCATTGCTGATCTCTCTCTTAAAGGGGATTTGTCATCGGAACATTACCGCTTGTATCAATCAGGTTTTTAAAGTAAACATATTTTTAAATAATTTTTTTAAATATTTTTTTTACATTTGCTGCATGCTCACGGGCGAGAGATACGTGCGCAGCGCATTGGCATATACGTTTGTGTGAGCCCGGCCTTGGTCTAATAATAATAGTCTGACACGTCCCAATCGGTAAAGAACACTTCTCAGCTGTTGTCTCATTATCTTCACAGGCAGGATTACACTGAGAGGTGACATCTATATATACATAACACAGGATCCACCATTCACAATACATGATGTCACAGTGCACCTCCTCCCCCTGCCTGCACAGGTTGCAGAGCATCCCCACAACATTCTTCCACAGAAGCCTATAGGTGGTTACAGCTCACCTCTTCCCCTTGAACAAGCCACACAGTCTATCCACATCCCCCTCCCATAAAAGTCTATAGGTGATGGTCACAACTCACCTATTCCTCTTGGTACAGGTAATAGACCATGCCTACAACACTCTCCCATAGAGGCCTATTTAGTGGTCGCAGTTCAACCCTTCCACCGGCCATAGCATCGGCCCACAACACCCTCCCAAAGACTTCTATAAACGATGGTCACAACTCACCTCCTCCCCCTCAAGTCACAGAGCATGCCACAACACCCTCCCATAGAAGTTCACAGGTGATCGTCACAACTCACCTCCTCCCCCTCAAGTCACAGAGCATGCCACAACACCCTTCCATAGAAGTCTATAGGTAATGGTCACAACTCACCTCCTCCCCATCAAGTCACAGAGCATGCCACAACACCCTCCCATAGACGTCTACAGGTGATGGTCACAACTCACCTCCTCCCCATCAAGTCACAGAGCATGCCACAACACCCTCCCATAGACGTCTACAGGTGATGGTCACAACTCACCTCCTCCCCATCAAGTCACAGAGCATGCCACAACACCCTCCCATAGAAGTCTACAGGTGATGGTCACAACTCACCTCCTCCCCATCAAGTCACAGAACATGCCACAACACCCTCCCATAGACGTCTATAGGTGATGGTCACAACTCACCTCCTCCCCATCAAGTCACAGAGCATGCAACAACACCCTCCCATAGATGTCTATGTGTGATGGTCACAACTCACCTTCTCCCCCTCCTGGCACAGGTCACAAAGCATGCCCACACCACTTTCCCTTAGAAGTCTATGGGTCCCCTCCTGTCCATTGTGTCTGTGGCCCATGAGGCTGCTGTAAAGCTCATCACTAATTGTTGCTAACTGCTGCCTAAGCAAGATGGTCGCTCCCGTAGTCCTATATAGACAATAGGAGAAAAAAAAGTCTGCAATTACAAAGTAAAAACAGTTTGGAAATACGGAAAATGTTTCACTATCTGGTTATAATTAGTATAATATACAGGTGATACCTTCCCTTTAAACAGGACTGTACCAGGCACAGCCATGCTCCTATGTACAGCGCTGTATCATCACTGGAGGCGCCCCTTCATTCTGCTGAACGGCAGGTCCCAGAATTCAGACCACCAACAAGAAATCTTGATGGTTTCCCTTTAGGAAAATCCATTATAATATGTGCAAGAAAACATATAAGCCAACTACCAATTGTTCCCCTACATAGTAAGGCAGATATTTCATGAGTGCTAGCCGCTGCCGCAGCGCTCGAGGTGTCCCGACAATTGCTGGCCTAAATTTTCAAGTTCAGCCCAGCAACTAGCGCTATTACACAAACGTTAGCGGTGCTCATGTAATAGCCCCCCAATATCCAGAAGCCCCACATGATACTTTCCCCAGCTCATCACTAGTAAACCCCCTCTGTGTTATGGACACGACTCCTGGACTTTCCACCACAGGTGCTGCCCCTAATCACAGTAGTGGGGGGACCGCTACTACAATGTATTCTGATCTGCGTTTCCGTATGTGTTAAAAGACTCCAATTCCTCCATCAATTTCTCAAACTTTAATTTTCACCGTTTCCCCTCATCTGTTTCCTGAGCCTGTGCACGACACCGCTGCCCCGAGCAGAGAGGAAAGACGTTAGTGCATGGGTTATGTGGGGTGTTCAACACACGTGGAAATACTTGTAAGATAGATAGATATGAAATAGATAGATAGATAGATAGATAGATAGATAGATAGATAGATAGATAGATAGATAGATAGATAGATAGATAGATAGATAGATAGATAGATATGAGATAGATAGATAGATAGATAGATAGATAGATAGATAGATAGATAGATAGATAGATAGATAGATAGATAGATATGAGATAGATAGAGAGATAAATAGATAGATAGATAGATAGATAGATAGATAGATAGATATGAGATAAATAGATAGAAATGAGATAGATAGATAGATATGAGATAGATAGATAGATAGATAGATAGATAGATAGATAGATAGATAGATAGATATGAGATAGATAGATATGAGATAGATAGATAGATAGATAGATAGATAGATAGATAGATAGATAGATAGATAGATAGATAGATAGATAGATATAGATAGATATGAGAGAGAGAGATAGATAGATATGAGAGAGATAGATAGATATGAGATAGATAGATATGAGATAGATAGATAGATAGATAGATAGATAGATAGATAGATAGATAGATAGATAGATAGATAGATAGATAGATAGATAGATAGATATAGATAGATATGAGAGAGAGAGAGATAGATAGATATGAGATAGATAGATATGAGAGAGAGAGATGGATAGATATGAGATAGATAGATATGAGATAGATAGATATTAGATAGATAAGATAGATAGGATAGATGGATAGATATGAGATAGATAAGATAGATAGGATAGATGGATAGATATGAGATAGATAGATATGAGATAGATGATAGATAGATATGAAATAGATGATAGATAGATATGAAATAGATGATAGATATTAGATAGATAAGATAGATAGGATAGATAGGCTAGATGGATAGATGGATAGATGGATAGATGGATAGATAGATGGATAGATATGAAATACATTGCTAAGCGCAATCTCCGCTCCATTTATGTTCTCAGGATTGGTGTGGGCCCCAGCAGTCAGACCCCCCTGTGGATAGGAGATAACTTTAAATTTTGGCACAAACCCTTTAATTATTATTATTTATTTTTTTTTTGGGGGGGGGGGGGTCAGTATGCATTATTATCATCAAAGGGGCATGCAGGAGGCATTATCGCTTTCAAGGGAGCATTATCACTGCTAGGGAGCAAAAAGGGGCATTGCTACTTTGCAGGAAGTACAAAATGATCATTATTATTGTATGGGAGTATGGGGCACTGTTACTCTGTAGGGCACAAAGGATGGCACTGTTTCTGTTTGAGGTGCCAAATCTAGCACCTTTACTGTGTGGAGCACTGTTTGAGACTATTACCTTTAGGGGCTGTGTCTGGCACTCTTGCTTTTGGGGTTGCTGTCTATGCAGCACACTATTTTGGGGGAAGTAATTATAGTTATGACATTATATCTGAAGCACAGCATTTGGGCGCACCGTGCCACACATCAGATACAATAATAGGGGTAGACTGGGCAGCAACCACTCTGGAGGACCCAGAGCATCATTTATTTAAATGAGAATTATGTAATACTTCAGTTCCCCAATGGAGGCGCTGCAGGGTAATTGAACACTTGCTGCCAGGTTCTAACATATATTGTAGCTGATCGCTAGGCAGCAACAGGATACAATGTGAGCAGCTTTTCTTTGGGAACCCTTCTAGGAAAATGACATTCTTCAAAGATGAGAATGGCTTTAATAAGTTCCTGGCGATATGCTATGATAGAGAGAAATGCTGTGTAATACCCCCAGAATACGCCGTGACCCTTATTGGTGGCTAAATCTTCCTGGAAACGGCTGTGCGTCGCTATTTTTGTCTCCTCCTGCCCATTATCCAATCCCAGCCGTACTTTCCGGCGTACTGATGCGACCCGGCTGCGGGGCATTGCTGAGCAGAAGTGACTTTACATAAGAGGGCTGAGATCTCATTTCCCCGCTCTACAGATTTGCAGCCCTGGAGACATGTGGCCTACTTTCTTGCGTCTTCTATTTCCTGCTGAGTTGACATGCAGGCATGTCGGAATATAAAACACGGGATTTCTAGTCTGGTCATGTCTGTTACACAGGTAGTCCCTGCGGGCAACCTACTGTAGCTCCAGAGTCACCGTAAGGAGAAATGTCCTAGGAACGGGTCTGATGTCAGATGTAATACCGCCAGATAACGGAATGATCTGATAATATTTATGGTACCCCCAGTCATAATAAATCCATAGGTGCCGGCCCAGTCATTTGTACATTATACCTCAGAGCAGGGACATGTTTGTCCAAGGGCCGGGGGGAAAGGGGCAGCGCCAGGGTGGGCATATGGTTCTCGAATTGTATACATTATTTGTAGACAAGGCCTGTCTTAGGTTGGATGGTGCACTGTGCAGTACACCCTACTGATACAGTGCCCAAATAATACCGTCATACTGTGCCAAAATATTATCCTACAGCACCCAAATAATACCAGCATACAGCTCCCAAATAATACCATCATACAGGGCCAAAATATCACCATACAGCACTGCAATATAACGCCATAAAGTGTACAAAATAAGACCGTCATGCAGCACCCAAGTAATATGATCATACAAGACTGAATATAATCACACAGCAGCCAAATAACATTGTCATACATTGCCCAAGTAATATAATCATACTGCACACAAGTAATACTGTCATAGAGTGTCCATATAATAACATCATATGGGGGCCAGTCAATGCTGTTCTGCAGTATGGGGGTCAGTCACTGCTGTTCTGCAGCACAGGGGGTCAGTTACTGCTGTTCTGCAGTATGGGGGTCGGTCACTGCAGTTCGGCAGTATGAGGGTCAGTCAATGCTGTTCTGCGGTATGGGGGTCAGTCACTGCTGTTCGGCAGTATGGGGGTCAGTCAATGCTGTTCTGCGGTATGGGGGTCAGTCACTGCTGTTCTGCAGCACAGGGGGTCAGTTACTACTGTTCTGCAGTATGAGGGTCAGTCACTGCTGTTCTGCAGCACAGGGGCTCAGTTACTGCTGTTCCACAGTATGGGGGTCAGTCACTGCTGTTCCGCAGTATGCCGGTCAGTCACTGCTGTTCTGTAGTATGGGGGTCAGTCACTGCTGTTCTTCAGTATGGGGGTCAGTCACTGCTGTTCTGCAGTATGGGGGTCAGTCACTGCTGTTCCGCAGTATGGGGGTCAGTCACTGCTGTTTCGCAGTATGCCGGTCAGTCACTGCTGTTCCGCAGTATGCCGGTCAGTCACTGCTGTTCTGTAGTATGCCGGTCAGTCACTGCTGTTCGGCAGTATGGGGGTCTGTCATGCTGTTCGGCAGTATGGGGGTCAGTCACTGCTGTTCTGCAGTATAGGGGGCCAGTCACTGCTGTTCTGCAGTATGGGGGTCAGTCACTGCTGTTTCACAGTATGGGCCTCAGTCACTGCTGTTCTGCAGTATGGGGGTCAGTCACTGCTGTTCTGCAGTATGGGGGTCAGTCACTGCTGTTCTGCAGTATGGGGGTCAGTCACTGCTGTTCTGTAGTATGCCAGTCAGTCACTGCTGTTAGGCAGTATGGTGGTCAGTCACTGCTGTTCTGCAGTATGGGGGTCAGTCACTGCTGTTCTGCAGTATGGGGGTCAGTCACTGCTGTTCTGCAGTATGGGGGTCAGTCACTGCTGTTCTGCAGTATGGGGGTCAGTCACTGCTGTTCCGCAGTATGGGAGTCAGTCACTGCTGTTCCACAGTATGGGGGTCTGTCACTGCTGTTCCACATTATGGGGGTCAGTCACTGCTGTTCTGTAGCATAGGGGGTCAGTCACTGCTGTTCTGCAGTATGGGGGTCTGTCATGCTGTTCTGTAGTATAGGGGGTCAGTCACTGCTGTTCTGCAGTATGGGGGTCAGTCACTGCTGTTCTGTAGTATAGGGGGTCAGTCACTGCTGTTCGGCAGTATGGGGGTCTGTTACTGCTGTTCTGTAGTATAGGGGGTCAGTCACTGCTGTTCCACAGTACGGGGGTCAGTCACTGCTGTTCTGCACTATGGGGGTCAGTCACTGCTGTTCTGTAGTATAGGGGGTCAGTCACTGCTGTTCTGCAGTATGGGGGTCAGTCACTGCTGTTCCCCATTACGGGGGTCAGTCACTGCTGTTCTGCACTATGGGGGTCAGTCACTGCTGTTCTGTAGTATAGGGGGTCAGTCACTGCTGTTCCGCAGTATGGGGGTCAGTCACTGCTGTTCGGCAGTATGGGGGTCAGTCACTGCTGTTCTGTAGTATGGGGGTCAGTCACTGCTGTTCTGTAGTATGGGGGTCAGTCACTGCTGTTCTGTAGTATAGGGGGTCAGTCATGCTGTTCGGCATTATGGGGGTCAGTCACTGCTGTTCTGTAGTATAGGGGGTCAGTCACTGCTGTTCGGCATTATGGGGGTCAGTCACTGCTGTTCTGTAATATAGGGGGTCAGTCACTGCTGTTCTGTAATATAGGGGGTCAGTCACTGCTATTCGGCAGTATGGGGGTCTGTCACTGCTGTTCTGTAGTATAGGGGGTCAGTCACTGCAGCGTTGGCGTGAATATGCGTGTGATTACTCCAAGATAGAACGTGCGCCGTAACCTTTATTGCGCACGTATTTCGTGCTATATGTGTGAGCGGCAACATGGCAGCCTAAGGCAGATATGTACAGGGTATTACGCACGTAAAACCTGTGCATGTAATATGCTGTACCACCATGTTGGTGTGAGGGCGCCCTTCTGTAGTCACACTGAGCGCCCCGCTAGTAGAGGCTTGTGGAATCTACATTATTATAATTATATCTCAGAATACGGGTCACAACCACACAAAACGCTTTATTTTCACGCTTCGCAGACGCGGCCATTGCTCTATGGTTGGGATTGCAGTTTTCCAGCCCTTCCTTTACCCTGCAGGACTTGTATCTCCATGAATATACACTGACACAGCAGTAAACCAGGCTGGCATTGTATTCCTCCTGCAGTGAGCTGCCAGGCTGGCAAGGGCTGCACTACTCCCACATGTAGCAGAGCTGACCCGGCTGCAGCCAGCAGGTAGCAGACAGTTTGAACTCGTCGCCGCCCTCCCGTCCGCCTCATGTAGGCGGCATTTCCCGCCCACTCCCGCTTACGCACTCTACGTAACTCCCCACCTGTGCACTACGCCTTTTACGTAACATTCCTCACACCGCCTGCGCTGAGTACGTAACAGCCGGCACACAGGTGACCGGCTCCCCCGCTGCTCACACATCCGGTTACTGACCCCACAACCCGGTGAGCGGACCCCGTGGCACGTACGACAGCGGCGAGACGTGAGGACGGACACGACTACGCCATTTACGTACCTGGCCGCTCGCAGGTTACGTAAACTCCGCAGTGGTAGACCTCACCCCTTCGCCTCTTGGCCACACCCCTCGCCTGGGCGGGTCCGCACGGATGTAAACCTGCCCGGGGAAGATGGCGGCTGCGGCGGGGACTCGGAGCTCGGCGGCCGGAATAGGCGCAGCCGCGGGCGGCGTGGTGGAGCCCGGCAGTGCGGAGAGCGGCGAAGCGGAGGCCGAGGAGGCCCGAGCGGCGGACTGGAGGCGGAAGCATCTGCGCAGAGTGCGAAGTGTGGAGGCGGAGCGGCTGCGGGCAGAGCCGGAGCCCGGAGCGGGGGGCAGCGGCGACACGGAGCCCGGAGAGGCCGAGGAGCCCGGGAGCAGCGGGTACGTGGGGCCGGGGGTGAGGCGGGGAGCTGAGTGGCGTTGGGGGACTACAACTCCCAGCATGCCCTGCGGCTGCAGCGCCCAGCGTTTCCCAGGAAAGTTACAACATTGTTTCCAAGTACCTTATTGCTTTTTTTGCAAGACCTCTGCTTGCTGTCAGTGAATGGGAATAATTTGCAAGCAGAGTTTGTGAAATCCTCCTTACCATCCGGCTGCAGTCACCGGTAATACGGATACGTTTATGACCTGCGCCGACACATTGTAACAGAATCCGGACGGAGGCTTGTGCTGGTGTGTTCGTATTGGACTAGGTAACACAAGCGCCATTTTTATTTATTCTTTTCCACGGTGCAACAGCGCAAACCCAGCAGAGCCCTTTATAGTTAGCGCCGGGCGCTGCGCCACTCGCTTCCGTAATATCCCTTGTATTTGGTTTTTCTCCCTGCGAACGCCTGATGCCAGGCTAACGAAGCGTCGCGCCGACCGGACAGCGGAGCAGCGAATGTTCAGATGGTTTTATCCAGCATGTCTATTTAGAATGGTTTCCATTCACTGACAGCAAGCAGGAAGCGAGCTGCAGGTTGGATCAAGGCTTCTTCACACTGTTTCCCCCCTCCCGTTTGTACTTGGACTTTAGTCGTGCGGAGAGGGCGCTGTTCAGTGGCTTTAGTCACGTCCGCCGGCGCACGGTGAGGGTGTTGAGCTCTGCGCGGCGGCGTGTCTGTAGAGAAGTGACCGTGCAGCCGGCTCCACCTGGGGGCGCCCTGCGCGTACATGTGGGGGCTGTATGTATGGATGTAGCAGAGCTGAGTGCGTCGCTGCGCTCTGTTGCTGTATTGTTACTAAAGAGTTAAATGCGTCTTTGGCTTTATGCAAGTACATAAGCCTGCTTCCCAGGGTCACGAGATCGCTGCTTGCTGTCAGTGAATGGGAACTCCTCGTTTACGATCCTCCTACATTGTGTCTGGTTATACAGAAGGCGCTGCGCTGATACATTGTAACGAAATCAGAACAGACTTGTTCCTCCAGTAATGTCAAAAAGGGCACTTAGCGGACACGGTATCCATTGTGCGCCGCTCGCATCCCTGATGGGACTCCTACGTTTTTTTTTCCATTGCTATATTCGCTGACGCAGATGTGAGCGTCCTCCAAGATGGCGGTGTAGCGAATGCTGCGGGTGTATGTGGGGTGAGGCGTCAATTCCCTGACAACAAGCAGCAGCCAGAACTGTAGTTGTATCGCGTCTTATTCGCACGGGTGTGTTTTTCACGTAAGTCCGGTTCTGTCTTGATTCGATTAAGAAAAAAAATAATAATGTGCGGGACGACCGTGTGCCCCCCCCCCCCCCCCCCCCCCCTGTGGAAAGCGTACGAAAAAGGGTCCCCGTTTCTGCCGGATCATCCCTGCGCCGTCATGTGACGGACGGCTTACTGATACGTAACCGGCAGCTGCTGGCGTGAAGCGCAGAAAATGATGTAGTGCGTCCCTGTCGCCGTGCGGCCGCCATCATGTTTAGCGTAGAGGATTGTACCGCGATGCGTTGTGGAGTCGTCGCTCCTCGGAGTGCCGTACGCTCCCTTCGACGTACAGATGTAGCAGAGCTGAGTTCGCTGCCTTGTGTTGCTAAAGAGTTAAATGTGTCTTTAGTTTTTGGTCAATAAATCATAACCTTCCTTTGGCTTCACGTCTCGCCAAGACCTCTGCTTGCTGGCAGTGACTGTGGATTGCTTGTTGCCCTGCATGAGGCTGATTATCTGCGCTGATACATTGTAACAGAATTGACTTGTTTGCATCAGGTTATGTGTTTTCGGTACAACCGCTGAAACCTGATGACCCCGTTATGGCTGTCTGTCAGTTGGCGCCGTGTAATGTGGCGCATATTCTATGTGCGTCCCCCGCTGATGCAGATGTGAGCGAACGCGGATAAAGCGGCGCCCAGAGCGGGCACGGTTTTAGTACATGTTCCGCTGTGATAGGTGTGTACTCCTAGAAGGATCCTATTCACTGACAGCAAGCGGGCGGTGATGAAAATGGTGAACCGAAACACAATTTGGCAAGAAATTCACAACTAAGGTCACTTGTGGCGCTGTGCAGCCGCGTTCGTGTTCACGATGGCCGCCTTAAGTGTCACTGTGTAGTGGAGATTTTTCCGTTAAGGCCGCTGCGCGTACGGTGGTGATATGTATGGATGTAGCAGAGCTGAGTTATGTTGTTGTGTTACTAAAGGGTTAAAAGCGTTTTTGGCTTTAAGCAAACCAGCAATTCTGCTATAATGAATGGCTCCACTTTTTCACTAAGATCTCTGCTTGCTGTCAGTGAATGGCAACCTGCTTGTTTACATTGGGAGGCTGGAAATCCAGCCCTGGGCGCAACTGTAACAAACGCTCAGCTGTGTAACAGGACGAGGGTTGGATGTGATTCTATCTGGATTTCCATTCTGACAGCAAGCAGCGTGTGCGCGGACTCGGCTCTGCTACATATACATCTGAGCCTGTTACCGTCCTGTTGGGAGCCCTTCAGGGTGGGCTGTAGAGGGGACAGCTGCAGGGTATGGAGTCAGTGGGGGGCACACCTGGGCGCAGTCCCACCATCGGAATGGCATTTGCTTTCTGCCCGCTGCAGTTGCTCCTTAGTGTAAGTTTCGGTGGGCTTGTCGATAAGCCCCTCGTCAGCGCCGCGCTCCAATACTGTGCATTCATTAATTATGCAAATGCCGGTTGCCCCCGAGGACGCCAGATGCCACCGGCAGGCCGGGCACAGATGTACTGTGGCATCTCACTAACTGCTCACTACATGCCGACTGGTTAAGGCTTTGAATTAATGCCTTTGTTTCGCCTCCTCCCCCCTCCCTGGGGAAGATCTGGGGCGGAAGGGGTTAATGGAGATAAAACCGTATGTGCAGCGCTGCTGTGCAAACATCGGGGTCACGGAGCGACTCTTCCTGTCAGCTGCCTCGCCGCCTCTTCATCTGGAGCGCACAATGCTGCTCTGTCTGCGCTGCCCTCCTGGAGACGCTACCTGGCGGGGGACGATGGTGTAGTGTCTGCAGGTAGGTGTACCGCCATACAGTGCTGGACGACCTGTGTGTCTGTATATATTACACCTGGCGGTGGAAGATGGCGTAGTGTCTGCAGGTAGGAGTACTGCCATACAGTGCTGGACTGTGTGTGTGTGTGTGTGTGTGTGTGTGTGTGTGTGTGTGTCCTACCTGGCGGGGGACGATGGCGTAGTGTCTGCAGGTAGGAGTACTGCCATACAGTGCTGGACGACGTGTGTGTGTGTGGTGTCTGCAGGTAGCAGTACTGCCATACAGTGCTGCACGACCTGTGTGTTTTGTGTGTAGGTATATATCCTACCTGCCGGAGGAGACACTACCTGGCGGAGGACGATGACGTAGTGTCCGTAGGTAGTAGTACCGCCATACAGTGCTGGACTACGTGTGTGTGTGGTGTGTCTGCAGGTAGCAGTACTGCCATACAGTGCTGCACGACCTGTGTCTGTGTATACTGCCCTCCTGGAGACACTACCTGTCGGGGGAGGATGGTGTAGTGTCTGCAGGTAGGAGTACCGCCATACAGTGCTGGACGACCTGTGTTTATACATACTGCGAGAGGTTATGGGGTACGTGCACATTGGGGGGCTCCTGGGACAGAAGGACATGACCCCACGTAACACCTGGGAGGGCGGCTGTCCCATGGTGGTTCTCCCCTTTTTTTTTATGCATTGATGTAATTGGCGACGTCCAGCACTACAAGTCCCAGCATATCAGCCGTCTGTCAGGGGCATGCTGGGAGCTGTAGTGGCCACAGCTGCAGTGTATAGGGTGCGGGCTGCAGGATGTGAGCG
This sequence comes from Eleutherodactylus coqui, assembly GCF_035609145.1. NCBI lineage: Eukaryota > Metazoa > Chordata > Amphibia > Anura > Eleutherodactylidae > Eleutherodactylus > Eleutherodactylus coqui. The sequence goes on from NC_089841.1 coordinate 42,141,417, forward strand.
TCCCATCCCCCACCGTGGGTCACATAACTCGTGTGTCCTGTTACCCGTCCGCTGAGGGTTGGAGGACAACAAGTAGCAGCATGCCCTGACAGCTGCAGCTTTGTGTCGTAAATCACTGCAGTGGCAAGGAGTGTGACATCTGGTAGTCCCGCTGTACAGAGTAACTCCGTCCGACGTAGATTGTGAGCTCTTCTGCCCGCAGGTGCCCTGACTGCCCTTGGCTCAGGGCTCACACGGGTGGGAATACTGTTGCGTGAGTATTTTTGTGTTGGGGTATTCCGGCGTGTATACAGTCATGTGATAAAGCGGCATGTCCGTGGTGTGGACAGAACCGGGCAGTTTGCGTCGGTGGGACCGCGGTGCGCATGCGTGATGTGTGCGCAAAATCCTAGGGACCGCCTTGTTGGTTTTGTGTTTGCATGTTGTCTGAATCCGCTTTACGGGTGCAAAAAGGGCCACAATCGTCCCACAATCAGTCTGTGAATATGGGCTATTTTCATGGGCCGACACTAAATCCGCCCCCTGTGTGAGCGCGCCGCAAGCTGCGGTCCCATCCGCATCAGAGGGCACATTCAGCGTCTCCGTTACCAATTTCTTCTTTGAGGGCTTACACCCACTTGCGTCGTTTTTAATGCTGCCCTAAAACAAAAACGCGCTATTTCATCCTGTAAAAGGCTGAACGGACCCCATTAGATCACGTCGTTCCCCATTTACTAACCCCCTATATTTCCTTGTTGGGGGAGGGGTGCTACTACTCAAGTGGTCCCAATGTGGCAGGAGTTCCTTGCTGGAGCTGTCTAAGGGGGTGTTCATAGCAGGAAATGATGCCAGTTGGTACCGAAGTGGCATCACCTGACCAGCAGCTGGGCACATGCTGGGGAGCGCTCTTTTGCCCTCTGGGGTCTCGCCTTTCTGTTTCTCTTAGCCACAATGGTGCTGGAGCTGGTCGTCTGCTGTTATAGCCCATCCGTGAGAAGGAGCGGCGGGTTCTGCATTCGGACATGTTGGTTGGAGCACCAGTGTTGTATCTGGTGTCTCTGGACTGGCCTCTGCCTGTTCATCAGAACGATTCCTGACACCCTCCTCTGACCCCTTTTCGGTGAGGAGTTGTTTCCATCCACAAGATTCCCTCTTGCTGAATGTTTCCTCGATCGCGCCATTCTTGGTATAATCTCCTCCGATGACCCGGCCTCCTTGGAATAAGTCCGATCGCTGGATTCTCCCATCTGTGGATTCACAGTGAAACTTGTCGTATGATTTTTTTGCTCTGGGGTCACAGGGAGTTGTCATACAGGGAAGAGCCAACCGCGAGCGGACCGGGGCGCTGAAGATGTAGATATCTGTGAGGCTCGTTGGTCATTCCTGCTGTGTGGCATATGGAAGCTGGTGCCCGCTCTCTTCCTGCATGTTTGTGCTGGGTATGTAGAGGTCTATGTGGCGGTGCACCTCCGATGGGACGCCAGTCTTCTAGACATATGTGACAGGGCCGGGGCCTAATGACAAAAGAATAAAACCTAGACAAATGTGTCAAACCGTTGCCCGGCCCGCTCGACAGCATTATGTCCGTTCCCCACATGGTATCTGAGGGGGCGGCGGACAGACACGGCGTTCTCCCTGCACGTTGCCCGGCTCTCGTCCGGCTCCACAGCGTTATCTTGTTCGTTCCCCACATGGTATCTGAGGGGCGGCGGACGGACGCGGAATCCTCCCTGCACGTTGCCCGGCTGGCTCTACAGTGTTATCTTGTCCGTTCCCCACATTGTATCTGAGGGGGCGACAGACGCGGTGTTCTCCCTGCACGTTGCCTGGTGCTCGGCCGGCTCTACAGTGTTATTTTGTCCGTTCCCCACATGGTATCTGAGGGGGCGACGGACGGACGCAGCGTTCTCCCTGCACTTTGCGTGGTGCTCGTCCGGCTCCGCGGCCTTATTTTGTCAGTTCCCCACATGGTATCTGATGGGGTGGCGGACGGACGCAGAATTCTCCCTGCACTTTGCGTGGTGCTCGTCCGACTCCGCAGCGTTATCTTGTCCGTTCCCCACATGGTATCTCAGGGGGCGACGGACGGACGCGGCGTTCTCCCTGATCCTCTGAAATAAACCCGGCCAGAAATAACATCAGATCCGCTAATAGGATGAGCCGGAAACTGAAGCGCAGATAGCGAGTCTTACCAGAAAGCCAGCGCCCCGTCTCATCCCGGCTGCACTGTCTCTAGTGTCCTCGGGGTTACGTATATCTTATACACGTGGTGCAGACCTACTGTCTGCGGGGTTACGTATATAACCTTTATTTATATAGCGCCAACATATTCCGCAGCGCTTGCAATACAGGGGAAATAGAAGATGACCACGGTTACATAGTAATCAGTTGATGGAGACAGTAGGGGTGAGGGTCCTGCTCCAACGAGCTTACATACTACAAATAGTGGGGTGATACAGAAGGTAAAGGGGCTGGAGATGTACACGGTATGGCGAGGTGGAGATGTGCACGGTATGGCGAGGTGGAGAGTGAGGGGTGATACACATAGACAATGGTCAGGCCATATAGTGGCGGAATCGGGTTGACTGCAGGGGGCGGTTGATTACGGCTAGCAGGGATTGCAGTCGGTAGGTCAGGGAGCATGTTATCAGGCGGAGAACAGGGGGGTTTGGTTAAATGGGTTACGGTATGCCTCCCTGAAGGTGTGTTTTTAGAGCACGCCTGCAGTTTAGTGTTTCAATGATTGTCCTGAAATTTTTTGGTAGCGCGTTCCAGAGGACTGGTGCTGCTCTGGAGAAGTCTTTGTATATCTTATACACGTGGTCCGGACCTACGGCCCGTCTGTGGCGGCCGTCGCTGGCAGATCTGATGGGGTGAAGACCATCCATGTTCTTGAGGCGTGATCCCGGATTCGCTCTGGCTTCCACTGCTGGGTGATAGCGGGCCGAGAAACTTGTCCCCGTATCGCTCATGTGACAAGCCCTCCGGGTAAATTCACTCTGGCATAGTTTTTTTTTTTTTCTTTTACTTTTTCATTTTTTTATGCATACCGATATTCAAATGAACGGTTTTCGCCCAGAAGTCGCCCAAACTTTGGATGTGCTGCGATTTTTGGTTTCTGAATCTGTCAGCAAAGAACATGCTCAGCAGCCGGGGCACGAAACTGCGCCCAAACCTGTAACCATGGGGAGTATCGGATGTTTGCGGTTACTTCTAGTTTGCCTAAACGTCAGGCTGACTGAGCGGTCGGAGGAGGATTAATCAGTTGGTGTCTGTGCACTGGAAGACTTGTAGCCAAGGAGGTGGAAGGACGACGATCCCATCACTTTTGGCCGCGTTCTTTACCCCATACGGACAATCACCGATCAGACTTGTAGAAGAAAAAAGTGGTATATTTTTGCCCAATAGAGTGAAGCTCGTGACTTGTCCTGCAAGGAAGCTCCACCTTCTGGCCGACAATTCACCATTGAACACCCCCCCCCCCCCCCCCTTCCCAAAAACATAGAGTTGAGTAACTTTGTAACTTTTATTTTGCTTCTCTTCTTGCTCTGATCTGTTCCCTCCTCCAGTCACACCCAGAGACAACCCAATCTTTGCTTGTTCCTCCTCCTGTATGCGGTTTATTTACACTTCAGGCTCTTCCCACAATGCACTGCTGTCTGGTAACAGGAAAGGGCTCATAATTTAGCATTTTGTTGTCATATTACTAAACTATAGAAAAGCTGCAGAGGTCTTCCCGTGTTATGTAGATTTAAGTAATAAAGCTCTTCTGTAATTGTGTAGTTGCCCTTTAAATGTGTGTTCTGTGTACAGTAATGTGGCCTGTCACTAGTGCTCACCAGAATGACCTCCATATGGCGTCTGCGGCCGGTATGGTGGTCCGTGACCCGCCCCCACACCAGTGAAGGCGTTCTTGGAGAGCCGCTCCCACCATGATGGACATAATGTTTCTTGGTGTCGGGAGTCAGCGCTGCAGAACAGAAGTCACATCCACACACGAGCGGAGAGGAATTCAGCGGCGCCCTCGACCGCCTCCGCCCCGTACGAATTGTCGTAGAGATGGAGGAACATATGACTAGTCGTCCCCCGGTATTGTTTTCGCTATTCTTCAATCGGTCTGGTGGATAAACCTCACAATATGGATGTATGCCACTTGTTGGAATCGCCGCATCCGACAGTCATGTAGGCGGCGTATGCGCGGTCTCCTCTTCCGTTGGCGTCCCTTCCATAGGGTTACCCATTCTTCTGGCCTGATCTGTGGATCGCTGACGTTAGCAGAAATGTAAATTTTGGGCGTGGAGGGACAGGACCAGTTGGAGCAATCACAAGCAAGCGCGTGTGCCTTCATTGGTTGATGGTGCGTATGCTCATAATGACCTACGAACCGCGACAGATGTCTCTGCGTCTTATCTGGTGGTTCACAGTATGTGCTATTCTGATCAGACCACTGGGTTCTTACAAGGAGGTGGGGGGGGGGGTGCATCTTCTGCTGGCAATGAGTCATAGGTGTGAAGAAGGCTAGGAATCGGAAATGGTTGTGGTCGGAAGCACAAAATGTGAATTGTGCAGGCATGTGGGGGAGCAAGGAAGTTTTTAAGGTAACTGGGTTACATTGGGGTTGGACAAGTAGTTCAGGACCAGAGAAAAAGGTCTACTAGTGTTGTGCCCTTTTTTTTTTTTTTTTTTTTAAAGAAATGGCGCCATTCTTGTCTACAGGTTGTGTCTGGTATTGCAGCTTAGTACTTTTCACTTAATCACAGAATAGTGGTTATATGCTCTGATCAGGGAGAAATTGGGGTGCCAAGAATAGTGGTCCCCTGCCCCCTTTTTCCTCTTCACTGCATCCCCACGCTGAGGAGGAGCTTAAATGGCGCGGCAACCAAGCATGCGCAATACTTTCCAGTCACTTCAATGGGTCTGCTGATAAGGCTGATCACTTTGTCTAATCTTGCACAACCTCATTAAAGGGGTTATCACACCCAAATACCAAAATATTAGGTGGTCCGACCGCTTGGATCGTGAGAACGCAGCACCCGAATCTCTTGAGAGAGTGGTGGGGGTCTCCCTGTACACCCCCACTCCCATGGTGTTCCCTTGTATGGGACACTATAACACTGACTGAAGTGGTGATCACACTTTGTTGGGGTTGCTGGGGTTCCCCGGGGAGCACTTCTCACCTATTGGGCCGGTTGGGCATACATGTCATTAGTCCTTGTGCCGTCACCTTCCGGTTGTTGGAGCTCCACGTGTGCCCTGACCCGCAGGGATGATGCAACGAGGGCTGTAATGCCAGAGCGGGGTTTATTGCTGTGTAATTGGGTAGGGCTGCTATGGGAAAGGCACATGTGTGGCATCCCTATGGTTCTTGCCCAACTATATGGCCGCCTTTGCCGTCTCCTATATGTGCGACGCAGGCTTTGTTGTACCTCCTGTGCAGTGTGGACCATTTCTGGTGCTGATCACGGCGTGCTCATGTGTTCTAGTCCTTAATGTCCCCGATCAGAGGGGGGCGCTGTGTTGCTGATGTCACTAGGTACGCACACCCCTGACTTGTGGACACTGTAAACTGTGGAGCGTTTCAGTCAATGGCCGCGGCGCTGGGAACTGCTGATCCTGTGCAGCCGGGAGTAGTGGGTGCATGCCTGGAATACTTGGTTTGTGTCCCAGTTTCAGCACCGGGACCCGAAACTGACCTCGAGGTTATGTAAAGTTGATGAGTCTGTCGGTGTGGAGCACCTAATCAGGTGCTGGGCTCCTTCCAGGGAGTTAATGTGAGGGCGGCCCTGGGACAGGTTGGGATTTCTGCGAAGGCACCCGGTGGAGGACTCCAAGAATAACCTCACCGACCAGTCACTTCCTGCACCCGCTCTGATCTCCGACCAGATAACACGGACACGCGGGCGTGGGAAAGACGCCCACTGCACAAAAGGTGGTTTTTGGTTTTATCTAAAGGATGTCCTAAAGCTTTCTAATATACTTTGTTTCAATTCTTCACTACTCTTTCACTGTTTTCTCTGCTTACTGTCAGTGAATGACAACACTTTCCTATCAGATGCAGTAACATTGCACATAGCTAGTTCTGCACTGAGCTGGGGAGTGTATCCAGTGTAGACAATGCTCTGTGAGCTAAACAGCCCGGACTCCAGACTGATACATTGTACATAGCTAGTCCTGCTCTCAGCTGAGAAGTGGATACAATTATATCCAGTGTAGACAATGCTCTGTGAGCTAAACAGACTGATATGTTGTAGCAAACTAGCCGAGAGATGTGTTTAGCTCACAGAGCATTGTCTACACTGGATATAGTTGTATCCTATGTATATAGCAGTTCCTTGCAATATTTTTGCTTGCTGTAAGGCCGGGCTCACGCGACCGTATGCCGATTGCGTATTATACACGTGTATTTTGTATGCGTAATACGCAGTAGCTATCAGCCGTAAACTTACATTGCGCCACTCGTATGAATCGCCATAAATATGGGTGCATGAAAAAAAATCGCGTTGTCATTGCGTACTTGCTGCGTGCGTTTCTCTCGCAGGTGTCGGGCAGCGAATGACATCCCTGTGAGCCTGGCCTCCTTCATTGTTAATGGTCATGTGATGGACACAAGTGCGGCTTATTGGAAGACACATTACTGATAACTGGGCTGCAGCAAGCCGCTTACCTGCAGCTATCACCTGACTATTTGTTATCCCCTACTGCAAGCAGAGATATTAACATATCTTAGAGATCTATGATGGCGGTCTATTAGAGAGTTGTACGTTATACAATAAATGGCCATTAGAGCCTGCAATAAATCGCGTTACTCCGCTAATAACATAGTGCAAATAGGGATATGTGGTAGCCCACTAGTCCTGATGTTGGGGGTCTTGTGTGCAGCGATGAGCTGTCCATGCTGGCAGGCCTCTCTCCATTATACTTTAGGGGCGGTACTTGCACCCCCTGAACTCTTGGTTTTTAGGTGTCCACAATGCTCGTCTGAACCTGGTATCGTGTATTTTGAAGTCCCGCTGATTGCAAAGACCAAATTGAATGCGGAAAACAAACAAGTGATGTAAGTTTTATTTTCCCGAGACACATTTTAAATAAAGCGGGGGAAGCGTTAATGGGATGCATATTGTAAATGTATCTTGATGCTGCGTACGTGCCAGAATACCCCGTATGGACAGACCCGAAGGTATATTTACACGGGGCGGTAATGCTGTGGAATCTCCGTCCGATGGAAAGCAAACCTGAATAGTATCTGGGGCTCCTCTATAACAATGGGGACCATGCCAATCAGTGACCCCCCAGGCGGCTGTGGAGAGCTCAAAGATTCTGCTAGGTGTGCTCACATGGCGCAATCCGGCGCGGCTGCTCCAGCGTGAACTCCACCTCTAAAAACCGTTGCCGAATTCTGCGGGCCGGTCGGATTCTGCAGTAAAATGGAGCATGCTGCGGATGAAAAGAAGAAAAATCGCAAGTGCAAACCGCAATTGGTTTCCACTCGTGTGCCTGGAGAATCCTTTTACCATGGCATGCTATGCCCCCTCCTGACACGGACTTAAAAGTGATGCGTCTCTATTTCTGCGACGCGTATTTTTGTTTTCCAGCATTGGACGTTGTCTTTGTAATCAATGGGACTTCAAAATACGTGACGCCGCGCTTGGGTGCGTATCTGCGCCTAAAAACCAAGGTTTCGCAGACAGCTTTTGATGTGCGCTTCGCACTACAATCCGCAGCACGTGGCCATAACGCTGTGAACGCACCCTGAGGTTATCTCTAGCAGCGACTTCTGCCTCAAACCGTGTAAGAATCTGCAGCAATCTGCTGTTTGGCACAATTCCGTATGCAGATTTTGCCCTGATAATATACAAGCGTTCGTGTCAAAACCGCGGCGGACTTTTTCATCGGTTTTAGAGGCGGAAATCATGCAGAGCGTTTTGTGTTGAGCTCCAGGTGTGAACATAACCTTGGGTGGTTTTCGTCCTCTACAGCATCGTCTTCCGTGAGCGTGGCTCGGCGGGCGCACGTAATTACTGCGCCTCTTGGATGACTTGGCTCCGTTCGGTTTTCTGCCTCGTCCCAGCGATGGTGTCAGAAAACATTAAGACCTCTTATTATTCTGGTCCTGAACATGACAGGTGACCGCGCAATAGTTCTCCATGTTCACTCTAATCTCCGTAAAGCATTGTTTATAATTCAGGAATGAGGAAAAGCCGGCGATGACTTGTCCGAGGGGCTTCGTGGAAGATGGGCGGCTGAGCGTCCGAGGGGCTTCGTGTGGAAGATGGGCGGCTGACCGTCCGAGGGGCTTCGTGTGGAAGATGGGCGGCTGACCGTCCGAGGGGCTTCGTGTGGAAGATGGGCGGCTGACCGTCCGAGGGGCTTCGTGTGGAAGATGGGCGGCTGACCGTCCGAGGGGCTTCGTGTGGAAGATGGGCGGCTGACCGTCCGAGGGGCTTCGTGTGGAAGATGGGCGGCTGACCGTCCGAGGGGCTTCGTGTGGAAGATGGGCGGCTGACCGTCCGAGGGGCTTCGTGTGGAAGATGGGTGGCTGACCGTCCGAGGGGCTTCGTGTGGAAGATGGGCGGCTGACCGCGCTAGAAGGGGAGGCCCAGCATCTAACATAGTATCCAGCTGCTGCAAAACTACAACTACCAGCATGCTGCAGGGGACATATTGTCACATGATCTTGTGGAGGTCTCCAGAGCTGACTCATAGCGGGGGTCCCATATAGGAGGGGGCTGCCTGTGTACCCCAGCCCCTATAGCATGCTCTGATGACGCACCTCTAGAGGAGCCCTATAATACACGCTGATGATGGGCCAGCAGGAACGCTCTAGTAGTGTGGTCTAACTAAAACCAGGGGCAGTATTTGTTTTTCGCCCAGTATTGCCCCTGACAACGCTGCCATGTCCTCGTGACCACAGAGGCCTCTGCAGCGCTCGGTGTAGTTCTCACGTTGAGGTTTGCACGTTGCTTCTGGAGTCTTGTGATATGGTGCTGCCGGCTGCAGGCAAACTTATGACTTGTCAGGAAATCAGGGGCCTTTTTACTAACTGTTAACCTCTGTTCAGGTCACATGATGGGGCGGCAGCCTCCGGGCAGCGCTGTCTTAGTGGCGCTCTTCTATCATCTTGGGAAATATTTATTTAGAGGGGTAATCTGGTAATGCAGGAACGATCGGAAACTGAATGCCGACAGATCGTTTATTCTAGCTGTGGTTGGATACATTGTAGCAAATTCCCAGCTGCAGTGCAAATGTAGTATTATACCCCTGCCTTGGGTGTCTGCATTGGACAATGCCTGCTTGTTAGAAGGGGGTCTTGACAATAAACTGATCAGCGTCCCCCTGTGGGACCTCCAGCTCTTATCTGTGGGGTACCTTTGACAGTATTTAGTTTTCCTACAGCACCTCCGCAGGAGAAATGAAGTATTACAGGGTCCATTCACATAACTGAGTTGTGTTTGTAATACTAGACACTTTATAACCATCCTCAGTTCCTGAACAAAGGACCCCCCCCCCCCCTCCCTATTAACTTGGGGGTATGAGATGGGTTTTCTACACTGGATAATCATATAAAAGGGTTGTCGCATGAAAATGTTATCTACTGCCTGATCAGTGGAGGTCCGGCCACTCTGACCTCCAGCATTCATAAATGGGGGTCCGGCGCATCACATGCTCACCTCTGCGCCATTCATTTCAATGGGACCACCAGAGATGGTCGTGTACAAGTGCTCGTTATCTCAGGCAGTCCTGTTGAAGTGAATGGGCTAGCAGTGTGTACATTTGACTGCGCCTTTCACTTAGGGACCTTTGGGACCCCCCTTCTCTTGGTGGTCCGGGGTTTTCCCATATTTTGCGAATGGAGGGTAACTTCTTTTTGTGGATCAACCCCTTTAAATTCATGGTGGCCATGAAATACAAGGAAGGGCTGGGTTTACCGGAGTGGGGGTTGCTGCTGACACCCTTGTCTTCTAATGTGTACAGAAGAGGTATCTAACCCATAAGTCTTATCGGGTCATGGGACGCACAAACTAACTTCAAGGATAGCCAAAGCCAGATCCCTAGACGCGCACGGTCAGTGGCTGCGGCGGCCGTGTTGGTCCGTGGCCTTATTTGGCGATGTCGGCAGGAAATATAAATATAAGGGCGATGTAATTTTGGCAGTGGAGTGTAAACTTGGACTAAAATGTGTCGCTCCGTCTATTCTTAATGCAGCGGGGACATGAATAGTGCTGCGAGGGGCTCGTACTACTGCGCTGTCCTGGGAGTGGGGTCACTTTAAGAGCTGTAGGCTTATAGAAGCGGCCCCTATAGATACTGTGAGAAGTGTTTTCTGAGACCTGCCGAGTGTCAATGATATGTGAACTAACAGGATTTACTTTCCGTGACCGTTCGTAGCGACGGTTATGATTATGTTGGCGGGACGTGGGATCTGTTGAACATTGTCATTTGCTCTGAACATGTGACTTCCAGAGGACTCGGCGGCTTGTTCTGTCAACAATCGTAGGGGGTTTCCTTCTCCGAACGCGGAGGGGTGTGTGGCCTTCGGGGCAGAGAGGAGGCTGCAGAACGTTGTGTCAGGGATACAATGTATACAGTTGACCCGCAGCGGTGGCTACAGTCCCTGGTGGTCCCGTGGGATTGCAGGTCCTTGCACTTTATTATCCTCGTGTGTATTTACCTTTTTTTTTTTTTTTTTTTTAATTGTAACAGAAAAGCTAATGTGAACAAAAGCTGCCGCACCCTGAGGGGTTAATGGGTGCGCAATAGCTGGAAAGAGAATCAGTTTGCTTGGCGGTAATATGAACATTGACAATTCACTAAATGGTCACTTTATTAGCCCTCTCCCCCCCCCCCCCCTCCATCCTGTAGTACGTTGGACTCCTTTGGCCTCCAAGACTGCAGCCATTTGTCATGGCGTAGATTCCACTAGGTAATGAAATCGTTCAGCGCTGGAAGTAGTCGTCTGCTGTTGTATCCCATCCATGGTAAGGAATGGAGAGGTGTGTGTTTGGACACAGTTGCAGCACCAGCATTGTATTCGGCTGCTCATAACTGTGCAGAGCCTGTTGGTCAGAATGATTCCTGACATCCTCCTTTGACTCCTTTCAGTGGCGGGTTATTTCCATCTACAGGATCCCCTTTCGCTGTGTCCCCACCAGGTTTAGTATTGAAGGCTGTGACCTCCTTTTTACTTCAGTGGGAACTTGGTTTGCAGTACCAAGCCTGGCCACTGCAATTGGAATGGAGCAGTCTGCTTCCTGCAATAATTGGCTCAGTGCGCAAGAGCATGGGCACACTGCTGATCCACAGGGCTCGCAGGAGGTAGATCACTGCTGATGACCTATTCTATGAATAAGCCATCAATAGTTTACAACTGGACAACCCTGTATATAAGTACCTTGTGTGAATCACGAAGTCCTTCCACTGTATATGGAGGAGAATGCTAGCCATGTGTTTTTGAGAATCCGGTCTGCTGACTCATTAGCCTGGTATGGCCGTCCATTCTGTGAGGCCCAGGTTTATGGGAAAATGGCATATATAATTAAAATAAAGAATAGAAGCATTTAAAGTGGCCTTCTGGTTAGGGAGAGCATTGTGTCCTGGGTGTGGGGGTTATTACCTGCACTACTACTTCCCTGCCATCTGTCCCATCTGACGGATTACAGTCTGGTTTTTGGCCATCCAAGATGGCCAACACAGTCTTCAGACTAATCCCTACAGTGCCTTGGTAGTGCTAGTCCACCAATACACTACCTGCTCGCTGATTGGCCAACGCAGCCAACTTGTACAGCTGAAAACTGTGGCCGGGGGGGGGAGGGCAAGTGCGGGGGACGTCTCCCCGGGGGGGGGGGGGAGGGCAAGTGCGGGGGACGTCTCCCCAGGGGGGGGGGGGGGGGGGCAAGTGCGGGGGACGTCTCCCCAGGGGGGAGGGCTATCAGTCTGAATGGTTTCTTATCATATACCCAACTCTCCCACAACTCCACTCCTTGGGGTGCACATTCTGCAGCACCTCCCAGTTCTTTGTTTACCTGCCGAAATCCACTGTGGATGCGCAGCTGATTGAGTCAGTCTGTACCAAAGATGCGGATGTTGACTGTTTTGGATGCGGAAATGCTGTGGCATTTGCCATAGAGATTCCTCAGCACTTCCGCCCTGTGTGAACTTGCCCTTACTCTGGTTTTCTCCGGCCTTCTTGAAGTCTCTCCAATCGGCTTCCAGTAATGTGACATGGGGTACTTACCACCTTCCTTGCAGCAGTCGTCCTCTTCCTGTGGGTGGTGTAATGGCCTTTTACATTGCTGGCCAGTGGTGGTTAGCACAGGCACATTATCTAGTCCTTTTTATGGCCCGTCTTTGTACTCTTTGCCCCAGGCCCAGTCTTTATTCCCCCCCCCCCCCCCCCACCACCACCACCACCCAATCCGAGGTCACTGAGGATTCTCAACATTCCCAAATATTTGAGGACTTCACAGATTGTTTTATGGCTTTCGCAGAACAATGGCTGCCACTCCAAGCATGACAAACACTGATAAGGAGGCAGCAATTCCATGTTTGTGGACACCACCTGGTCCAAGAGTCCGTTTATGGGACTATGAACTGTTGGGCAAACGATGGGCCCCAGTGATGCCCGCTCCGCTGCTGTTACACAAGAGCGAGTATCGTTGGCATCACTCATACCATTGCCGGGATAATCCTCACAGGTAAAAGGGCCACAAGTTTTTAGGTTTTCTCCAGACTGCACAACAAGGCAGACAAGATAAGTGCGGAGCCTCCCATTTTTGTACTCTGTTATTCAACTTACGTTTTCGTAAACGGACCGCTGAGCAGAAATCGGGCATAGTACTTATATCCATCTGTTAATACTTAGTGGGACTCCTTCGGCCCTAATGACATTGGATACTCTCCGTGGCATACTTTCTAATAACATCTGATACACTTCAGTTGGTATTTCCCTCCATTCATCCTCCAAACCTCTGGCAAGTTCTCTTAAGGAAGATGGACTGTTCATATTTCCTGACTTCACGTTCCTGTTCATCCTAAGTAGGGTTCAGGTTGGGCCTGTGCGGCCAGTCCAATCATGGAACATCCATATCCTCAAACTAGCCTAAAAGGGTGTTGGATTTGTGCCAAGGCACTTGTTGGAAGTATGGCTGACCACCCCCAGAATATGGCCACATAGTCTAGAATGTCGGGGTACACCTCCATGTTCATGGTTTTTGTCACTACAACAAACAGACGACCATGCCACATAAAACCCTCTCCAGACCTTAATGGAACCTCTGCCATGCTTGCTTGTTGGCACAACCCACTCGGGTAAAAGGCATCTGATTGGTCTTGCCATAGAACATTCTACCATTGCTCAGCTCTCCAATGGTGACGGTTTGCACCATTGTAGATGGGCCGATGCGTTGCGCTTTGTAAAGGACGGCTTGTGTGCAGCAGCATAATGCGTGTGCCCAATAGCGGGCAATTCTTGTCACACTATATGCCTGACACCCCCAAGGGTCTGCATGATTTAGGACACGTGACATGTTAATAAGACACAAACCATTCTACTGATGAGGGGTTCGAATACTTTGGGTGGGATAATGTAGAACGCGATTCACCTCCGTCAAATTTGCTTTAATCCAGAAGCTCGGCCGTGACGTCGCCCGTGTCGGCTTCCAACTAGGTCAACAACTTTTGACTTGAAAAGTTCCTTAAAGTTTTTGTGCCTTTTGCCGATCTCTCTGTGACGACTCCTCCGGTGAAAACCTTTAGTGGTGCTCAATGTGGAATCTGACCACGGCCCACCGAGAAGCTTTCTCTTTATGCCGCAAAACCTGCAACTAGAGCAATGGTGGATCGATGTTATAGATCGCACATTGCAAGAAATGTCCGAGGCTCCGGTATGCGGTCGGCGGGCCGGAGGTAACATGCTTGGAAAGTCTTCCGGCAGACCCAGCAGTCTTCTCTGCCTTTTACCCCCTCTGGCGTTCGTGTGGTCATTATGATCCAGTATGCTGAATGCGGGACTGTAAACTGGTAGACTGATTATCTTCGCGTCAGCCCTATGACTGGTGATGGTTGGGGTTATGTAGATGTGGTCCCTCTAAGGCCGCCTCACCCTCCTGTACCCCCCTGCGTGTCTGTATGTGGAATTGTGGCATTCTCCAGTAAATGCCATATTGTAGAGGGGAAGACATGCCTCGTACCACCACCAAATGGCAGTATGTAGCGTGCTTATGGCTCTGTAATCAAGACTTGTAGGGTCTGTGCCGCCATACACCACCCAGGAGGTCTAATGGTCAGGCAAGTTTGGAAATGTTGAATGGCCCCAGCTTTCTCAATGCTGTTGATGCTTGGGGGCCTATAGGAGGTGGATGTCCCACAGACGGTAACATTTGCCTGATGCTCCCCTATACGATGGCCATTGCTGTAGCGATTTTCCCATTAAAGATGCCTTGAAAGCCGGACGACTGGCAGGAGCGGTAATGGCAGCCACAAAGGCTACAAGTAATGGCAGAATACACAGTTTGTTCTCGGCTAGTAAGAACCTTTCATGTGACGACTGGAGGTAATGTTCAGTGGTTTGCCGGCCGCCGCTCACAATGACTTTGCTCTCCTGACGCTTGCGGACAGTAATGTGTGATGACGGCCGTCGAATAGGAGACTGATAAGTCTGAGTCCGGGTTGTGTGCAGCATGATGGGACGTTATTGACCTGACATTACTGGCTCTCGGGGTTTTGTTTTTGCACCTCCAGGCTTCAGAGTGTTTCGCTGATGGATGGAGAATCGTGAGGTCCTGGCTGTGAAATGCGTGGGGTTTACTATGTGAGGGTCTGGATTGTCTCCTCCAACACATCATTAATAAGCCTGGTGAGCTTGTATGTCTTCTAGCTGGCACACTTCATCATTGGCTATGGCGGGTTCACCCGCTCTCTGTATATCTGCCCCTTGTTTTTGTGCTCTGTAGGTTCCAAGGTCACATTTTCCTTTTTCTGTTACTTTGTGTCCTTTTTTTTTTTTTTTGTTAAAATGTTACTGTATCTATTTATGGGGGAACTGGAGGACATATAGAGAGATCCTTACGCCCACATGGTAGTTGTCGCCCTTCTTCCACCAAAGGCCTGAAGAGCAAATCTACCTGGTTGTTTCCGGACGTATACATGAGAATTCGGTCAAACATGATGTTTGTGGGAGCGGCCACCCCATGTTTATGTGGGACTCCTGACTTTCCCTAATATGGAGATGTGAAGGCAAATGGTGTTCTACATGCCCCAGCCCCTTTGTGAGGGGGTATAAGTCTCTGCCCCAGGGGTCTGGCAGAACAGAGGGTGGTCTGACACTGGAGTGGGAAGGTGACGGATGCCAAAGGGTGGAGGACTGGCGAAAGGAGGGTCACGGGAGCAATGCCAGGGTGTGCCTGAGGGGTGTTTAGAGGGTGGACTGGTGGAAGAAAGCATGGCTAGGCATAAGTGATGCCACAGGGAAGAAGGGGGTGTTAGAGGGTGGATTGGCGGAATGGAGGAGGGTCGTGCATGATCGATGCCGCAGGGGGGTGTTAGAGGGGAGATTAGCAGAAGAGTCAACTGAGACTAGGGGACGACTGGTAGCGGTTTACTCCCCTCTTCTCACTGAGATGAACAGATATGGCCTGGTTTGTATGCTCATAGTAACTTATGCCTACATCCTGTTGGCCAACAAGAGTTTGGCAGCTTTCAGGTGGGATTCACATGGGGCGGAATTGCCACGGAATGCCCTGTGGACCCTCTGCACAGAAAGTCCGCGGCATTTACAGTAGCAGCAAAGTGGACAAGAACTATGAAAATTTGGCTCCAGTGGTTCCCTGACCTCCAAGGGGAATCTGCCGTTGTAGAACCTCTTCATGGCGCCATCACTTGGAGATCCGAGGACTAATGGCCTTCATTTGACCCTTTGCCATTGCGGGTTGTGCGCTGTGTTTTTGTGTTGCTCCGGAGTTTCTTGCCTATTGAGCAGAAAAACATTAAGAAAGTTGTATGTCCTAAAGTCATTAGACCTTTTATCATACAACATGGGTGTTGGGAAGTCCTGTGACTACCATAGTGGTCACATGATCCAAATTCAGTCCATTTGTGGCCTCCTGAAAGAGGAAGCCCAGAGCGGCTATAATATGAGGTCTGGAGAAGGATTCGCTGATGGATGTGATTGGATGCCATTGACAAAACCGCTGTCTTATGGGTAAAGTGGCATCTGTGGTTGAGATGTCGCTCTGTATGAAACGACTCTGAATCTGTTTGACCCTCTAAATTGAGGAGTCGCCATGTTTTGCTCTCGGCCATTCATTAGGTGTTGGCCTGCTTTGCATCCAGGCTTGGAAATCAGGACCATGATGCATCACTTGGCATAAAAGACTAGATCCTGGTGCGTTACCCCTTACATGCCCAGTATGGTCACTTGGCACGAGGCTAGCATGAGCATTATGGGACTTCTCAGCCCGGTGTAACGAGCGCCTATCGACCCGCCAATTAGCGCGGGCTTCATTTTCTTTTACACGGGCTGAAAATTAAAATCCCTAATCCGATTGTTCGTCCCCATAAGCCGGGTATACATCAAGTCATAGATAATGCATCTCTGTATATCTGTCCATATTATATTATACCGCCACGTCCCGCAGATGTTATTGCAACGCTCGCTCCTCATGTGGACGAAGGGATTGCGTTGCTGTATTCCGGTCCGTCAGCTTTTCTTTTCCCGTCTCCTCTCGTTTTTATTAGTCTGTCCCTGCCGTGAACTCGGCTTTTTTTTTTCCTCCTTCTCTCTTCACCTGGTGGCAGCGCAGGCTCAGATGCGACGGGCCGTAAGTTCCCAGCCGATGGTTTAATTTGTTTTTAATTATTTATTGGTAAGAATAGGGCTTTTTGTGTGGCGGTAATAAGGGGGAGGCCTATTGTAAGTGTCTTCTGCTGCAAAGGTCACAAATGAGAATCTCTGAAAAGACCGCAGCCTAAGAGGAAACTGGAGATTAGTAAGTGCATCTTGGACTTGAAAGACGAAAGGCAGGTCAGAGGGTGGGAAAAGACGGGCGAGCGCGGCCGCAGGACAGGACGGAGCGGGCTGATTAAAAAGCAGTGCATGAGTTAAGCGCTACAGAAATGATCAAACGCTGAAGCCTCGACCACCTGCAATTAGGGCTCCTTTGTTGGGGCTCAAGACGACTTCAAACACAATTTTTTTTTTTTTTTTTTTCCTTGAGCCAATTTAAAGCCTGAGGTCCTATATTAACCCCTGTGTGGCCAGTGTGCCCACACTTCATCAATAGGTCAACTACACTAAATGGTGTAGTATGACCGGGCGGTAAGGTCAGCTGCCCACTGCTTGTGCTCAAGCCTCCTTGGTACAGGCACTTTTTTCTCTTTTTTCTTTCCCTTCTCTTTTGCGGGGCTCTCTCGGTTTTACCATAAGGGCAATTTTATTAGAGCCCCTGCCCTTTCATGATTGACCCTTGCCTGTATAAAAACTTTCGCCCCGGAGTGCAACATAAAATCCTGTGACGAGGTTTCCTTGGATCAGTTTCACTGTGAATCCACACTAAATGGGAAAATCCAGCGATCTGAGCGACTTCCAACGCAGCCTGGTCATCGGTGCTAGACTAGCCGGGGCCGGGATGTCACTGCCAACTGCGTGGGGGTTTTCTCATGTAATTTGTGTGGAGAGTATACAGAGAATGATGCGATCGAGGAAAACATCCAGCGAGGGTGGGATCCTGTGGATGGAAACAACTCATCACCGAAAGGGGTCAGAGGAGGATGTCAGGAATCGTTCAATGAGCAGTCAAATACAAAGCTGGTGCTCTAACTGACATGTCTGAACGCACAACTCAGCGTTCCTTCTCACGGGTGGGGGATATAACGGCAGACCAGTTCCAGCGCCATTGTGTCTAAGAGAAATGGAAAAACGAGACTCCGGGGGGGGCAAAAGAACCCAAAAATTGTATCACTGAGCAGCGGAAAAGCATCTCCTGGTCAGATGGATCCAGATTTCTGTTTCCCCGTGCTGATGGGAGATCAGAATTTGGTGCAAGCAGCATGAATTGATGACCCCCTTCCTGTCAGCCAGTCAGCACCTCCATCTAATCTGCAGCCACTACAAGAAGCTTCCTGTCCGCAGGGGCCGATATTCCTGCAGAGTGATTTCATCACCTGGTGGACTGCATGTCTTGTTTCGTTTTTTTCCCCCCCCTTTCCACATATAGAAGGGGCTTTAAATGGCCGCAGAGTCCAAAGGCGTGGAGTCCGGCAACCTTGGTGGCGATTCTGCTGGCCCTCTATGCGTATCTCTAGGGCCATTTAAAGTCCCTTGTGTATGAGGGGGAAAAATATGGCGACTCCTACAGCGCTGTGAAAAAATATCCCCTGCAGGTCTTCAGTTTACAAAGCCTGGATGAAACCGTTAACCACGTGCATCCCGCAGAATTGTGGCCACCTCTAACACTTTACTTGGTGAAACTTTGCCCGCACCTAACTCCTAAACAAAGAGGGCAAAACTGACACTTCTGTGTGTTTGAGAAAATCCCCATTAATACACTTACACATTAGAAGTCAATTTTATCCTAATTGCACCAGTTAAAAGGATGTGTCCAGACTTTTGCCGCACCGTGTATTCAGGTTTGTGCAGTTTGAGGAGGTGTGGCGCACTATGGTGCCCCCAGTAGCGCAGGGGTATCTGTAGACCCTCCTCTGTGGGATCCTAGTTCTCCTCTATCCCAGATACAACCTGCCTCTCCCCGCAGCCCTTCTGTTGTGTTAGCTTATCACAATCCTGCGCCGTTCCCACCTGCATCAGGAGAACAAAAAGCCTTTGTGCCGAGAGAAAGTAAATTGTCACATGAGAGCAGACGGATGCCGATCCATTCTACACAGCGCAGGCGCTCCCAGGCGGGGGAGACGGGGCAGTCTCTGTATTCTGTGGGTTGGTATTTACTGTATATCGCCATTTTCTTCGTGTACACCAACGTTACACTGACAGCGGAGCCGCCACGATGTCCGAGCTTCCTGCGGTGCTCCGTATCTGTACACGTCAGTCTATCCGGCTGAGTCTGGAGAACGCAGGATGTTCCGTTTTGGACCATTTGCTACATTCAGAGATGGAAAATTTGTTGCAAATTTTTGATAATTTACGGCATTGTACAATACAAGAGGCGGTTGTATCTTCTGTCCATGTATTTCCCGGGCAGCAGATGGACCCATTATAGCCTATGAGGCTACTCGCATGGAAGAGTCGCGGCATGGTCCTATTCTGGTCTGTAGCCGCGGATGAGAATAGCGGTTGACATGTGCATTGTCCGTGTGCGGTCTGATAGTTGCGCCCAAGATTCTTGCCGTGTGCGTGTCTTGTGGGTGCCATCCTGTGTGATATGCTCATGTGACCCGGCCTGATATTGACCACTCTGCCCATATTGGGGTCGGAAGTGTAATAGAAGGCTTTGCGCCCATTGGCGTCGCCGTGTGCTTATAATACCCAAGCTGCTAGAAGGGTTACATTTGCAACCAACTCCTAGGCCAGGGGGACTTTTGGGCACCTCTTGTCACTAGTAGGCTGACTTGAAGGTAAACTATTGTGTAATGCAGTCCTTGTTTCTTCCACGCAGCAGTGTCTATAGCTTGATCTGTCTGCCGAGGACGAGGCCGGGAGAAGGATTGATCAAGCTACAGACGTCAATATGTGGGGGGGAATGAAGATGGCATTACATAAGTAACAGACCCAAAGGACACGCTATTATCTTGGAGAGTCACAAAGGGGGCACTATGGTCTTGTTGGGGCATGCGCTGTGGCTTTGTGGGAGACACAAAGGAGGCACTGGTCCTGCCCTGAGGACGCGTGCTATGGCCTGTGGAAGGCGCTATATATGTGTTAAGGGGGTAATCGTGCTGAACTCTTGCACCAGGCCATGAATCTTCAGCTGCGCCCGGCCTGTATGGTGGCATACAGCATCTCCTCCGATGGCCAGCTCACACGCATTGTGTCTCGGGCCTTATTTTGCTCCATAACGGTGGCAGAACCCAGAGCTGGAGGCTCATGTGTCCACCGGCCGGGGAGTACCCCACATGTCTACGTGTTCTCGTCATATTGATCTGCGGCCTTCAGATAGGATGACCTTGAGACTGGCCGCCATGTGTTGGGTGATGGTGGCCCCAGGGCTTGGCTTTCATGTGCCACATCTGATGGCCATACACGGCTGCCTCCCCACCCCCTCCGGCCGGCCGTGCGCTGCTCTGAAGCGCTTCCTCTGGTTGTCCTTCTGCAGCGCTGACAGGAACTGCGCAGCTGTTGTCGCTCTGTGTTTTCTCTCAGCGCAGGAAGTCTGAACAAGAAAGAAAACAAAGTCGTCTCAAAAAAGAAAAAGGAAGCCGCGCCGCCATCTATTTCACTTTTTGTAGTGTTAACCCTTGCACTGCTCTCTCTGCGTGCTGCATTAGGCTTTTCAGTTACTCGCACGGCACGCGATTAAAGCCGCCATCACTGGGGATCTAACTAATACGGGACGACACGACGTCTCCCCCGCCAAGGGGAAAACATCCGATTAGCGTAAAACTCTCTGTACGCTTTTATCTGGATTCCGCTCGTTCAGTGCGGGCAGCAGAGTTACTGTAGGGTTAACCTGTGGCCAAGGGTTTAGTCTCTGGTTACAGACTTCTTGTAGCGAGGTTTAACTACTTAGTGGCAAGCCACATCGCACGGCGGGAGGCCAGCCGTACGTTGGGAATGAGGCCCGCAGTACGGGGATTGGCCCATGATGGTTACGGGGCCCTGGAGTTTATTTTTCTTTGTACCGGGCCCCTGCTCTCCGTAACAGCGACAGTGTTGCATTCCTTCATACCTGCGCTCTGCACATGGTGGCTCCCAGGGGCCCTTTCAGACGGAACGATTAGCGACCGAGCCAGTCGTTGTTTTCATGCTTGCATTAATTTACTTATCGTTCATCGTCGGCAGATCATTCCAATTTTATTTATTTTTAACGATGGTCTGTTTAAACGCGCCTGAAGACCCCGCGGCCCCCAGTAAAGCCCCGCGCCTCCAGTTATATAGCTGCGCTCTCCCCCGGCAGGATCGTGTTCTGGAGCCGCCTGCCATATGTCGGATTTATCAGCCTAATCCGCTGTCAGTGTGTAATGCTCTTTTTGCATACTGGCCCCCCTCCCTCCTCGGACTTGTCCGGCACGTACTTGCTTTGGTCCACAGATCTGCTGTCGGAGCGGCGCCCCCTCCAGTACTCGCTGGTACAGAGCAGGGCTTGTGTTACAGTGTTTCTGCTGAGGTTTCAATACTTTGACGTTTCGGTTGTCGTCTGTCCACTAAGATGTCCGGCCGTTTTATCTGTTCCGGGGAAAGCTGAACGAGAACAACTTTGGGCGCCGCTGCAGGGACCGCGGTGGTTAATGTCCGGGCTTACGTGGTAACGGCCCGTTCGCAGCTGCTTTCAGGGCGCCTCTGTCCGCCTCTGATCACCCTTGGGCCGCTCTCGCACACAGCGCCGATAAAACACAACATTCCAATCGCTGTTTTACCGTGATTTTGATCGGCGTTCTTGAACGCAGGTTACGGCATTTGCCGGCGCTTGAAGCCATCATTGTGATGGGTAATGGGCTGCATCAAATGCCAAAACGCACGAAAATGGAGCAGACATTGCTCAGAAATCACTGTGTCCTGGTGGTGTCGCTCATCGCCATGTACGCTCATGTAATACATGCCAAGATGGGACATGCTGCCATTTCTATTGCATGTGTCTTTCGTGCCATTCGTTTTACCGTCAACATGGCGGATTGGTACAGCGTATTTTGCTGTACCAATAACTGGCAGGAGCCGGTCTCTCACAAGCATGTTGGCATAGCTTATTCTGCACACACAATATGCTGTTCCAGTCTTCCATTGGCAGCCATTTATACACCTGATAGTATATGGCTCTGGGCGTACTGACTGTGCGCCGCTCCGTATACGGCTGCGAGGTCGCCTTGTGTGAGCCCGGTCTGCACAAAGCATCAGGCCCGCTGCCATCCAACATGTCTGCTCCTTCTCCCCTGCTGCCCCTGTCACCCGGGAGGGCCGGGACACCACGCAGCCTTCACTTTACATGACCGGCGCACCGGTGTCACTGGATGACAAACATTCATCCAACGTGGATGAGCATTCAACGGCCGTGTAAACATGGCAGGCTTTAACACCTTAAGGACATGGCCCTTTTTCGTGTTTTCCTGCATAACTTTTTTTACTTTCGTCGTTGCTGTATGAGGGCTTTTTTTTTTTTTTTGTTGTTTGTTTTTGTTTTTTTTTGCGGAAGGAGTTGTATTTTTTTAATGTTACTATATAATGTACTGAATAAATTTTTTAAAAATTCCAAGTGGAGTAAAATGGGGAAAAACTAAATTCCGCCATCTTTGAGTGCGTCTTGTTTCCACGGCGTACAAACTGCAACAAAAATGACTGCTTTATTCTAGGGGTCAGTGTGATTAGGATATCACGCCTGTATATAGGTTTGGTTTTTTTTTTCCCTGTAGTTTTTTATTTTTATTTAAAAGCTTTTATTTGTTCTCTGTTGCCATCTTCTGACCACAATAACTCTATTTTTCCGTTGGCATAGATGTGCGAGGGCTCATTTTATGCGGGACGTCCTGTAGTTTCCGTTGGTACCATGGGCATTGCTTGATAGGCATTCTGCTGTGATGGCCCTGGGGCTTTGCAGAATGCCTCCAGCTGCTATGACACCCGCACGGCAATACGCGATCTCATCACAAGGGGAGGCTGTCCAGGACCCCTGAACATCGGTCGGGGGATTTAAATTCTCCTGTCAAGAATTGACGGCAGCATTTGAAGGGTTAACGGCTCCGATGAGCCCTGCGGCTTATCGAAGCTGTTGCAGGCGGATGCCAGCTGTAAGAAACAGCCAGCAGCCGCGATATATGGAGCGGGATCGCCCCCTGATCTCCCTCCATACACACCCCGCAGCTGCAGGATGTAACTGGACCTCTAGTAACGTTAAGGGGTTAAAAAATCCTCACGGATTCCACAGCAAAGTCTGCGCCATTCAGTGGGATAGATTGTGGTGCAGATTTTTCTGTATGTAAGGTTGTGCCGTTCAGGGGTCTTGGAAAGTTGGGTGGCGGTTGGCGTTGTAATGGCCGCTGGCAGATGTTGGGGCCGCAGTGCGATGTACGGCTGTTATCCGGATATACTCCGTAGTCTGCAGCGTGACAAGTGTCGTCTCTCATGTTCTCTGGCGTGGGTCCCGGCTGGATTTGGCTATTTCGGGCCTCCTAATGGATGCGCTGCGGGGACGGGTTTGGGTGTCGCGCTCTGTAATGGTTTTGGGAAAGGTTTTGCCAAGTCTCTCCTTCCCCGTCAGAATGAGCTGCATCAGCCGTGTCTGTTTGTTGTGAGCTTATTGATTGAGCCGGGCGCTGGGTCTGCGCGGCTTCCCGGCATCTACCATGCCCCGCAGCACTTCTGCTCTAAAA
This sequence comes from Eleutherodactylus coqui, assembly GCF_035609145.1. Taxonomy (NCBI): domain Eukaryota; kingdom Metazoa; phylum Chordata; class Amphibia; order Anura; family Eleutherodactylidae; genus Eleutherodactylus; species Eleutherodactylus coqui. Next base: position 42,164,862 of record NC_089841.1, read on the forward strand.
AGCAAACAAGCACATATTTCGGAGTGCTGCATACGTGCCGCCGCGCTCCGGCCAGTTGGAAGTAATCGGTAATGTGAGCGTGCGGACGGGACATCCTGGATACTCTCCTCTCTAAAGCCTTCTCCTTTATGTCTTCCTGCAGCCGGGACATGGAGAATAAAGAGACGCCCCGGGGGCTGCAGAAGATGGACGACCGCCCGGAGGAGCGCATGATCAGGGAGAAGCTCAAGGCCACCTGCATGCCGGCCTGGAAGCACGAATGGCTGGAGAGGAGGAGCAGGCGAGGCCCGGTGGTAAGTCACATGTCTGCCAGACCTCTGCTTGCTGTCATTTAATACACACCGCTGCACATCTCTAAGGCTACGTTCACACCGGCGAGAATCGTGCACAAATTTTGCACAAATATGAGATCCGTTCTTTTGAATGACTTATTCACGTGGACGATTTTTATTTTTTAATTCGCAGCGAGGATAGTAATCGCGGGGTGGTCCACCTCCTGGCGTTCAGCAGAACGTCTCACCCATTGTTTTCAATGGGACCTTAAAAGGCATCGCAATTTAATGTTTCCCATTGAAATCGGTGACGCACGTGAAACGCACCTGAGGAGCGCAGTTTCGTGAGAACGATACGAGGTGGTTTTAAATTAAAAATGCCTTGCAGCGGAGCGAAAAAAGCATGATGGCAAGTGCGGTATCGGGCCGTGTGACTATAGGTCTAATGTCCACCGGCAGATATGAATTGTGGAATCCGCACAGATGGTCATGCAGATTTGGGTGCGGGAATCAAATTGCAGCATGCCCTATTTCAGTATGGTTCCCATTGAAGTCAATGGAAGCTGTCCAGTCCGGCTTCCATAGACGTTGTGCAATTGACAATTTGGATGGGCCGTGGATCCCGCAGGAAAGCAGAAGTTTGAAAAACTCGACTGCAGTTCCGCACACATCCGCAGTAGAGAAAAAAACACCGTTGGTGAGATCCGCAGCTGATATCACCCTTTCGTAAATAGGGGTGCAGTCTGCTTCTGATCGCGCATCAAGGGGGGGGGGGGGTGGCGCACTATCTGCTTTGGAGAATCCGCACCATGTCCGTTACCGGTGAGTGCACCTTAGAGGGCTTGTCCGCTACCTAGAAGTACTTCGCAGCCACTTTGATCTTCCTGGTTGCTGCTGACCAGGACATGTGACTGATGCAGCCAATCAGTACGCCCAGCAGTGTCCTTCCTTAGCCAGTGATTGGCTGCTGGAGTCACATGTCCTGGTCAGCAGCAACCAGGAAGTAGCATGGTTGTGAAGCAGTTTTAGGGTAGTAGGAAAAACCCTTTAAGGGCGCATTAACATGTTTCATTTGCTGTGGATTTTGGTGCAGATTTGTAGCGGATTCCACCCCTTCTGTTTGAATTCAGTAGGGTGAAATCTGCAAAAGATCGGAGCACAACTTTCAATTTACCACCGCAGTGTAAGAAATAAAAGCTACGCCGTGGTTGGTTGGACCCTCCTCGGTAATACAGATGTAATAAGTGTCTGACTGTGGCTCATCGGGGTTCAGGGCGCTCCGTTGTATTCCCAGCCATGATCATTGCTCTCTACATTGCAGGTTGTGAAGCCGATCCCGGTGAAAGCTGACGGCTTTGAAGCTTCCAAATCGGACTCCTCAGTGGAGGGGACGGTGAACGGGTCTGCACATGCTGTGAAGGGACGACGCAGTCCTTCTCCCAGCAGCTCCTCAAGTTCTTCCAAGTCAAAGCCAGAGTCTCCGGGCGTGCGGAGGAGAGGAGTGTCCCCAGTCCCTGTAAGTTCCTTCACACCTGGTGGGGGGAGAGGGGTGTCCCCGGTCCCTGTGAGTCCCTTTGCACCTGGTGGGAGGAGAGGGGGTCTCCCTGGTCCCTGTGAGTCCCTTCACACCTAGTGGGGGCGGGGGAGAGGGCTGCCCCTGGTCCCTGGGAGTCCCTTCACAACTGGTAGGGGGGGAAAGGGATGTCCCCTGTCCCTGTGGGTCCCTTCACACCTGGGGGGCGCTATTAGTCAGTGAAGCTGCAAAGCTATATATCCAGCCCGGCTGACATAAGGACGTGACGGGCCATCTTTGTATTGGGTTGTCTCATCCCCCAGGCTCATACTGGAAGCCTCGCGTCACTTTTTCTTAGTGATGGACCCATAATGTAAATCAATTTACATTATAGGGCAATGATCGATCACCCTGTGTCTCTGCTATGAAGATGAACCGTGAGATATTCTGTGTCCATTGCCCTCAGGGGGGCGCCTGCCACTATGGTGCTCATCTGAATCATTGACTTTGGCGGGAGTGGGGGTTAAAATGGGAATAATTGGTTCTAGTGTTTCCTCTGACAAAAAGAAAAGAGTTAAAACCACAATGCAATGAAGTTATCTATTTCAGTGGCAGCTCCTCTGGAAATTATAGGGTTAAAAACTCCAAATCCGGCCGAGTACATGGAGGGAGCGGCGGCTTTTATGTGACCTTTATTAACACGGAAACGTCTTTTCCCTTTTCTTTTTCTCCCAGTTTCAAAGCGGTCGTGTTACGCCGCCCAGGAGGGCTCCTTCACCCGATGGGTTTTCGCCCTACAGTCCGGAGGAGACCAGTCGCCGCGTCAACAAAGTCATGCGAGCAAGACTGTACCTACTGCAGCAAATAGGGCCCAACTCTTTCCTGATCGGAGGCGACAGCCCGGATAACAAGTACAGGGTCTTTATCGGACCTCAGGTTGGTCAAGTAACTTTTCATTTCTGACTTTTATGCAAAAAGTTAAAGAATTGGCCCCAGATCAGCAGTATGAGCCAGTGTGCGGATGTATATAGCGTGTTACACACATCCGCGGCAGTTCTGTGCCTTAGGCTGGACAGCCAGCAACTCGTACGATACCAAGCAGTAGTGGGGCTCCAGGGGAAATGATGGTGGTAATAACCCATCCTACAATGGTCGCCACATTAAAGGCATTTTCTAGGACCTGCACTCCTTTTACACAGCCACGGTAACTGCCTCTACAAGGAGCTGTTGATATTTACACGGGTAGACCGGTTGTATAAGTGCGAATGATTATGATCGTTCGCCACCATACAGCTGCCTGTGATTGGCTGCACCTCTCCCTGTTTACAGGACGAGAAGATCAGCCGACCAGCAAACCTATTAATGCTTGCAAGACGAATCGATCAGCCAACAAATGTTTGCTTGTTCACCAACTGATCTTTGACACATTTACACAGCTTGACAAACGGGCAAATGTTTGTGCCCAGTCGTCGGACCGTGGTAAAGACCCTTTAAATTCTGATGACCTGTCCTTGGGATAGGTCCTCTCACATCGGTGGGGTCTGATTTCTGCTCATCGCCTTGTGATGCCATGTCCATCGTTCACATGGGCTTTGTGCAGCTTGACCCCATTCAAGTGAATTGAACTGCAATATCGGGCACTGCTGCTGCAAAGCTTATGCCGCTGTGCCCTGGTATATACTGAGGAGGCCAGCCTCTGATCGCTGGTAGTTGGACTTCAACCAATATTCCCTATGGATGCTAAAAAACTGTTGATGCGACCACCGAAGGCCGCCTGAGTCTTGTCTTGAAAGTATGTTGCTGGGATGAGCAAAATGAAGGACCTTTGTACACACCTCGCCCACCCTGCTTCATTCTGGGGGTCTGACGGCTTGGTCTGTGTAGACCGTGGCATGGAGATACCTGCCCATGTGGAGCCGCGGTCGTGTAACACGGAGGACGCTCTGCAGGTTATTATTCTCCCTTGGGAAAGTCGTCGGTTTCACGCTTCATATTCTGACACAATTACGTGCTTCATCAAGTCGTGGGAAAGCGAGTGTGTAAACAAATGTGAGTGATTGCCCCGCGGGGCGGCTGCAGGTAGAGGCTCCTCATGTTCCTCCTTACTTGCCTCAGACAAGGACCCGGCGTTTTCTGCTGCCAAAAGCTTAGTCGTTCCGTCCCGGAGACAAGTGAAGTCATGTCCTGCGGTGCGCCTTGTGTTTACTGACGGCAACATCTGTTTTGGCGCATTCACGGGTTTTATGTTCACACGACAGCGGACTGATGTAGTCTATGTAATGATCACATAATGGCACCTCTACGAGACGGTCACGACGTCGCATGCGTTACAATATGGAAGACCCGGAACTGCAAGAATTTACCTTTTGCAGTAGAGCTTTCAGAAAAGCATTGCTTTGAGCTTTGGTGCAGTGTTCATGGTTGGCGAATTCCTTTTTTTCTTGGGGCATTTTCAAAAAATTAAGCTAAAATGGGGCATGAAATGGTTTAAAGGCTGGGACTTGTCAAAAGTGGGGGTTAATTTGGGACTAAGTATTGACTCCCTGTCCTTAGGATAGGTCATCAGTATTATATTGGCAGGGGTTTGACGCTTGGCACTCTTGCCATTCAGCTGTTTGAAGTGTGTCTGGCATTTTGGTGTGCGCCATTGCATCTTAACTGGCCGGTTATCACATCCATTTACCATCCACCGCTGCTACAAAATGTGTGGCGCTGTGCCTGCTACGTGGTGAAGGTGCTGCTGTGCTCAACAGTGTGCTGTTGTCTCTTCAACTAATGGTCGGTGTGCAGGGAGTTGGGTTCAGGTACCTTTTACATGGGCGATTATCACCTGGAACAGCTAATTCAGATGATGGTGGTCCCGTGTACAACGACTGCCGACGGCGCACTGAACAACGAACCGCTCACCTGTCAAGCAAAACTAAAAAAGTGATGGGCCGTGTGAACGGGAGCAACTGAGTCTGTGAGCAACTCTTGGTTGGAGCGAATCACGACCCTCTCTGCCTCCATACACTCGGGGTATCACTCTGGTGTAAAGCACAGGAGAGATAGTCGCTGGTAAGGCTGCCGGGTGATGATGTGCCCGACAGTCGTACCGCGTAAAGGTACCTTAATCTTGCAGGATAGATCAAGATTTTAGTCCCAGGAAATCCCTTTTTAAGGTTTGTCCTATAGCAGAGACAGAGGGGAGAGGCTCCTGCTGCAGCCATAGGTGATCAGTGGGGACATGACTGATCTCCTGGGACACAGAACATTCATTTTATGTATTGGTTGGCGTTCCTTTAAGCAGAATGGTGGCACCGTACCAGGTGGTGCTTTAATACTAGCACCCTAAGCATTAGTGGTGACTTGATCAAGCCGGATGTCTAATGAAGGCAGCTTCTCTATCTAACGAGCGGTGACTATTGTAGTGCTCCTCCGGATCTGTCGTCCCTCTTCACCCTGACGTACAGCCTTATATTTTTCGACTGCCACATGTATAATTATCGCTTTGCTCTCTTGCAGACCTGCAGCTGCGGCAGAGGCACGTTCTGCATCCATCTCCTCTTCGTCATGCTGCGAGTCTTTCAGCTGGAGCCCTCGGATACGATGCTGTGGAGGAAAACCTTGAAGAATTTTGAAGTATGCAAATCCTCTGCCCATTGTTCTATGGGGATGAATGTATCCTAACGGCAATTATCGGCCCCCTCCCCCATGCTGGATAGGAAGCTCAGTGTATAATTACTTGCAAATGCTAACTCTGTAAGATGGGTTTCATATGGAGCAGGAACGCACTATTGTGTTGGGTAGAATGCATAAAGCAGGGGGTCCTAAAGCCATAGCCGGAGTTTTGTGCATAGGCGTGAACGTTCTATTTGCTGAGTGCTGTGTGCCGCCATATAGTGCTCTGCACAGTGCTGTTTTGAAGAAGTGATATAGTATGCATTCCGTTGCGCAAGTCCTTTTGGAATCGGAGGCATACATGGCACCATAGGGGGCGTTATGGCTCTGTACGATACAGAGTGTTCTGGCGTCTCACTAGGATATGCAATAACCTCCAGATCAATGACAGGGGGGGTACTGGGTCCCTAAAATGAAGGCATAGATGTCCCTCAGGCATTTCTCCCGCACAGTCATGGCTCAAGCGATTTAAGACATATCTCACAACCAAGTTTTATTGTCCTAATATGTGTTAAAGAAAAGAAAAATCTTCCATCGTTTTGTGTCTATCTCTTATGCAAACTATGTATCTCCATGGTAACACACAGCAAACGAGCTTTGTAGTCTCACCGTCCCATACTTCCATCTATCCCTATACTTTGTGCCAGCATACGTTTGGTGGGTAAGGGCCCATTCACATCAGCGTTGGAGGTTTCATTCGGAACCTACGTCGCTGAATTCCACTAAAAGGCAAGACTGCGCTAAATGCAGTGCTACTTTACATGGCCGTTGGGAAATAGAACGGACTCTGCTATAGCCGGTGCCGTTCTTTCAGTTGCACCATATGACTGTTCCGTTCGGCCACTAGGTGGCTCTTTACTTCGCCATTACGGGAGCAGGAATACGGAACTCTAAAGCATCGATGTGAACGAGCCCAGATGCGGAGGACTGATAGAAGGGTCTCTGACTGCAGGGTTAGACTACTGCTTCTAGTCTGTTACCATGGAGGCGCAAAGACAGGAGGAATTTATAAATTAACACCTATTGCAAAATTGCTTTTTTTGCATTTATTATACTTTGCTTGTGAAGGTGTTGATGGCCTTTAAAAGTGGCCCTAAGTAATGGCATCTCAGCTGTTCTCCCCAAGCCATAAATTCAGGATGGGGTTGTGCATCTTGGCACAACCCCTGAAAGTTAATGTCACTGTAGCATGCATTTGGTTCTCCAGCTCTGCTACATCGTATACCTGTTTCCATCCTGCGTGGAGGCTGCTGTCTGGTGTGTTGTCCAGCGTTGGAGTATCATGCACATATCACCTTCTGCTCTTCTCTTCTATCTCATATTCCAGCCTCCATCCGGTTCTCCGGCCGGTGTCCTCGCTGTGCGCAGTGCGACTCTTCACCGTTGTTGTTTTTTGCTTTTTCTTTTCTTTTTTCATATGTTTTTTTTTTTTCGTTAGGTTGAAAGTTTGTTCCAGAAATATCACAGTAGACGTAGCTCAAGGATCAAAGCTCCATCTCGTAACACCATCCAGAAGTTTGTATCACGCATGTCCAACTCTCATACATCATCCTCATCCACCACTTCTACATCTAGTTCAGATACCAGGTTTGTACCTGATGCCGCCACAGCGGGGCGCAGTCCTCAACTACTGATAGCTGCATTGTGTCTGCAGTCCTCTTACCTCGTTCCTTCTCTCAGACTCTTTAAAATTACAGATATTGGTAATCTCATCCTCGGCTCTGGTCACAGGTCTTAGATCCCAGCTGTTTTTGGTAGCAGGTTTTCACAGCAGGTCCTCCTTAAGGACCAAGTGCGTTAAATATACGGTGCTTGGTCCTGGGCTCTAATCTCGGCCGATAACAAAAATATGGTGCAAGATTAAAGCCTCTGCTCCTGCAATCAAGCAGAATCAGGTCGGGTTGTCAGACACAGCTGAGAGCCCGCAGGAGAAGGGAGAAGCCATTTTTTAAACGTTTCTGTCGGTCTTTTTCCTAGGCTACATAGCGCTCAATTAACGCTATGTACTAAAGAGGTGACGTATTACTTCCACTATGGGACCCAGCGATCACGTGACCGCTGTGTGCCCTCTGTCACAGCTGAGCTGCAAGGTCCTAGCAGACTCTGATCAGCTCTGTTAGTGGCTGATGGCACTACAAGGGGATGCTTTTCCCTGTAACTGGTGCTCCTATGGAAAAGTGGCAAAAAAAACTGTCAGTGAGGGATGTTCTGCAGCTGCAAATCCACAGTGGATTCTGTTCTGGTCACACTGTGGATTTGACACAGATTTCACACACTGCAAATGGTGGAATCTGCACGGATATTCCACAGCATAGATTGACATGCGGCGGATTTAATATGCGCCCCGACCGCAGGCCAGCTCATGCGCGGCTCTTGTATGCAGTGTGGATGAGATTTTGGAAACCGATTCCGCTTTTTTTCCTACTGTAAAAGCTGCAGGCTTTCAGTGTGGGGGCTCCGCACAGCAGATCCAGCCTTGTGATTATGTCCCAAGGGGTTTTCCAAGCCAATGAAAAACTTCGGAGAGAGGGTGTGAAATGGTTTAAACAACAACTTGCCGCTCCTGTCTTTGTTTACAAACTGCAGCGTACACGGACATGTCTGTACACGGATGTGACCGCTGCAGCCAATTGCCGGCCCCAGCGTTCTCAAGTTTTAAACCACTGAGGACAGCAACTGCTGCAGCTGTCACTTGTGTCTGTGAGATGTCCCTGCTAATCAAGTAAATGGAGAGCGACCCCCCCCCCCCTCCCCCCGAATTCATGCTCCAATTTTTATTAACTTGGGAAACTCATTTTAAAGAGTGATGACAAGATGGCTTCCCCCGGTCATATGTCCTGTTGGGGTATACAAACGTCATAAAGCAGGGTTCCCCACTCAGGACCCCTAAGTGGATGCATGACCAGGCGGACCATGTTCTATCCTTGTAATTACAGGACAGCCGTTCACTAATGACTATCCTGTAATACTACATTTCCCTTATAGTGGCTGCTGCAGAGGAAATGTCTAACTGTGGCCCCTCCTAGTCAGGATCAGGGTTCGGAGCGATCAGGAGATTGCCTTGGGACAGCCCCCTTTGAAGGGTGGGTTCCTACTGAGAAATTCCTAGTAGTGGAAGATGTCCCACTGTGTAAAGGAAAATTGATGCCAAAATTGGGTGTAAGAGGCAATACTGTATTTTTCCAATCCGTAATGGAGTCCTTGCACGTAGCTCCAGTCTCAAGATTGAAAAAGGAGTATCTTTTGTAATTGGTTTTATTAGCCTCAACTAATCTACCGTTTTGTGTCTACAGCTACTTTACTGACTTGTGTCTCCATGGTAACAGACTACAAGCCCTGTGTAGTCGGTTACTGATGCTGCAGTCATAGGAAGGGCTGATAAATGGTGCCCTAACACACTTTTGCAAGAAGTAGACAGATGGATGCGAGAGAGACTGCAGGATCGGACTACACGGGGTTGTCTTGTAGTCTGCTGCCACGAGGGCTATAAGTCTGCATAGCTGCTGTAGACCCAAAGCGGTAGGAGGGGTTGATGGATTGGATGTCCTGCAGAAATGCCTGAATAGACTGAAGACCCCTCATTTTAAAGGGCAGGTCCTGTTCTTTGGGGTGTGCTCTGCTGCTGATTGGCCCTTTCTCATTGCTGACCGTCATTTCTCTGTTTCTCCAGCAGCATAAAAGATGAAGATGAACAAATGTGTCCGATCTGCTTGCTGGGCATGCTGGACGAGGAGAGCTTGACCGTATGTGAAGAAGGCTGCAGAAACAAGCTACACCACCACTGCATGTCAATCTGTACGTCACCGCTCCTGTGCATGACACCGCACCCCCCGGGGAGGCACCGTGTGCTTACTGGTCTGAGCTTCAGCCTAAGAGCACTTGCTTAAAGACCACTTAACCTTCAAGTGAATCTCCACCTTGTAGAATTATGTAATTTCGCTTTTTAAAAATTATGGTAATTTCATAGCGACAGTCCAGAAGTTTGGATTGGTGGGGATCCTGCTGCTGAGACCCCCACCAATTGCTAGCATGGGACCGCTGAAGTGTTCATCCAAGTGCTGTCACAGCTTGCTAGCTGAAGACAGACCCATAGACTTCCTGTTGAAGCCGTCTTCAGCTAGTGAGCGGTGACAGCACTCAGATGAGCACTTTAGCTGGCTGGTTCTAGTGATCGGCGGGGGTGTCAGCAGCCGGGCCTCCAGTTAACCTAACTTTTAACATGTCCCTATGACACGACTCGTCAAATTTTTAGAATGCGCAGTTACACATTAATATCTTTATGGGTACATTCACAAGTAGCGGAAAATGATGCAGATTTTCCGCTGTGGAAGCTCCGCCCCATTATCCAGAACATTTCCATGTGAAAAATTGCACTTTTTTGCAGATATTCTAATCTGCTATGGATCCGCACCAGTGGTACAGATTTTACACGGAAAATGTGGATAATCCGCATCATTTCTGCTACGTGTGAACGAACCATTTGTAGTGGTTGGCGTCCTTTTCTGGTTAAGAACTCCAAATCGTCTGCATAGATGGTTGCAAATGTGTATCCACCACTAGAGGGAGCTTTAGGAGTGTACTGTGTATATACAGCACATACATTAAACGTTATACATGAGCTCCCCCTAGTGGTAGTTGCTGGTAGCTGAATTTTATCACTTGTCTATACAGGGGATTTGGATCTCTATCATAAAATCGGGTCTAACTACTATAAAGATATATTAGAAAACTAACTGGCTCCCAATTTTGAACCTTTTAATAGATTAAACAAGATGATGAAGCGACATTCACTGTAAAACCAGATTCCGAAAATGAAGCTGCAAACTGTTATATGCACTAGTCTATAAAAAAAATCCTATCCTTCACAATCAGCAATGTCTTTAGTCCTATTTAAAGGGGTTTTCCCACCAATATCCTGTATCCTCCATCCACAGGACAGGCGAAAAGTGATTCAGTAACTGGGGTTTCAACTGCTGTGACCCTTAGGCCTCATGTCCACGGGGAAAATCAGATCCGCTGCGGATTTGTAACGCGGATTTGGGCTGTGGATGCACTGTAATTGTCTTTTATTTTTCATGCGGGAGATCAATTGAGCTATGTGCTCTGAGCTCCCGCATGCGTGATCCGCACTAAAATGGAGCATGTCCATTATTTTTCATGCTCCAGAAATTTTTTAAGTACCATCCGCGGGTATTTATCTACCCGCACGGGGTCAATGCATTCCTGTGGGGCGCGGATCCGCATGCGGGAAAAACGCTCCGGATTTAAATTCTTATTTTCCCCGTGGGCATGAGGCCTTACGAACAATGAGAACGGCGCACTCCGATCCCCCAGACTGACTGGAGTGGCTGGCACACATGGGCACTGCTCTGTATATGGGACGGACGGCGATGACTGAGCGCAGTACTCTGTTGTCTCCACATACAGTGAATGGAGCCGTGGTTATACATGCATTGCTACTCCATTCACTTGGGGAACTCTGGGTGCGCCGTTTTCTTGATAGCCGGGTGTCTCAGCAGTTTGACCAGTGATTTTAAAAAATGATTTTGTCATGAGACCCTCATTGAGTACTTGTAGTCGCATTGTTCCCATTGATCTGATACTACAATAGGAAAAGTCTGTTAATATGGCAGCTGGTGAATGAGGGGCAGGGGAGATGCATTACTGATGGATCAGGGCTGCACAGTCATGTATTTAAGGCTCCTGTGACTCCTCCAACCTTGTAAGTTTAGCCGTTTGCTTTAGTTCTCTAAAAAAAAAAAGGGGGGGGGAATCTTTCAATTACATAATAGGGAGATAACGTAACATCGCTAATGTAGCGCCAACTACTTCTGCAGAGTTCTACATAGTCTCGGAGCCATGGCTGTAGCCCCAGTGGCGCTCACAATCTCATTACCCCATCAGTAGCATTTAGGAGCCTTGGAGGAAACTTGAACAAGAATGTATAAACTGCGACCAGATGGCGCCACCTAGTGGAGATGTTTATATGTTTTCTTGTTCCTCAATCTTTCCACATTCATTGAGGTGATGGAAATTGGGGTCTCCTGAGCTGAGATTTTGCAGAATTTGGTTTGAGGCTTCGGCGTTTTAAGTGATTGGCATGTTGGGTGCCTTCCCAGCACCCGGAAATGTTGCACTTGATTCTCGTTTAACTCCTTAGTGACCAGTATGAGGCGCAGTGTGGCTGTAGATTATAGCCCTGCAGATAACACAGGAGGTTCTGCTGCTATTACTGTGTTCTGCTTTCCCTTATACTCTGTTTTTGTATTAATTTTAGGGGCAGAAGAATGCCGGAGAAACCGCGAGCCTCTCATCTGTCCGCTCTGCCGCTCAAAGTGGAGATCTCAGGACTTCCATAGGTCAGTCGTCACAAACTGTCCAACAACCCTGTTTTAGAGCACAGTCTGCCGGGTGATATAATAAAGTACTTGGAGATATTGGTATTTTTTTATTCCATTTTGGGAAAATGACCATTTTAATCTGGTCGTCGGCTTTATTGGCTTCTTCAAGAACGCACGGTTTTACCATGAAGATGCCAATTCAGAAAGTGAGATCTGCCAAGTACAGAAATGTCCTTTCTTCATAATGAAGAGGGGAAATGAAGACTAATTGGCGACATTTCACTATGGATTAAACATCTGATTTACCGCCTGTGGGTGTTAAGCACCCCCATAAACAGTCGTGTTTAATCATCCAGACCTGTGGATATCTGTGCCTGGGAGTGGCTCAGTTTTTGCCCTGACAGATGTCGGGGGTAGAAAGATCGGGGTAGTTGAATTTCAGGGACCGTTCTTGTTCCCCGGGAGATTAGTCGCTGCCAGAGCTGTCTGGTTGCTTCTCACCTCCCTAAACACATGAATGGGCAGCTGAGCCAAATGTTCATGTGTCTAGGGGAGCTGGGAAAGCGGTCGGGCAAGCCAGTTATGGGTGTCTTAAATAGTCTTTAACCCCTTCCTGAGCGGGCACATCGGGCGTCCTTGTATGATATTTGATGTTTGGTTGTGGCTGTAACCATTGTAAATGCCGTTTTCCGTTGTGACAGCAGCATTTGAATGTTCCAGTTGGCGTCTAGAAGTCCCAAATGGAACCCTAGCGAAGAGACTGCAGGGTGCCATCCAGGTGTCATGCTGGCTATTAATGTTTGCCTATTAAAGGGGTTCACTGCAAAATTAATGGGATATATTAATAAATTGGACTTTTATGGAAGCGGCTATATAGAAATATATTTATGGAATTTTTTTTTTTTTCGTTATGCTAAAAATGGGCGTAAACTTCTTAATTTAAAAAATCTTCCTTATTTTTCTTTGATCTCACGATCGTTTGATAGCTTATACAGAATAATGCATTTCTATAGTACTGTATTCTTACAGACATCTTATTAAGATGTTCTACAGGCATATCTTAAAGGAGTTGTATCAAGATTGCAAGTTTTACGCTGATCTGCAGGGTCTCGCTGCTGAGACTCTCGGTGATCTCGAGATTGGGGTTCCTGTGTCCCCGTTCAGGGTTACTGAATATAACACTGGTCGTACAAGCTCACCAGCACTCCATTGCCTTTCGATGGGACTCTGGAGATGCCAAACAGAAATTTCTGTCAGCCCCATTTAAATGAATGGAGCCCTTGACTGTGCATGGTTGGCCAGCGGTTGTTTCACACTGACTTCCCTGGAAGGAGAGAAGCGACCTCCTTCCTCCCACAATGACAGGCAGAACGGGACAATGGAGTTCTGTTCTGCAGAGTGGTGGGGGTCTCCCTCCTGAGACCTTCACCAGGTAGCAAGTTATTCCCTATCCCATGGCTAGGGGAAAAACTTGCAATCTTGGTACAACCCCTTTAAGATAGGCCAGCGGCACATCTTAATAGGATGCCTGTCAAGTATAATGTAGTCCTACACAACTGCATTATACTGGGTGAATTATCAAATAATTGCAAGTTAAATAAAAATAAGCAAAATGTTCAACTATAAAAGTTAGTTTAAACCCTTTTCCCAGTTGTTGCATCATAAAATATAAGAATTTGCATTGCTGCATCCGTTAAAGTCCAGTTTATTACAATATCACCGTATTAATCTGTCACAGTGAATGCCAACTGACAGTAAATATGCAGTGCCAGAATTGTGCTTTTTTTGGGCTGTCTCATTACTTGGGTTATTGGCATCACTAGTAATAGCTTTTCTGGATTTGCAGTCATGACTTGCCGGGTCCTGTGGATTCTCCTCCCATTCTCCGCGCTGCACAGCAGTCGCCCCAACAGTCGCCAACAGCTGGATCCCAAAGAAGGTCCCAGGATACTAATTTGAACCTTACTCATTATGGGGTCCAGCAGATTCCTTCCTCTTACAAAAGCATGGCTGAGCCGTGGATTCAGGTAGGCATCGAGGGGGGAGTTAAAGGGGAAATGTACCATGGAAAGATTACAGGAGAGTACATGACCCTCCAACCAGGGGCCACATCGGTCCTGTAGCGTCTGCACCCCATGTGATCTGACTACTTGTGCAGTTGCGTCATTTTAGATGTGTCGAAGCAATAAAAAAAAATCTGGTGGAGATGGGATTTAACTTTTTTTTTTTTTTTTTCCTAGGTTTTTGGAATGGAGCTGGTTGGCTGCTTGTTCTCCCGGAACTGGAATATCCGAGAAATGGCGCTGAGGCGTCTGTCACATGACGTCAGCGGGGCGCTGCTGTTGGCTAATGGTGAAAGCACTGGAACGTCCGGCACTGGCAGCACATCCGGCAGCGCTGCGCCCCACGCTGCCAGCAGCTCATCTCAGTCCAGTATCTCAGGGGACGCTGTGGTGGAGGCGTGCTGCAGCGTGCTGTCCATGGTGTGCGGGGACCCCGTCTACAAAGTCTATGTCGCTGCTTTAGTGAGTTTCTCTCCTCTGAACGTTCCCTCGTGTTTCTCTTTCCGTCTTTCCTATTCTAACCAGGGATTTCCTTGTCTGCAGAAAACCCTACGAGCCATGTTGGTGTACACCCCCTGCCACACGACGGCCGAACGCAAAAAGCTGCAACGACTTCTCAACCCTGTTGTGGAAACCATTTTGGTTAAGTGTGCGGATGCCAACAGGTGACTTATAAAAGCCAGCGCTGCGATTTATGTGCAACAAAAGACAGTGGCTTCCATGAAACTAACAGCTTTTCTTTTGATTTCCTCCTGCAGCCGAACAAGTCAGCTGTCGGTGTCAACGCTGCTGGAGCTATGCAAAGGGCAAGCCGGAGAGCTGGCGGTGGGGCGTGAGATTCTCAAATCTGGTCAGTGATGCTTCCTGCTTATGTATGTGTCCATTTTTGTAGCCATGTAATTGTAGCAAAAAAAACTAATTTGCTAAATCGCTGCAATATTACAAGCCTTCGTGCAAAAGAGCCGCAAAAATATATACTACGTTTAATCGCACTTTACGTAATAAGCACATGGTCATATGTCATAGTTGCCACAAAGCAGAATCACTGCAGTGTAAGCCGTTACTCTACTGTCCTCCGGTGAATGAGTTGGTTCTGATTAGCTCATTAATACAAATTAAATTTAGTGGGTGTTGTGCCTGCAGTACCAAAGCGGTCCACTGCAATGATGACAGAGCTATCTGCTTCGAGCGCTGTCCGCTCTTGACAGTAGTCTAAAGACAGGTCATCAATAGAGAAAGATCCCCAAAGCCCCAGACAACCCCTTTAAGCTGTATTTACACAGGCAAGTGTGATCTAGGTCCAAACAAATCAGACATATATCGCACTCCTTTATCTGCGATATTCAAGCACATGCAATGCATGTTCCATGAAAAGCATAGAAAAATCTTTCCAATAGTTTTAAATAGCTGTGGGGCCCCATTTATCAGACTTTTAGACTAGAAGGTGGTACTAGGGGCCACCTAGCAAGAGAGCCACATCAACAGCAAGAAGTGGAAGAGCTGGGATTCCTGTAGTGTTTGCTCCGTCCCCTCATACTTGCACTAATCGCTTCCTCTCCTTTTTCCATGCCAGTGACCATATTCAGTACCCCTCACCTCTGAAGTTACGTTTACGGATGCATTAGCGCTATTGGTAGTGCAGACGATTACTGCAGCCTGCCTGATGTATTAGCTGGATGTGTCTGTATAGAAGTCGGTCCTACAAGGGCGTCGTTTATAAATCTTTCTGTACGGTTTTAGGTTCCATGGGCATCGGGGGTGTAGAATACGTCCTGAACTGTATCCTGGCCTCCCAGCCGGAGTCTAACAACTGGCAAGCACTGTTGGGCCGCTTGTGTCTCATCGACCGACTGCTGCTGGAATTTCCTGCTGAGTTTTATCCCCACATCATCAGCGGAGACATTGTACAGGCAGACGCAGCAGTGGAGAGGTAATGGGGGTAACATATGCAAATGTCAACAAGGGTGTGGAGGGAACAGTTGTATCTGAACTCTGCAAGCAGTATGGTCGAGGAACCTTCTGACCCCTGAGCCACCAGAGCCTTGCTACAGGGGGCGACTGCTGCACTGGATAGTCTTGCTTCTCAGGGCAGCATATGTGACCGTTTCTTTTCTCTCGTAGGTACAGGAGTCTGCTGTCCTTGCTGAATTTCGCCTTGCAGTCCATTGACAATTCACACTCGATGGTTGGAAAGCTGTCACGCAGAGTATTCCTGAGTGCGGCGAGGATGGTGGCACGAGTCCCCCATGTGTACGTCAAGCTACTGGACATGCTAAGCGCCACCAGCTCTACGCATTACAGCAGGATGCGGAGACGGTTAATGGCCATCGCTGAAGAAATGGACATAGTCGAAGTCATTCAGCAGGGCCTGGATGACTCGCAAGCTTTCGAAAGCCGCAGGGAAGCGTTCGTTCAGCCGTCGGCCCCTGCAAATTCCCCCATCACCTCCCAAAATAACTCCCCAGAACATACTATGCAGCTATCAGGGAAGGACTTCTGCGTCTCCAAAGCGGCTTCCAGCCCTGCGGACTTGAATGAGGCGCTAGAAGCCATGTCCTTGGGACTTCCACTGTCCACGGCACCAACCGAGCAACCAAAGCCTGCCATCCAGACAAGACGCAGACCGCTAAGTCAATGCTTGAACTCTCCTTCCTCTCAGCCCCATTCCTTATTCCAGACGTTGTCTTCCCCTTCCACCCCGTCTGGGACAGCTGGTCCTGTCTCGGATGTTGCCAAGCCCAAACCTCAAGGATTTGCTCCCTGTAAACTTGCCTCCGCTTCCCCTCAGACTCAGAGGAAATTTTCTCTTCCAATTCAGAAACAGCATTCAGGGGGTAAAGAACCCGAAAAACTCTCTCCCATCTTCACCCAAGCCCGACCGCTGCCATCTCATCAAATACACAGGCCAAAACCATCCCGGCCCACGCCAGGGGACATGGGGAAACCGGGAGACTCTCCAAAAGGCAATATGACTCTGGAGCTCAACGTTTCCCACTGTGATAATGGGGGTAGTAGTCCCAGCGCTGTTATACCTAGTGACGACACTGTGTTCACCCCTGTGGAGGAGAAGAGCCGCCTGGATGCCAACACAGAGCTCAACTCCAGCATGGAAGACTTGCTGGAGGCATCCATACCGGCGTGTGATAGCACCGTCACCTTCAAATCGGAGGTCGCCGTGCTGTCACCCGAGCGGGCCGAGATCGATAACACGTACAAGGAGGACGTCAGTCATAACCAGAAGTGCAAGGAGAAAATGGAGGCCGAAGAGGAGGAGGCGCTGGCCATCGCACTGGCCATGTCAGCCTCTCAGGACGCTCTACCGGTCATCCCACAGCTGCAGGTGGAGAACGGAGAGGACGTCATCATCATCCAGCAGGATGTAAGTCTACAGACCCCAATCCCAGCTTAGACTCATAGGACATGACTGGGACCCCACTTAATGATGACTCTCCCCATTGCAGACCCCAGAGACGCTGCCTGGTCATACCAAAGTGAAGAATCACTATCGGGAAGAAGTGGAGTGGCTGAAGGGCCAGCAGATTGGACTAGGAGCCTTCTCCTCCTGCTACCAGGCTCAGGATGTCGGGACTGGCACCTTAATGGCTGTTAAACAGGTGAGCTTACATGCCCGGCAGATCTGGGTTGTACATGGAGGATGGTGTTGTGGGCTGTGCCCAGCGGATGTAGGGGTTGTGGTACAGTGCTGTGCCCAGCAGGTTTGTAGCTGTACATGGACAGGGATCCATAAGTAAATGAGAATTGGCCCCTTTGTCGTGATACGGGGTCCCTCCCCCACCCCAAAAACAGAAGAGGTTGATGTTTGTTTCACCTCTCCACGATCTTTACTCAGTTCCCCACCTCATGACTGCTGACCACTCTGTTTCTCCCGAACCTAGTAGCATAGCGCTTAGCCCCCGCTCTTCAGGGCCCCGTATCTGCCGCGGGGTCCACCTCCGATATGTAGCAGCTCACACATTGAGTATTAGCAGGGCTGCTTCACCGCTCTCCTCCTTCTCATCTGCAGGTCACCTACGTCAGGAACACCTCCACGGAGCAGGAAGAGGTGGTTGAGGCGCTGCGCGAGGAGATCCGCATGATGAGCCACCTCTGTCACCCCAACATCATCCGAATGCTGGGCGCCACCTGTGAGAAGAACAACTACAACCTCTTCGTGGAGTGGATGGCAGGTAATCGCGGTCCGTGCCCCCACCCTGCTGCGTAAGAGCAGAGCCTTCTCCTGACTCTCCGTTCGTTTTCCAGGCGGTTCCGTCGCTCACCTGCTGAGTAAATACGGAGCCTTCAAGGAGTCGGTCATCATCAACTACACGGAGCAGCTGCTGCGGGGACTGTCGTACCTCCACGAGAATCAGATCATTCACAGAGATATTAAAGGTAACCTGCTGGGTGGAGGTTGGGGGTTGTAGTCCTACAGACTCTCCATCGTATGGAATGTTGTGCTCTTAGTCTGTCCTCACTGACCGCTGTCTTCTGTGCCATCTGCTTTTACAGGTGCCAATCTACTGATTGACAGCACTGGACAGCGGCTGCGTATCGCTGACTTCGGAGCCGCCGCTAGACTGGCCTCGAAAGGCACAGGCGCTGGAGAATTTCAAGGCCAGCTGCTGGGGACCATTGCGTTCATGGCACCAGAGGTACGGCGATGACTTATTCGCAGCGTGAACGTGTGTCGCATCGTTGGCTGCGAGTCTCATGTTGTAATGTTGGTGTTTATCCAGGTGCTGCGGGGGCAGCAGTACGGGCGGAGCTGCGACGTCTGGAGCGTCGGCTGCAGTATAATCGAGATGTCCTGCGCCAAACCTCCATGGAACGCAGAAAAGCACTCCAACCACCTCGCACTGATCTTCAAGGTAACTATTTCAGTACAGCAAGGGTTAATTTTCCTAGATCCTTAAAGGTATAGTCCAAAATAGCTTCCCAAAAACAGCGCCACCTCCTGGTTGTCTAATATTGCAGCTCAAGTCTATTGAAATGAATGAGCCTAAGCTGCAATGCCACACTCCACCAGTAGGGAGGTGTGGATCAGCAGATTGACTCCAGCATACATTACAGCTGCTCACGGGCTTGCACGGTTGATGTCATGTGACCTAATAAAGCGGCGCACACCATATCGTGCCTGGAACGGATGACATATATTTGCATTTCTATAGCTTCGTGTATAATTTCTGTAATTGTGGTCGGTCATGTGATCACGAGGGGTAACGACGTGATTGTTTCTATTTTGCGTCCAGATTGCAAGTGCAACGACCGCGCCGACCATCCCCGCCCATCTCTCGCCCGGTCTGCGAGACGTGACTCTCCGGTGTCTGGAACTTCAACCTCAAGACCGGCCTCCATCCAGAGAGCTACTGAAACACCCGGTCTTCAGAACAAAGTGGTAGAAAGAAAGCCGAGAGACCGACGTCTTACAACATGCTACTGAGGGGGAGGGGCTCCGGATTTTGGCGCCCTGCCCCTGCCAATACCTGTGTTATGTAGCCGCCTCAGCGCCAATGTTCAGGTGCTCGCCTGCTGGGAGGTTCAGTTCCAAAAAATGAGGATTTTATCTTCTCACAGTTTTTTATTTATTTTCTACGAGAATTGCGCCTCTCGCAGCCGGCGCTGCAGAAATTCAGCGGAACACTTAGACGGCGCGCTGTAGTCTGGAGGAGACACCGCGAGAGCGCTGTGTACGTGGCCGTAGAGAGATGCAATGTGTAAATATTGTCTACACTGTACACCCCCGACAACCCGCTCACAACCCCCGACAACCCGCTCACTCCCTCCTAATGTTTCCGACATTTTAAGCAGTTTTTTATATCGTAAGGTAACGTCATTTCACGTGTCTATGGGGGAGGGGTTGACTATTTTTAAGGTTTTTTTTTTTTTTCTCCCTCTGTTGCAAACTTTTTTCGTTTTCCCTGCGAGAAGAGTAACCTGGAAATGACTAAGTTTAAACTGAAAATTTTCTATTGAGCTCTAGTTGTCTTGACCCCTTTACTTTACCCTGCAGCTCATCCTATTTAGATTGGTTTTGCCCCATTTAAAGGACCATCTCATGAAGACAACTCTTTTAAAAGTAGTCAGACTAGTGATCATCTGATCATCACTGGTCTTGCTTCTCAAACCCCAGTGGTTTACTCGCCCCCTAGAGGGGAGTATAATACATGGCAGCCATCACAGAGCATCTAACCCGCCTCTGACAGCTGTGTACCCTAATAGGGTATATGGAAAGGACTTGTATTCATGAGACCACCCTATAAGTGATGGCTATGATGCATTGGCTACACAGTCAAAGGCTGCCTATGTGTCCATCCCCTATGCTTTACACTGCAGTTCATTCTGGTTGGCTCCTGTGTATAAGGACTTCCGTTCTGATTGGCCAGCATTTGAGTACATGGCACTACATGTAGAGAATTGGTCACCGGAAGTTGTATCTGCTGTACATTACACTGCCCCTCCGTGCTGCACAGACCGTTCCGGAGTAGTTCTGTGACGGCTGTCGCTCACCTTTACATTTCTTCGGTTTCCAGGTTGCTCAGCTGAGAAGGGAACATTTTTAGTGTTCATCTCCTTCCTGTTAAATCTTGTCTTGGTTAGGATGGGGTTAATTTCTTCAAGTATCTGGAACTTTCCGTTTTTTTTTCCCCTTCTAACATTGCGGAGCTCGGATGTGTCTCAAACCAAATCAAGACGATCAACTTGACTACGATTTTTTATTTTTTTTGACTATTTCTAATTGGCCAACTTGCTGCTGGTTTCCTTCTGTAATACGTGAGGATTATAGTTTGCAGTTAAACTTGCGACTCAAGGGAATGTCCACGATTATAAAAAACATGGCTGCTTTCTTCCAGAAAACGGCGTCTCCCTGCTCATGGGTCCAGTGCTGGTCTTGGGTTGGATGGAACCCTGTGCGGAATGTTTTTTTCTTTTTTGTCGCTTCCTCCCCCTTAAGGAAAAAGAAATACTGCATTGTTAGTCATTCTGCTTGTGCAGCAAGATAGCAGTGTACCCACACCAGAACTGCTCCGTAAATAAATACAGCACCAGAACCAAGCTCATAACCTATATACAGCATCCGAACCAAGCTGGGTACACAAATACAGCGCCAGAACCAAGCTCATAACCTATACATAGCACCAGAACCAAGCTGGGTACACAAATACAGCGCCAGAACCAAGCTGGGTACACAAATACAGCACCAGACAGAACCAAGCTCATAACCTATACATAGCACCAGAACCGAGCTGGGTACACAAATACAGCGGCAGAACCAAGCTGGGTACACATACAGCAGCAGTACTAAGTAATTGTGTTGCAGGGTCACCTGCAGTGGGACCTCAAAACATCAGAGGGTAGGAGATAGCACCAGGAGGAGGATGATTCATGTAGTTCCACAAGATGCTGCCGCACAGAAGGAAGTCTGGCCAGTCAGCCTAAAGGGGCGCAACGCCCTCAGCTTATATTTGCCTGGTGGCCGGTGTGCTGTGTGACCTCTAGGGTCGCACGTTACTAAGGCTGGCCATGTCTGTAACCCCCAATTGATGAGACTTGGTGGATTTGCCCGACTTGCACCTGCGCATTCATACACTTACAATCACTACTGTTGCTCCTCCTGTCACTGCAGTATAATATTGCAGCTGCAGAACCGCAAGAGTGACTTCGGTGAATGAGGCCAAATGTCTGCCAGCCCCGTGTCCACCATGCATCCCGAGCTTCGATCAAACAGCCACTGCCTGCATCATGCGTACTACCGAAGGAAAGCGGCCGCCTCGTCGTTCCACTTGATCCGATGCTTTTTTAACTCCTTGGAAGCCAGGTTGTTGCACAATGGAAAAAGAATCCCCAGTTATTCCGTAACTCAGGATCGCATCTCCATAAGCTACTGTACGTTTCTCTGAAACGGCGTCAATGTGAATTTTCGTGACATCGGACATTCCTTTTTTTTTTTTTTTTTTCGTGCGACAGACAAGCGAAATTCCAAAGAGTTAAAGTCGACTTGTTCCTTAATGTGAAGTCTCGTAGCTCTGACTGTCTTGTACTTGACTCCTGTATATTATATATATATATGATGGTCTTGCACTCTTTCCAATGTACTGGAAGATTGATCGTTGTTGTCCGCGCTGCCCCTCCCCCCGCAGAGATGACCCTTGCTCAATCAGTATTACCCTTGTAGATGAGATCCTCGCGCTTCATTATTTTTTTTTTTTTTTTTCTTGCGGTTGCGCTTATTTTATGCAGATTTTGGTGTATTCTTATTTCCTTTGGATCAAAGCTGGACTGAGAATCGTGTTGCCGTACGGTTATTTGTGACCTTCTTAATGTTATTTGGTACTTCCTGTAAATAACTCCCCCCGCTTCGTGTGATTTCAGTCTCTACTACCTCAGGCGTCCTTATAGATTCTTCTTCTACCAAAGTTTTTTTGCCTTTTTTTTTTTTCCACAATGAGACGTTCTATATATTTGCTGTATGACGGATTCCTAAGACTTCCAGGGCTCAAGGGCTTCACAAACAAACCTCCTCCTAGCACCTTAAACTGTGCAAAGCAAACATGTTGCTGAAATCTCTGGGTTTAAGATGAAACATTAAATTTGGCTTCAATGTATCCGATGTCAGAAATATATCAGAAGATTTTAATTATTAAAGGTTTTTAACCCGTGAAGCGCTTTTATAGCATCATTTGTACCGATTTCTGGTGGTTTTGTCTTTATAGTAAATAAAAGTTTTGAAGAAATCGCCGAGTGTTTTCTCTAAGGGGCGAAAAGTCAATCAATGCGCTTGACCAGCTTCCTCCGTCCCATAGAAGTGAATGGAGTCCAGCATGTTGCCACCCGGTTTGTATTTGGCACATGGTGGTCACAGATCTCAGGATCGCTAGGAGTTCCAGTGGACGGACATGGGGAAAAATGTCATTGGCATGAAATCCCCTTTAACTCCTCCCCAACCACATAATGTAAACACTCCTCATGCGGTCGTGAGGGGTGTATGGAGCGACTGCCACGTACAGCGTTGGCTCTGATAGCTGTTTAGACTTGTGGTCAGACCTGCCTGCAGCATCTAAACAGCGGGATGAGGGGACCCCTTCCTATACTGTATCGGCGCACTGTGATGCAATCGGAGGGCGTCTATGGACTAGCATGGCAGCTCACAGCCTACTGAAGGCTTCCAGAGCTGCCTTGCACAGATCCAGATCAACCCATGGCAGGGCTTGATGAACAATATTAAAAATCATCATATACCGCAATTCTGAAATATTGCAGTATACAGTACAAGCGATTAAACGAGCACAAGTTCAAAAAAGTGTAATAAAAAAAAAAGTTTAACAAAATGTAAAAAAAATAATGAATTTTAAGAAAAATCTTTCCCTTTAAAAAAAAAAAAAACTATTAAACATATTTAGTATTGCATGCCTATAAAAGTCCAAACTATTAAAATATCACGATTTATCCTGCATGAAGGTCATAGAAAAAAATAATGGAATGCATAGAAATGTATTTAAATCAGCGGGAGCTGACTTGTAAGCGCCGGCCCCTACATGGGTTGGAGTCGCGGCTTCTGCTCTGACCGTGGTGTAGCCCAGCACTGGCCCAGCTGTAAGGCTAGTTCACACGGGCGATCACGATTTTTGCCATGGGAAAATCACGTTTTTGTTCCAATGATTTTTGAGCATCAGTGACGCTGGGGTGGGTTTTTTTGAAAATTGCATCGCTGTTGGCTGTGAAAAACGCTTTTTTTTTTTGATTAGAAAGTCTTATTGACTTTTTCAATGTTAAAATCTCATTGCAATGCATGTCTTATCCGTTGCACTAAAAAGGCTCCATAGGGAAACATGGGAGGTAAAAAAAAAAAGGCGCACATCGCAGAAAGAGCATGCCGCTTTTTGTTTTTTTTTTCAACATCGCATCGGTAGGAACCATCGCAAATTTGGTTTCATTATCTTTTTTTTTTCTTTTCCTGACTCTTGCATCATGTCAAAATCATGCTATATATATTTTTTTTTTTTCTTTTTATCGCTTGCGTGAAAGCACCCAAATGACTACTGATATTTTAAATAATTTTATAGACAATTGCTTAACTGTCAACCGCATCACATCAATGGACATGACAGTGGCAGAAGGGCAGAAAATAGGATAGAGCAGGGTCATGTGACTGCTACTGCACAAATAGTACAACACACTGATGCCTCATTGAATTATTTAGAATGCATGAAGTTAAAAAGTCCCAGAATACCACTTTAGAAACGGAAGCGTGTCAATTTATGCTCCAGTTATCCATCACTGAGAGATGCAGGATATGATGCTGCAGGTAGTGGCCAACATGTTCAATTTAAGGAAAAAAGTATGAAGATGAACAGTTATGAAAATGTCTCTCTGATTGCTACCTGTTGCACTGCCCTCTGTATATGATGGGTCAATCTGACTGTTCTATTGCGTGTAACGGAAGCTCTCTCATCCATTGATATCCGCACACAGTCCATAGACTAGACTAGACTAGCTAACAGGCCTGTCGACTACCCAAGCTTGCTCCTAATGGTGCGCACGCCTTACGTTTGTGTTGAGGCCAGCCCCACTTACAATTTTGTTGCCTGGAAATCGCCACTACATCTGACTCAGGCTTGTCCCAAATCAGGAGTGCAGCTCAACTGCGCTGCTCTATTTGGTTCCAGGTCAGTCAGCTGTCTCTTTCAGGTTGTGACTATAACATGGCTACTTTCTCCCTCTTGGTAGCAAGCAGTCTCTGGTCCCTCTTTATAGTGCTTGCTGTGTTCTCCAAAAGGGCCTTTCACATCCTGGCTCCTGCTGACCCTTTCTCCAGCAGCAGCTCCTCTGCAGACTATTGCACCTCCACTGGCTGCGCTCCCAAAAACCCCTCAGCTCACTGCAGTTCCTGCACTCTCCTGTGGTGCAGCAGGAACTTATCCTTTTTAGTTGGGAGCCTCAGCCAATCGGTAAGTGTCCATTAGGCATGTTCAGTTCTGCTGCGCCAAAATTTGGAGAACATTTTACAGTACTTATATAATGGTGTAATTTTGGGCACATTAACTCTTTAGACTAACCTCTGACATATCACTCCCTTTCAGTTAGTGGTGAAATCCATGTGGATGCTGCATATCTTGGTCTTGTCCATGCAACGGGCCAGAATAGAACAGAACCTGCTGCGCTATTCTTAGATGGAGCAGCAGTCTGTGAAAAAAAAATCGTTTCAATAGCCCCCTTGATTTTTATGGGTCCCGCCTTGCTCAATTACGAACTGCGCCAGAGCTGCGTTCTTAAATTCGCCGATGTGGGTCAATGTCACATCGCATTTTCTAGAATGTCAATTATGGAATCTGCACTGAAATTCCACAGCAAAGTACGGGACAGCGGGCAGAGTGGCGACTTCGTACCGCTGCAAGAAACCTCTGCAGTTTTCGGGGTTTTTTTTTTTTAGTCTGTGAAGTTGCCCCAAGAAGTAGAGAGATTACTATGAAGAACGCAGAAAGAAAGCAGAACGCTGATCCGTAATAATCGGCTAATTTACCGCAAAGTCTTGCTGTTACCGTAACATTATAAAGAGGGTTTACCATCTGACACCCCTCCCAGGATGCAGTACCTGGGGCAAACAGCAGCGCTTCGGGCTCCACTCCCAGCAAATGCCTGCATTAGCTGGATGAAGCTGCAGCCGACCAAAGATACGTAGCGTTACACTGCAGCCATTCAGATAAATGGCGTCCTGCAATACAAGGAGGGATCAAAGTTCACCACAATAAGAACCGCACTAAACACGGCAGCTCTCAGTTCTGGCACAGATGGAGCGTCCCAAGTGGGTCCCCTGTTCTATGACGCTCTTAAACCCTAATCGGGTACATATGAAGGTGTGATCTTGGCTCCGCCCCTGCAAGACTTTATTAAAAGATGTGTTCCCATATTGGCCAGACATGCGGCAGCCAAAAGGATGGAAACTTCTGTATGTGACTCAGTTATGCTGTTTGCAGAACTCCCATCCGAGTGAATGTCCTCTATGGGAGTTGGGGAGACAGAGTGGTGCAGCCTGGTCTGTTACTGTGATTCCTGACCACTGCGTTCAGCTCGGTCGGGGACTGTAGGGGGTCACCTCTGAGACCCGCACCTATCAGACTGTTATGGCGTATGCTGTGGGTGAGATGGAATACTCCCTTCAGGTGAAGGCCGCCCAGCCGAAGGTTCCACTCACCTGCACATGATCCTCCGGGTTTTATTCACCAAGGCAGATAAAATCCGTTCTCCACCATCTAACCATCACTGTTCGGATTCCTTCAAATATATAAAACTTAACTTTCGTTTAAAACACGATACAAATTCTCTAGATATACAGAACGCTCATTCTCAGCCTCTTTCCAGTTGTTTAAAGGGGTTTCCCCATAGGATAGTGTTGCTGGCCTTTGCTCAGGATAGATCATCAGTCGTTGATCGGCGGGGGCTCCGTTGCTCGGGATCCAAGTTGATCAGCTTGGCTGAGTGTCACATCAGTCCATTTCAGGCACTACGCTGTACACTGCATAGGGCCGGGCACAGTATTGCAGTTTAGTCCCTTTCACTTGAATGAATGTGAAGTCACTAGCTTGTCAATCAGCTGATCTCGAGCAGTGAAGCTCCACCGACCAACTATTCATGACCTGAGGAAAGGTCATCCGTAATTTACTTCAGAAAAACTCCTTAAGGACCAAGCACAGTAAATTTACAGCCCTTGGTCCTGGGCTTTAATCCCAGCCAATAATTTAAAAAAAATGGTGCAGGATTAACCCCTTAGTGACCAAGCCTGTTTGCGCCTTAATGACCAGGCCAAATTTTGGAAATCTGACAGGTGTCACTTTAACATAGAATAGCTCTGTAAAGGTTTTGCACATCCAAGTGATTCTGACATTGTTTTTTCGCCACATGTTGTACTTTATTAAGGTGGTGAAAGTAGTCCGATATAATTTGTGTATATTTATTAAAAGTGCCAAAATTGGGAAAATTTTGAAAAAATTGTCGTTTTTTCACATTTTCAATTGTAATATATCAAATATGTGCAAACATACTGTATAAATTTGAGCTAAGATATATATTTCCATCTGTTTACTTTATTCTGGATGCACGTTTGAAAAACTTTCATGTTTTTTTAACCATTAAGGAGACGTACAAATGTAACATTACTTTTCAGCATTTCATTTTGAGGAACACTTTGTTTTCCTATACCAAGCCAAGTTTGCAAAGGCTCATTAGTGTCAGAATAATAGATCCCCCCACAAATGAGGGGGGTCAGGAGTATTTTGACCCCATAGGTTTTTTTTCAGGAATTCAATTTAGAGGAGAAAAAGTAAAATTTCATATTTTTGCAAATATGTCATTTTAAGGACATATTTTTTCCTATAGTGAACATGAAAATGAGGATTTACACCCGAAAATGGTTCCCCCTGTTTGTCCTGTGTTCAAAAAAATACCCATTGTGGCCATAATCTTATATCTGGATGCACAACGGGGCCCAAAATGAACGGAGTAGTCGGTGGCTTTTAGAACAAAAATTTTGCTTGAAGGCCCCATTGCCCACTTGTAGAGTTCTTGAGCACCCAAAGCCATAGAGAACCCCCACAAATGACCCCATTTTGAAAACTAGACCCCTTAACGAATTCATCTAGGTGTACTGCGTATTTTCACCCCACAGTTTTTGAATGAATTCAAGCGAAGCAAAAGGAAAAAATTGTGATTTTCGTTTTTTTGGCAATTCTGTCATTTTAAAAAACGCTTTTTTGTACAGCACACATATGAATGAAGACTTGCACCCCAAAATGGATACCCCTGTTTGTCCAGTGTTCAGAGACATACCCATTGTGGCCCCAATCTTATGTCTGGAATCACAACGGGGCCCAAAATTAAAGAAGTAATCGGTGGCTTTTAGAACATAAATTTTGCTTGAAGATCTTTTATGCCCCATTGCCCACTTGTAGAGCTCTTGAGCGCCCAAAACTATAGAGAACCACCACAAATGACCCCATTTTGAAAACTAGACCCCTTAACGTGTTCATCTAGGGGTGTGCTGTGTATTTTTACCCTACAATTTTTAAATAAATATAAGCAAAGCAGTAGGAAAAAATTACGATTTTCATTTTTTGGGCAATTGTGTCAATTTAAAAACAGGTTGTTTTTTTTTTTACAGCACACATAGGGATGAAGACTTTAACCCCAATATGGAACCCCCCCTGTTTGTGCCGTATTCAGAAACATACCCAGTGTTGCCCTAATCTACTTACAGGACACAATGCTAGGCCTATAATGAAAGGAATACCCGTTGGATTTCAGGGTACAACTGAATAAGTTCCATGCCCCATCGCCCACTTATAGAGCCATTGAGCAGCTAAAACGATAAGGAACCCCCTCAAATGATTCCATTTTGAAAACTAGGCCCCTTAACGAATTCCTCTAGGGGTGTACTGACCCCACAGTATTTGATTGAATCTAAGCAAAGCAGAAGGTAAAAATCACGATTTTCTTTTTTTTTTGGCAATTTTGTCAATTTAAAAACGGAATCCGTAATTCCTATCCGGTCATGTGAGACCGGCCTAAGGTAGAGCGCTACTTTTTTATCACGTGACCGGGGACCGCTCAACGAGGCCACACGTCACTGCTCCAGGCTCTCGGCGACGTTGGTCGCCGAGAGCAAGGACATTTTAAGTACTCTCAGCTCCCCGCCTCCTGCGCATGTGTCCAGTGTTTTGTCAGTGGTCGCATGTGCAGAATCGGGGAAGGTTCATGGCGGAGGATCACGTCAGGGTTCAAATATGGAAGCCTCCGGTAAAAAGTTTCATCTCTCACCGATCGCATCGTTTAGGGGAGATAAAACTTCAATTTTTTTTTTACTCTTACGTGACCGCCATTATCCATTGTATAACGGCGAACACGTGACCAGGAACCGCTCACCGCGGCCCCCCCATGAAATCTCCAGGCTCTTGGCTAAGTTTTGTAGCCAGGAGCAGGAAGAATTTAAATTATCCTGGAAATCCACAGCTTTTGCACATGCGCCTGCCATTTTGGCGATGGGCGTGTGCGCAGAAGCTGGGGTAAGGTCTGCAGATAAATCCGGGGGCCTTATGTATGTACTTTCATCCTCCCTCACAATGAAACATAAGCTTTTTGAACTTTTAAAAAAAAAAACTTTTTAAACCTTTTTTACACTTTTTTTTTTTACTTTACATGATCACTGTTATCCATTGGGTAACAGTGATCATGTCCCCGGTGAAATCTCTCTGCTCTTGGTTACACATGGTAGCCAGGAACAAAGGGATTTTGAATTTCTTGGGGCCTGAGCCCCTCTGTGCACGCGCCTGATGATTGACGTCGGGCGCGCATGCGCATGCGCAGAAGGGGATTTCAGGTCTCGGAACACCGGGACATCGTTGAGGACCCGAGGTGAGTATTTTCACCTCCCCTCATGGATCCGATGTACTTTTTAAAAACTTTTTCGTGATCGCAGCTATCCATTGGTTAGCGGCAATCATGGGCCTGGGGACCACTCACCACGGTCCCCGGTAACATCTCCTGGTTCCCGGCTACCTTCAGGAGCTGGGAGATTTTGAATTTTCCGGAGCTCCCAGCCTTCTGTGCATGCGCATGACGTCAATCGTCTGGTGCGCATGCGCAGAAGAGCGGCGACGGGTGCCGGAGGACCCCCCTCACCGCAGAACACTTCGGAGAAGGCGGGTGAGTAATTTCAGCTGCCCTGATGGATCCGATCCATCAGGGCAGCTGAATCTTTAACTTTTTTTCCACTTTGTTGTGACCGGCGCTATTCAATGGATAGCGCCGATCACATTGCGGGGAGGGGAGGGGACTGCCTGCAGCCCAGGATGACAGCTCCATGCTGTCAGCTTCCTGCGGGCACCGACAGCATGGAGCTCTCACGTCAATAGCCCATGTGGCTTTATTCCCTGCAGGACACACGTTTTTACGTCCTCAGGGAATAAAGCCCACTTGGGCTATGGACGTAAAAACACTATGGTCTGGTCACTAAGGGGTTAAAGCTCCTGCAATCTAGCAGGAGCAGGTCGGGTCCTCAGCTGTCAGATGCAGCCGAGGACCTGGAGAAGAAAGCGGAAGTGATTATCATTATTTATTTTTTAACTACTTCTACCTTCCCCTTTACGGGCTACGTAGCGCTCAATGAGCACGACATAGTGCAGAGAGACAGCTGAAGTGTTAGTTCCACTATTTGACCCACTGATCACATGATCACCGGGTGCCCCCCTGACACAGCAGAGCTGCAGGGTCCTAGCAGACCCATATGAGCTCTGTTAATGACTATTGTCACTATAGGGAGATGTTTTCCTCTGTAACTGGGGATCATATGGATGCACCAACTACAATGGAAAAGTGTGAAATTAAAGAAAAAAGACGATGTGAATGACCCTCCGAGGTCTTATATGATGTCATGGGGGACATAGATGTTACAAAAATAAGTGTCAGAATAAAATAAAACTAATATATAAATAAATAAGAAAATGGCCCACTGCCAACCGAAACCGCCGCCATGTGCGCCCTGTAATCTGAGACTACACAAAATTATATATCAATGTCCAAAACAAAATGAGGGACCCGTTCATATACTTTTTTTTAGCGTAACTATATTAATTTTAAAAATAAACTTCATTTTTAAAAAGGTTGTTTTTTTTTAACCTTTTTTTTACCCTCAAATAATTTTTTTTTTTAATTATATTGAAGTTTATAGTTTTCAAACTTGTAATATGAGCCCCCGGCGTGGGGAAATAAGACTTTTTAAAATGCCATTTAATTCTGTGAAAATATTCAATAAAACCTTGTTGAAACTAAAAAATAACAAAAAATTAAATGTCACAGAAGAAAGTGCAGCAAAAATAAGGCAGCAAATCACCACATGGGTGAAATCCCTAGAAAGTGTCACTCTGGTCCTGAAGGGGTTAAACATTATTGACATGTATTTACTGCAAAAGGAATAGTCGCCCTAATAAATACCAAGAAAAGTACATGATTGTCTACAGCTTTATGAAGCATTTCTGTAACCTGTAATTAGATAAAGCTACCACTAGATGGCAGTACAGTTTATATTGTGCTATTGGAAATCACTACTCCTAGGTGGCACCCATTCAGAAACTTCCTACTAGAGAGCTTGTGTATTTTTTCTATAGCATGCAGTTGAACAGACCTACCACTAGATGGCATCCTATATCATTCATGGAGTGAAGGGGCTACTGTCTTTCCACAAAGGTGTAGGGATTCTTATGCAATGCTCCCTGGGAAAAATGCCAAGCAAATAAGTGAAGGAAGCCAACTCCTGAAGCCAGAGGGTTAATGAATCTCGGGCCGAGTACTGCAAGGATGCTGGGAGTCTAATACAGGCCATGCAAATAAGTGATGGACTAATCCTCCACAGCGCCACCTATTGAAATGGTAGTTTCCGTTACAGTCAGTGCTGCTGTGGAGGGTTATTCCATCACTCTTGCATTCACAAAATAACTAGATGACACCTTGGTACGATGTTAGCATTGTCACTGGATAAAGCGACCACTAGGGGGCTTTTGAATGGTTTTGCTGCTCACACATTCCAATGTAATTGTATAAAGCTACCACTAGATGGCCACACATAGAGAATTCATATTAGGTTTATTGGACATACCCACCACTAGATGGCAGCCGTCTACACTTTTACTTGTTTTACATGGTTGGCCTGATCGACACACATCAGTCGAAGCTTTTGTTTTTTGCACAGGTCTTGACTCGGCTTATGGGGATCAGCGATGCTAATACGACCGTTGCTCCCCAAATGCCGGCTCTACATCTCCCTGTTCACACACCCAACAGCGAATGTTTTCATGTTCATATAAATGAGCCAATCAGCTGATGGACAAGTGTTTGCTCATTCATTAGATGATTGTTGGCCACTTTACATGGATCGAATGTTGGGCAAATGAGTATTCCAAGAGACATTGGCCCATGCAAGTAGGAAGAACTAATGCTGGGTGGTACCTGTGCATTATTATTGTCACATGTAGTTTGATGCAGCTACCACTAGATGGTGCAGGTGCATCATTTAAAAGGACCACTTTTTTTTTTTTGTAACATGTAATTGTATAAAGCTTCCACTAGATGGCGACGCATATAGAATAGATCAGAGGTTCCAAATCGTTTTTGCCCCGTAGACCACTTGCCGATTTTTTTTGTTTTCCGTAGAGCCCCTGCCTGCCTAAGTCTGGCTGCATCTGCGCGTACCTGTCACTTCTTCTCAGTACTGCAGATAGTCCGCATGGCTCACTGTCGGACATGCACATGCGCAGTACAGATTTTTTTTTCAAACCCCTGCTTTTCCCGCATCATCACCAGGGCCGCGGGTCGTATGGCTTCTATTGACTTCAATGAAAACCGTCCATGCGGAATCTGCTTAAAAATAGAGCTTGCTGTGATTTTTTTCATCACGAGCGGAAAATCGCAATTGGTTTCTGCTGGTGTGCAGGAAAAAGCATTTTTCGATAGCATGTTATGGGCGGTATTTGCTGCGGAGTTCAGAGGCGGTTGCCCGCTCCGGATTCCACAATGCAGATCCGTCCGCGTGCAGCCGGCCTGATATTGAATTTGCCTTTCCTTAATAAAGTCCGATGGGTTTTTCCCAGCTGACACGGCGCTGCTCCCTGCTTGCTGTAGAGCGGACAATCGTCAAAAAAAAAAGGACAATTTTTATTCAGATTTTTATTGAAAAGACACAAAATGCAAGAAAATATTTGGATTTGGGACAAAACGAATCAGAACCTAGTAAAATTTTTTCATGAATGAATCCACAGATGATGCTGTTATTGGGAGGGGGGGGGGGGGGGGGGAGCCGGACGCTCCGATAGTGAGTGCTCAATATTTGGCTTCACATTAGTGAGGTTTAGTTTCATCTCCAGTGATTTGCAATCCACTTCTTTTTTTCGTAAGGAGATTGGCGCCGCGCTAAAAAACCCTTACCGCGAGGCATGAAGAGGGGAAAGCTATCAAACACTTTCTTGTGACAGTCCATAATGCAGGATAAGCCACGGGTACGCGATACGCACCCCACAAAGCAGATGGGTATAGTTCACACAAAACTGCTTGGGCTCCGGCGATCACGTGAAAACCATGCGCAGCAGAAACTTTATAGGTAAATTAGCGGCTGCGCAGGTCGCATTGTCCTTCGCCAGAGACCAAGACCATAAACAATGACATATCAGAGGTAAGTCATTTCTGTGATAAGTATTCTGTACACAATCTGTGGAAGGTGGATTATGTCATTTACAGAATGCCTAAGTGTTGATGACCTGCCTAAATGGACCCCACTCACGTGGACCCCCATTTACATCTCGTGCACCCCCAATTTTTTTTTTTGCTGACATGGACCCCAGCAAGTCGAAATCGACCCCCTGGAGGTCCATATAGACCACTTAGAGATCCTCTGGAATAGATTAATGGTTCCCAAAAATTTTCAGCCATGGAGCCCTTTTTGAAGCAAAAGTGGAGCCCCACAGAGGGTGTGGTCAGGGGAGGGGTTAGGGGCGTGGCTTATCTCAACATGATTTTGACCTCCAACGTTATAAAAAGGACAGGGTCATTTACAAAAGAACAGAGAGGAACGCTGGAGCGCTGGGTGGACTATTGATATACCTTATATTTAAAATTAACATGCTGCAGAATTAAATCCCGCCCCACATGTCAGTGCCCACACGGGTTTTGTGCAGATTTTTTCTATTTGCAACATCTCATCCACTTTGCTGCTACAGTTACAGTAAATTCCATTCGCCCGTGTAGTAATAGTCACCCACTAAATTGGTGGCCCTAGTGGTAAAAGCGACCCCTATATTGGTGGCCCAGTAGTAAAAGCGTTCCCTATATCAGTCCCAGTAGTAACAGCAACCCCTATATTGACCTCAGTAATAATAGTGCCCCTTATATTAGCCCCCATAGTAATAGTAACCCTATATTGGTGACCCCAGTAGTAATAGCGTCCCCAAAATTGGCCTCAGTAGAAATACTGACCCCTATATTGACCGCAATAGTGATAGTTACCCCTATATTGGTGACCCCAGTAGTAATAGCGTCCCCTATATTGCTGGCTCCAGTAGTAATAGTGTCCCCTATATTGGCCCCAATAGTAATAGCGGCCCCTATATTGGCCTCAGTAGTAATAGTGTCCCCTATATTGGTGGCCGAAGTAGTAATAGTGTCCCCTATATTGGTGGCTACAGTAATAATAGCATCTCCTATATTGGCCTTAGTAGTAATAGGGGTCCCCTATATTAGTGGCCCCAGTAGTAATAGCGTCCCCTATATCAGCCCCAGTACTAATAGTGTTCCCTATATTGGTGGCCCCGGTAGTAATAGCGTCCCTTATATTGGTGGTTCCAGGAGTAATAGTGCCCTCTATTGTGCCCCAGTAGTAATAGCGTCCCCTATATTGGTGGCCCCAGTAGTAATAGCGTCCCCTATATCGGCCCCAGTAGTAATAGTGTTCTCTATATTGGCCCCAGTACTAATAGTTGCCCCTATTGTGGCCCCAGTAGTAATAGCATTCCCTATATTGGCCCCAGTAGTAATAGTGACCCCTATCTTGTCCCCAACAGTAATAATGACCCCCTATTGTGGCACCAGTAGTTATAGTCCCCCCTATATTGGAGGCCTTGGCAGTAACAGTGACCCCTATTGTGGCCCAGTAGTAGTAGTGTCCCCCACATTGGTGGCCCCAGTAGTAATAGCGTCCCCTATATTGGAGGCCCCAGTAGCAATAGTGGCCATACATGGAGCCAGCTCATGTGATCTACATTGCTATGCCGACCACAGGTCCTGCATGCTCATTTCCTCAGTGCAGGCTGTCCGGACCGCATATTAGCCTCTTACTCATCAGCTCAGTACTATGGAGCAATTCCAGCAACCTGATTGGTTGTTTGGGTTGTCTGATTCAACCTCATTGGTTGTTAGGGCCGAAGCACGGAGTAAAAAGCTAATATGCGTCCGGACACCGCTACAGGGGTGACGGAGCCCCTTTGGGAAATCCTGGAATAGATGAAGCACACGTTTTCATCACATTATTGAACAAACTTACCACTAGAGGGCGGCTTTCTACAGTTTATGAATTAACGCTACATGGCGCCTGTCACGCAATTGTGGCCCTTGGGCCCCCTGCCAGACACAGTCTCACCGCCGTGGGCCGGCTGTGGGGGATGCTGGGGGAGGGCTGTTACTTAGGGAGCCGGCAGCCAATTACAGGCTGCAGACTTTTCTGGCGCGCTCCTCACTTCCACTGAGAGACCGCAGTTGTGATTTGTCAGTGCACCTCTGGCCGGACCAATCACGTGGTGGGGAGTGGAAGAGACCGGAGGAGGTGGTAAGTACTGTAATCTATCTACCTACCATGTTTCCCCCAAAATAAGACCCTGTCTCATATTAATGTTTGCCCCAAAGGGGCACTAGGTCTTATTTTTGGGCAGGGTCTTATAGAACTTACCTAGCAGGCTCAGTCCGGGTCCCTCTCGCTGTTCTCCGGAGCTCCAGCATGCTTACTGCAGCCCTCGGCCACTCACAGAAAATCGCCTCCTGGTTACAGGATTCATAAGTCCCACCTCCAGCAAGCGAAAACTGTGATTGGTTCTTGAACTCAGCCAATCAATGCAGTGCTCGGTAAACCAGTCACAGCCATCGTTTCCTGGAGGCAGGATTTATGAATCCTGTAACCAGGAAGCAATCTTCTGTGGGCGGCCGGAGACTGCAGCAAGCGTGCTGGAGCTCCGGAGAGCAGCGGGAGGACCCAGAACGAGTCTGCTAGAGAATGTTTTTTTGGTTTTTTTTTTATGTAATGTAGCCAGGGCTTATTTTTAGGTAGGGCCTATATTTCAAGCCTCCCTGAAAATCCATATCTATCTATCTCTTGAACCGCAGACCAAAAAAAATAGTACACTATTGTTGTGTCACTATAAATGAACCATAGACCAAAAATCATTACATTACAAAACAAAAACAATTCAAGCTTTGTATCCAGAATGGGGAACTAGTGACAGCGCCTTCATCGTAGCGCTAAATTACCCTCTGTAGGACACTATACAAATTTCCCATTGATAACCTTGAGGGATCAGACCTCCTCTACCATCTATACTAACAGATAGGATAGTCTAATGTCGAAACACTGACCCCTAGTGGAAGACCTGTATGTAGGTGTTCTCAATGCTGTTTGTGTCTGAGTCCAATATATGTGTGTCTGTCTAAGCTGCCTACCCTAGCTTTTCCTTGTCCACACAAGCGACCTCATCCTGCGCTCTGCTTTTAATTTTTTTAATAAAGTTTAGGATTGTTACTATGTCTGTACTGTGAAGGGCTTCTAAATATTACATAGACTATTCTGATCAGTGAAAATGATCTAATATGTCCATCTACCTATTTCCTATCTATCTATCGCATAGAATAATAATAATCTTTATTTATATAGCGCCAACATATTCCGCAGCGCCTACAAGACAGGGGAAATAGAAACAAGACCACGGTTACATAGTAATCAGTTGATGGAGACAATAGGGGTGAGGGTCCTGCTCCAACAAGCTTACATACTACAGGTAATGGGGTGATACAGAAGGTAAAGGGGCTGGAGATGTGCATGGTATGGCGAGGTGGAGAGTGAGGGATGCTATACACACAGACAATAGTCAGGCCGTATAGTGGCGGAAACGGGATGACTGCAGGTGCCAATTGATTACAGCTAGCAAGGGGTTTGCAGTCTGTGGGACAGGGAGCATGTTATCAGACGGAGTACAAAGGGGTTTGGTTTAGGGGATATGGTATGCCTCCCTGAAGAGGTGCGTTGTTAGAGCACGCCTGAAGCTTTGTGAGTCAGGGATTGCCCGGATATTTTTTGGTAGTGCATTCCAGAGGACTGATGCTGCTCTGGAGAAGTCTTGGAGGTGGGAATTAGAGGTTCAAATTAAAGGGGCAGGGTGGGTGGTGAATTGAGAATTGAGATGAGGGAGGCAATGTAGGGCGGTGTGGTACTGTGGAGCGCTTTGTGAATGAGGGTAGCGAGTTTGAATTGAATTCTGTATTTAACGGGCAGCCAGCGCAGTGACCGGCACAGGGCAGAGGTGTCTGAGTAGCGGCTAGACAGGAAGATGAGCCTGGCTGCCGCATTCAGGATGGATTGGAGAGGGAAGAGTCTGGTGAAGGGGAGGCCGATCAGCAGCGAGTTGCAATAATCGAGTTGAGAATGGATGAGGGCAACAGTGAGCGTGGTTAGCCTGTCCACGGTGGGAAAAGGGCGAATTCTTGCGATGTTCTTGAGGTGCAGCTGCCATGTTTGGGCAAGAGATTAGATGTAGGGGGTAAAAGAGAGATGGGAGTCGAATATGACCCTAAGGCAGCGAGCATGTTGTCTAGGAGTTATGGTGGCGCCACACACTGAGATGGAGATGTCAGGAGGAGGTTGGTTAGTGGAGGGTGGAAATACTAGTAAGTCAGTTTTTGAGAAGTTCAGTTTTAAGTAGAGAGAGGACATGTTAGAGACAGCGGACAGTCGACGGTGTTCAGGAGGAATGTTGCTGTGATGTCACGGGAAGAGGTGTATAGCTGGGTGTCGTCAGCACAGAGATGGTACTGGAAAACAAATCTCCTGATGGTCTGTTCAATATGGGCTATGTAGATACAAAAGAGGAGGGGGCCAAGGACCGAGCCCTGGGGCACCCCAACAGCAAGGGGAAGAGGAGGGGAGGTAGAGCCAGCAAAGCAGACACTGGAGGAGCGATCGGATAGGTAGGAGGAGAACCAGGAGAGGGCAGTGCCCTTTAGTCCAATGGAGGGAAGCATACTGAGGAGAAGTTTGTGGTCGACAGTGCCGAATGCTGCAGAGAGGTCGAGGAGGATCAGTAGGGAGTAGTCGCCCCTCGATTTGGCCATCAGGAGGTCATTTGACACTTTAGTCAGGGTGGTTTCTGTTGAGTGTAGGGGACGGAAGCCAGACTGTAGAGAGTCAAGAAGAGAGTGTTCTGAAAGATACCTTATAAGGCGAGAGTAAACCCGGCGTTCTAGTAGTTTGGAGGTGAAGGGTCGGTTTGAGATGGGTCGATGCTTGGTAGCATCGATCGAGTCAAGAGTCAGTTTCTTTAGCAGCAGGGATATGATGGCGTGTTTGAATCAGAAGGGGAAAATGCTAGAGGTCAGAGACAGATTGAATATAGTGGTGAGATGGGAGATGACCACTGGGGAGAGGGACCAGAGGAGGTGTGATGGAAGAGGGTCGCTAGCGCAGGTGGTGGGGTGAGTGGAGAAGAGCAGTCTGAAGACTTCTTCCTCTGTCGTTGGTCTAAGTACAGAGAATGAGTAAGAGCTAGATGCAATACTGGTGAGGCTAGGGTCAGGGCTAGTCTGGGATTGGAAGGTTATTTCCTGCCAGATGTAGTCGATTTTCTTTTTGAAGTAAGCAGCCAGCTCTTCAGCACGGAGATCCCGCATAAGAGGCTGCGGTTTTGGGCTGAGAAGGCAGTGGAAAGTGTTAAAGAGTAGAGATGAGCGAGCATACTCAATAAGGCAAACTACTCGAGCGAGTAGTTAATAGTAAATAACTACTACTCGCATGGACAGCAGACGGAAAAGCCGTAGGGCATGTACCTCGGATGATGGGAAGGTGAGTGAGGGCGCCGAGGGTATGACCCGGAAGGTGCATTGTGGGCAGAGAAGAGCACCTACTCCTCCCCCTCGCCTGTCTTTCAATCTCTGGGTATGGGAGAACTGCAGGCCCTTGTAAGACCGTCAGCAGGGGAGGCCGTGTCAGACGGCTGTATCCACGTTTCTGTTAGAGCGAGCAGGTTTAGGGATTTAGCAGTTAGTCATAGATGGTGGGGAGTTTATTACATGCTGACTGGCAGATCCAGAGCGTACATTGAAAGGAAATCGGGGAGGGTATGCATGGACTAGTGGTTGGGCTAGTAGGGTGTCTCAGTGGAGCAGGTGGGGAGTAATAGAGGGTGGGTCAGGATTGGGAGAGATGTCCCCTGCTGCTAGTAGCAGCGGTATAGTGAGGGTGAGCAGGTGGTTAGGGGATTTATGAAGGCGATGGTTATGTTTCACTGTGGCTTCAGGGGGATTGAGATATTTTAGGAAAGCGTGCATGTGAGCTGTGCATGGGTGAAGAAAGGAGAGAGGAGCTGCTATGGATAGAATGCCCCAGAGGGGGGCGCTGGACACAGATTTGATAGAAAACAGTAAAGATAAGAAAAGAGACTACAGTAGTAGTGATGGTCAGGGAGTGCACTTCAGTTCTATTTATTTCATATCTGTATCAGTCAGTCAGCAGTGTGGATACACCCGCAGATGCTGGACTGCCGCACAACAAGAACTTTATTAGCTGCCCAGCCTCAGACAATGTACAAGCAGCACTGCCCCGCCTCCCTTGGTCATGTGACCGATCACGTGCCCATGATGTCATGGAAGGTCCTCCGAGCAGTAGTGGATACTCCGGAGACCAGTGACGTTACGGCAGTAGTGACGGGACGTACGCATGACGTTACCCCCCCTGACATGCGGTCTCTGGTTTCCCCTCCGCAGCAGTGACGTCACGGAGTTATGCCCTCTCCAGCCTCGGTGTTTCGGGTGTTCCTCACCCGCTGGAGATCGTACAAGTATCGCTTTGTCCCCTGGGTGGCGCTGAACCTGGCTCGTAACCGTAGGTGTGGTTGGTTGTCAAATATTGTTAGCCACACCCCCTGCTGCGCCATTGGTCGGTTTTATGCATGTGTAGATAAAAAACTGAAAAAAAGTCAGTAAAAAAATCTTTAAAAAAATATCCCTTTATGTCCTGGGGAAAAGCAGGAAAAATAATTGTGGTACAAAACAAAGATAATAAACCGTCCCATGGGGGACGTCCCTAAGCAGTGCCCGCTCCTTTAACCCCTTAAGGATATGGCCTAGTTTGGGCTTACGAGCGCAACCATTTTTTGCGGATTTTAATCTCTATCTTTCAAAAGCCAGAACTTTTTATTTTTCCGTTGATGTGGCCGTATGAGGGCTTGTTTTTTGCGTGGCGAACTGTAGGTTTTTTTGGTGCCACTTTTGAGTACATTGACTATATTGTAAAACTTTTATTATTTTTTTATGATAACAGGGAGAGAAAACGCATCAATTCTGCCGTAATTTTTTTTTTTACTGCGTTAATCCTGCAGCATAAATGGCACAATACATTTTTTCTGCAGCCGGAACGGTTACAACAATTCCAAAATTCTTATAATTTTTTTACCACTTTTCTGCAATACAAACCCTTTTTTGGAAATCATTTTTTTCTAATTTTCTACATTCAAAGCCCTATAACTTTTTTATTTCTCTATGTACGGAGCTCTGTGAGGGCTTGTTTATTGCGAGACGAGCTGTAGTTTTTATTGGTACATACAGCTTTTTCGATCACTTTTATTGCGTTTTTTGGGAGGCAAAATGCTAAAAATTAGCATTTTGCCTCAGTTTTTAAGCATTTTTTAGCGCTTTTTGCCGTGCAGGATAAAAAGCGTGTTCAATTTATTCTACATGTCATACAGACACGACAATACCAAATATATGGGATTTTTTTCATGCTAATATGAGAAAAAGCCCAAAAAAGGTTGTTTTTTTAAAAACATTTTTATTTTTT
Source organism: Eleutherodactylus coqui (assembly GCF_035609145.1). Classification (NCBI taxonomy): domain Eukaryota; kingdom Metazoa; phylum Chordata; class Amphibia; order Anura; family Eleutherodactylidae; genus Eleutherodactylus; species Eleutherodactylus coqui. The sequence goes on from NC_089841.1 coordinate 42,205,334, forward strand.
GTACATTTTTATTATCTTTTATTTTTTTACACCATTTGTGTCCCTCTGAGGAACTTACATCATACCACCGATGATCACTATGATAAGGAATTGCAGGACTTCTCTCCTGCAATGCCTTATCGCTTATTACAGCGATCACGGGCAATGGTAATACAGGACGCCTGTAGGCAGCGTCCTGTTACCATGGCAACCAGCCGGGCTCTCTGCGATTACATCGCGAGAGCCCGATGATCTCACAGAGGTAGCACCCTCCCTTTGTGAACCCTTCCCATTCTGCAATCTAGATCGCGTCAGGTAAGGGGTTAACAGCAGGGGGCGCATCTCCGATGCACAACCGCTGTTGCAGTGGGAGGCTGGCTATCAGTGACAGCCGGCTCCCACTGGCAGATAGCAAGAGATCTCTTATGGTCTTACGCTATTCCTATGACCCAAGGGTATGTCCAGTTGAGAGAAGTACCTTGCCTCAAGGACATACCCTTACATCATATGGAGGGAAGGGGTTAAGACTTAAACACTCGGGTCCTTAGGGGGTTATTCGCCCGGCGGTGACCCCCTGCGTAACACCAGGGCTGCCTGGGGTATAAATATTAATAAATAATACGGTGAGCTACTTACCCCCCAGCGCTGCGGTTTGTTGTGGCAGATGATGTCACAGGGAATCAGGTGACTTGTAGCGCCATGTTCCTGAATTCTTGACATGATGGCGCTCAGGATGTGATTGCTAATACCAGGAGGACGAGCTGTGACATGGCAACCTCTGATTTACTACTGCGGTCACCTGTCCGACCGCGGCATCTAAATGATTAACAGCCACGATTTAAGTCATGACCTGTCGGTCGTCATGTGGCACACAATTACTGCTCACATCCGCCGTACATGTGGAGCGGACAACAACAAGGGGTTAAAGGCGCCATTTACTATAGGAACCATAATTTAATTTTAAAAAGGTAATAAAATGTAAGTGTAGCAAAAAAAAAAAATCATTTTATGTAATTTTATATATATATATTTTTTATTTTTAGGCAAGGTGACCCAAAACCCCTTTTTTATTTGAGTCCAGTGTTCACTGTATATTGTAATATTTCAGCGAGATTTATTTTATTGCTTGTACTTTTTATGTAAAAATGAATTAGAATTCTTTATTAATAAAAAAAAATTATGGCCGCTGGGGGGACTTGAACTTACAATTTCCTGATGATTTGTACAGCACACTGCAATACTTCTAAAAGAGCTCCAAGATGATAAACGTATAGCAATGGAAGGCCTGTAGGGCCTTACTAGTTTTCTGGTTGCCACAACAACTGTTTCACATCCTACAACTGCTTCGTCCTTCCGTCTCACCAGTTAGATGCTGCGATCAGCAAGTGAGTATTGACCGCGGCATCTAAAGGGTTAAACAGCTGGGATCAGAGTTATCGCTCATCCAGCCACTGTAGGCAAGTGTCCTTCATGTAACCTGTCCCTTATGGAGTGGGCTCGGCTCTTGCACTCCGCCATTGGGTCGTACAATAATGTCAGGGCTGGGTCACAGCTGCTGGCACTGAAGACTGTTGCCCAAGTACTGCATATTGGGTTCCTATGAGAAACAGCCCAGTAGGGGGCGCTTTGTTATGAAAATACACGTGTTCAGACAGCAAGTTCTGGACCCTCGCACTTCTACTGCTGTGGATTTGCGTTTTGAAATTCTACAGATTTGCCCGCAGATATAGCTTCTTTGAATGGCGCAAATCCACAATGCGCTCTTCCCTGTAATATCGGAATGGAACCACAGCAAGAATATTGATGTACTCACTGCCTTCCGGGGGTTAATGACGGGATTTTACATCGGGGGAGGGGGGTGCTAGATCACCGACTTGTTACGTGTCAGTAAGTCGCTTTCTTGCTCCCGCAGGACGCTGCGCCATGTGCCTGCCGGCTGCCGCGATAAAGTCATCGCGGATGCTGAAGTCTGCTCCTCGCTCGTCGCTTTCTTCCAGCATCTGTTTACATCTGATATAACCAAACAGAAGGAGCTGCTGTCCCTGCTCCCCTCCAGCACCCGCGCCATGTATCCTGCGCCCGATGCCAGCCACCAGCAGCAGTGCCTACAGGCCACACTCAGTGCCAATGACATCATGTACAAGTCTCTTGGATTCTCCATTGACCGGCAGCCGAGCTCTTTGGACGCCGCAGGAACTGGAGTGTTTGTCTCCAGAGGCTTTGTGCCTAAAGGAGCCTTAGTCTCCATGTATCCAGGTAATGTCCGAATTATCTGCCCCGACCACCGTCCTGTGGACCAGAGCATCTCCCTACAAAAATCCATCCATCCTGTATTCTACTCCAGAGCTGCACTCATTTTGCTGGTGGTTTCACTGTGTACATACATTACTTAACTTGTATTATACTCCAGAGCTGCACTCGCTATTCTGCTGGTGGAGTCACTGTGTACATACATTACTTATCCTGTACTGCTCCTGAGTTACATCCTGTATTATACTCCAGAGCTGTACTCACTATTCTGCTGGTGGAGTCACTGTGTACATACATTACTTATCCTGTACTGCTCCTGAGTTACATCCTGTATTATAATCCAGAGCTGTACTCACTATTCTGCTGGTGGGGTCACTGTGTACATACATTACTTATCCTGTACTGCTCCTGAGTTACATCCTGTATTATAATCCAGAGCTGCACTCACTATTCTGCTGGTGGATTCACTGCAATCAATGGGATTCTGCAGACTTCAGAGCGTAACCCCCCCAGCATTCTCTGCCTGTTAAATGTCTGCACAAAGCTTGTTCAGGTGATTTGCATTCTGGGAATTGTTGGCATTGCACTACACTTGCAGTTACAAAGTATACAAAGCCTAATTTCCGTCTCTCACTAAGAGTTCAGGAAGGCTGCAGCGTAAGGGGGTGTCTGTTGACAATGTTGCAGTTTCCAGTAACAAGCAGCAGAATTGTGAGTGCAGCTCTGCAGTATAATAGAGGGAGGTGAACTCTGCAGACTCCCTTGTGTTCTGCTGTGGATGTTCTTCAGCAGTGAGGGGCGGCGGTATTAGAGGGAAGCGCTCTTCTAGGAACATTTATCTATATGTTGTATGAACTTACAGGAACCCTCTGAGCTCCCAACATTTAGAAAATGGGGTGACATCATCAGCTGGGATTTCCTTTATAACAGAGGATCCCCTCTTCCATAGAAGTACTGCACTTTATCGCTGGCCTCGATATATAATTCATCACTTTAGACTAATACCGGGTAATAACAGTCATAAATCTTACTAAGGTCTCATATTCGTCTCTCCAGCTTTGCCCTCGATGGGTTAAACATAGACTATAAAGCAATGTATGATCCGTCCGCTTTCTCCCATAGGCGCCGTTTACCAGAATTACGAGCCCATTTTCTTTCAATCGATCGGAAATCCATTCATTTTTCGGTGCCTTGATGGAATTCTCATTGATGGGAACGACAAGGGAATCTCCAAGTCCGTCTACAGGTCAGTTGTTGGGCAGCACGGAGCCAACCTCGCAGCAGCGCCCATCCTCTTCCTAGACTCAGATAACTCTTTTTGGCCTCCTTCACACATGGGAGAGGGGATTGCTTATTATAGGGGTTGGGCAGGAAGACAGAATCAGTACTGTTGTATCTTGTCTCCACCGGGAGTATGGGTGGAGACAAGAATGTGCCGGCAGCAGTGAGAGGAAACACTTACATAACACCCACTAGTGAGCGGCTCCGACGGGCACACACACAGAGTGGGGGCAGCAGTGCAGCAGCACAGAAGCAGATCGGCTAGCGCTGATGGGAGGTAGCCGGGGAGACTGACAGCGGGGACCGGTCAGTGACGGTGGAGCAGTGAGGGGAGACGGCAAAGCACCAGGGAGAGTGTGACAGGTGACAGTAGTGGAGCCTGATGCTGGGAGCTTACATAGCCAGCGAGCGAAGGGCCGGCGGCCGCTGATAGTAGCAAGGATACCGGAGCTGGGAGCTGACATGTCAGTCAGCGTAGTGCCAGGGGGATACAGGGCAGCCAATCAACAGTTGGGGGCGTGCACTCTGCCTCCACCTATTCTCCTGGCCAGCCAATCAACTTGTGGGTGTACTATTTGTCTCCACCCATTCTTGTGATGGAGAGAAGATACAACAGAATCCTTACCCATACCTGCGGTGTCGAAGCCTCCACCTATAAGCAGCAGGTCACGCAGTATAGCCTTTCTGCGTGCATATCCTCCTCAGAGGGGACTGGCTGTCCTACATATCTTAATAACCCAGCTGGCCCTTTCCTCTCTCCACATTGGCCATGACAGAGGAGGGGGCTTGTTTGGTTATTCAGGTTGGGAGGGGGCTGGCTGTTCCACAAGGACATGATGGGCGCAGAGAGATTCCACACCACGTGGCTCAGTGTCGGAACCGGGAAATAGTGGAGGTTTTGACAGCATAGAAGCCTTATCAGGGAGCCGCAAATAAACTAAACTTTAGTAAATTAAAATTTGATCAGCTCAGAACTACTATCAGTAACATTAATTGGGACAACATCCTCAAAAATATCAGTACAGACGACAAATGGGAAAAGTTTAAAAGGATCCTAATCAGCTCATGCGAGCAGTTCATACCCTTTAAAAACAAAAGAACTGCAAGTAAAAGGAAACCAATGTGGTTCGACAAGACAGTAAGGGGGGCAATAAACGAAAAAAAGAAGGCAGCGAAGAAGCACTAAAATCATACAGGGAAAAAAACAAATCATGTAAAGAAAAGATCAAAATTGCTAAGGAGGAAGCAGAAAGACTGATCGCCAAAGAGAGCAAAAATAACCCTAAACTATTCTTCAATTATATTAACAGTAAAAGGATTTGCACCGAGAGCACTGGCCCTTTAACAAATAATGCACGAGAAATCATTGAAGATGATGGAGGGAAGGCAAATCTATTAAATAGTTTCTTTTCAAGTGTATTCACAAACGAAAAGGAAATGCCACATGAGATGCAGGGGAATAAAATGAACCCCCCCACAACATATCTCATACCTAACGCTGGAGGAAGTGCGGAATCGGTTAAAGAAGATTAAAATCGATAAATCGCCTGGCCCAGATGGAATACACCCAAGGGTACTAAAGGAACTAAATGATGTGATAGCTAGGCCGCTATATCTAATATTTATGGATACTATCAAGACCGGGGTTGTACCATTGGATTGGCGCATTGCTGACATGGTTCTAATTTACAAAAAGGGGACCAAAAGTGAGCCTGGTAACTACAGGCTGGTAAGTCTCACTTCTGTAACTGAAAAAATATTTGAGCGGTTTCTGAGGGATGCCATCGATGAGCACCTCAAGGAGAACAAGGAAATAACTCCTCACCAGCATGGATTCATGAAGGGTCGATCATGTCAGACCAATCTGATCAGCTTCTACAATGAAGTAAGCTCTAGGCTGGACCTGGAAGAGTCTATTGATCTCGTATATCTGGACTTCTCTAAAGCATTTGACACCGTGCCACATAATAGGCTGATATATAAAATGAAACAGCTCGGATTGGGTAAAAACATGTGTATCTGGGTAAAGAACTGGCTCAGAGATAGAAAGCAGAAGGTGGTAATAAATGGTTCGTACTCTGATTGGGCCACCATTGCTAGTGGGGGGGGCCACAAGGTTCAGTATTGGGCCCCATGTTCAATATATTTATCAATGACCTGATAGAGGGGCTGCACAGTAAAATATCAATATTTGCAGATGATGCAAAATTATACAATATAATTAATACAACGGAGGACAATGTGTGGCTACAAACGGACCTGGATAAGATGGGGGCTTGGGCAGAAAAATGGCAAATGAAGTTCAGTGTTGATAAATGTAAGGTTATGCACATCGGCAGGAGAAACGGATGTCACCAATATACACTAAATGGGGTACTGCTAGGGAAAAGGGATATGGAAAAAGACCTGGGGGTACTAGTGGATTGTAGATTAAACTGGAGTAACCAATGCCAGTCAGCTGCTGCAAATGCAAATAAAGTCTTGGGGTGCATTAAAAGAGGTATAGGGGCGAGGGATGAGAACATTATCCTCCCACTATATAAGCCACTTGTCAGGCCTCACATGGAATACTGTGTACAGTTCTGGTCACCGGTGCTCAGGAAAGATGTTACAGTGCTGGAGGGGGTTCAAAGAAGGGCAACTAAACTAATACATGGAATGACGGGACTGGAATACCCAGAGAGGCATCAAAATTGGGATTATTTACACTGGAAAAAAGACGGCTAAGGGGTGATCAAATAACTATGTATAAATACATGAGGGGACAATACAGGGATCTCTTCCATGATCTGTTTACACCCAGGACCGCGACAGTAACGAGAGGGCATCCGCTACGTCTAGAGGAAAGCAGGTTTCATCACCAACATAGAATGGGGTTCTTTACTGTAAGAGCAGTGAGACTGTGGAACTCTCTGCCTGAGGATGTGGTGATGGCAAAATCCATAGAGGAGTTTAAGAGGGGACTGGATGTCTTTCTAGAGCGGAAGGATATTACAGGATATAAATTTTAGGTGACCAACGGGTTGTTGATCCGGGTTTACAGGCAGGTAGGAACTATTAGAGGTTGATCCAGGGATTAGTCTGATTGCCATTAGGGACTCGGGAAGGAATTTTTCCCTCGAAGGGCTAATTGGCTTCTGCCTCTTGGGGTTTTTTGCCTTCCTCTGGATCAACAAGGATGTTAAACAGGCTGAACTAGATGGACATTGTCTTCATTCGGCCTTACATACTATGTTACTATGTAAAAACCCTAGTCTAAGAGGGGCTGTTCAGTGTGATGAGAAACTTACATTGGGTTGTGTTTCAGGTCGTGCAGCAGAAGGGATCAGCTCGGACCCCTGAAGATGTGTGACTGCACCTGGCTGACCAGCATCCCCCACAACCCCCTCGGTGTGGGACAGTACGTTAATAACTGCTCTAATGGTAATCTACACTGTACAAAACTTTGCTGCCGGTCTTAGATAACATGGCACCCTGTGTTGAATACATATATATATATATATGCACTGATGGGCAGTCTGCCTCCATTCTACTTCTGCAAAAGGAAGCAAGAGAGTAGCATGCCAACACCAGAACAGCTCAGTGAAGAAATTCTGTACAGAATCAAGCTCTGTACGTAGATATAGCACCAGAACCAAGCTCAGTACGTAGATACAGCACCAGAACCAAGCTCTGTACGTAGATACAGCACCAGAACCAAGCTCTGTACGTAGATACAGCACCAGAACCGAGCTCAGTACGTAGATACAGCACCAGAACCGAGCTCAGTACGTAGATACAGCACCAGAACCGAGCTCAGTACGTAGATACAGCACCAGAACCGAGCTCAGTATGTAGATACAGCACCAGAACCGAGCTCAGTATGTAGATACAGCACCAGAACCGAGCTCAGTATGTAGATACAGCACCAGAACCGAGCTCAGTATGTAGATACAGCACCAGAACCGAGCTCAGTATGTAGATACAGCACCAGAACCGAGCTCAGTATGTAGATACAGCACCAGAACCGAGCTCAGTATGTAGATACAGCACCAGAACCAAGCTCCGTATGTAGATACAGCACCAGAACAAAGGCAGATGTATTCGAGGTGTGATCATTCCCCGTTAGGAAAAAGGTCATCCAGTCAGGTGGAGCTAAGTGAGGCAGCATCTTGTGGAGCTGCATGAATCATCCTAGAATCATACAATGGTAGAGTTGGAAGGGACCCCCAGGGTCATCTATTGCACTAAGCAGGTGGTTGGACCAGATGACCCTGGAGGTCCTTCCAACTCTACCATTCTAGGATTCTAGGATGTTGTTGCTGTTACATTGTGGTGGTGATAATAGATCCACAGCGCACTCACCAGACCTCAACCCTAGGGGAGAATATAATCTGAGGGGCTCTGATTATATCACATATTATGTACCCCCCATCAGTCATTACTGATACTAATGTCCCTCTTCTTCCTGTAGAGCGTGCTGCTAACGTCTGCTATCAGGAATTTGATGTCCCCGACTCTTTCCCAGTTGAGCTGAGGCAGTACATCCCCAATGTCCGCTACGCACACGATGTGGAAGGGTCAGTATGGTCGTTCTCAATTGTTACAAGTCTACTGTGAGGGCAGGTAGCTGCAGGCAGTGATCAGGATGCGGTAGCCCCAGCATCTAAGAGGTTGTCCAGGAGTAGAAACAAGCTCTGCTGTTCCTCCCCTGTAATGCTAATTTTGTGTCTGGAATTCACTTGGATTGGGGGTTGGGAGGGGGGTTGACATGCAGAAAGATCATCCCGGGAAGGGGGGTGAATGTATACAACATGACCCAGTGTCAGAACCGAGCCGGATGTGAAGGTCTTTTTGTGAATAGTTTTGAATTGGTGCTTAGTTGCTATACATTTGCCTTCCCTTTTTTTTCAGGCCATTACGATGTGTGGTTCTCGTCGCTCTCAGAGACATTCACTGCGGTGAAGAGCTTTTCTCAAACTACTTTACTCTTGTGCAGTAAGACAGACCAGATCCCTGCTCAGACGCCACAGGGAAAACTTCAATTCTATGGCAACTGGTTTGCAAACCTGTGCATATTATGATTCTGTGGGCCTGGAGCCGAACAATGAAGATCAGAGTCGGCTCAATGCCAGGCAGCGGCTCGGCTTTCCTTTGTATAAGCTGAGAATTCCTCCGATACACTATTTTTTTATAAAAGGATTAAAAATAAATGCAATAAAAAGTGTTGTTAAAAAGGTGGAATACCTCCAGCGCCTCCGGCAGCGCTCCATTCAGCACAAGGCAGGAGCCTCGGCACTTGAAGCTTTGGCTTCTTCAGGTTTAATCACAAATTGTACATCTTGGTGTTTTGCTCACATGTAAAACTATGCAATGAAGTTCAGGTTGTCAGACTGCATTATAGCTCATTGTCATGTAGAGCTGTATTCATTTTGCAGCCTTCAGAGCGGAAATCTTCTAGTGTTCCCTTATAAATGGGGGGGATATATCAAAACCGTTCCAGAGGAAAAGCAGAGCAAATGTTCGTGGTGATCGGCCAGCACTTACTTCTCGTTTTTCAGAGGCACGTAAAAAGAAAAAAAAACAATTAGACTGGTCTTGATTGGTTGCCATGGGTAACTGTTGCAAAAGTATTGTGACATCCGGTTATATAGAAGCTATCGGAGAACACAGTAGACTCCGACTTGGTCATCGGTGACTGATTCAGCCATCGGACACAGTTGATACGAGTGGGTTGCTCCCTCTGCCTCTAACTATGCACAGACTAGGTTTTGTGTACTTTGGACTGGCAGGAAAGTTGATCAGTCTGTGTATTATACCGTCCTTTCATACACTTGCAAGAAAAAGTAAGTGAACCCTTTGGAATTCTGCTCAGATTGCTAATAAAATGTGGTCAGATTATTATCCAATGACACAATTATAGACAAACGCAATGCAAATAATACCGGACAGACCGTTGTAGCATTCATGTCTTTTATTGAACACATTTTGTAACATCCGCAGTGCAAGGAAAAAGAAAGTACACCCTTAAAGTTAATAAACTGTAGATTTCCTTCAGCAGTAACCACCTCCTCCAGAACTCTGCCTATAATTGCAAATAGGAAGAATTTTTAACTATTCCTCCTTCTCAAAAGTTGTCTCAGTTCATCAATATTTCTGGGGTGCCTTGTGTATACAGACCTCTTCAGGTCATGGCACAGCATTTGCATAGGGTCAAGATTATTACTTGACCATTCCAAATCTTTTTCACCCACTCTTTAGGCGAGTACCTGTGTGATTGGAGTCATTGTCTTGTTGCATCACCCAACTCCTTTCCAGCGTGAGATCCTTACATTCTTCTGTAAGATATTCAGAGCCACCTTAGAATTCATTGCTGCCTCAATGGTCACAAGGGATCCAGGCGCTGAGGAGCAAGGCCACCCCAAACTATGATACCTCCCTCCACCATAACACCAAACGATGATGCTGGACTTTACACCTCCACACATAGCATTGTGTATTTGTGAATTTTGTCAAATCCATTTATAGAACATATCCCAGACTCATTGTGGATCAATCAGGTGGTCTCAGGCAACCTTGCGACAGGCCACCATCAATGTTCTTATTAAGCCTTGGCACCTGCAGAATGGAGCTGGGAGGAAGGTGGGCAATGTTCCATCAAAGCTGGGCAATCTGAAAACCTAGCAGCGGGTGAATTCAGATGGCGCAGTTCAAAAAAATGAAAACGCACTCTTTCAGATATTCCAGGTCAAAGATAACATCACGTAACTTAAAGGGGTTGTCCCGCGGCAGCAAGTGGGTCTATACACTTCTGTATGGCCATAATAATGCACTTTGTAATATACATTGTGCATTAATTATGAGCCATACAGAAGTTATAAAAAGTTTTATACTTACCTGCTCCGTTGCTAGCGTCCTCGTCTCCATGGTGCCGACTAATTTTCGGCCTCCGATGGCCAAATTAGCCGCGCTTGCGCAGTCCGGGTCTTCTGTAGTCTTCTATGGAGCCGCTCGTGCCAGAGAGCGGCTCCGTGTAGCTCCGCCCCGTCACGTGCCGATTCCAGCCAATCAGGAGGCTGGAATCGGCAGTGGACCGCACAGAAGAGCTGCGGTCCACGAAGGCAGAGGATCCCGGCGGCCATCTTCAGCAGGTGAGTATGAAGACGCCGGACCGCCGGGATTCAGGTAAGCGCTGTGCGGGTGGGTTTTTTAACCCCTGCATCGGGGTTGTCTCGCGCCGAACGGGGGGGGGGTTTAAAAAAAAAAAAACCCGTTTCGGCGCGGGACATCTCCTTTAAATGGGTTGTCAGAGTTCGATGGTTCTGTGTAAACCCAGTTCCCCAAGCAGTAACATAATAAATAGGCTTATACTCCCCTCTTCCCACTCCTGGTGTGTCCCGCTATGGGTCTTCCCTCTGCCATCATGTTAACAGGTTGCCCCAGCCTGTTTCTGGAACATCACAGGCGCTACAACCAATAGCAGAGCTCAGTGAATGATCACTGCAGCACCTGTGACGCCCCATAGACCGGGCAAGACGGTAGCCACTAAACAGACAAGGAGCGGAGGACCGAGCCGTTATATTACTGCTTGGGGAGTTATTCCAATTCTATCCGTACAGTCGTGTGACCCTTGGATACTCTGTAGGCCAGTCCTCTCCATGCTTCTCTATGGCCGCTTTTAGTTGCCCCATGTCCATTGCTGCGACCTTCTTGATGGTATTCAACTAATGTGTCCTTTGTCTTTCCCATTTCCTTTTACCACTGACTTCCTAGTAGCATCTCTTTCTCCACTGAATTGGCCCTAGTCATGTGAAGTCAGTCTTGGTCTTGGTCTTGTGATCTTGCCTTCCAGGGACACCTCTGTGTTGATGCCATCCAGGACAGCTTTGTTCGTGACCCTAGCTAGAGATTCGTAGATGTTTCTCCAACACCACAGCTCGAAAACATCAATGTTTCTTCTGCTTGCTATCCTCAATGTCCGGGTTCACAGTTATATGTTGCAATCAGGAAGACAACGGCTGCAATTAACCTTCGTTTAATGATGACCAAGACATCCTTGCACTTCCATATCAGGTCCATGCTTACTATGGCCCTATGCCCCAGTGCTAATCAATACTTTAGCTCATCCATCAATGAAGAACCCAAGGAATAAGAACATATTAACCAGATTTCTTTGTAGTTGACCTTTATGTGGACGGCATTGTTGGCATGGATTTCATAAAAGTTTCCCTTGTTTACATCTGCCCACCTGCTGCCCATCCAAAGTATTTCGTCGCCTGATAGAACCTCATAATATGCATCGGAGAGACTACAGAAAATCAAATAACCTCCACTGCTGCAGAACCATATAACTCACCTTAGCTGCTCTGGGACCCCATTATACGTACTTCTGATACAGATCATAATTAGAGATGAGCGAGTATACTCACTCGCTCGAGCGAGCATTGCCTTTAGCGAGTACCTGCCCGCTCGAGATGAAAGGTTCGGGTGCCGGCGGCAGGCAGGGAGCCGCGAGGGAGAGCGGAACGGAGGGGAGATCTCTCTCTTCCTCCTCCTCCCCCCCCCCCCCCGCTCCCTCCTGCTGGCAGCCGCTACTCACCGCTCCCCCACGCCAGCACCCGAACCTTTCATCTCGAGCGGGCAGGTACTCGATAAAGGCAATGCTCGCTCTAGCAATTGCCTTTACCGAGTATACTCGCTCATCTCTAATCATAATACCTACCTCAGCTGCAACAGAAAATCCTTACCCCCTTACTGACCAGCCATACACATTTTTACACTGGCCTATTCTAAGGTCGGCATGGGGATCTTGCGCACAGAAAAGCTGGGTCTCGGATGTCAGATGACAGCCAGGACTCTGCAATAACACCTTACCTACCACGATCAATAGCTTCTCCTAGCAGCCAATTGACACCTCAATGTGATCACGGGTGCCGATGGATTCCCAAGGCAGCTGGAGGTCTCAGTAAGGGCTCCAGATCTGCCAGGCAAGCGAGCCTATCCACTCCTGCCTCTGTCGGGATCTGATTGCTGGTCATTCAAAAGGTATATTATACTAAACTACATAAGTAGCAGCGATTGAAACTTTGTATCTTCCAGGCCCCTTGGAGGGACAAAAAAAAAAAAATATATATATATTAACCCCTTAATGACATGGCCTATTTTGGCGTTGAGGACCAAGCGATTTTTTGGTATTTTTCCATCTCCATTTTTCAAAAGCCATAACTTTTTTATTTTTCCGTGGACGCGGCCGTGTAAGGGCTTGTTTTTTGCGTGGCGATCTGTAGTTTTTATCGGTGCCACTTTTGGGTATATAGACAATATCGTAAATTTTTTTTTTTTTTTTTTTAATGATAACAGGGAGAGAAAACGCATCAATTCTGCCATAGATTTTTTTTTTTTTTTTACAGCGTTAATCATGCAGCATAAATGACACACTAAAATTTTTCTGCGGGTCGGTACGGTAACAACGATACCAAAATTGTTATATTTTTTTTAGGTTTTTACACTTTTTTGCAATAAAACCCCCTTTTTTTGGAAATCTTTTTTTTTTCTCTATAGCTGCATTCAAAGTCCTGTAACTTTTTTATTTTTCTATGTACGGAGCTCTATGAGGGCTTATTTTTTGCGAGACGAGCTGTAGTTTTTATTGGTACCATTTTGGGAAATGTACGGCTTTTTTGATCACTTTTATTGCATTTTTTGTGAGGCAAAATGCTAAATATTAGCATTTTGCCTCTGTTTTTTAGCGTTTTTTTTTACGCTTTTTGTCGTACAAAATAAAAAGCGTGTTCAACTTTTTGTACACGTCGTTACGGACGCGTCAATACCCAATATGTGGGGTTTTAGTTTTTTTTCCCTTTTTTTATGCTAATATTAGAAAAAGCATAAAAAAGGGGTTTTTTACATTTTTTTTTTACATTTTTATTTTTTTTACACTTTTCTTTTCTTTTTTTTAATACTATTTGAGTCCCTCTGAGGGACTTACATCACTGTGCCTATGATCGCTGTCATAAGGCATGGCAGAGCTACTGCTCTGCCATGCCTTATCGCTTGTACAGCGATAATAGGCACAGGCAATACAGGACGCCAGTGTCTGGCGTCCTGTTGCCATGGTGACAGGCCGGGCTCTCGCGATAACATCGCGAGTTCCGGCCGGAGACACACAGGGATCGCGATCCCTCTGTGAACTCTTTCCCTGCCGCGATCTACTTAGATCGCGGCAGGGAAGGGGTTAACAGCGGCGGGCGCATCTCCGATGCCCCCCCGCTGTTGGAGCGGGACGCCGGCTGTGACTGACAGCCGGCTCCCGCTGCGGGATAGCGCGGGATCACATGTGATCCCGTGCTATCTCCAGGACGTACCAGGTACGTCATGTTGCGGGAAGTACCAGGCTGCCATGACGTACCAGGTACGTCCAGGAGCGGGAAGGGGTTAAACAAATTTTTTCCTACAAAGCTCTGCAGAATAAAATTAAACATTCCACTTACACCATATGGTGAACCCCCTAAAAGAAAACCTTAAAAAAAAAACAACTATGGCTTAATTTTTTTTTCCTACGACATCATGACAGCATATGATGGAGGTTTGGCCTGTAGGGACAGGAAGAGGCAGAGAATAAAAGGACCCCCCCCCCCCCTCCACCAAACACCAGTGTTTCCTGTCCCTACAGGACAACAGCAGCAGAGACTCCACCGCATGCTGCCAGGAAGACTTACCCCGGTCGGGGGGGGGGGGGGGGGGGTCGCATGGCGGCATCATCGGATGGTGGCAGCCCCAGTTACCCCAGTGAGAAGTACCTCATCTGGGTCCCAACCGGGGGCTGCTGGCATCACCGCGGCCGTCATCCAGGCGGCCACTGCCTCAGGATCCCCAGCACGGCTGATGACACGGGATGTCAGCAGCTGACGTCAGACACTCCATAAAGGGGCGGGGAGTCGGTGGGGGAGGTGTGGCTTAGCGGAAAGTCTGCCAAATTCAAAATTATAAAGCCCCTGCACTGGAGGAACGCTGCAGGTGGCATATACAGGCTGGTCTCCGGTTCTAAGGAAGGATTCCGGGACACACTGCAAGAATGTCGGCCAGAGAGTCTCCAGACTGTAAGTGGTCCTGTAAGCCGACCAGAAATGCACCTACACCATACTCACTTCACTTAATGAGTATTCCTTGTCATTGCAGGACAGGGATACTTAAAAGCCCAGGCAGGCTAGGAGAAGGAGTAAGAAATGTCCAATGTGTTTGACAAAGTTGGAGGAGGCTTAGGCTTGGTTCTCACATGCCGGATTCCCGGCGGAAATCTCGTGGTTTGGCCGCAGCTAAATCTTGTCCACATGGTTGGCTAACCCTGGGCTTAGCAGCCGCAGGCGGATTTGCCACGGCAAAATTCCGGACGGAATTTCGGCTGCAAGTCAGCCCTGCGTGAACCCAGCCTTACACTAAAACATTTTGCGCTGCTTGTTCAGCTAAAATATTGCAAGAAGAAAAGTTATCTTTTATGTTCGATATCAGGGCAGTGGTCCGTGAAGAGGTGCAGTCTTCTCTTTTAGAGCTCCAGCCCGGGCCCTCCGGGGCCGCTAGGACAACTCTGGCGGTGGCAGATTCTGACTCGGACATGACGGAAGATTTTTTTTCCTTGGGGAATTGAGTGAGGTGGTGCAGGAGGAAAGGAAATAGTTATTCTCCTCCTATAACATGGATCAGTTGCTCAAAGTAGTCCGTAAGACCAAGCAGGTTGAGAATGAGGCACAACAACCCTGTACAGCGCAGGACGAGATGTTTGCGGGTCTTCTACCACCACACAAGTCGGTTTTTCATGTAGACTCTTGTTCTCATAAGAAGATGTCGCCACCATTGAGGAAATTTCCAAAATTGATGCAGCCACTTTCATGGTGACAAGGCCATCCGGTGTGCCTTTTGATGACATCTCACCTGAAAGACGCTATGGACAGTAAGGTGGATATAGTCATGCAAAGAGCATGGACTGTGCCAGGCCTGATCAGAAAATGCAATATTGTGGCTACTGTGGTAGCACGTTCTATGGTGGTCTGGCTCGACCAATTATCTACGTTAAAAAATAAATAAATTAAAAAAAAAAAAAAAAAAAAAAAAGACCAAAAAGCCACAATTCAGGAAATCGCTAGCGGCATTCCCTTGCTTCAAATGGCCACGAGCTTCTTGGCAGATGCGTCCATGGAGTCAGTTCGATTTGGGGCTCACACTGCAGCCTTATCCAACACAGCCAGAAGGGCGGCCTGGGTGAAGGCCTGGTCGGGTGACAACCTCTAAAAACAAGCTGTGTGCCTTACCCTTTCAGTGTCACCATATTTTCGGGCCGGACCTGGATTGCCTTCTAGAAAAAGCGGCGGACAAAAGCCAGGGGCTTCCAATTGACCGACAGCCCAAAGGACTATTTACACCTCGGACAGCCCAAAGGACTATTTACACCTCGTCCTCGGCCTATGTGGGGAAAGGGAAGACTGGGAGATTGTCTTATGCCAAGGGAGGAAGGGGTAAGGCTCCGACCATTATCACTGATCCTACATCTTCACAACAAGTGGGTGGGAGATTAGCTAGCTTCCATACCCAATGGCAGGATGTCACATCCAATGAGTGGATACTACATCTAGTGGCCAAGGGGTATAAAATTGAGTTGGGGTCACGTCCGTACAATCTCCCGTATTATGGCAAGCTCTTAAAGGAGTACAGGGGCTATTAGACCTGGGGGGCCATCATTCCCGTCCCCATACTAGAGCGTCAAAAAGCTAAACAACTTAAAAGCCTAAACAACTTTATAGTATATAGGAAGTTTAAAATGGAAACCATTAAAACCTTAACCCCTTTAATTAGAGCAGATAGTGTTATGGCCACTATTGATCTTAAGGACGTGTATCATCATATTCCCATTTACCCCAACTCGCAAAAGTTCTTAAGATTTGTGCTAGAAATTGAAGGATCAATCTGTCACTTTCAATTTATTTGCCTTCCCTTTGAGATTTTCTCTACTGCGCGGTTCTTCTCCAAGGTGATTATCGAGATTGCCCCCCTTTGTAGAATGGGAATAATTATCATCCCATATTTGGATGATATTCTCCTAGCGGCGGATTCTCCTGCAATTTTAAAAGAAGGAAAAAAATTTTAGGGGTAATCCTGGATTCCCATCGTCATGGTTCGTCCTTACCCTCCCTAAGGAAACAGCACAATCATGAAGAAGGTTCAGCCTTAGGGTTTTCCCAGACAACATGACTGCATGGGTACCACAAGGAATCCTCTGCTTCAGCAACTGGCAGAAAAGATCCTTCGTTGGGCAGAACATACAACCCGATTGTTGTCGGCTTTTCATATAAAAAGGAGCAGGGAACACAACCACGGATTTTCTGAGCAGGAGAGAGGTGGATCCGGAAGACTGGGAGCTGCATCCCAAGGCGTTTGAATCACTCGTCACAAAGTGGGGGGGCTCCTCAGCTAGATCTCTTCGCCCCCAACAAGAACGCCAAATGCCTGCTTTTTTTTTTACCCGAGGCATGGACGCCCTCTCGCCTACATGTTCCCCCCCTTTTCCTCTGATTCTGTTCTTCCTAAGGAATCTACAGGGATCAAAAATGTCAGTAATTCTGGTGGATCCTTACTGGCCCAAGAGGCCTTGGTTTCCTCTCCTGAGATCCCTCTCAGTCGGAGATCCAGTCCACCTCCCACCAAGGCCGGATCTCCTTCGTCAGGGCCAGCTCTGTTACCCAGAGGTTCAGAAATTCAGGCTGGCAGCCTGGATGTTGAGTGGGTAAAATTCTTAGGGAAGGGTCTGTCCAACAAAGCAGTGTCTCCTATTTGCCAGAGCCTTAAGCCCTCAACTAAAAAGATATACTCAAGGGTTTGGAAGAAATTCTCAGAGGGGATGGGCCAGAACATATAGGATTTAGAACATCCAGACATCCCCAAAATCCTGGAGTTCCTTCAGGAGCGCTTGGATAAGGGGTTAAGCGCAAACACCCTGAAGATCCAGGTTGCTGCCTTGGGGGCGTTCTTGGACTGTGCACTTGCGGCGCACAGATGGGTTAGAAAATTTTTTAGGGGTGGGAGTAGACTTCCCCCATTTGTTAGAACTACCGCCCCTCTATGGGACCTGTCTATAGTCATCCAAGCTTTTTGTGACCTGCCATTTCAGCCTCTTATGAATTTACCCATCGCTGTCTTGACTTATAAAGTGGCCCTCCTTGTGGCTATTACGTCGGCCATACGGGTAGGCGAGATCCAGGCAGTATCCTGTATATGACCGTTCATCCTAATAAGATTTCACTTACTTTGTACCCAGTCTTTCAGCCCAAGGTCCTGTCTGGTTTCCATAGGAATCAGACTATTACTATTCCATCCTTCTGTCAGGACTTTAAGAACGAAAAGAAACAAAAACTCCAGCACTGAGATTTGAGGAGAGTAGTACTAGCGTACCTAGAGGCAACAAAGCCCTTCAGGAAAGGGAGTGAATTTCTTACCGAAAATTCCTTTTTCCCCGAGTCATCCTGACGGCAGACATGGAGGTTGCACCTTGACCTTGTAGGGACAGGAAGCAAGAGACTTTAAAAAGCTCCTCCCGTCTCCCATTCACCAGTGTCTTCTAAATTACTTACATGGACATGGCGTGGTTAACCAAGGAAGATATTTATTTGCTCCGAAAAAAATAACATGGTTAGTTTCATTTGAACATAAACAAGAAGAGGGTAGCTTACCCGGACATAACACAAGATAATATGCACAAATTTTCCGCATAAAAGGAAATGTCCAACATAGGAGCCTCTGGGCTACAGATTCGTGCCCGCATAAACGTTTATATAAACGTGTGAATTTTTGGGAGGGAAATACGTGCCGTCAGGATGACTCGGGAAAAAGGAATTTTCGGTAAGAAATTCACTCCCTTTTCCCGGCGTCATCCTGACGGCAGACATGGAGTATACCAGATTAACTCTTTAGGGAGGGACCACTGCCTGCAGGACCTCTCTCCCGAAAGAGAGAGATCGGAGGAGAGGTCCGCATTCGGCCTGTAATGTTTTGCGAATGTGTGCAGGTTGGACCATGTGGCTGCCTTACAGATTTGGTCCGGCGTCGCCATAGCCCTCTCTGCCCAGGAGCAGGATACTGCCCTGGTAGAATGGGCCTTGAGTCCTTCCGGGATAGCGCTGTTGCAGGACGGAGTAGGCCTGCTGGATGGTGGATTTTATCCGGTGGCTAATGGGTCTCCTAAAAGCCGCTCTTCCTCTGCCTGGCCCCTGAAATTGAACAAAAGACAGTCAGCCTTCCTAAAAGGATGTCTGCTCTGGGTAGCATAGAATGGCCTTCCTTGCATCCAGGCTATGGTAGTCTCTTTCCCTATCGTTTTGGGGATTTTGACAGAAGGATGGGAGGATAATTTCTTGCTGTCTGTGGAATTTTGAGGCTACCTTTGGAAGAAAAACGGGGGTCTGTTTTTTGTATGACCCTATCGTCCTGGCTTAGTAGGTAAGACATCTTACAAGATAGGGCCTGGAGCTCGCTTCCGTGCCTTGCTGCTGTGATAGCTACCAGGAACACAGTTTTAAACATGAGGAACCTAATTGGAATCTGATCGATAGGTTGAGGGGGTCTTTGCAGAGGCTTTGGAGAGCTAGGTTCAGGTCCCAGGGGGGGGGGGGGGGGGGGGGGGACTGTACTACGGCTAACTGACCGCATTCTTTCTGCCGCTTTCATGAACCTGCGGATCAGTCTATGATCTGCCCAAGGTTGGTCTAGAATGGATGAGAGCGCTGCTACCTGTACTTCCAGGGTTCCTGGTCTCAGGTTCTTATCTGGAGGAAGTCCAAAATCTCCGCCACCAAAGTGTCAGGATTGGAGACCTCAAGCCCCCTCCAGGAGGAGAATTTTTTCCCCGATCCTATTATATGTAGCGGAGGTTACAGGTTTTCGGGACTGGCGTAGAGTCGCGATAACTCTGGAGGACAGACCTTGCCTTAGCGTCTGTTCCTCAATATCCACACTGCGAGGTTCAGTCTCTCTAGGTTGGGGCACAGAACTGGGCCCTGCGCTAGAAGGTCCTTCCTGGATGGAAGGCGGATTGGCTCCGAGATGGCGAGCTTTAGGAGCACCGGAAACCATGCCCTTTTTTCCCCGTGTTGGGTGATCAGGATCAGCGTGATGTTGCTCTGCTGGACCTTCTGAAGAACTCTCGGGATCAGGGGTATGGGGAAGGGGGAAGGCGTACGCCAGACTGAAATCCCAACTATGGGAAAAGGCGTCTAACCCCTCGGACTTGTCCCTCGGATCTAGGGAAGAATAGGCGGGACATTCTGAATTTTTGCTGCTCGCAAACAGGTCCACCTGTGGACTGCCCCAGGTTTCTGTAATGAGACGAAATTCCTCTTGATTCAGAGACCATTCCCCGGGGTCTAGGCCTATTTGACTTAGAAAGTCGGCTGTCAGGATCTGGGATCCTTTGAGATGGACCGCTGTCAGGGACTGTACCATGGACTCGGCCCATCGGAAAATCCGGGCTGTTAATTTCAGCAGGTGAAAGTTTCTGGTGCCTCCCTGGTGGTGAATAAGTGAAACGGCGGTCCCGTTATCAGAGAAGATCTTAACATGCTCCCAGATGGCCCTAAGCTCTCTGAAATGTGAGGTCTAGGCACGCAATGTCGGACCCCATTTGCCCTGGAGCAAACGCTGCCCCACTTGCGCTCCCCAGCCAGGCTGGCTTGCGTTGGTGACTACGGAGATGAAGGGCTCTGTCACCCATGGGGACTCCGCCTCTAGGTTGCCAGTTGACCGCCACCAGCGGAGGGACCTTGTGACCGCTGATGACACGGGCATTCTGCGGTCCAGAGAGGTCGTTGCCCCGTCCCAGTTGCCCAGGGTGGCTCTCTGTAGCGTCCTTGGGTGAGCCTGGGCCCAAGGAATAATGCCGACACAGGAGGTCATGAGGCCCAGGAGCCTCGTTGCGTCCCTAATCGTTATTTGTTTCTTCTGGCCGCATTGCTGTGCTGCCAGCCTGAGGTTTTCCTGCCTGGGTGGAGGCAAAGACAAGATCTGAGACGCTGAGTCTATCTGTACCCCCAGGAGGTCTTTCGCGTCTCGGGGAGAAGACTAGATTTAGGGAAGTTAACTATCCACCCCAGTCTCTGACATAGGGAGATGATTCGGCTGGTATCCTCTTTGAGGATCTTCGGCGCGGATGCTATTACCAGGAAATCGTCCAGGTATGGGACAAGGTTTATGCCTGCCACCTGGAGATGCGCCACCATCTCTGCCACTATTTTAGAGAATATCCTGGGTGCCGTTGAAATTCCGAGGGGTAGGCACTGGAATTGAAAATGGTGTGCACGGCTGCCCATGCTGATGGCAAACCGCAGGTACTTGTGATGTTCCAACAGGACTGGGACGTGGTAGTACGCGTCCTTTAGATCGACGGTACTCATAAAGTCCCCTCTTTTGATCAGAGTTACTGCAGACCTGATGGTTTCCATCTTAAACCTTTTGTAGGTAATCAACCTGTTCAGGCCCTTCAGATTAAGGATCATCTGAAACTGTTGTTCGGTTTTTTTTTATATCAGAAATAGGGGTGGGTAGAACCCCAAGCCCTGTTCGACTGCGGGGACCTGGACTACCGCCCCCATCTGTAGCACCTTAGAAATTTCATTTCTAAAGATACCCTGCAAGGCGGGGGATTGCGTGGCGGCCGGGAAAGCTCAATAGTCTGCCCCCCACCTGGTACTTGCCTACAGGGGCAGGGGTTGTTTTTGTCTTACCCCTGCCTCCTTTGGGGTAAGACCAGCACCCCGTCTTTCCTTTGCCTCGGTATGGCTTGAAGGATGGCTGAGGTTTGTGGGGAAATCCCGTTCTTGCTTGGTCCGGGAAACTGTGGGTCCTGTCGGTAGCTCTTTTTAGGATCTCCTCCAAGTCCGCGCCAAAGATGTGCTGGCCATGAAACCGAGATGTTACACGGCCTTCCTTTGGAAGCCATATCTGCTTTACATGTTTTCAGCCAGACCGCCTGTTGCTGATCTAAGTAGAGGCATGCATTCCAGTAACGCATCTCTAGGGGCCTTCTGTTTACTCTGGTCGTCGAGTTCCCCCAATCAGAGGAACATCGACCTCGCCACAGAAGTCGCTGCGATATTGGACTTCAGCGTATAGGCCGTTGTTTGCCAGGCTCCTTGAATGGCAGGGCTGTCTTTTTGGCCATTATGGCCACCTGTGCCCGACGCCGCGCGCGGCCGCACCGGCATGCTTGGAGGAGAGAGGCATCTGAGCCTATGGCCCGCCGCTCTCCCCAGCTGAAACCACTGCGCTGAGCTGTGGCAGGGGAAGGAGGGGACCCAAGGACCTCTGGTCCGCCGCTTCGACCTGGTGAACCCCAGGCGGTCAGACCTGTGGCCCGCCGTGCTCCCGGACCGTGCGTAGATGCGCACGTCTTTCTCCGCAAAGCGGAGACTTTCTTTATATTCGCGGGACAAATAGAGGTGTTTGTCCGCGCAGCCCACTCATACGTGATTACTTTCTTCAGGGTATCATTAACCGGAACCCTGTGCGGTTCCTTGGTCTGAGCCCGCCGGACACGACGTCCTGTACAGACCTTGGCTCGACCACATCCTCGACCTTCCTTGTATCCCCGACTGCTGTGATCAGGTCAACCAGGTCCCCAGATGAGAAATAGTACTTTTTATTCTCATCCCTGGCGTCAGGGGCACGGTCAAAGAGTTCGCCATCTGACAAGTCGCCCAGGGATTGCTCAGACTCTGAGCTCGTTAGCGGTATGTGGCTCGCCCTTTTAGCGGCCCTTCCTTCCGCTGAGCTGGGGGGAGACTGGAAATCGATGCCCGGACCTCCTCTCTAACCAGGGATCTAATATCTTCCCTGAATGCGCCTGTTCATCCGTAAGGATCTGGGAGGTACAATCGGGACATAGCGGCTTTTTTATAAGCCTCGTCCAGTTTTTTTTTTTGTTTTTTTTTAAAGACAGAGCGCCTTTCCTGTGTTTTTCCTTTAGGTCCTGTTTAGACCGGGTGGATTCCCTGTCCTGCAGAATATACATGCATGCACATAAGGGAACCCCTCCCCCCCCACACACACACACACACAATGCTAAATCCCCGAGCATAACATTCCTGCAACAAGTAACACTTACAGTTTGCAGGGCTTCCATCTCTGGTTCCTTTGTAGTCATGATGCAGAACGCAGACAGAACCAGATTAGACAGATAAATCCTTCTCTGAAGGTGTGCTGTCAGTGGAAGCTTGTCGGGGGGTCTCCATTTTCAAAACTCCCGCTGTTCCGGGTCAGCTGACGGCGTCTGCCGTCACCGCGTCACGCTGCGTCATTGGCTCCGCCCCCTGACGCCGCGCCGGCATGCCTGGAGGAGAGAGGCATCTGAGCCTGTGGCCCGCCACTCTCCCCGGCTGAAAAACAGCTCCGAGCTGGAAGAGGAAGGAGGGGACTCAAAGACCTCTGGTCCGCCGCTCCGACCGTTGCGGTGGTGAACCCTGGGCGGTCAGACCTGTGGCCCGCCGTTCTCCCGAACTGCGCTGACACCCCGAAGGGAGATGAGAAGGGAAGCAGCCCTGTGGACCGTCAATCCCTACAGTCAGCCTGCTTGGAAAAGGGTGAGGGGGGAAAACAGCCCTGTGGACCGTTCCCCCAGCTGTCATCCTGCAGCTCCCTGGAGGGAGCTCCTCTTGCATGTCCCTGTAGGGACAGGAAGCACTGGTGAATGGGAGACGGGAGGAGCCTTTTAAAGTCTCTTGCTTCCTGTCCCTACGAGGTCAAGGTGCAACCTCCATGTCTGCCGTCAGGATGACGCCGGGAAAAACTGACAAGCTTTTTATTCAATTTCAGGGGCCAGCCAAAGGAAGGGCTGCTTGTAGGGACTCAATCGCTCGCTGACTGAGGCGAGCCATCCAGGAGGCGTACAAGGCCCGAGACATCCCACCTCCCGAAGGGCTGAAGGCCCACTCTACCCAAGCGGTGGCTTGTTCTTGGGCGGAAAGTGCACATGCCTCCATTGACCAAATATGTGGTGCAGCCACCTGGGCCTCTAGCCACACTTTCAAACGTTATAGATTGGACTTACAGGCTAGTCGTGATGCGACCTTCGATAGGAAGGTGTTGCAGGCAGTAATCCCTCCCTAAAAGCCCTTGCCATTATTTGGTATTCCTCCATTGTATGATGTCTAATTTCCTTTCTTAAAGGCATCATGACCGCATACAGGCTTTTTTCACCCCCTACCACCATGTTTATTTCTTGTCACATGACGTAATGTGTGTGTATATATAAATTTGTTTTTGTGGAGGTGTGCGAGGACAATAAAACACACCTTCTGGTTAAGAAATTAGTCAATATGGTTTTGGAACACTGGTGTTGGGTGGAGGGGGAAGGTCCTTTTATTCTCTGCCTCTTCCTGTCCCTACCGGTCAGCAGAGGAGCAACCTCCATCATATGCCGTCATGATACCTTCAAGAAAGGGAATTAACGGAAAACTAAAATAGTAATCATACACTGTTTATACTAGTACTGTATTTCTGCTCTGTTAGTGAGGAGTCGAAGGGTAGGAAGCAGTCCTGTACTACTACTCCACTCAAACTCACAGACCTCATGCAGGAATATGGCGCCATCTATTACCAGCGAATGCTATACATACTTATCCATTACCCCACATGTTGGTGGGCAGCGCCCACAATGAACGCTCCCAGACACAGAGGTAGGCTGTGCCTAACAACTGCAGTCAGCTCCATACTCCTCACAGGGAGGGCAGAGGAGACCGTGCCGGGCACATCCCTCCTTCCCGTATCCACTCCAACCTAGCTCACTGCTCTGCTGTTTCCAAATTCTGTGAAGAGGAAATACCGTCAGAAGTCCTAAACGAGGAGGTGCAGGCTTTGCACTGACAAGGGCCACAATGCCTCTTATAAGCCACAGTAGCTTTCTGCGTATTGACCTTCCATGAACACCAGTTTCCAATGTCTCTAACAGTGGACACATGGAGGGTTCTGTGGCCTCTAGTGAGAGCAGCGCCGCTGGCCAGTTGATGTGGAAGTGACCATCAGTGCTGCGCTCACTAGAAGCCGGCGGGTGCCCAATGAAGAAAACACCAAGAGTCTGAAGACTTTAAGATGGCAGGAGCGTGTTATCCTCTGAAGTCAGCTGCAGATACACAGCTGATTTTGAATCAAAATCCACACCGATTGTATGGATTTTGACAGTTTTGGATCCGAATATGCTGTGGAAATTCTGCAGCATTTCCACTATGTATAAACATATCCATAGATGGAGAACATTCAGGGTAACTGAAGACCTGAATGTACATCAAGCCACAGCCTTCGCTTTTTTTTTTTCCAACTTCATAGATCTCTAACACACCTTATGAAAGCAGTTTACATCGAGACACAGCTCACACTTGCCATGTACTCAGATTGCCAGTAACCAGGCCTTGTGCGTTTTTATAAAAGGGCAAAGCACCCGTGAAACCCACACTTTTAATCTCCTCTATTTAAACACTTTTTACCAATTAGAAACAAGGTTCCCCATCATAGAATACAACAAACAAGCTTCTACCCTCCTCCTTCCAGCTTCCCCCAGGTCCTGCCTCTATATCCAGTCTTTGGGACATTTTCTGGCTTTTGCAGCCTGTAAACAAACACAAGTAGCTGTAGCCTGTAAATATTACAGAGGAGACCCAGAGCTGTGACACATTTTCTGTTTGTCATTAGTTCAAGCATACTTGCACTTTCAGGTGGCTTTTCAGAACAAGCTGCTGTGTGCGCAAGAGGAACACAAGGTTTAGCCATTATAGGACTTGAATTCTCTCTAACACCAGTTTCCCTCTGGAGTCTGTACATCTCATTTTCAGTTCTTTCTGAGCAGGTGGGTGTAGACTGCTGCTGTCACCTCCCTGCACTGCAATGAGAAATGGTCAAGATTCTGCTCTCTGTCCATAGTGTGCACACAAGACTTTCATCCTGGAAAACATTAGACAGTAGCACTGAGCAGTGTAGATGCAATTTAGGTAACTGGGAATGTAAATAAATTGTTAGCTGCTGTGGCATCTGCACAAGAACCTCTCCCTCTCCATGCACTTCGATGGTCAACATGAGTGATCACCCTCCTTCACTTCTGGCACTCCATCTTATATTATGTTACTACAGACACACTGCAGTTAGTAATTTAGAAGGGAGACCCACTAATGGCAAACTCTTTGGGAGGGATTTTTTTAGCACAAAAACGTCATTTTTGGTAAACTAATTTGCACTTTTGCTCTTCGCATTGGGCTTGTGTAGCTTCAATACAAAAATGTAAAATGCTAATAGATAGGTATAATATCTAATACTGACCCGTTTCCGACCATTTGGGGCACAGCTAGCCAGCTCCCACTGCTCCGTCCCAGTCTTACGCCGCTAGAAGTTAGGGGAATTGCTGCAGCATCACCTTCTGGACCCCTGACATCAGCACTCACATCCTGGAAGTCATGATGGCAGGAGCTTGCAGCAGCCTCTGATTGGCCATTGCGTTCACTTGATCTGCGGCAGAATAGACTGGGATGGAGCAAGGAGAGGTTCACCCCCCCAAAACAATCTTAAACTCATGCCAAGCATTTAAAAAAAGTTCCTTAGATTGAGACAACCTGTGTTATTGGGTTTGTGTGGCTTCAAAGTGTAGTGACTAGGGATGAGCGAGCATACTCGGAAAAGCACTACTCGCTCGAGTAATTTGCTTTATCCGAGTATCGCTGTGCTCGTCCCTGAAGATTCGGGTGCCGGCACGGAGCTGGGAGCTGCAGGGGAGAGCGGGGAGGAACGGAGGGGAGATCTTTCTCTCCCTCTCTCCCGCCAGCTCTCCCCTGCGACTCACCTGTCAGCCGCAGCGGCACCCGAATCTTCAGGGGCGAGCACAGCGATACTCGGATAAAGCACATTACTCGAGCGAGTAGTGCTTTTCCGAGTACGCTCGCTCATCCCTAGTAGTGACCCTTTAAAAAAGAAAAAAAAAAAAAACGACAGTTGCCAATACAGACTCCACCATTTTCCTGTAGTGCAAGTTATAACAACCCCCTTTACCGGGTAGCGTGCGAGTGGTCACCTGGTTTACAATGTTGCCGCTTCGTATGTTGATTACACCGCAACAAAGTTGCAATAATCATGCGAGAAATGCAAGTCACGCTGACAGAGGTAAGATTTCCAGAGCTTTATTTCTGGAACTGTACACCAGATATTAAAATACAACAAAAATACAAAATAATGTTTAAAAAAAAAAAAAAAAAAGTCAGTGTTTTATGTACAAATATTAAAACCAATGAACAGTGACCTCCTGGAGCCTCGATACTAAAGGTAGTTCTGATTGTCACCCAATGGTTCCTCTCGGCTTTTACTGGTAATTTTCTGTTTTAAACTAGAAAGAAAAAACAAACAAGAAAGGAAGAAAAAAAAAAGAAAAGAAAAACACTGGTGGTACAACATGAGCATCCATACAGAGTAACAAATATACATGGCGATCATTTCCTTTTGTTAAAAAAGTTACCATTTGGTAAATAATCCATCTCAACGTGTACGATTTTCAGATTTTTATTTTTTTTTTTCTTACAAAAAATAGAATATTCTAATTGTTTGTTGGAGGCAAAACATTGGCGGTCGGCGGGCCGCCCTCAACTCTCATATACCTTGTAGGAATGGAACAACAAAACTAAACTCACATCGCATTCATGGCGTCCAGCTGTGGAATGAGGAAAAACAAACCAACACTGCATAACTGTGCCCTAATAGTACCCACTACAGGATCTCTGTACGACATTCGTACAACCCTTCAAGTAAAGTCAGCAACGAAAACAAAACATAAATATGCAGAACGCGACGCAGAAAGCAGCTATGGATGAAGGTGAGTAAACGTAAGGTGCAGTCCTTAAGGCATCGAAGCGCGCGCCCCTCCACATCTAATTCATGTCTGCATTGCTTTTAGATTTAGGTTGCATTCACAAGAGCGCATTATGGGGCTCTCCTCCACCCTATTACAGAGGGGTGTCTGCCCACCCGAATGTAGGGGTATAGGATGGTTAGTCTGGGTCAGTTCACCCACGGTCAAGCCAGGACACACTTCTGTAATATGGGCACAAAAATGCAACAGTTAGTATGTTCCTCTGAATGCAGCCTTACTGGGTATCCCATCAGCAGTACCCGCATTGTGCCAGGCTCTATGGCTGATGGGCCCATTAAACACGTTGGCATATAAAGGTCAGAGACGCAAACAGAATACTGAAGTTATAAGCTTATAGATTGTGTTTTTTCCCCACCAATAGAAACTTGAGGCTTTCTGGAGAATTAGCATAAACCAGATATCTGGGGGGGAAAAAGCTAAACTGCTGCACCTTAAAAAGGTGTTTCCCATCACTTAAAGGGGTTGTCCAGTTGTAAACTATAGATCGGTAGGGGTCTGCTGCCTGGAAGCCCCACTGTTCAGCTGTTCCCTGGGCCAGTGTGCTTGTGCACTGAGCCGATATCTACAGGAAGCAGACAGCTCCGTTTCAACTGCAGTGGCCAGGTTTGAGATTACACCCATTCACTTCAATGGGAACTTCGTTACCACTGCAGTGAGTAGGACTGATATTACAGGCAAAAGTTCCTACTGAAGTGAATGGGTGTAATACCAATGCTGCTTACCACAATGGGAAGAGAGCCGACGGCTTCCTGCAGTTATCAGTTCAGCACACTGGCCCAGACAGCGATTGACTGGCAGGGCTCCCGGGTAGCAGATACCCCCTGATCTACTATTGATGGCCCATCCTGCTGATAGTCAGCAATAGTTTACAACTGGAAAACTTTAAAATAGCTTCACAACCCCTCTGTCCTCCCTGGTTGCTGCTGGCCAGGCCATGGAAGAAGGTCACAGCCAAGATCAGCGACTGGCTGCAGCAGTCACATGGCCTGGTCAGCAGCAACCAGGAAGGACAGAGTAGTTGTAAGGCTATTTGAGTTGTGGGACAACCCTTTGAAAGTAAATTTCTAAATAAGACAACAGCTATTTGAGGCTAGTTTCAGAAGTCCGGGTGCCCAGTCTAGCACCCCACACCACAAAATGGACAAAAAGAAAGTTTCAACAATACGTGATGGGCCTCTATTGGTCTGGGGACTGCACCTCTCCCATCAGCCGTGTTGTCTTATGTGACTTTTAGGTCTATTATTCTATATATAAAGAAAGGGTAAAAAATAAAATGCAAATCCCATTTCCCGCTTCTGACTGCCATATATTAATAATGCACTACTAGTTTGCAGTATTGCTAGAAACAGAATTGGTTACTACCCCAACGTAACAGATCGAATCGCTCTGTTAAAAAATATATATATGGACATTGTGGTTTTTTTTTTTTGGTTCATCTGCATGAAAACTAAAATTGCTGCAAAAACAAAGAATTCATCATCGGTTTCCTAGAGAAATTGTGCTTTAACGATTCAAAAAAGGCAAGATAAAGATTCTTCACGTTTGCAGGCCTCTTTGCGCCGATGTTAAAATTTCAAGTGTGGCCTCACTCCGGAGGACGACCATTGCCGATATCCTGCCCCACAGACCAGCGACTTGGTGGAGAGGATACAGATGGCACGTGTATACCACAGATGGAATTTAAACCAGAGCGATTCTAGGAACCCCAAAGCTTGCTGCGGAAACCCCCCTGCTATAAACGTCTGCAGGGGTCTGCAACCTCTGGCTGCTCCCAACACTTGGAGAGTCGGAGGTTGCAAGACTACTTGTTCCAACTTGCAGCAGCCGAGGAGTTAATAACTAGTATGACATCTTAAAATCAGAAAAGCCCAGCTTTAAAGAGTTAAAGAAAAAAAAATAATAATAAATAGCTATTTTACATGGTAAAGTTAATAGTGGTACACATTCTGCATGCACAAAAATGTTACTATACACCGCAGGAGAAAAACAAAAACCTGAAAACAAAAAAAAAAAAATATTTTTTCTTTTTTACTTCCTCTTCTTTACAGAAATAGATATCCGAGATAAGAAAATGTACAAGTATTTACAAAAAGTCTTGCAATTATTGCCTCGTAACAAGAATTTAGAGGTAAAAGATTTCAATGCTCGCTCACAGCTTCCAACACGCATCGACCCACGCAATCAAAAAGAGAGAAAAGAAAAATAGAGATATATAGATTTATATATATTTTTAAACATACAAAAACTCGCTAGTCGCCCCAGCAACGATAGGGAACCCATTTACTGTCAGAGGTTGTAAAAGCTTCACCGTGAACAGGAATCATAGGCTACATTAAAACGTCGTTTCCCCAAGCGCATCCTGCTCGCTTCACGCCAACAGGTCAAAAAAAAAAATATATATATATATAAAAAAAGTTTGGTCAGAAATAAAACAAAAACCACGAAAAACTATTCTGTGAGTAAAGCGCCTGTACAAACAAAAAAGACTGGCAAGAAACGCGAGAGTCTTCATTTCTAGCGGGAGTCCAGCAATGCATAGATAAACTGAGGATTACTGCATTTGCTATGGAACGCGATCGTGTGACTTAAAGAAAAGTGCAAGAGGTTGAAGCAAGCGGCCATCTGTATGTCATGAGGAGCGGAGGCGGTTACCATCAGCGATTCATACAGAGGGCCGCTATACAGAAAATAAAAACACGATGACTACGACTATGGAACGTCTGCAGTGTAAACATATGATCCTTCAAATACGAGTGCGAGAAGCGGTGGCTCGGGACGATCTGAAATGCAGTTCACAGTAAGTGAATAATAAATACCCAACCCTTAAATCTACCCTTCCTAAACAACCCTCGGAAACAGCGCTTTTGACTGACAAAACTAGAATAAATTGCTTTAGTGGGAGCAGCAGCAGAAAAAAAAAAAAGAAAACCGAAGCCCTCGGCGGTGGACGAGACAGTGACATGAAGGACGACTCTTTGGCAGAGGAAGCACATGGAAAAAATGTGCATTGTACTTTGTTAACACGAGCGCGTGGATCGGAGCGTTTAGGTGGATGTATTGGAAAGCTCTGGCTCATGGAGTGGTATACACACACATATCAGGGGAGGGGGGAGTGGTGCTGCACACCCAGCTGCTCCGACAGCACAGGCCGAGCTGAGGGAGAAAGCTGAGGAGTGTTCTAGAATTAGAAGCCAAACTCGGACGAGACTCTCTTCTGGAGACGCCAGGATACACAGATTAATGTGTAATTTATTTTACAATCTTCAAAAAAAGTTGTAGACAAGAATCATCCCAATTACAAGTTTAAAAAAAGAAAAAAAAAAAAAGAAAAAAAAGTACCGCAAAAGGGGGGAAAGAAAAACAAAAAACAAAAACCTCATCACAAAAATACACAGATCCACTCCGGCAGTAGAACGACATCCTGTTACATATTCTATAGCATGACTCCTTTGAAACAAAGCAAATATATGATGGCCGGGGGGGGGGGGGGGGGGGGGGGGGCTTTGTGCAGAGTGGACGACGCCAATCCTGCTGGAAAAATAAAATGCTACATAGAGCAGGATTGGACTGGTACCTGTAAACATTGGCTTCCCGCTGCATTCTCTGCTCTGCGTGACTCGGAACCTGTGCTGGTTTTTGAGATAAGAGACCTGGATTACAGAATTAACAGAAACTTAATTGGGGGGGGGGGGGGGGGGGGGGGGGGGAGAATAAATAAATTAAAAAAAAGTTAAGCCTAAAGCTGCGTCCCCAGAACATAAGTGAGCTCCCGACTCTGCTGAGCATTGTCTGTTTCCACATGAATGGACCGAAAATGAAGTTACATTTCTTGACAAAATCAAGATATAGTTCTTTACATACAAAAGACATCACTGATGTCATAGCAAAAAGAAAAATAAAATAAAGTTCAAACTTCCAGTGAAAGACTAAGCAAACCCGAAGTTTATATCTATATATATATATATATGTATATGATCAGATTTTGGCAAACCTCCTCCGTTTGCCGAGAAAAAGTGGGAGTTACTCGGACTGCAGGGCTGTGTGGTGTAGTGTGTGTGAACTTAGAAAACTGTTTGTCTCGTTTGCAGATAAGCTGCTGAAGTCCGCCACAGATACGGCCATTTTGGCACTGGTGATATGGTGTGTATGGTTCTCGAAGTCTACACCCAGGTTATTTACAGAAACATCATTGATGAAGGATTCCGGGATGGAGATCCCCATTTTTATCCTCTTCGCCGGTCTCTCAGCTTCCTCGTTGCATAAACTCACTGTGTTCAGCTCGGGAGGATAAAATCCAGTCTCGAATAAGTTAAAACAATCACTTTCCCCATTGGCTGGCAACGATAGTAAGTCTTCCGTTCCAACAGGCACATGGTTTACCGGGCCCCGAGATAACGTGTCCAATGCTGGGAAGCCGTCGTTCAAACAGTTCACGTCTGGATTATTGCACGATACACCGTGAGTTAGTGCTGAAAGGAGAGGTAGGAGAGTGTTAGAGGGCGCCTCCGGATGTGGATACGGGACCGTGTGCTGAAGTCCTAGGATGTCCTCACCTGACAGATCGTTTGCGGTGATGGAGTTCAGCAAACTGAGCTGGGAGTCAGGGATGGAATCAGATCTGTTTTGGCAGGTTAAGGCTGATGGATTTTCTGGCCCTCCCAGGTCCTCCGCTTCGTCTACCAGTCGGTCCATGTAATCCCTAAACGAGAGAAAGGCACATAATTTGTTAATTCTAAACTAGAACCAAAACTTTCTATTAACCCCTTAGTGACGAAGCCTGTTTGCGCCTTAGTGACGGAGCCAAATTTTGGAAATCTGACATGCGTCGTTCAACGTGGCATAACTCCGTAAAGGCTTTACATATCCCAGTGATTCTGACATTGTTTTTTCGCCACATGTTGTACTTCATTTAGATTGTAAAAAGAGACCGATATAATTTGTGTACATTTATTAAAAGTACCAATATTGGAAAAATTTTAAAAAAAAATTGTCATTTTTTCACATTTTCAACCGTAATATCTCAAATGTCCAAACATACTGTACAAAATTTTTGATAAGATATGTATTTCCATCTGTTTACTTTATTCTGAATGCACACTTGAAAAACTTGTGTTTTTTTTTAACCATTTAGAGGACGTACAAATTTAACATTACTTTTCAGCATTTTGAGGAGCACTTTGTTTTCCTGCACCAAGGCAAGTTTGCAAAGGCTCATAAGTGTCAGAATAATAGATACACCCACAAATGACCCCATTTTAAAAACTACACCCCTTAGTATATTCACTGAGGGGGGTCATGAGTATTTTGACCCCACCAGTTTTTTTCAGGAATTAGTTCAATTTAGGGGAGAAAAAATAAAATTTCATATTTTTGCAAATATGTCATTTTAAAGACATATTTTTTTTCCTATAGAGCCCATGAAAATGAGGATTTACACCCCAAAATGGCTACCCCTGTTTCTCCCGTGTTCAGAGACATACCCATTGTGGCCCTAATCTCATGTCTGGATGCACAATGGGGCCCAAAACGAAAGAAGTAATCGGTGGCTTTCAGAACATAGATTTTCCTTGAAGGCGTTTTAGGCCCCATAGCACATTTGTAGAGCTCTTCAGCGGCCAAAATCAAAGAGAACCCCCACAAGTGACCCCATTTTGAAAACTAGACCCCTTAACGAATTTATCTAGGGGTGTACTGCCCATTTTGTTCCCACAGTTTTGAATGAATTGAAGCAAAGCAAAAAGGAAAAAAATTGTGATTTTCGTTTTTTTGGCAATTCTGTCGTTTTAAAAACTGCTTTTTTGGTACAGCACACACATGAATGAAGACTTGCACCCCAAAGTGGATACCCCTGTTTCTCCCGTGTTCAGAGACATACCCATTGTGGCCCTAATCTTTTGTCTGGATGCACAACGGGGCCCAAAATGAAAGGAGTAGTCGGTGGCTTTCGGAACAGAAATTTAGCATGAAGGTGATTTAGACCCCATAGCACACTTGTAGAGCCCTTGAGCGGCCAAAATGACAGAGAACCCCAACAAATGACCCCATTTTGAAAACTAGACCCCCTAACGAATTTATCTAGGGGTGTACTGTGTATTTTTACCCTACAATTTTTGAATAAATCTAAGCAAAGCAGTAGGAAAAAAAATTACAATTTTCATTTTTTTGGCAGTTATATCAATTTAAAAACTGTTTTTTTTTTGTACAGGGTACATAGGAATGAAGACTTTCACCCCAAAATGGATACCCCTGTTTGTCCCGTGTTCAGAACCATACCCCTTGTGGCCCTAATCTACTTAAAGGACGCATGGCTAGGCCTATAATGGAAGGAGCACCCGTTGGATTTCAGGGTACAGCGGTATAAATTCCAGTCCCCATTGCCCACTTATAGAGCCATTGAGCGTCCAAAACTATAGAGAACCCCCACAAATGACCCCATTTTAAAAACTAGACCTCTTAACGAATTCATCTAGGAGTGTACTGCGTATTTTGACCCCGCAGTATTTGAATAAATTTCAGCAAAGCAGAAGGAAAAAAATTACGATTTTCATGGCAATTTTGTCAATTTAAAAACAGTTTGTTTTGTACAGTGTACATAGGAATGAAGACCTTCACCCCAAAATGGATCCCCCCGTTTGTCCCGTGTTCAAAAACATACCCATTGTGGCCCTAATCTACTTACAGGAAACATGGCAAGGCCTGTAATGGAGGGAACACCCGTTGGATTGCAGGGCATAACTGAATAAATTCCAGGCCCCATTGCTCATTTGTACGGAATAAAAATTGACTCCCTAAAATCCCCCCCCCTCCCCCACACACTCCGCGCCCTTTTCGGCGTTCCCCAAATCTTAGATAAAAGTAATAATGTGAACTGTGTGGTATTTCCAAAGACAGGTAATTATGGAGGCTGGTTGGGATGGGCACATAGGGCAATAAAATCGGGTATCCCCCTTCCTCTCATGCTTTTTGGGAGTCATTTTTTGACCTCCGTGGCGGGGATGGGGGTGTAAAAAGTGGCGTTCCGTGAGTCTCCGTAAGCTTGATGAGGTGCGGCGGTCTCACACAGAAGGCGCTCAACAAGCTGCTCCTGGAACTGCATGAAGGCGAGCGTTCCCGGGGCTTCTTGTAAATTGCGTATTACAGGTAGCGGTCTGAATAACGCCGGGCTCACACAGCCGTAGGTGGATCCCGGCTGTGAGGCCGGCTGTGACCCTGCGTACGGCCGCGTAATGTACTGCGCATAACTGCCTACTTACACGGGCGGTCATGCGCAGTACTTTTTTTTTTTTTTTGTTGTTGTTTCTATTTCCCGCACCGTCGCTTAGCGATGACGCGGGTACCCGCAGCCCGTATACAACGTAGTTGCGTATGGGCTGCGGGTATATCCATGACCATGGAGCACAATGGGCTCTATGTTGCTGATATCCGCGGTAAAATAGAACCTGCTGCGTTCTCTTTTCTGCGAGTGGATTACACAATTCCAACCCACTAATGTGAGCGGAATTGTGTAATCCAATGCAATTGATCTGCGTATTACCGCTAATCAAACGCATGCGGAATCCGTAATTCCTATCCGGTCATGTGAGACCGGCCAAAGGTAGATCGCTACCTTTTTATCACGTGACCGGGGACCACTCAACGAGGCTACCGGTCACTGCTCCAGGCTCTCTGTGACCGTTGGTCGCCGAGAGCAAGGAGATATTAAGTTTCCTGGGCTCCCCGACTCCTGCACATGTGTGCGGTGTTTTGCCAGCGGTCGCATGCGCAGAATACGGGAAAGTTCACGGAAGAAGATTGCGTCGGGGTGGAAATATGGAGACCTCCGGTAAAAAGTTTTATCTCCTCTCACCGATTGCATCAGTGAGGGGAGATGAACCTTCCCCTTTTTTTAACTTTTACGTGATCGCCATTATTCTTTGGATAACGGCGAACACGGGATCAGGAACTGCTCACCGCGGCCCCCCGTGAAATCTCCAGGCTCTCGGCTAAGTTTTGTAGCCAGGAGCAGGGAGATTTTAAAAAACCACGGCTTCTGCGCATGCGCCTGCCACATTGGCGACGGCGCGTGCGCAGAAGCTGGGTTGAGGTCCGCGGATAAATCCGCAGGCCTTAGGTATGTCATTTCATCCTCCCTCACGGATATGATCCGTGGGGGGAGATGAAACGCAAGCTTTTTTTTTTACTTTTTGCACTTTTTTTTTTTACCTTTTACCCCTTTTTTTATTTTTTAACTTTTTGCACTTTTTTTTTACTTTACATGATCACTGTCATCCATTGTATGACAGTGATCATGTCCCTGGTGACATCCCTCTGCTCTTGGCTACACATGGCAGCCAGGAGCAGAGCAATTTTGAATTTCCCGGGGCTCGAGCCCCTCTGTGCACGCGCCCGATGTCAATCATCGGGCGCGCATGCGCAGACGGGGATTTCGGGTCCCGGGACATCGGGACATCGCAGAGGACCGGGGGTGAGTATCTTCACCTCCCCTCATGGATCCGATCCATGAGGGGAGGTGAAACTTTACTTTTGTTTTACTTTTTCAACTTTTTCGCGATCACCGCTATCGCAATGGATAGCGGTGATCGCGGGCCCGGGGACCGCTCACAGTGGTCCCCGGTAACACCTCCTGGTTCCCGGCTACCTTCAGGAGCCGGGAGCCAGGAGATTTTAAATTTGCCGGGGACACCCGGGCTTCTGCGCGTGCGCGTGCCGTCATCGCCTGGCGCGCATGCGCAGAAGACCGCCGGCGGGTCCGGGAGGACCAGATCTCCGGGGGACACCGCCGACAAGCCGTGTGAGTATTTTCAGCTGCCGTGATGGATCCGATCCATCATAGCAGCTGAATTACTACTTTTTTACACTGTTTTATTTACTTTTTTGCGATCGGCGCTATTCATTTTATAGCGCCGATCGCAATGCCGGGGGGGACTGCCCGCATCCTGGGATGACAGCTCCATGCTGTCGGCTACCTGCGGGCACCGACAGCATGGAGCTGTCACGTCCTCAGGCCAGTGGGCATCAATCCAAAGAGGATGCATAAAACTACGTCCTCTAGGATTAAGGCCCACTTTGAGGACGTAGTTTCCCGATGGGGCAGTCGTTAAGGGGTTAAAGCAAGCCTCCTTTTCTGGACAAAAGGATGACTTGCGGCTGTGTGACCACTAGTTATGGGCCCCGTTTCTGGCAGTCCAAGACGGCCACAAATTTCTAACTACTTAATGCACCCTGTACATTGCCCTGATCGGCCAGTACTGATCCCACAATGTGGGAATTAGTCTGAAGATGGTGTCGGCCACCTTGGACAGCTGAAAGAAGGAACCAGAATGTCGAGGGGCAGTAAAGAACAAGAAGTGCATTGAATAAAACATCCTGCTAGTGAAAGCTTAAAGATTGCTTTCCAAAGTTGGTCTTTGGGTTTCAAATTAGTTAGTTCATATAGGCCGAGAGCAGAAATAACTGATTAACCACAAAACACAAGTGGATGTGATCAAACGTTACCCATCTTTTATTGGCAGGCAGCAGTTTTTATAGAGGTACATGCCTCAATTACAATAACCCAAATTTATTAGAATTTATTACTATTGGTTCATAAACTAAAAAACAAAATATGAATATGCAAGATAAAGAATTTAACATCTAAAATGCTCAAACACGCCGATAAGATATGGAACCGCCAAGTCACCCCAATTTTAAATACCTTGGAATCCATATAGCTGGAGACTTTGCTTACAGCTTAAATTTATTCTGAAGAAAAGGGAAAATTGAAGATTTGGAGCTCACTGACCCCATCGGTAGCGGGCCGCATCAATCTTATTAAAATGAGAATTATCCCCCAATTTATGTACTGCTTGGAGCATGCAGATACAATAGAACCACAAAAGTTTTTTAATAAAACTAAACTCTATTAACCTCCTTCATCTGGGGTAAGGCCAGAGCGAAACTCCATTTGGAAACCTAAAAGATATGGCAGGTACGGCGCTGCCCGACTTTAAACTATATTATCTGGTGGGCCAATTCAGATACATTCGCCACGAGCTTTCTGATTCAGACCTCCCAAACTCGGGACATCATTTGATGCACTTTTTATCTGAGACCTCCCTCTGGATTGTACTGGAAAAAAACAGACCTACATCCTAAACTGCTTCTCCCTATACACAGATTGGCCGTTAGAGTCTGGCAGATGTGTAAGCAGATCACTAGGTATGAAGGCACTCCCCTGGAAACCCCCCGATGGGGTAATCGAGCACTCCCACACTTGTTGAATTTGCCAGATACATAATTCTGGATAGATCTTGGAATCCCCTCCTTGGAACACTTTTACATTAAGTGTTTTGGCCTCCTTCGAGCAGCTTTAGCAGCTTTACCAGATCCCTAGAACCAGCTCCTACAGATACCTTCAACTAAGACGTGCTCAACTCCCAATTCCCAGAGCCACTTCAGTCCCTTTCCAACTACCCCTTGATAGGAGTTTTGCGCATGCAGGGACCTAGGGGGTTTATCTTTCAGATACATATGCACCTCATCCAAGCTACAATTTCGCACGTGGAGCGGAGGGTCTTGGACAAATGGCGAGAAATAATTCCCTCGCTCTCTGAAGAGGAGTGGAGTACCGCAATGTCCTCCTATACTTCAAGTCTTGCCAGCAGCTAACAAGATGATCCAGCTAAACATTATACATCAATGTTACTTGACACCAAGCAGACTCATAGATAGAACCCCCAACACACAAGGTCATCGCTGTCAGACACCCAACGCTAACTTTAACCATCTGATGAGGAGCTGTCTGATGACATACTCCTTCTGCATGGAGGTTACAGACCTCCTGGGGCAACTATTGGGGGTGCCACTTCCACCAAGCCCTGCTGAATATCTGCTAGGTATACTGGATGAAGAGCAGTGGCAATTCCATAGCCACATTTTTCTTGGTGAGGTGCCGTTTGTGGCCCGTAAGGCTGTAACATTGCACTGGATGGATAGGAGACCCGACGCTTCCCCAATGGCGTAATCTAGTCAATTCCATTCTCCATATATTTAAATAAAAAAATAGAAAAAGTGTCAAGATAAATTCTACAAAATCAGGGGGGGGGGATTTGGTGTGAATCAGCGACAACCCACACGCAAAATGCATTTCAGCAGTTGGTGGAACAAATGAGGTCTTTGAATAGCCCACGTGCCATCTAGCACTTCATAGGTATGGAGATTGTAGCCTGAATTTTATTAGGTATCTTTTCAAATTAGTTATGTTACACAGTGTATATGGTGTTAGTAATTGTAACAGTCTTGTATGTTTGAACTGTGTTACTCTCAGGTTTGTCACCGAGTAATATAATTTGATTCGTTCATACATTCTCAATAAAATGAGTTTAAAAGAAAAAAAATAAATAAAAGAAAACCCACACGTCGGCCCAATGGAATCATAGGATTAGATTCTCAAAACCTGCATACAGGCAACTGCGGCACGACCAAATCTACTCCAGACCCCAGCGATTTCCTCCTTTCCGGGAAAACAGGTGAGTGCGCTATATAAAAGTTTAAGGAAGTTTTATTCCTTACAAATCTGTTTTCCCTTGAGACTGAGATTATTCCCCATCGCTGGGGAAGGAGGAGCACCTGTCATGATTTGATCCGTGTCCAAGAACCCGGCAGATCAGTACGCTTTAGGGCAATTTTGGAATCTGTACGTGAATGCTGTCTGGACTTTTGTGAGGAGAGTGCTGTGAAGTGGGCAGCGACTAACAGAATGGTATTTAACAAGGAGAAATGCAAAGTCCTACATCTGGGCAAGAAAAATGAAGAGAGCACATACAGAATGGGAGGAATTGGGCTAAGCAGCACATGTGAAACAGACTTGGGTATACCAATAGACCATAGACTGAACATGAGTCAACAATGTGATGCAGCAGCCAAAAAGGCAAACAATTCTGGGATGTATTACGAGAAGCATAGAGTCTAGATCATGTGAGGTCATTATCCCCCTCTACTCTTCCTTAGTCACACCTCATCTAGAATACTGTGTCCAGTTCTGGGCACCCCACTTTAAAAAAAAAAAAAAATAGACCGACAAACTGGAGCAAGTTCAGAGAAGAGTAACCAAGATGGTGAGCGGTCTGCAAATCATGTCCTATGAGGAACGGTTAAAGGATCTGGGAATGTTTAGCTTGCAAAAGAGAAGGCTGAGAGGAGACTTAATAGCTGTCTACAAATATCTGAAGGGCTGTCACAGTGCAGAGGGATCAGCCCTATTCTCATCTGCTCTAGGAAAGACTGGAAGCAATGGGATGAAACTGAAAAGGGAGGAGACACAAATTAGATATTAGAAAAAAACTTTCTGACAGTGAGGGTGATCAATGAGTGGAACAGGTTGCCACGGGAGGTGGCGAGTTTTTCTTCAATGGAAGTGCTCAAACAAAGGCTGGACAAATATCTGTTTGGGATGATTTAGTAAATCCTGCATTGAGCAGGGGGTTGGACCCGATGACCCTGGAGGTCCCTTCTAACTCTACCATTCTATGGTTCTATAAGTGCATGATTGCCTGAGATGAGATTGAGTGAGTGAATCAATAGGAAAGTTGGACGGGACTGAAAGGAAGAGTTAGTTTGCTAGGAGACCAGGTTTCTTTGGAATGCATGGGTCTTGGTGATGTTTCAACCCTCCCTTTTATGACTGACATTCCAGAGAAATCAAAATTCCAAGTGTCCGGCAGCACTCCATCGAAAAATACTCGTCCCACAAACAAGCCTTCATACAGCGCCGCCGATTGATAAATAAAGGTGTTGCGATTTTTTTAAAGAGGGGGGGGGGGGGGGGGGTGTAGTTAGAGAAAAAAAATAAATTGCGGGGGGGGGGGGGGGGGGGGGGGGAAATAAATAAATAAATGGGCCGCATCATTAGGAGGTTAATTAGTTTTGCAGAAATGTAAAGACTAAGAAGGACCTCAGTGGTTAGGACATTCCAAGATCCGAGAAAGACTAAATTGCCTGGGTTGTACCGCCCTGTTCTCATTTGTAGCTAAAAATAATAAGTTGGAAGGCCCCGAGAGAAAACAGATCAGGTTCTTTCAGTCTAACTTCAGTTTTTCCCGGATTCTCCAAAAACAGAATAGACACACAGAAAGGCTTAACGGAGGCAATATGCTAGTGTGAACTCACCCTTAGGCCCAATGCCCACAGGTAGATCACATTTGCAGGTGACCCACAAATCAAGCCATCCATTGGGATACATGGGCATCCACAAGTGAGAAAGCATCGGATTTGATTTGCAGACCTTTTGACCCAAAAAAGATTGGAGCACGCTCATTTCAC
This sequence comes from Eleutherodactylus coqui, assembly GCF_035609145.1. Taxonomy (NCBI): domain Eukaryota; kingdom Metazoa; phylum Chordata; class Amphibia; order Anura; family Eleutherodactylidae; genus Eleutherodactylus; species Eleutherodactylus coqui. Next base: position 42,246,057 of record NC_089841.1, read on the forward strand.
TGTGGATCCCACACGGATGGCTTCCATTGAAGTCAGTGGAAGCCATCCGGACGGGCCGCGGATTCCGTAGGAAAGCAGATTAAAAAAAAAAATAATATATATATATATATATATATATCTCTCTACTGTGCATGTGCGGCGGCGCCGGACAGCGCTTCCACACACATCCACAGTGAAGACCTAGACAGGTAAGCACGGTCCTCGGCTGCGGGCCCGTGGACATGAGGCATTATTCTGTGGGTTGTTACAATTTTGATACTTTTTTTTTTTTTTTTTTTTTGGAGAGACAAGTTGAATTTATTGGCATCACTTTGGGTTACATACAAAGTAGCATTCTGGTAAACTCACGTTACTCCAGGGTGGTGGTGATATCTCTTCTTTCCAAACCTCGTTTGCTGGGCAAAGTTATCATATCGCTCAGATTTCTTCCAGATGTAATAGAAGGCGACACATTCTGCTACTGTCCGGCTTCTTACCTGGAGGGCAGAGATCCAGCTTTACACTACAGTCATCAGCCAAGTCAAGTAGGTAATTTGTATGACGCCCATAGGCGAGACCACAAGATGACTGAAAGTCAGGACAACAATTATTATTCTATGAAGGGTAGAAAAACTTTTTTGGCATCGGTTAGGATCCCCATTTATCAGACTTCTGTCCCCCTCACCTTCTCAATACACCCCCACAGCGAGAAGCAGTGTGGAGTAGTGGCCCAACATGCATATTGCCACAGGACTACCTGAGATAGCCGAGCGCTTGTACGCCATTTCCAGCAGTCAGATATAAAATTGAATGGAGCAGCAGTGCACATGCTTGGCCACTGCGCTATTCAACAAGCTCCTCCTCACTGCAGGGGTGAAGTGGACCATCTCACCCCCATTCTCAGGATCCCCACCAATCATACTTTTATCACCTATTCTGTGGATGGGTCGTAAATCAATTGTGAAAATACCCCTTTAACCCCTTCAGGACTGCCGAATGACTATAAACGTCCTGCGGCCCTGAAGTGTGTATGGAGCAGGCTCCATTCCATACTCGGCAGCTATCAGCAGTTTCTAATAGCCGCCAGTACCTGCTGCGAGCAGAGGTGGCTCTGATCACGGCAGTTAACCGCAGGGATGAAAAAACTAAAATAAAAAGTTGTAGATCTCTAGTCCTGTAGGGGGAAAAGGGGAGCTTGATCTGTAGAGCCCCTTTATAGAAAGGGGTTACTGAAATGCCTAAACAGCAATACCCAATTGTTTTTCGTTACCTTGTTTTTCTGTATTAGATGAAAATCCTTGCCATGTATTAAAAGTGCGTGTTCAAAATTCCTACATTCATCCTCAGTCCAAGGCCTGATATCATCTGCAAAGTCACAAAAACAGGAAGTCAGTGTCAGCTGGGATGACTTCCGATAAATCACACTTAGCTTATAACAAACAAGTTTATAATTTTTTTTTTGCTTTGCTGCTAATCTATTTTAGCAACTTCATCTTTGAGACATTGCTTTTACCTTCTAGGCTTGTTTTATGTGTGTCTATATAGGCGGCAGAGCATTGTGGTAGTACTGCTAAATCATTACTGATGAGCGGAACACCAAGAAAAGGCGTTCCAATGTCAACCAGTCAATAGAACTTGTACTGAATATGTTCTGTGTCTTCTGGATGGCAGATATCACTAAGCCCTGAAGATAAATAAGGATTAAAAGGGTCTTCCTGCATGAAAGCAAAAACACATTCAGCTTTCTATTACATACACTTTGCAAAAGTCAGCTTACACGGCTCACAAATGTGTCTCCCATGTTCACAATACGCAAAAGAAGCCATCCGACGGGTCTCATCCCTGCGGGGGAACAAGTTGTCTATAGGAGAGATTTAGCCTCATCAAATGTCATAGAAACCTGACAGTAGAAGCTCTGCGCTGATGCTCTGCTTCTTCCACTTGTGTCATAATGTGAGGAGGGGAAAAGACACACAGACATGTCCGCTCACTAGTCCTGAAATGCTGCTGTGCTGTTTGGAACAATAGAACACCGTATTTGGTGACAGCTGCTCAAAACGCTGATAGGAAACTGTAGATGGCATGCAAACTGTGCTCAACATTGCTTAAGACATTACCGTGTAACATTCTTCTACTGCAGAATCTATCCACCGCCTCTCGGAAATTGTATTGACACTTGAAGAGTTCGTGCAAGGCCTGAAAAAAGAATGAATGAGGTTATAAACAAATAGAAAAAGGAAAAAAAAAATATATATATTATAATACATATCTATATATATAAAAAAAAAAAAAAAAGTTTAAAGAAATTCAGCAAGCCTGAGAGATTACTAATGTAAATACGGGTAGGCACTGCAGCCTCTTTAGACCCGTGATGTCATGGTTATTGGTCACATGGCCTGAGAGCAGCTCAGTCCCATTCACCTGAATGGGGTTGAGCTGCAATACCAGACACAGCCACTATACAATATATGGAGCTGTGCCTGGGATGAACTGAAGTGATAACAGTATGTGAGGGATGCTATCACTTCAATCAGCTAATGAGAACCTAGCCTGAGGATAGGTCCTCAATACTTTACTTCTGGAAAACCCCCTTTATGTGTGTGCATACAAGAATTGCAACTAAAAAGACAGGCCTTTTTTTTTTTTAAACTGTTTTTTTCTGGCAAGTCCAAATAGAATATGACTATTCGTTGGGATTTATATTTGCATCACAAAGTTGCCATTGGTATAAGAAACAGATGACGCTTTTACCGATTCATCATCTTTAATGACCATCCCATCCGAGAGCCGGCCCATGATCCTCTTGTTGTCAATTCTGGTTTCCAAAAGATAATCTTCCACTTTGCTTTCTGGAAGGACGTCTGGAGTCCAAATCAACTGATCTTCATATTCATATGCTGCAATTCATGATAATAATCTTTATTTATATAATGCCAACATATTCCACAGCGCTTACAAGACAGAGAGAACAGAAACGAAACCACAGTTACATAGTAATTAGTTGATGGAGACAGTAGGGGTGAGGGTCCTGCTCCAACAAGCTTACATACTACAAGTAATGGGGTGAGACAGAAGGTAAAGGGGCTGGAGATGTGCACGGTATGGCGAGGTGGAGAGTGAGGGATGTTATACACAAACAATGGTCAGACACTAAGCCATGTGGTGGCTGAATCAGTATGACTGCAGGGGGGTGGTTGATTGTGGCTGGTGGGGATGTTATCAGGTGGAGTACAGAGGGTTTGGATTAGGGGGATATAGTACGTCTCCCTGAAGTGGTGCATTTTTTAGAGCACGCCTGAAGCTGTGCGTGTCAGTGATTGCCGGGATAGCTTTGGGTTGCACGTTCCAGTCGACTAGTGCTGCTCTGGGGAAGGCTTGGAGGCAGGAATGAGAGGTTCGAGTTAGATGGGAACTTAGTCTGATTTCGTTAGTGGAGCGGAGGACGCAGGCTGGGTGGTGGATTGAGATGAGGGAGGCAATGTAGGGCGGCGCAGTGCTATGGAGTAGTACTGATGGTTGTGAAGTGCAAAGTGTTTAGGCAATTTATGTGGCCTGCCTGTTTAACTGCATAAAACACTTGATCCAGGGGACTTCATTCGGGACACATGCATGCCCAGTCAAGGGAATACTACTTCTAAAAAACAAGCAACAGCCTACAGCTGGGAGTGGCTAGATTCATTAGATTAATTAAGCAACTAGCCAGTGACTGTACCAGAGGTTTACGGCCCTCCTTGAATGAACACCTAGACAATAAAACTGGACATAGAGGTGGGGGATGATGTTATATGGAGGGAGTGTGAACCAAAAAACAAGTGTGTAATAAGAAAAAAAATTCTAATCTAGGCAAGACACCTACCATAGACATAACAGTTCAAATATGCAATGAGGTATCAGCGGTGCAGATTTAGCAGAGATGAGTATAGGTCAGCAGCACAGAGTGTTTTAGCAGTTCAGTTAGAGCAAGATATTATATATGTCAAACACCTCACATCACATCACATCAAAGCACAGCACTGGCAGTAATTGTAACTAGACTTCAGAGCACTTACGTGATAAATCCGCCATGTAGTGTCCCAGAAAAGGTGGGATATCCGCTTGATAATGTGGACCAATCATTATTTCCTACAAGGTAATTGAAGGCACAAATTTTAGCATTAAGACTCATTTACATGGGCCAATTATCGTTCAGGATTGCTCAAATTTGAATAATAGTGCAGTGTAAATAATGCACACAGCGACTGAATGACAAGACGGTCAGTGTAAACAGCAGTCGTTCACTTCTGAATGACTGTCTAAAGTGAATGGAGGCAGGCGGTGAATGGGAGGGGGGGGGGGAGGAGAGAGGAAGAACACTCCCCAATCCACAGCACAGAAGTGAACATCACTGGGATGTGCTGTCGGGCATCGTTTAAAAGTAAATGGGGCATCAGACGACCACACTTGTATCCACAAAGTTACATGACATTTACCTTCCTTAATTCCTCTGAAGAGTTCCCAAGGTCAGTTTCCAAATCCTCGCTTTCCGACTCCTTATCTCCGTCACCCGCGGTATTTGCTGTTGATCATAATAAAAATGACATTCTGTGATATAACATGGCCCCTAATAGCCAATAAGGCTATTCACAGGTTATTTCTCACACAGACGGCTGGTGCCCGTGTGCCATCCGATTTCTCAGACAACACATGGCCACGGCCGTGAAGAGGTGTTCAAAGTTAAGTGCTTACTTACATCTTAAAGGGCGTGGAAAAAAGTCTGTTGCTTCATGTGACGTCACAGATGGTGTCAAGTCATCAGCAGAAGATTGGGTTTCTTCATCATCACCAGACAAGAGGTCCTTCGCAATTTCCTCCTGGGGGTAAAATTAAACAAAAAAAATAAAAATTTAAATACAAATCCAATTCCAGGTGCCGTTTGGTAAAGCAGGCTCTTTACATGCCTTAAGTGTTTGATAGGTGTGACCCTCACCTAGCAGAAGAATGCGGGTTCTGCAGCAAAAAGGAAGAGGACCTATACCAGTCTGATGTAGGCCATGTCATAGGTACAAAGGGAGCTTTACATCAAGCATAAGGCTTCAACACGAAAGGTTGAAAATGCTGTTAAAACACCAACAGTAAATCAGTTACCTTATCCAACGTCATGTCTGGCAGTTCATCAGCCAGCTCACTTGGGGAGCTCCCGGCACTGGATCCTGCCATTACTGGATCTGCAGGCTCGTAGACATAAATTGCTAGTAAGTCCTCCAAAGGCATGTTTCCTTCCTATGGAAAGACATTTTAGTGCCAATTGTAAAAAAAGCAAATTGTATCAGATCCAACATGAGTTCTCCGTCTACAAAAGGTCATGCATCATTGTAAGATTTCAGTTTTTTTAAACATTGTTTGACAGCAGGCGCATGGACTTCAGAAAACCCCTTAAGGACAATGTTGGTCAGTACAGTTACTACAATACCAAATTATCTAGATCTATAAGCTGCACTACTTTTTTCACAAATATATTTAATTTTCTGATTGCAATAACCATTTTTCTGTCAACATAGTTGTCTGGGGGCTCGGTTTTTGCAGGGCGTCCTGTAACTATTGGTACCTTTTTGGAGTACATACGGCTTTTTGATCCTTATTACATTTTTCTTGGAGACAGGGCAAATCATCATGGGAGGCAGTGCGGGACCCGAGAACACCGGGCAGGGCATTTAAAGCAAATCAAAATTGGCGGCTGCATTTAAAGGGTTAACAGCTCTGATCAGCAGTGCAGCTCATTAGAGCGGTTGTGGGCGGCTGTAAGAAATAGCAGATACCCGCATTGTATGGTATGGGATCGACCCGCAATCCCCCTCCATACAAAACCATCAGGACGTAAATGTGAATAAAAAAGGAATGGGATAGTTGCAGAAATTTTGCAATAAGTTTGCAATTATTAACCGCCCCTCTAAAGCCCAATACACATTAGATTTGAGTCGCCCAAACCCACTGATAACAGTGGGGGCCGGAGAACTCTAATGTGTGTGCACGCGACTCAACCCCTCCCTGACAGATGTGGGGGGGGGGGGGGGGAGCGGAGATATTGATATTCAAACACCCAATACCTTTGTTCTGCAGAAGTAAATCCGGGACCAGAGCTGTCTGACTAGGACTTACCCCCCTAAACATGTGAAAGTTCAGCTAAGCATTTGCATGTACGGAGAAGGAAAGAAACAGCTATGGAACGACTGATCGTTCAAGAATGGTTTAAGGGGATTAGGAACCTTTACGGTATATCCACACAGATTTACATTCTGCTGATTTTCTGTGCAGAAGATCTACAATACTTGTGAGTAAAATCTGCTTTAAAAGAAACCCATCACCAGATTCATGCTGCATCAACCATAGGCAGCCGAAATGCTGCAGTGTTTCAGATCGAATACACTAAAATTTGACTCAGAAAGGAGCTCCAAGTCAAAGAGACGTGCGCACTCGCCTCTCCACCTTTAGCTTGTTGACTGACAGATCCCTTTCCCTGTCTGTACTGGGAAAGAACTGTAAGCCAACAAGCTGTGGGCAGGAAGACTCCAGCGCAGCCGCTTCTTTGGCTTGGAGCTCCGTTGTGAGTCAAACTACAAAGGGTGTTTGATCCGGAACGTTACAGAGTTTCAGACCACCACACACACACAGGGGCATATCGGTCCCAGGTTGACAGAAACTCTGCCCCGTGTGAACATGGCCTAAGACTACAACGACTGCTTTTGTATGAAATACATCCACAGCACAAACTACAAGTCCCCACCTTTTCTAAATCTTCAATTTCGGAGCTATAATTTTTGCTGTCCTCCTTCATTTCTTCCTCTTCAAGAGTTCTCTCATCATCATAGTCATGTACCAACATTTCAGCTGTAGGGTCAAAGTCATGATCCTCAGATGACAGAGAGCTGACTGAAAGAAAGGAACAAAATGCTGCATTTAATAAGAGAAAAGGCAACGAGCAACTTCTGTAATAAACAATATACATCTCCTGAGCATAAAGTATGTCAGACAACAGACCTGCAAATGACTGAAAATCATTTCATGTCTGGACTTTTCGTGACTGGGAGACAAAATATACTCAAGGAAGGGGGGGGGGGGGGATAAAAAGTTCACAGAACAAATCTCGAAAGGTTAAAATGTGGAGCTCAATACACAACGACAAGGTATATCTGTATAGTCACATGTCTAGACTGGATGTAACACCACAATTCTGCAAGTGTCCAAAAAACAAAGTGTTCCTAGTGAATAGAATGCATTTAGCTGAAAAATGTCCGGTTGCTTTAAGAGTCATCCACATGAAGCCAAGTACCCAGCGGAGCTCACAATCCTGGCAGCGTCTGTGGAGTCACGATGCGGACACTTTCTATGACGCTTCCGGGCCCTTATCTGCAAAGACTGAAATACTGATCCGAGTTATAATCATCCATAGAAGATTAAAAACAAACCCCGCAGTTCTTTCCCAAAAGGATGACACTTCTCAAATCCCCAATCTGCTTTGGATATCATCCCCCCTACATATGGGCTTTGTGCGCTAGAGACAGATCCTTCATCCGCTGCTCCACAATCATAACTTATTTTTGTTTTTACCTTGCAGAATACCCAGAAATATAATAAAACCAGTCAAAACCACAATGTGAACAACCCTCCGTGTGTCCGTGGACACCGAGACGCCTCCCCGCTCTCATCGCACCAGCCTCCTCTTAAGCATTTAGAAAACGATACAAACAAATAAATGAAGGGGTTTGACGATTACCTTTACTTTCTCTGTGTCTCTGAGTATTTCATTGTCATACGCTTCAGTAGTTATCTATTTCAGAGAAAAATTGAAATAAAGACAGTATTTTCCAGACTCACATGACGTTCCCAATTCTGCTGAGACTCCACTACGACTCCCATCATGCACCTCTACAGACAGGGACAACCTGCCCAGACCTCTCCTCGCCTGGTTATTACATGACACGCCAGTTGGGATTATTTCTACCTAGTTATGTGTTTAGATGCCTTTCTCTTGCTCCCACCACTAACACGTTAGTCAGGCCTCCATTATGCAGATTTTGGGCAGCATTTTGTAAAGCATCAAATATGCAGAGGTCTACCATTACCCTTCCACACGCCGTAGGCTCCACTTCTGGGCAGTTCCTTTTACACCAAAATCGGAATAGCGCTATCAGCTACTTCGCCAAGTCGGGCTGGAACCGTTTCCTATGTTCTACTGGATATCTAGTAACAATACTTGTGAATGGAGCCCGCTGAATACAAGGGGAGGGCCATGTGACAGAAAAAGTGGCCACTCTGTGCCGTGGCGTTGTGGAAGGGGGTCGAGACACAGCAGCCTGACAAATCTATACTTTCACCAGCCCATATCTGGCGGAGATTTGACTTACTGCCGTGATGGACAGAGATGCAACAAATTTATTAAGAGGCGAACGCCTGATAGTAAATGTGTCCATTGTACGTTACCAGGTTTCACCTTTCTAAACAGTTTGCAGCGCAGCATCAGCCATGAAGAAACCCTTCTGTGTATCCATTTCTGCCTCTTACCTGTAGAAAAGCAGTTCATAAAGCTCCTGCAGCGCATGCCAATTACATCCAAGAGGGGCAGTGGGCATACCCAGAGCGTTCCAGCCAGTGAAACCCAGCACCCAACCCTCTCTGCTGTGGGTGACATCACCAAAGACGCTGCTGTCCCAGAAGTCAGCAGGACTGGCGCAAGGGCAGAAGAGCCTGATGGGTCTAATGGTAACAGGTTAGGCTCCCTCGCACATGTGCTGGTCCCGCGTCTACATCCAGGACAGCGGAGCCTTCAGTGGCCTGCGGACGACGTAGGGAAACGTCACAGAGAAGTCTTCGGGCAGCTGACACGGTCTACGTACTCTCACCAGACTGGATGTATTAGTAAATGGCGCAGGAGCTGTATAGACTGCTTTCTACAGGCGGTAACAGATCCATGGATTGGAGGCTTTCTTCATGACCGATCTGCTAAAAAATGATTCAGAGAAGCAAAATTAGTGACAGGTTTGCTTTAAGATCAGCATAGAGATGATCACTTGACGAAACCACTACGAAGAGAATTTACTGAGACTACCCAATAACGACCAACCATTGGAACCCCCTTCCCTGCATGTACAATTATCACATGTCCCGACAGTAAAGAGATCTGCTCATCAGCCTTACATCTACCGTCACTACAGAGTAACGGCCCACCTACAAACCCCGCTGACAGGCAATCGATCACCAGAAGTCAGGAAGAGTTAAAAGGAATACTCCAAGTAACACTGAAAGGCCGGCGTCACACATACTGTGGAACCGCAGGAAAGCGTGGCATGAAGTGAGCGTGGCATACCTGCAGCTTTATTCCTGCTTTTGATATTAAATTTAGCTAGAGATTCCACTCCTTGCAATGAATGAAACCCGTGGTATATCCAGGATCCATACGAGAGGGTTTGTTACATCCCCCATCAGTGTACTTAGTAATTTTGGCGCAGATTCCACAGATACACCAAGTGGGAAATGTAACCAGTGATGCCCAATGCGAAACCTAAGGATACCCGGCACCATGCTCCACCCGTGGCAAAACAGTTCAGATATATCCGGAGTCTTCCTGTAGATACGGTCATAGCCAAAAGTTTTGAGACTGTCAAATTTTGGTTTTCCCAAAAGCTAGCAGCTTCAGAGTTTTTAGACCCATTATGCCTCATGTCCACGAGCATAAAATTCATTTAGCTAATCGGCGCGCGTCTCCCGCACGTGAAATCTGCAGACCAATTTTCCCAAAGGGAATTATTTCATTGACCAACTGCGGTTAGTTAAACAGCTGCGGATGTGATTTATTTCAATTTGTGGATTTCATGTGCACAGAAAAAAAACAAAAACAACCCAGCATGCTCTATTTTAACATGGATCATGCACGAATGGGGCCCATTGATCTCTATGGAAATAGATTTGCGGATGCACTGCAGATTTGAAGGTTAAAGCCCCCTTGTCCACAGGTGTAGCCGCCGACCTCCGAACAAGAGCCAGCAGACAGTTCTCCACAGGTTAGTCTATCTGACCGATAGGCTGATCGCGGAGATTCGGGGCAATTTGCAGCATGCTGCGAATTGCCGGCCACGAGCGGAGAATCGCAATGATATGGAAAGCTTCAGCCGCTGTGATTCACCGCCGTGAACAGGGGGCCTAAATTAAATTCAATTAGGAAGGTGGGGGGAAAAGGCTGGGAGGTGGGGTTGCGGGTTTGTTTTTTTTTCCCCTCTCTTTTTTCCCCACGCACGGATTATTTGTTGCATATTCCACATCAAATATCTGCACCGACCACATTATGCCCGACGACATGGGGCCTCAGTCAGATGTTTCTATGGTTACTGAAGCACAATTATAAGCATTTAAGTTTTTACACTTCTGACAAATACATCAAGTTCAGGCAAAGACTCCATATTTAGTGTTGGCACTTATTTTTTAAGGCTTCTGCAGTTTGCCCTGACTTGCTGGATATCGGCTTCTGGGCCAAATCCTGACTGATGACACCCAGTCCTCCTAATCAGCGATTGGAGTATCACAATTTATGTATTTAATTTTTTTTAATAAAAGTTGAAAATACAGCTTAAAAAAAAAATAAAACACCCCATAAAGGGTTATAAAAATTGTACTTCAGTAACCATAGAAACATCTCACTAAAAGATCTAAAAGACACTAAAGCAGAAAATTTAGTGAAAACTAAGATTTGTATCAGTCTCACAGCGTTTGGCCAGGAGTACGGGGGGGGGGGGGGTCACTACTGAGGGGTCGGGGATGCAGGATGCAAAACCTAATGAGACCCATATACAAGACTGGCCACTAAGGTAGTAACACTAGTAACGAGACGCACGTTTAAGGGACATTGGCTCTTTTGGGCTGGGAAAGAGCTAAGAGAAGTCCAGAAATCACTTCTATGGCCAGAAGCCGTTACTTCTGCGTTACTGGTGTTAGCAGCTCTCGTACTTTAGGACATGTAAGGCTGTTTATACGGTTTACATTAACACTTTGCTGGCATTTCCTCACATAATCAGCATCCCCCTGATGACAGCTAAATGATATTGATCCAAGTGTTACAGCGAGACATGGAGAACCTTCATCAGTAGGAATGTTTGCTACAGACTGAAGCGCAGCGAGACCTCGTTGTACGTTATTCTCACAGGTAACATAAGGAAATCCTAATCAGCAGCTCCTCATAGGTCATTAACTGAACGTTTCCAACCAGGCTGGGTTCACACGGGGCAGAATTGACGCAGAATATCCGTGCGGACCCTCTGCCGCCATTTTTAAAACTGAGACTAAGCCGCAAAGTGAAAGATTTGCAGAAATCTTGTTCACACGCTGCCGACAGTCTGCTGCGGACAAGCTGCAGGAGAAACTGACATAGGGTGTGGAGTTCAAATCCGTGACATATCAATTTTGGCGCCATTTCCGCTGCAGACTTTCTCCTCTCTACAGGGAGAGATTTCAACAGCGGAATACAGGCTGAAAAGCCACATCAAACAGCGCTGGTTTTGACGCAGTCTTTCCGCTGCAGACATTTTCTGTCCCTGCCTTAGGCTGGTGACGAGGACATCCAAACCCATATATGCCTCCGTAATACAGAGGGGTGTCCCGGCCTGATGGCAGGTCTCCTGACCCAAACTATGACCTGACGCTCGGAGTTCAGGTCAAAATCCCCAGTCAGGCCTGGATACAGAGGACTATATGCTCAGATCATCGGCTGCTTTCACAGTGCTGAGATTCTCGTGTGCCATTTGTGTGATGTGAGATGCATGAATATGAACCCATTTTTTCGAATAGGGTCATACCCATGAGAAAAATCGTGGCATGCTCCATCTATGCGAGGACATGCCCGCCGCATGTAGTTCGTGCACACAGTGCGCTTTCCCCTTTGAAAACAATGGGGACACTCTGCGATCCTTCACCACGGGTCATAGCCACACCAGGGGATCGCTACTTCCCCAAAGTGATGTGAGCCATTTTTTGTAAGACCACCTTCATCCATGGCGAAATCGCATGTTGGCAAACACGATATCGGACTGTGTTTCACAGCCCGATAACGCACTCACCCGTGTGAAATCCGCCTTAGGGCGAACTAGCAGTAAGCAAATTTGCAGAAATTTGGTGAATTAAAGTCACTTCCATGCCTGCAAACTGGCTTCAGCAGCACAGGGCACCTGCTGCAGAACACGGCACTCGGGTCCGCTGGCGGCCATCGTACGAGGTGTATATGCTGCAAACCTGCCGCTGACAGTCATGATGGTCTGGCGGGTCTGCCAGGGATTTGTATCTTAAGGGTTGAAATCGGCAGCATAAATAGGTACAAAAACCATGCAGATTTTCCGTGGAAGTTTTCCACTCCGTGTGAAGATTTCGGAAATCTCCTTCCCAGGCCGGGACATTTCACAGCAGATACAGCCCATATGAAGGCATCCTTGGGGTTTCCGGTTCATCCTAGCCGTCTCCCTGACTTTTGGCGACTTCATCATTTGTGGGGGTGACGTCTACAGTAATAGAGCAGCAGCCTGCGGTGTGGCTTCCCTGCAGCGTGCAGATGAGATCTCTTTAAAGCAACCCGCCAATTTTGGGACTAATTTCTGTCAATGCGCAGAAAGGGAGGATATATTACCCGCAGTTGTTCTCTACCGTCCCTCTGTTCACGGTCCAGTTTTTGGTTGACACAATTTTCAAATTACCTAATCCCCATTGGTTGCATTAGACTGCCAATACACTATATCTGCTCTCCAATTGGCCCAGAGCTGATCACATGATCACAACTAGGCAATGAGATGGCAGCCAGAAAAACAGGGGTCTGAAACTGGTAGAATGGAGAGGCGGCAAAGACCAACAACCCCTACTCTTTTCACCCCAAATCTGGAGGGCTGCTTTAAGGAAACGGTGACATTGAGAAGGCAGCATATGATCAGGAGGAGCCGAGCAGATTGATATATAGTCCGCTGGGGAAACATTCAGTACAACTCGTACTTTATTCATCTCTCGGCACATACTGAGCTTAGGAGTCCAGTGGGCGGTCCCATCACTGACAGCTGTCAATCACTGGTAGGACCGCCCACATCAGAATGTGCTGAGGGGGAATACAGTACTAGTTATACTGAGCATTTCCCACCAAGCTATACATCAATCTGCTCAGTTCCTCCTGCTCTAGGCCAAGCGGACAAGCTGACAGGTTGCCTCTAAATCTCATCTATACTGCCTGAAATGTAAAACCTGCAGTTTGAGCCACACATGAACAGACCCTAGAAGTGCGTGCAAGAGGCAAGGAGACGGAGCGCCCCTTCCCAAGGGCAGTGTGCTCTGTGTATTGCTGCTTGTGCACGATATGTGAAGTGGGACCAGGACCGGCAAGTTTTGGTTTTTTCCTCAACATGTCACAAGTTTTATCTAATGGGGGTCTGTGTTACAAGACCCCCACATCCTGGAAATTTAGTATAAGTGCGGTCTCTCCTTGCTGAGCGTTTCTGCCACTTTGTGAGGGTCTCAGCTGCTGGACCCCCACTGACCAAAACTGCTCACACGTATAAAAAGCAATTGTCATGTTAAGCATTACTGAAGAGCGATTACTGCTCTACACCCTCCATGTTACCCGTTTATAATAGCTGTGGCGCTGGAGGGCAATAATCTACATAGACCGCATCCCTGGCAGCGAACCCTGCGCTCCCGTGACACGACACTAATGAGGAAGGGGCAGCTTTGCTGATAAGTTTTCGATTACATGAACACTAATGTGGGGGGTCGGTAGACGCTCTACCACGCCACCGGTAGGCGCTCTAACACGCCATCTTCCCCGGCTGCAACTAACTTGTGATGAAGAAATAAAAAGGGACCAACCTGGGCTCGAACTGCCAACGGAAGCCTGAAAGACAGAAGAGAAGAGTACGGTCAGCAGATCCCCACAGCACATTCACCCAGTAATACCCCATGGCAGTCGCCGTGCCCCTCAGACCCTATAGAGCGGGCACAATACGTTTGTACGCGATGTTGTGGCGCTGCGCTCACCATGTAGAAGTGGCCACACACAATTTGACATGCAGGTTCTGCTTCCAGACAACGGCACAATCCACGCTCACACATGTGGTTGTAGACGCGGATTCCACAGTGTGAACAAGTCTGGAAGGGCAGATCTGTGCAGCCATCTAGATGGCAGTGAGGCCGCTGGTACAGCAGCGTGTTTGGGGCCGTGTGCGGTCCGTGTTGATATAACCTATGGGGCTACGCACGCTGCCATTCCGTCTCACGCACGAGTACCGGGACGTACAGATGCGTGTCAATGAGCGCCGTCTGTATGGGACAGGTGTCTGACACGGGTTGGGCCTGAACCTCGCGCTCCCAGCTCGCTCGGTAAGTGTGCGTACGGCATCAGGCTGGCTTTAGACAAGAAAGTGTGATGTAGATCAGTGAAAACGGACCATTTCACCTCGGATGCCACGCGTGTGCGACACATTTTGGGGTAAGAATGTGCCATTTATATCGGTTTTCACACACATTAAAAAAACTGCCTGCTGGTCCAACGGTAAAATGCTTTACAAATGGATAGCCGGCACCCCACGGGGGATGATGGCCGCTCAGCAACAAGAACCACAGAAATAGGACATTTTTTATCATTTGAAACTCAGGGTTTTGTTTTTTGTTTTTTTTTTGGGGGGGGGGGGGGGGGGGTTTAAGATGGCAGACGCATACTACTGAATTAACCCCTTCAAAACAACGTTTTTTCCCTGTGCAAGTTCTGTCCTTCAGCAGAAAAGCAAACTGCCTGTGTGACTACAACCTGTGGGGGCGGTATAACGGGTACTAGAGCCTCCATGCCCGCCCGTATCACATCTTGTATCCAAGCTAGAGGCGGTCCAACAGGGTACTAGAGCCTCCATGCCCGCCCGTATCACATCTTGTATCCAAGCTAGAGGTGGTACAACAGGGTACTAGAGCCTCCATGCCTGCCTGTATCACATCTTGTATCCAAGCTAGAGGCGGTCCAACAGGGTACTAGAGCCTCCATGCCCGCCCGTATCACACCTTGTATCCAAGCTAGAGGCGGTCCAACAGGGTACTAGAGCCTCCATGCCCGCCCGTATCACATCTTGTATCCAAGCTAGAGGCGGTCCAACAGGGTACTAGAGCCTCCATGCCCGCCCGTATCACATCTTGTATCCAAGCTAGAGGTGGTACAACAGGGTACTAGAGCCTCCATGCCTGCCTGTATCACATCTTGTATCCAAGCTAGAGGCGGTCCAACAGGGTACTAGAGCCTCCATGCCCGCCCGTATCACACCTTGTATCCAAGCTAGAGGCGGTACAACAGGGTACTAGAGCCTCCATGCCCGCCCGTATCACATCTTGTATCCAAGCTAGAGGTGGTACAAAAGGGTACTAGAGCATCCATGCCCGCATCACACCTTGTATCCAAGCTAGAGGCGGTACAACAGGGTACTAGAGCATCCATGCCCGCATCACACCTTGTATCCAAGCTAGAGGCGGTACAACAGGGTACTAGAGCATCCATGCCCGCATCACCTCTTGTATCCAAGCTAGAGGCAGTACAACAGGGTACTAGAGCCTCCATGCCCGCCCGTATCACATCTTGTATCCAAGTTAGAGGCAGTACAACAGGGTACTAGAGCTTCCATGCCACCCGTATCACATCTTGTATCCAAGCTAGAGGCGGTACAACAGGGTACTAGAGCCTCCATGCCCACCCGTATCACATCTTGTACCCAAGCTAGAGGTGGTACAACAGAGTACTAGAGCCTCCATGCCTGCCTGTATAACATCTTGTATCCAAGCTAGAGGCGGTACAACAGGGTACTAGAGCCTCCATGCCCATCTGTATCACATCTTGTATCCAAGCTAGAGGCGGTACAACTGGGTACTAGAGCCTCCATTCCCACGCATATCACATCTTGTATCCAAGCTAGAGGTGGTACAACTAGCTCCTA
Organism: Eleutherodactylus coqui; assembly: GCF_035609145.1. Classification (NCBI taxonomy): domain Eukaryota; kingdom Metazoa; phylum Chordata; class Amphibia; order Anura; family Eleutherodactylidae; genus Eleutherodactylus; species Eleutherodactylus coqui. Next base: position 42,261,998 of record NC_089841.1, read on the forward strand.
GAGCCTCCATGCCTGCCCATGTCACATCTTGTATCCAAGCTAGAGGCGGTACAACAAGGTACTAGAGCCTCCATACCCGTGTATCACATCTTGTATCCAAGCTAGAGGCGGTACAACAGGGTACTAGAGTCTCCATTCCCACGCGTATCACATCATGTATCCAAGCTAGAGGCGGTACAACAAGGTACTAGAGCCTCCATGCCCCCTGTATCACATCTTGTATCCAAGCTAGAGGCGGTACAACAGGGTACTAGAGCCTCCATGCCCACCCGTATCACATCTTGTACCCAAGCTAGAGGCGGTACAACAGGGTACTAGAGCCTCCATGCCCACCTGTATCACATCTTGTATCCAAGCTAGAGGCGGTACAACTGGGTACTAGAACCTCCATTCCCACGCATATCACATCTTGTATCCAAGCTAGAGGCGGTACAACAGGGTACTAGAGCCTCCATGCCCACCTGTATCACATCTTGTATCCAAGCTAGAGGCGGTACAACTGGGTACTAGAACCTCCATTCCCACGCATATCACATCTTGTATCCAAGCTAGAGGCGGTACAACAGGGTACTAGAGCCTCCATGCCCACCCGTATCACATCTTGTACCCAAGCTAGAGGTAGTACAACAGGGTACTAGAGCCTCCATGCCCGCCCGTATCACATCTTGTATCCAAGTTAGAGGCAGTACAACAGGGTACTAGAGCTTCCATGCCACCCGTATCACATCTTGTATCCAAGCTAGAGGCGGTACAACAGGGTACTAGAGCCTCCATGCCCACCCGTATCACATCTTGTACCCAAGCTAGAGGTGGTACAACAGAGTACTAGAGCCTCCATGCCTGCCTGTATAACATCTTGTATCCAAGCTAGAGGCGGTACAACAGGGTACTAGAGCCTCCATGCCCATCTGTATCACATCTTGTATCCAAGCTAGAGGCGGTACAACTGGGTACTAGAGCCTCCATTCCCACGCATATCACATCTTGTATCCAAGCTAGAGGTGGTACAACTAGCTCCTAGAGCCTCCATGCCTGCCCATGTCACATCTTGTATCCAAGCTAGAGGCGGTACAACAAGGTACTAGAGCCTCCATACCCGTGTATCACATCTTGTATCCAAGCTAGAGGCGGTACAACAGGGTACTAGAGTCTCCATTCCCACGCGTATCACATCATGTATCCAAGCTAGAGGCGGTACAACAAGGTACTTAAGCCTCCATGCCCCCTGTATCACATCTTGTATCCAAGCTAGAGGCTGTACAACAACAGTGTACTATAGCCTCCATGCCCACGCTTAATCAACATCTTGTACCAAAGCTAGAGGCGTCAAAGTATTAAAAAGTATAAAATCTTCATACCCACGTATCACATCTTGTATCCAAGCTAGAGCGTACAACTGGTACAAATCCTATCCTACCATAACCACTCTCTGTATCCTCAGACTAGAGCCGGTACAACAGGGTACTAGAGCCTCCATGCCCACCTGTATCACATCTTGTATCCAAGCTAAGGCGGTACAACTGGACACTAACCTCCACGTACCTCACGCATATCACATCTTGCTATCCAAGCTAAGAAGGCTGTACCAATACAGCGTAGTACTAGAGCACCTCCATACCCGATATCACATCTTGTATCCAAGCATAGGCGGTACAACAAGGTACTAAGAGCCTCCATGCCTGCCTGTATCACATCTTGTATCCAAACTAGAGGTGGTACAAAAGGGTACTAGAGCCTCCATACCCGTGTATCACATCTTGTATCCAAGCTAGAGGCGGTACAACATTGTACTAGAGCCTCCATACCCGTGTATCACATCATGTATCCAAGCTAGAGGCGGTACAACTGGGTACTAGAGCCTCCATGCCTACCCCCCCCCCCCCCCCACCACCACCACCACCACCACACACACGCACGCAGCTGATGATGGAGCTATCACATTATATAACATGGTGGAGGCAGTTGTGGGGTTCAGTGCCCGGTGGTCAGATACACAAGGGTAACAGTGTGAACAATCGCACATCTCCATCTTGGCACTTGTAGGTCCCTTTAAGTTAGATGTAAGGCCAGCGATGGGCGGCAGCGGATGGCATACAGAGCTGCGCCACCACATGAGGGCACCGCTGCGTCAGCATTTATAAACACAGTAACAACCGCTAACAGAAGCCATAACCGGCCGCCCCCGACAGATCAGCGCATCACACAGCGCCGCTTATCTCTGGTTAGGGCCGTCTCACAACTCACTGCGGGCACATCAACTGAGCTGCCAACTATTAGTGATAAGTGACCCACCGATGACTGGCGAACAGAGAGGACGGGCACAGCGAGGGGAAGCACAGCTCCCATCCTATGGAGGCGCCACAATATACAGTAGGCGCAGGGGTAGGGGGGTGCAGTGTGCAGGACCACCAGGGTCTGCGGTGGCACAGGCAGGGGGGGCATGGCTACACACGGCACAGGCAGGGGGGGCATGGCTACACACGGCACAGGCAGGGGGGGCATGGCTACACACGGGACAGCCGGCCAGGCGCTACACACGGGACAGCCGGCAACCCAGAGGGGGTCCTATACGCAGGACACCCCACCAGCCAGAGGGGGCGCTATGCGCGGGCCGGCCGCTCAGGCAGGGGGGCGCTATGCGCGGGCCGGCCGCTCAGGCAGGGGGGCGCTATGCACAGGCACTAGGGTCGGCGTGCATCGCTCGGCCCTCCGGGGATTACTCGGCGGATGACGGCGCCGCTGCTCCCGAGGACACCGGGCTCCCTCCCCGGCCACCTCACACCAGAAGCCACTGTCCCCGGCCGCCGCCTCTCCGTCCCGGTCCCTCCCCCACCCCGGACTGTCCGCTCCCACCCACGAATTAAAGAGGATTTTCTCGCCTCAGGGAGGCGCTCTCGGCCCCAGCCTGCTCCCAGCGGCAGATGGGGCTGTGAGGAACCGATTAAGGCAGAATTAGTCCGGTCAGCGGGGCCGTGGCGCCCGGGATTCCCGTCAGTCTCGTCCCTCCCCCCGCTCCGGCCCGGTTTTCCTCCTTACCTCCGCCATATTGGTACCTCTGGGCGAACGAGCTGCAACTGCGCCAAGTACCCGGATGGAGAGCGACAGCCAATCAGCGTGCAGCCAGCCAGAGGTGTCCGGCGGCCGAGACCAGGGGGCGGGGCCTCCAGCGGAGGACCAGGTGGGGGAGGAGAGAGCCGGCAACAGCCATGTCCCCTGCTACATCATGTATTACATACCCGTATACTGCGTATATGCATCACTTTATATACCTGTATACACTCTGCAAACCTCATAGAGCTGTACACTGCGCGTATATACACCACCTCATATACATCACCACATATACCTGTATAAACATCACCTCATATACCTGTATACACACCACCTTATATACATCACCTCATATACCTGTATACACACCACCTCATATACATCACATCATATACCTGTATACACATCACCTCATATACATCACATCATATACCTGTATACACATCACCTCATGTAGCTGTATATACACCACCTCATATACCTGTATATACACCACCTCATATACCTGTATACACATCACCTCATATAGCTGTATGTACATCACCTCATATACCTGTATATACACCACCACATATACCTGTATACACACCACCTCATATACCTGTATATACACATCACCTCATATAGCTGTATGTACATCACCTCATATACCTGTATATACACCACCACATATACCTGTATACACACCACCTCATATACCTGTATACACACTACCACATATACCTGTATACACACCACCTCATATACATCACATCATATACCTGTATACACATCACCTCATATACCTGTATATACACCACCACATATACCTGTATACAAACCACCTCATATACATCACCTCATATACCTGTATACACACCACCACATATACCTGTATACACACCACCACATATACCTGTATACACACCACCACATATACCTGTATACACACCACCTCATATACATCACATCATATACCTGTATACACATCACCTCATGTAGCTGTATATACACCACCTCATATACCTGTATACACATCACCTCATATAGCTGTATGTACATCACCTCATATACCTGTATATACACCACCACATATACCTGTATATACACCACCTCATATACATCACCTCATATACCTGGATACACACCACCTCATATACATCACCTCATATACCTGTATATACACCACCTCATATACATCACCTCATATACCTGGATACACACCACCTCATATACATCACCTCATATACCTGTATATACACCACCTCATATACCTGTATGTACATCACCTCATATACCTGTATATACACCACCACATATACCTGTATACAAACCACCTCATATACATCACCTCATATACCTGTATACACACCACCTTATATACATCACCTCATATACCTGGATACACACCACCTCATATACATCACCTCATATACCTGTATACACACCACCTCATATACATCACCTCATATACCTGTATATACACCACCTCATATACCTGTATATACATCACCTCATATACATCACCTCATATACCTGTATATACACCACCTCATATACATCACCTCATATACCTGTATACACACCACCTCATATACATCACCTCATATACCTATATACACATCACCTCATATACATCACCTCATATACCTGTATATACACCACCTCATATACCTGTATATACACCACCTTATATACATCACCTCATATACCTGTATACACATCACCTCATATACATCACCTCATATACCTGTATATACACCACCTCATATACATCACCTCATATACCTGTATACACACCACCTTATATACATCACCTCATATACCTGTATACACACCACCTCATATACATGACCTCATATACCTATATACACATCACCTCATATACATCACCTCATATACCTGTATATACACCACCTCATATACCTGTATATACACCACCTTATATACACCACCTCATATACCTGTATACACACCACCTCATATACATCACCTCATATACCTATATACACACCACTTCATATACATCACCTCATATACCTGTATATACACCACCTCATATACCTGTATATACACCACCTTATATACATCACCTCATATACCTGTATACACATCACCTCATATACATCACCTCATATACCTGTATACACACCACCTCATATACATCACCTCATATACCTATATACACATCACCTCATATACATCACCTCATATACCTGTATATACACCACCTCATATACCTGTATATACACCACCTTATATACACCACCTCATATACCTGTATATACACCACCTCATATACATCACCTCATATACCTGTATACACACCACCTCATATACATCACCTCATATACCTATATACCCATCACCTCATATACATCACCTCATATACCTGTATATACACCACCTCATATACCTGTATATACACCACCTTATATACACCACCTCATATACCTGTATACACACCACCTCATATACATCACCTCATATACCTATATACACACCACTTCATATACATCACCTCATATACCTGTATACACACCACCTCATATACATCACCTCATATACCTGTATACACATCACCTCATATACATCACCTCATATACTTGTATATACACCACCTCATATACCTGTATATACACCACCTTATATACATCACCTCATATACCTGTATACACATCACCTCATATACATCACCTCATATACCTGTATATACACCACCTCATATACATCACCTCATATACCTGTATACACACCACCTCATATACATCACCTCATATACCTGTATATATACCACCTCATATACATCACCTCATATACCTGTATACACACCACCTCATATACCTGTATACATATCACCTCATATAGCTGTATATACACCACCTCATATACCTGTACATACACCACCTCATATATCTGTATATACACCACCTCAAATACCTGTATATACACCACCTCATATACATGTATAAATACAAACTAATATATCTGTATATACACCACCTCATATAGCTGTATGTACATCACCTCATATACCTGTATATACACCACCTCATATAGCTGTATATACACCACCTCATATACATGTATAAATACAAACTAATATATCTGTATATACACCACCTCATATAGCTGTATATACACCACCTCATATACCTGTATATACACCACCTCATATAGCTGTATATACACTACCTCATATAGCTGTATATACATCACCTCATATACCTGTATATACACCACCTCATATACCTGTATATACACCACCTCATATACATCACCTCATATACCTGTATACACACCACTTCATATACATCACCTCATATACCTGTATACACACCACCTCATACACATCACCTCATATACATCACCTCATATACCTGTATATACACCACCTCATATACCTGTATATACACCACCTCATATACATCACCTCATATACCTGTATACACACCACCTTATATACATCACCTCATATGCCTGTATACACATCACCTCATATACATCACCTCATATACCTGTATATACACCACATCATATACATCACCTTATATACCTGTATACACACCACCTCATATACATCACCTCTTATACCTGTATACACATCACCTCATATACATCACCTCATATACCTGTATACACACCACCTCATATACATCACCTCATATACCTGTATACACACCACCTCATATACATCACCTCATATACCTGTATACACACCACCTCATATACATCACCTCATATACCTGTATACACACCACCTCATATACATCACCTCATATACCTGTATACACACCACCTTATATACATCACCTCTTATACCTGTATACACATCACCTCATATAGCTGTATATACACCACCTCATATACCTGTACATACACCACCTCATATACCTGTATATACACCACCTCAAATACCTGTATATACACCACCTCATATACATGTATAAATACAAACTAATATATCTGTAACTACACCACCTCATATAGCTGTATATACACCACCTCATATACCTGTATATACACCACCTCATATGCCTGTATATACACCACCTCATATACCTGTATATACACCACCTCATATACCTGTATATACACCACCTCATATACCTGCACATAACCACCTCATATACCTGTATATACACCACCTCATATGCCTGTATGTACATCACCTCATATACCTGTATATACACCACCTCATATAGCTGTATATACACCACCTCATATAGCTGTATATACATCATCTCATATACCTGTATATACACCACCTCAAATACCTGTATATACACCACCTCATATAGCTGTATGTACATCACCTCATATACACCACCTCATATACCTGTATATACACCACCTCAAATACCTGTATATACACCACCTCATATACCTGCACATAACCACCTCATATAGCTGTATGTACATCACCTCATATACCTGTATATACACCACCTCATATAGCTGTATATACACCACCTCATATACCTGTATATACACCACCTCATATACCTGTATATACATCACCTCATATACCTGTATATACACCACCTCATATAGCTGTATATACACCACCTAATATAGCTGTATATACACTACCTCATATACCTGTATATACATCACCTCATATACCTGCACATAACCACCTCATATAGCTGTATACACATCACCTCATATACCTGTATATACACCACCTCATATACCTGTATATACACCACCTCATATAGCTGTATATACACCACCTCATATAGCTGTATATACATCACCTCATATACCTGTATATACACCACCTCATATACCTGTATATACACCACCTCATATAGCTGTATATACATCACCTCATATACCTGCACATACACTACCTCATATACCTGTATATACACCACCTCATATAGCTGTATATACACCACCTCATATAGCTGTATATACATCACCTCATATACCTGTATATACACCACCTCATATACCTGCACACAAACCCCCTAATATAGCTGTATATACATCACCTCATATACCTGTATATACACCAACTCATATACCTGTATATACACCACCTCATATACCTGTATATACACCACCTCATATACCTGTATATACATCTCATATACCTGTATATACACCACCTCATATACCTGCGCATATACCACCTCATATACCTGTATATACATCTCCTCATATACCTGTATGTACATCACCTCATATACATGTATGTACACCACCTCATACACCTGTATGTACACCACCTCATACACCTGTATATACACCACCTCATATACCTGTATATGCAGCACTTCATATACCTGTATATACAGCACCTCATATAGCTGTATGTACATCACCTCATATACCTGTATGTACATCACTTCATATACATGTATATGCAGCACCTCATACACCTGTATGTACATCACCTCATATACCTGTATATACATCTCATATACCTGTATATACACCACCTCATATACCTGCGCATATACCACCTCATATACCTGTATATACATCTCCTCATATACCTGTATGTACATCACCTCATATACATGTATGTACACCACCTCATACACCTGTATGTACACCACCTCATACACCTGTATATACACCACCTCATATACCTGTATATGCAGCACTTCATATACCTGTATATACACCACCTCAAATACCTGTATATACACCACCTCATATACATGTATAAATACAAACTAATATATCTGTATCTACACCACCTCATATAGCTGTATATACACCACCTCATATACCTGTATATACACCACCTCATATGCCTGTATATACACCACCTCATATACCTGTATATACACCACCTCATATACCTGTATATACACCACCTCATATACCTGTATATACACCACCTCATATACCTGTATATACACCACCTCATATAGCTGTATATGCATCACCTCATATACCTGTATATACACCACCTCATATACCTGTATATACACCACCTCATATACCTGCACATAACCCCCTCATATACCTGTATATACACCACCTCATATAGCTGTATATACACCACCTCATATAGCTGTATATACATCATCTCATATACCTGTATATACACCACCTCATATAGCTGTATATACATCACCTCATATAGCTGTATATACACCACCTCATATAGCTGTACGTACACCACCTCATATACCTGTATATACACCACCTCATATACCTGTATATACATCACCTCATATACCTGTATATACACCACCTCATATAGCTGTATATACACCACCTCATATAGCTGTACGTACACCACCTCATATACCTGTATATACACCACCTCATATACCTGTATATACACCACCTCATATAGCTGTATATACACCACCTCATATAGCTGTATATACACCACCTCATATAGCTGTATATACACCACCTCATATACCTGTATATACATCACCTCATATACCTGCACAAAACCACCTCATATAGCTGTATACACATCACCTCATATACCTGTATATACACCTCCTCATATACCTGTATATACACCACCTCATATACCTGTATATACACCACCTCATATAGCTGTATATACATCACCTCATATAGCTGTATATACACCACCTCATATACCTGTATATACACCACCTCATATACCTGTATATACACCACCTCATATAGCTGTATATACATCACCTCATATACCTGTATATACACCACCTCATATACCTGTATATACACCACCTCATATAGCTGTATATACACCACCTCATATACATCACCTCATATACCTGTATACACACCACCTTATATACATCACCTCATATACCTGTATACACACCACCTTATATACATCACCTCATATACCTGTATACATATCACCTCATATAGCTGTACATACACCACCTCATATACCTGTATATACACCACCTCAAATACCTGTATATACACCACCTCAAATACCTGTATATACACCACCTCATATAGCTGTATGTACATCACCTCATATACCTGTATATACACCACCTCATATAGCTGTATATACACCACCTCATATACATGTATAAATACAAACTAATATATCTGTATATACACCACCTCATATAGCTGTACATACACCACCTCATATACCTGTATATACACCACCTCATATACCTGTATATACACCACCTCATATAGCTGTATGTACATCACCTCATATACCTGTATATACACCACCTCATATACCTGTATATACACCACCTCAAATACCTGTATATACACCACCTCATATAGCTGTATGTACATCACCTCATATACACCACCTCATATACCTGTATATACACCACCTCAAATACCTGTATATACACCACCTCATATACCTGCACATAACCACCTCATATAGCTGTATGTACATCACCTCATATACCTGTATATACACCACCTCATATAGCTGTATATACACCACCTCATATAGCTGTATATACATCATCTCATATACCTGTATATACACCACCTCATATAGCTGTACGTACACCACCTCATATAGCTGTATATACACCACCTCATATAGCTGTACGTACACCACCTCATATACCTGTATATACACCACCTCATATACCTGTATATACATCACCTCATATACCTGTATATACACCACCTCATATAGCTGTATATACACCACCTAATATAGCTGTATATACACTACCTCATATACCTGTATATACATCACCTCATATACCTGCACATAACCACCTCATATAGCTGTATACACATCACCTCATATATCTGTATATACACCACCTCATATACCTGTATATACACCACCTCATATAGCTGTATATACACCACCTCATATAGCTGTATATACATCACCTCATATACCTGTATATACACCACCTCATATACCTGTATATACACCACCTCATATAGCTGTATATACATCACCTCATATACCTGCACATACACTACCTCATATACCTGTATATACACCACCTCATATACCTGTATATACACCACCTCATATAGCTGTATATACATCACCTCATATACCTGTATATACACCACCTCATATACCTGCACACAAACCCCCTAATATAGCTGTATATACATCCCCTCATATACCTGTATATACACCACCTCATATACCTGTATACACACCAACTCATATACCTGTATATACACCACCTCATATACCTGTATATACACCACCTCATATACCTGTATATACATCTCATATACCTGTATATACACCACCTCATATACCTGCGCATATACCACCTCATATACCTGTATATACATCTCCTCATATACCTGTATGTACATCACCTCATATACATGTATGTACACCACCTCATACACCTGTATGTACACCACCTCATACACCTGTATATACACCACCTCATATACCTGTATATGCAGCACTTCATATACCTGTATATACAGCACCTCATATAGCTGTATGTACATAACCTCATATACCTGTATGTACATCACTTCATATACATGTATATGCAGCACCTCATACACCTGTATGTACATCACCTCATATACCTGTATATACATCTCATATACCTGTATATACACCACCTCATATACCTGCGCATATACCACCTCATATACCTGTATATACATCTCCTCATATACCTGTATGTACATCACCTCATATACATGTATGTACACCACCTCATACACCTGTATGTACACCACCTCATACACCTGTATATACACCACCTCATATACCTGTATATGCAGCACTTCATATACCTGTATATACACCACCTCAAATACCTGTATATACACCACCTCATATACATGTATAAATACAAACTAATATATCTGTATCTACACCACCTCATATAGCTGTATATACACCACCTCATATGCCTGTATATACACCACCTCATATACCTGTATATACACCACCTCATATACCTGTATATACACCACCTCATATACCTGCACATAACCCCCTTATATAGCTGTATGTACATCACCTCATATACCTGTATATACACCACCTCATATAGCTGTATATACACCACCTCATATAGCTGTATATACATCATCTCATATACCTGTATATACACCACCTCATATAGCTGTATATACATCACCTCATATAGCTGTATATACACCACCTCATATAGCTGTACGTACACCACCTCATATACCTGTATATACACCACCTCATATACCTGTATATACATCACCTCATATACCTGTATATACACCACCTCATATAGCTGTATATACACCACCTCATATAGCTGTACGTACACCACCTCATATACCTGTATATACACCACCTCATATACCTGTATATACACCACCTCATATAGCTGTATATACACCACCTCATATAGCTGTATATACACCACCTCATATAGCTGTATATACACCACCTCATATACCTGTATATACATCACCTCATATACCTGCACATAACCACCTCATATAGCTGTATACACATCACCTCATATACCTGTATATACACCACCTCATATACCTGTATATACACCACCTCATATACCTGTATATACACCACCTCATATAGCTGTATATACATCACCTCATATAGCTGTATATACACCACCTCATATACCTGTATATACACCACCTCATATACCTGTATATACACCACCTCATATAGCTGTATATACATCACCTCATATACCTGTATATACACCACCTCATATACCTGTATATACACCACCTCATATAGCTGTATATACACCACCTCATATAGCTGTATATACATCACCTCATATACCTGTATATACACCACCTCATATACCTGTATATACACCACCTCATATACATCACCTCATATACCTGTATACACACCACCTTATATACATCACCTCATATACCTGTATACACACCACCTCATATACATCACCTCATATACCTGTATACACACCACCTTATATACATCACCTCATATACCTGTATACACATCACCTCATATAGCTGTACATACACCACCTCATATACCTGTATATACACCACCTCAAATACCTGTATATACACCACCTCAAATACCTGTATATACACCACCTCATATAGCTGTATGTACATCACCTCATATACCTGTATATACACCACCTCATATAGCTGTATATACACCACCTCATATACATGTATAAATACAAACTAATATATCTGTATATACACCACCTCATATAGCTGTACATACACCACCTCATATACCTGTATATACACCACCTCATATACCTGTATATACACCACCTCATATAGCTGTATGTACATCACCTCATATACCTGTATATACACCACCTCATATACCTGTATATACACCACCTCAAATACCTGTATATACACCACCTCATATAGCTGTATGTACATCACCTCATATACACCACCTCATATACCTGTATATACACCACCTCAAATACCTGTATATACACCACCTCATATACCTGCACATAACCACCTCATATAGCTGTATGTACATCACCTCATATACCTGTATATACACCACCTCATATAGCTGTATATACACCACCTCATATAGCTGTATATACATCATCTCATATACCTGTATATACACCACCTCATATAGCTGTACGTACACCACCTCATATAGCTGTATATACACCACCTCATATAGCTGTACGTACACCACCTCATATACCTGTATATACACCACCTCATATACCTGTATATACATCACCTCATATACCTGTATATACACCACCTCATATAGCTGTATATACACCACCTCATATAGCTGTATATACACCACCTCATATAGCTGTATATACATCATCTCATATACCTGTATATACACCACCTCATATAGCTGTATATACATCACCTCATATAGCTGTATATACACCACCTCATATAGCTGTACGTACACCACCTCATATACCTGTATATACACCACCTCATATACCTGTATATACATCACCTCATATACCTGTATATACACCACCTCATATAGCTGTATATACACCACCTCATATAGCTGTACGTACACCACCTCATATACCTGTATATACACCACCTCATATACCTGTATATACATCACCTCATATACCTGCACATAACCACCTCATATAGCTGTATACACATCACCTCATATACCTGTATATACACCACCTCATATACCTGTATATACACCACCTCATATAGCTGTATATACACCACCTCATATAGCTGTATATACACCACCTCATATACCTGTATATACACCACCTGATATACCTGTATATACACCACCTCATATAGCTGTATATACACCACCTCATATAGCTGTATATACATCACCTCATATACCTGTATATACACCACCTCATATACCTGTATATACACCACCTCATATAGCTGTATATACATCACCTCATATACCTGCACATACACTACCTCATATACCTGTATATACACCACCTCATATACCTGTATATACACCACCTCATATAGCTGTATATACATCACCTCATATACCTGTATATACACCACCTCATATACCTGCACACAAACCCCCTAATATAGCTGTATATACATCACCTCATATACCTGTATATACACCACCTCATATACCTGTATACACACCAACTCATATACCTGTATATACACCACCTCATATACCTGCGCATATACCACCTCATATACCTGTATATACATCTCCTCATATACCTGTATGTACATCACCTCATATACATGTATGTACACCACCTCATACACCTGTATGTACACCACCTCATACACCTGTATATACACCACCTCATATACCTGTATATGCAGCACCTCATATACCTGTATATACAGCACCTCATATAGCTGTATGTACATTACCTCATATACCTGTATGTACATCACTTCATATACATGTATATGCAGCACCTCATACACCTGTATGTACATCACCTCATATACCTGTATATATATACCACCTCATACACCTGTATGTACACCACCTCATACACCTGTATATACACCACCTCATATACCTATATATGCAGCACCTCATATACCTGTATATACACCACCTCATATAGCTGTATATACACCACCTCATATAGCTGTATGTACATCACCTCATATACCTGTATATACACCACCTCATATAGCTGTATATACACCACCTCATATACCTGTATATACACCACCTCATATACCTGTACATACACCACCTCATATACCTGTATATACACCACCTCATATACCTGTATATACACCACCTCATATACATGTATAAATACAAACTAATATATCTGTATATACACCACCTCATATAGCTGTATGTACATCACCTCATATACCTGTATATACACCACCTCATATAGCTATATATACATCACCTCATATACATGTATAAACACAAACTAATATACCTGTATATACACCACCTCATATACCTGTACATACACCACCTCATATACCTGTATATACACCACCTCATATACCTGTATATACACCACCTCATATACATGTATAAATACAAACTAATATATCTGTATATACACCACCTCATATAGCTGTATGTACACCACCTCATATAGCTGTATATGCATCACCTCATATACCTGTATATACATCACCTCATATACATGTATAAACACAAACTAATATACCTGTATATACACCACCTCATATACCTGTACATACACCACGTCATATACCTGTATATATACCACCTCATATACCTGTATATACATCACCTCATATACATGTATAAACACAAACTAATATACCTGTATATACACCACTTCATATACCTGTACACTGTGTGTATATACACCACCTAATATACCTGTATACACATCACCTCATATACCTGTATATATACCACCTCATACACCTGTATATACATCACCTCATATACCTGAATATACACCACCTCATATACCTGTATATACATCACCTCATATACCTATACTGTGTGTATACACTACATCACCTCATGTAATGTTATATACCTGTATACCGTGTATACACTACATCATCTCATGTAATGTTATATACCTGTATACTGTGTATATACACTACATCACCTCATGTAATGTTATATGCCTGTATACTGTGTATATATACACTACATCACCTCATATAATGTTATATACCTGTATACTGTGTGTATATATACACTACATCACCTCATGTAATGTTTTATACCTGTATACCGTGTGTATATACACTACATCACCTCATGTAATGTTATATACCTGTATACTGTGTGTATATACACTACATCACCTCATGTAATGTTTTATACCTGTATACCGTGTGTATATACACTACATCACCTCATGTAATGTTATATACCTGTATACTGTGTGTATATACTACATCACCTCATGTAATGTTATATACCTGTATACTGTGTGTGTATAGTACATCACCTCATGTAATGTTATATACCTGTATACTGTGTGTGTATACTACATCACCTAATGTAATGTTATATACCTCTATACCATGTGTATATACACTACATCACCTCATGTAATGTTATATACCTGTATACCGTGTGTATATACACTACATCACCACATGTAATGTTATATACCTGTATACTGTGTGTATATACTACATCGCCTCATGTAATGTTATATACCTGTATACCGTGTGTATATACACTACATCACCTTATGTAATGTTATATACCTGTATACTGTGTGTATATACACTACATCACCTCATGTAATGTTATATCTACTACTATCGGTAACATTAATTGGGACAACATCCTCAAAAATATCAGTACGAAGGAAAAATGGGAAAAGTTCAAAAGGATCCTAATCGCCTCATGTGAGCAGTTCATTTGCTTTAAAAATAAAAGAAACTCAGCTAAAAGGAAACCAATGTGGCTCGACAAGACGGTGCGAGGGGCAATAAACGAAAAGAAGAAAGCGTTCAAACTACTAAAGCAACAAGGCAGCGAAGAAGCGCTAAAATCATACAGGGAAAAAAACAAAATATGCAAAGATACGATCAAAACTGCCAAGGAGGAAGCAGAAAGACGGATCGCAAAAGAGAGCAAGAACCACCCGAAGCTATTTTTCAACTACATTAACAGCAAAAGGATTTGCAGGGAGAGCGCTGGCCCTTTAAAAAACAATGCAGCAGAAATCATTGATGATGACGAAGGGAAAGCAAATCTACTAAACAGTTTCTTCTCAAGTGTATTCACCAAAGAAAAGGAAATGCCACACCAGATGCAGGGGAATAAAACGAACCCCTCAAAAAATATCTCATACCTAACGCCGGAGGAGGTGCGGAAGCGTCTAAAGAAAACTAAAATTGATAAATCGCGGGGCCCAGATGGATTACACCCAAGGATACTAAGGGAACTAAGTGACGAGATAGCTAGGCCGCTATACCTAATATTTCTAGACACTATCAAGACCGGAGTAGTACCATTAGGGCGCCCACCCACTGGCGTTTGCGTTTTTAGTGTGTGAAAAACGCAGCGTTTTCGGCGCGTTTTTGGCACGTTTTCCGTGGTGTTTTTTGCGGCTTTTTCACGGCATTTTCGCGGCTTTTTCCGTTAATTTACATTGACATTCATGGGTGCATTAAGAGAAAAATAAGGACACGTATGCAACTGACAGTTCCTATGTTAAAAATTGCAACGGACTGAAAAAAAAAACGCCAGTGGACAGGAGTACATTCAAAACTAATTGCTCTTGAGAAAAAACGCAAAACGCAAAGGAAAAAAAATCGCCAGTGGGTGGGCGCCCTTAGACTGGCGCATTGCCAACATGGTTCCAATTTACAAAAAAGGGAGCAAAAGTGAGCCTGGTAACTACGGGCCAGTAAGTCTCACTTCAGTAACGGGAAAAATTTTCGAGGGGATTCTGAGAGACGCCATCGATGAGTACCTCAAGGAGATTAAGGGAATAACTCCTCACCAGCATGGATTCATGAAGGGTCGCTTATGTCAGACAAATGTGATCAGTTTCTACAATGAAGTAAGCTCTAAGCTGGACCAGGGAGAATCTATTGATCTCTAATATCTGGACTTCTCTAAAGCCTTTGACACCGTGCCACATAATAGGCTAATATACAAAATGAGGCAGCTCGGACTGGGCGAAAACGTGTGTAAGTGGGTAAAAAATTGGCTCAATGATAGAAAGCAGAGGGTGGTAATAAATGGCTCATACTATGATTGGACCACAGTCGCTAGCGGGGTGCCACAGGGTTCAGTATTAGGCCCCACTCTGTTCAACATATTTATCAACGACCTGATAGAGGGGCTGCACAGCAAAATATCAATATTTGCAGATGGCACAAAATTATACAATATAATTAATGCAACGGAGGACAATGTGCGGCTACAAACTGACCTGGATAAGCTGGGGGCTTGGGCAGAAAAATGGCAAATGAAGTTCAATGTTGAAAAATGTAAGACTATGCACATGGGCAGAAGAAACGGATGTCACCAATATTCACTTAATGGGGTACCACTAGGGAAAAGTGATATGGAGAAGGATCTGGGGGTATTAGTGGATAATAGACTAAACTGGAGTAACCAATGCCAGTCAGCTGCTGCAAAGGCAAATAAAGTCTTGGGGTGCATTAAAAGAGGTATAGGGGCGAGGGATGAGAACATTATCCTTCCATTATATAAGGCACTTGTCAGGCCTCACATGGAATACTGCGTACAATTCTGGACACCGGTGCTCAGGAAAGATGTCACAGTGCTTGAGGGGGTTCAAAGAAGGGCAACTAAACTAATACATGGAATGACGGGACTGGAATACCCAGAGAGGCATCAAAATTGGGACTATTTACTCTAGAAAAAAGAAGGTTAAGAGGCGACCAAATAACCATGTATAAGTACATGAGGGGACAACACATGGATCTCTCCCGCGATCTGTTTACACCCAGGACCACGACGGTAACAAGAGGACATCCGCTACGATTAGAGGAAAGTAGGTTTCATCACCAACATAGAAGGGGATTCTTTACTGTAAGAGCAGTTAGACTGTGGAACTCTCTACCGGAGGAAGTGGTGATGGCAAAATCCATAGAGGAGTTTAAAAGGGGACTTGATGTCTTTCTGGAGAAGAAGGATATTACAGGATATAAATATTAGGTTAAGTGTCAATCCTGGTATATAGGCAGGTAGGAACTATTAGGGGTTGATCCAGGGAACAGTCTGATTGCCATTAGGGAGTCGGGAAGGAATTTTTCCCCCAAAAGGGCTAATTGGCTTCTGGCCTTGGGGTTTTTTGCCTTCCTCTGGATCAACACAGTAGGATAGACAGGCTGGACTAGATGGACATTGTCTTCATTCGGCCTTACATACTATGTTACTATGTTACTATGTATATACCTGTATACTGTGTGTATATATAATACATCACCTCATGTAATGTTATATCCCTGTATACCGTGTGTATATACACTACATCACCTCATGTAATGTTATATACCTGCATACCATGTGTATATACACTACATCACCTCATGTAATGTTATATACCTGTATACTGTGTGTATATACACTACATCACCTCTTGTAATGTTATATACCTGTATACTGTGTCTATACACTACATCACCTCTTGTAATGTTATATACCTGTATACTGTGTGTATATACCCTACATCACCTCATGTAAGGTTATAAATCTGTATACTGTGTGTATACACTACATCATCTCATGTAATGTTATATACCTGTATACTGTGTATATATACACTACATCATCTTGTGAGGGTATATGTATATATTGCCATATGTTTTTTATGCTTTTATACCTGTATGCAAGTTCTATTCAAAGTTAAAATAAGAAAAACTTATATGTCGCCTTACATCAGATATTCCAAAAGTTTGCAAGGCTGAGAGAGAGATGTGTCCAGAAATTCAGAGATAATACAGAGCCAAACACGAAGGCCGCGTGCTTGGCTGTTTTCCCAGAGGCGCCGTATCAAGATAACGACTGTTCAACTACCTATATAACTTTCACTGTCTCAGGCCGGACATCCGGACTTTACATATATGGTTATGCGGTGAATTTGAGCCAATGAGCCCATCACCCATTCCTAGTGATGAGACCAAAGGGTATAAGATCCCATGTAATCTGTAATAAAGTGCGCAGTCATGTCCCCGTGTGAGGAACTATACCAGACCTCCGTGTGTGGTGTCTCTTCTTTACCGCCGGCAGCGGGGCTTTGGGGTGGGCCTGATTGGTGCTGTACGCAGAATTTTCCCTGACAATGGCGCCCAACGTGGGGTGGTAAAACCGGAGCCGTACAGCGCAGTCCACCCGGATCCACGCCACAGGGAAGCCGTCCTGCTGCAAACCGAGCCTGATCAACTCACAGAACTCCAGGTAAGACCAGCATATATTTATGTTGTGTTTTACGCTGAGAGTCTTGCAGCGGGAGGGACTATCTGTGGTTTGTGACCGGACGGGTTGGGTTAAGAGTTCTACACGGTAACTCGTGTGGGCTTCGGGTTTGCCGTCACGGACCACTGACCGTGATATGCGCACCAATCGCTCACCCAGGAACTAGTCTGTAGTCTATTTGTACTCTGAAGTCCGTAGCGTTTTAACGATAGTGAAGGTTGTTTGTTGTATCTGCAGAATTTTTTTTCTCTTTTTCTTTTCATTTGGTCTCACAGAAGAAGGAACCCTCGGTTTTAGTTTAGTTAGTTGTTGATGGTTTAGCTGAGGAGAGGGATGCACTCTGTGAGACAGGTACCATAGAAGAAGAGACCCTCGGTTTTAGTTTAGTTAGTTGTTGATGGTTTAGCTGAGGAGAGGGATGCACTCTATGGGACTGGTTCCATAGAAGAAGATGCCTTCGGTTGTTTTGCCATATATAAGGGGCTGACAATTCGGGTCAGAAGGATGCACTCTATGGAGCATGTTATTATTATTATTGTTGTTCTAATATGTGTAAGACCTTATTAAAGAAGACGGATCCCCTTATGGGCCGCCGCCGTGCGGATCAATTGATGGAGGAGAGGCAGTAGGAGAGACAAGGGTCCCAATTTGTAAACTGTAAGAAAACTTATGAAAATGTGTAACAAGGACCCGCACGGTAGATTACAGTATGGTGACTGGGAGGAGGTCCTTAGGACCAAGAAGGGCGCCTTGAAAGACCAAGGGTTGCTAGAAAGTGCTGAAGTGAGAAGCAGAGAGACAGTCAGAGAAAGTTAAGTATGTACACATTATTTGTTTAAGAAAGTATCCGTAAGTGAAATGTTGGAAAGTACAGTAAGTGATCAAGAGGGTGTCGGGAGAGTGTCTATTGAAGGTTACATTGGCAGTTAGGTAGGGAGAGAAATATGGGAAACAAGCAAAGTCGAGAGGAAAGTTACAAAGCATGTGATTTGTTGGCAAAGAGAGAGGAAAAGGTGTATAATAGAAGATAGATAATAGATATAGATGTATGTGTATGTGTATATATGTATATATGTGTGCAAAGGGTTAACTGAGCTTGCTTTTAGAGGAGAAGGATTGTTTACTTGAAGCTGCAGTCTGTGTAGCTTCTCAAGGCAGAGAGATAACAGTTATTTTGCAAAGGTGGGGGCTTTCAGACTTCACTTTTTGTTCAGGGTCACAGACAGAGAAGGAAAGAGAAGGAAAGACAAGGGGGGCTGAAAGATACCCACGCATTCTAAAATGCTTCAGCGTTTAATATAGCATATAATAGCTTCAGTAAATAAGAAAGATAGAATGTCTCAGTCACTCAGCAAATTTTTTTCACATAATTTGTCAAAAACAGCGCTCATTCACAATCTCATCTCAATAGAATCATGTACTTTATAACATTATAGCACTCACCTCAATGTTTTTCAACTGATGTATGTATGTTTGTCAAACTTTTTTTGTCTGTGCATCTGTATGTACTGATACACCTTCAATGGGGGGGTGACGGGGCAGACTTGAGCACATGGATGGATGAGAGTTAGTGACCCGTGTTCAGGCTGTGATGAATGTAAAATGTGTGATGCGGATATTGACTGGGGATAAAAGTCCCCCCCACCTCCCCAATGCATAAGACTTTACTTGGTTGTGATGTGGATGCTTAGACTGTTAAGCTTAAATGAAGGTGTGAAAAAAGACGCAAGCGACCAGTATCGAGGGGGTGGAGCTAGATGATGTAAAGGACGTAATGTTTCATCCCTCTTGTCCACAAGGGAGGGGGTGAGGATCTTGAGCAGCTAGTAAAAGGTTTTTTTTGTTTTTTTTTTCTCTCTCTCAAATTTGATAAGACATTGCAGGCAGGATCAGATTAATAATGAATTTGTTTAAAGGATCTCACATTTCCAATATTAATAGATGTTTGTAGATTATTCTGCCCCGATGTAACTCATGTCTCTGTTATTGGTGCTAACATCTTACAGGCCTTATCTGCATCCATCAAATCTTTTTACAATGTTGTAATACCTTGAACTCGGTTACTCTTCTTACAATTGAGTACCCTGGTTCAAAGGGGGGGAGGAGAAGGCATAGGTGATCTAGGTATTGCATATCAGCCATTTTTAAAAAATTTTTTGCAACAAGATTCTGATCTTTTTGAAATAGAATATCAGCCTGATTGTCTAGCAGTGATGCAACAAGAAAATTTAAGTTTTAAAAAGTTACTGAAAGCCCTTGTTAACAATGCATATTTTGAGTTGTTTTTTATAGATGGTACCAAGGGTGATTGACGACTCCACACTGGATATGCAGTGGTCACACAACAAGATGTCCTAAAAGCAGAATGCCTCCGCATGTCGCAGCACAAGAAGCGGAACTGAAGGCCCACACTGAGGCGTGTAGAGTGGCGAAAGGTAAGACGGCAATTTTTTACACTGACTCCCGGTATACATTTGGCATAGCTCATGATTACGGCCCAACATGGAAGGCCAGACAGTTTTTTACCTCAGCAGGACAGCCAATTAAGAATGGTGCAGCGGTGCAGAGTCTCATGGAGACCCTACTTCTACCTGACAAAGTGGAAAGCTCACACCAATTCCTACACCAGAGAAACAAGAGGCAACGCCATCACAGACCACACAGCAAAGGCAGCGGCCCTCAAGCCGTGGAAGAAAAGAAGAAAAGAAGAATTTAACAATAACTTTGGACTTTGACTAAACTTTGGACATTGATAAAAACTTTGGACTTTGATATGCTAAAGACTTTACAGTTACAAGCCAGCAAGAAAGAAAAAGACAAATGGACTAAATATGGGAGCAGCAGAAACAGGACGGTGTATGGTGAACAGTCAACAGCACTTGCCTACCACGATCCCTGTGCCCCATGATGGCCCAGCTGACGCACGGAAAGACGCACCTCTCAAAGCAGCAATAAAGTCGACGCTTGAACAAGGACGGGTGGCTCCTGGGTTTTCTGTAGCTGCTGCATCATTTGTCCAATTTTGCATGATCTTTGCCGTAAGCAACAGGGCAGAAGTAAATTTGCCACATAACACTTGCCAGGGCCACTCTACCCATTTCAGGGATTGCAAATTGGCTACATTCAGCTCCCACTTGTTGGGAAGTATGAATATGTGCTTGTTGTTGTTGATTTCTTTTCAGGTTGGAGAGACCTACCCTGTTACCAAAGTAAATAAGCAGGTAACCACACAGAAGCTCATGAATGAGGTAATCTGCAGGTATGGGGCACCGGAAGTGATTGAGTAAAACAAAGGTACACACTTCACAGGTGAAATAATGCAACACATCATGTCCACTTTGGGTATATTCCAGGCTTTTCACACACCCTACCATCCACAGAGTAGTGGGAAAATAGATACAAAAGACAATAGAGGAAATGAGCAAATTTTGAATTGAGTGTCTTCCATTAGTTTTTCTTTTTCTCCGGAGGGTACATGCCACAGTAGCTGAATTTGGGGAATGATTCTCTTGTTAATTTTGTCCTAGGCATCTCCAATGAATTGTCAATAATGCATTCTGCAGTCTCTGCTTTTCTCCAGGTCCTACAGATGAGTGTCACAATCTGAAACCAAGTGACAGGGTCTATGTGAAAAAGTTTGAGAGAGAAACCCTGTTTGAATGTCCCTACCAGATGTTGCTCACCACCCCAACTGCAGTCAAGCTCAAAGGAAAGCCCACTTGGATCCACACTTCGCACTGAAAAAACTCATGATCCTGCATATCCTTTACATGCTATAATGTGGTACAATTCCTCTAACACACACCTTTGACTACTGTACACTAGCCCCTGTTTCAGAACAAATTAATACAATCAAATGTGCAATATGTAGACTACACTGAGGGTTAGAATCCAACAACGCATCATGCTAAGAGAGAAGTTGAGACTCAAGGTGGTAACTTTGATCCACATGTATACATAGATGCAATAGGAGTGCCAAGGGGGGTGCCAGATGAATTAAATTCTAGAGATCAGGTTAAAGCAGGTTTTGAGTCCTTATTTGCTATTGTCACTGTTAATAATAATGTAGATTGGATGAATTATATCTATTACAATCAGCAGAGGTTTGTAAACTACACCAGAGATGCTTCACAAGGGTTAGCTGACCAGTTAGGGCCCACTGCATCCATGACGTTCCAAAATAGAGTGGCCCTGGATATGATTTTAGCAGAAAGAGGTGGGGTATGTAACTTCCTGTATGTGTATTATCCCTTTGATCAAAAAGAGTATGAGTAAGGGACTGGATAGTGTGACACCAAAATTTCCCTTGCTTGAAAGAGATAAAGAGCCAGTTCCGATAATGCCAACCACGTACGTTACCAGAAGAATGGAGAAATGTACTAGTACTGCGCTGCCCCGATCTCCTAAGATGAACTGTCAGTGGACTTCCCATTTGCCTAGGGATAGTGCAGAAGACCTTAGGTTCGAGCGAGGGCACACCCTGTGGGGTGTTAACTTGTACAGATAGAGGGTATGGATGCCCGGAAATGAGCCCAGGGAATCCATGGCCTCCTTCTGAGGTGAGGTAGGGATCCCCCCTCCTAGGAGTAGGGCCTTACGGGCAGTGGAGAAACCCTGACGCAAGGGAGAGGTGACCGAGGAAGAGTGCAAGGTCTGGTGCTTGATCTCCATATAAGTTTTTAGGGGGGTTTGTGAGGGTATATGTATATATTGCCAAATGTTTTTTATGCTTTTATACCTGTATGCAAGTTCTATTCAAAGTTAAAATGAGAAAAACTTATATGTCGCCTTACATCAGATATTCCAAAAGTTTGCAAGGCTGAGAGAGAGATGTGTCCAGAAATTCAGAGATAATACAGAGCCAAACACGAAGGCCGCGTGCTTGGCTGTTTTCCCAGAGGCGCCGTATCAAGATAACGACTGTTCAACTACGTATATAACTTTCACTGTCTCAGGCCGGACATCCGGACTTCCCATATATGGTTATGCGGTGAATTTGAGCCAATGAGCCCATCACCCATTCCTAGTGATGAGACCAAAGGGTATAAGACCCCATGTAATCTGTAATAAAGTGCGCAGTCATGTCCCCGTGTGAGGAACTATACCAGACCTCCGTGTGTGGTGTCTCTTCTTTACCGCCGGCAGCGGGGCTTTGGGGTGGGCCTGATTGGTGCTGTACGCAGAATTTTCCCTGACAATCTCATGTAATGTTATATACCTGTATATTGTGTATATATACACTACATCACCTCATGTAATGTTATATACCTGTATACCATGTGTGTATAGACACTACATGACCTGATGTAATGTTATATACCTGTATACTGTCTATATAAACTCTACATCACCTCATGTAATGTTATATACCTGTATACTGTGTATATACACTACATCACCTCATGTAATGTTATATACCTGTATACTGTGTATATACACTACATCACCTCATGTAATGTTATAAATCTGTATACTGTGTGTATACACTACATCACCTCATGTAATGTTATATCCCTGTATACCGTGTGTATATACACTACATCACCTCGTGTAATGTTATATACCTGTATACTGTGTGTATACACTACATCACCTCATGTAATGTTATATGTATACCATGTGTATATACACTACATCACCTTATGTAATGTTATATACCTGTATACCGTGTGTATACACTACATCACCTCATGTAATGTTATATACCTGTATACCATGTGTATATACACTACATCACCTCATGTAATGTTATATACCTGTATACTGTGTGTATATACTACATCACCTAATGTAATGTTATATACCTCTATACCATGTGTATATACACTACATCGCCTCATGTCATGTTATATGCCTGTTATCTGTGTGTATACACTACATCACCTCATGTAATGTTATATACCTGTATACCGTGTGTATATACACTACATCACCTCATGTAATGTTATATACCTGTATACTGTGTGTATATACACTACATCACCTCATGTAATGTTATATACCTGTATACTGTGTGTGTATACACTACATCACCTCATGTAATGTTATATACCTGTATACTGTGTCTATATACTACATCACCTCATGTAATGTTATATACCTGTATACTGTGTGTATATACACTACATCACCTCATGTAATGTTATATACCTGTATATTGTGTGTGTATATACACTAAATCACCTCATGTAATGCTATATACCTGTATACCATGTGTATATACACTATATCACCTCATGTAACGTTATATACCTGTATATTGTGTGTATATACACTACATCACCTCATGTAATATTATACACCTGTATACTGTGTGTATATACACTACATCACCTTATCTAATATTATATACTTGTATACCATGTTTATGTATGCTAAATTAGATCATGTCATATTATATACCTGTATACCGTGTGTATACACTACATCACCTCGTGTAATGTTATATACCTGTATACCGTGTGTATACACTACATCACCACATGTAATATTATACACCTGTATACTGTGTGTGTATATACACTACATGACCTTATGTAATATTATATACTTGTATACCATGTTTATGTATACTAAATTACATCATGTCATATTATATACCTGTATACCGTGTGTATACACTACATCACCTCATGTAATATTATACACCTGTATACTGTGCGTGTATATACACTACATGACCTTATGTAATATTATATACTTGTATACCATGTTTATTTATGCTAAATTACATCATGTCATATTATATACCTGTATACCGTGTGTATACACTACATCACCCCGTGTAATGTTATATACCTGTCTACCGGGTGTATATACTACATCACCTCATGTAATGTTATATACCTGTATATTGTGTGTGTATATACACTATATCACCGTATGTAATATTATATACTTGTATACCGTGTGCATACACTACATCACCTCATGTAATATTATACACCTGTATACTGTGCGTGTATATACACTACATGACCTTATGTAATATTATATACTTGTATACCATGTTTATGTATACTAAATTACATCATGTCATATTTTATACCTGTATACCAGGTGTATACATATATCAACTCATATAATATATGTCAGCACAGGTAAAATCATATACAGCCGTATCACTTCAGGGACTATTATATACCACATCACCTCATCTAATCTTATATACCACATCATGGAATATTATATACCACGTAATTACTTAATGTAAACTCATATACTTCCATATCAATTCATGTAATACTAAACACCACAATATCAGCTCATGTAGTATTTTATATTACCTCGTATACCATTATATATCGCCATGTCACCTCATGTAATATTATATACACCATATCACTACCACTACATATAATTCACAAATTAACTTGTTTGCTCCATTGTTCTCTTACCATTTTGAAACTTTGTTCCTTTCACCATGTGACATTAAAAACGTGTAACTTTTATTCTATGAAACGGCATGATTACGGTGATAACAAATATGTGAGGGATTTTTTATGTTTTTTCTGCTTTTGCGCAATATTTCATGGAAGAAAATAGTTTTATTCTGTCACATTGCAGAAACTGTCTTTTATTCATCCATCGATGTAGCCATATGATTCTGGTTAAAACCATGTTACAGTATGTATAGAATTCAATCATTTTTAACAACTTTTTAAGGGGTAGAAAGAAAAAAAAAAAACATTTTCACCATTGATTTTTACATGTCATTTACTATGCGGTTTAACCCCTAAGTGACCAACCTATCGACAGTGGCATTTAAATCCCCCGAACGATGAGATCACAGGGAGCCATGCAGCTGTCATGGCAGCCGGGGGCTTTCTAAAAGGCCCCAGGGTTGTCATGGCAGAATGCCTATTAAGCCATGCCTGTGAGGTGGGTTGATAGACTACCCGCCCGAAGGCTGTATGTTGTTGTCCCCTCTGGGGACTAAAAAAAAAGAAGTAAGAATAAGATCAATAAAGTTTTACTAATTAATAAAAAAAAAAGTAATAAAAGTTACCCTGTCTCTAAGAAAAAAATATTACAAGATGTCCCGCAAAAAATGAGCCCTCGCACAACTCTGTTGATGGAAAAATAAAAAAGCTATTGCACGTAGAAGATGGCGGCAGAAAATAATTTAAATAAAATAAGTATTTTTGAAAAAAAAAACCAAGTAGTACATAAAAAAAAATATCTATATATATAAAATTGAATGTATGCGTGTCTGTCTGTTTGTCCTTTATGCATTACTACACCATTCATCCGATCGCCATGAAACTTTGGGAAGTTGTTGAGTACACTCCTGGGAAGATTATAGGCATAGTACAACTATTCTACGATAAATGGTGCGCGTGCGAGCGTCGTCGACAGTTACGCCCCCCCCCCACTTAGATCACTCGATTTCCATCACTGCCACTAATTTTCTCACTTCCCAATGTCATAGAAACTTGAAATTTGGCACGAGCATTGATTATGTCATAAATAGGGAAAGCTAATGGGTCCCAACTCAATTATTCAATTCTAAGCGCCAAAGAATTAGCGTCCAAATTTTACGTACGGAATCTAATTCACTTCCCAATGTCATAGAAACTTGAAATTTGGCACGAGCATTGATTATGTCATAAATAGGAAAAGTTAAAGGGTCCCAACTCGATTATTCAATTCTATGTGCCAAAGAATTAGCGTCCAAATTTTACGTACGGAATCTAATTTTCTCACATAGCAACTTGAAATTTGGCACAAGCATTGATTATGTCATAAATAGGAAACGCTAAAGGGTCCCAACTCGATTATTCAATTCTATGCGCAAAAGAATTAGCGTCCAAATTTTACGTACGGAATGTAATTTTCTCACTTCCTGATATATATAAATGAATGTATGTCTGTCTGTCTGTCCTTTATGCATTACTACACCATTCATCCAATTGCCATGAAACTTTGGGAAGTTGCTGAGTACACTCCTGGGAAGATTACTGGCATAGTACAACTATCCTACGATAGGTGGGGTGCGTGCGAGCATCGTCGACAGTTATGCCCCCCAGACAAAGATCGTTTGATTTCCATCTCAAGCACGAAAGCAAAAGGCATTACGAGCAACGGGATGAGTGTTCAACTACAAAATGATGCATCCGCCGAACGTTTCGCAAGACAATTCCTGGATATTGAGAATGCTGAGGTAAAATGAAAGCTGTGCTGTGATTGGTTGCTATTTCTTATACTGCTGAGGTAACATAAAAGCTGTGCTGTGATTGGTGGCTACTTCTTATACTACTGAGGTTGCATGAAAGCTGTGCTGCGATTCGTTGTTATATATAATACCGCAGAGGTAATATGAAAGCTGCGTTGTGATTGGTTGCTATTTTTTATATTGCTGAGGCAGAATAAAAGTTGGGCTGTGATTGGTTGAAATTTCTCTTACTGCTAAGGTAACATGAAAGCTGCGCTGTGATTGGTTGTTATATATTATACCACTGAGGTAACATGAAAGCTGCGCTGTGATTGGTTGTTATCTAGATATATAAAAACGAATGAATGTATGTCTGTCTGTCTTCGCAGCAACGCGCGACGGGTAAGCTAGTGTTTATATAAAAATCCCCGCCTCCTGGAAGCGCTGCCTCTGATTGGCTATGATTAGTCACAGCGCTCAGCCAATTAGAGGCAGCGCTTCTAGGAGGCAGGGATTTTTCAATCCCCGGCCAGAAGAAATGAAGAACAACAGTGCCAGGGACCAGGGGAGAAGGCGCGTCCGAACCGGATAGCGCTTCTAGGTGATTTATTTTTCATGCAGCTAGGGCTTATTTAAGGGCTTTGAAAGGAGAATTTACTACTGTCAAAGACTACATTTTCGTGTGATGTAATGCAACAGATAGAAAGGCTCCGCTTTTTAAAACGCTGTCCTATCTTTTGCTGGTGCAATTTTTTAGTGCTTGTAAAAATTGGACATGTGACTGCTTTCATTGAAACCTAATTTTTAAGCACGCCTATTCATGTGCTAAAAAAAAATAATAAAATTGCTCATCTGACCACAGCCTAAAGGAAACCTGTCAAGTGTTTTATTGAATGACTGTGCTTGGTCGCAGCGCTTCCAGGAGGCGGGGATTTTTCAATCCCCGGCAAGAAGAACAGTGTCGGGGAGCTGGACAGTGCTTCTAGGTAATGTATTTTTTTTCCTGAAGCTAGGGCTTATTTTTAGAGATGAGCGAACGTGTTCTAAACGAACACTTACGCACCCAGACACCGGCTTTACCGAGGACTTCAGTGTCCGCGCGTAAAGATTCGGCCGGCGCCGGGGGGCGGGGAGAGGCGCGGCGGCGCGGGCGGCAGCAGCGGGGAACAGGGGGGAGCCCTCTCTCTCTCCCTCTCCCCCCCACTCCCCGCCGCACCCCCCCGCGCTGCCACGGCGACCCCCGAACTTTTTTCGCCCGAGCACGGAATTGCTCGCAAAGTTCGGTGCTCGGGCGAAAAGGGGCGGAGCCGAACACGTTCGCTCATCTCTACTTATTTTCGATTTATGGCTTATATTTCAAGTGCTGTCACAGTGTTCAGTGATGAGGGGATTCCCTGCGGAGATGAAAGAATCCCCTGTCACAGCAGTGGCAGAGGAGCGCAATCTTCTCCCCATGTTTTCAACGAGGCCGGTGCTGCTACTGCCAGCTCCATTGACAACAAAGTGAAACCCCTGGATGTGGCAGCATCCAGGGGTTTCACATCCAAGGAATCCCATGCTGCAGTTGTCACAGCCGCAGCAGGGGATAGCGATCCTCCCTCATTGCTTTCAATGGTGTCACACTATTTATGTGCAATTTGTAGATTCGGTTACGCGTTTTTTACACATGCCTATTCATGCGCTAAAACATCGCTCATCTGACCGAGCACTTAAAATGCATAAAAAAAACACATTACAATTGCACTTCCTCGTCCTCAGCAGTACTGTCTTCTCTTTCTCGGAGTGGCTCAAAACAGGCAGCAACTGCCACCTCTGAGCTGACAAGTCCATGGGGCAAGGGTCCTCTTGCTGAGACCTCCGATCCACAGCACAGTTGTGTGTCAGCCGCCTTGCTACTGAGGGGCCCGTGAAAAGTCAAAGGGCCTACCTCCAGGTTGGTCCACAGTGACCGTGTAGTATAGGGGTCCCTTTCGGCGGTCCACTTGGTCGTCAACAAAGACAAAGTCGAAATTAGAGTCTCCGTACTCCTCGATGAAGGGATGGAAGAATTGTGGTAGCACATCCTTTACCTTCTGCTTGTCCTGATGGATCAAACTCCAGGGAGGGTAGCGAAACTCCACAAATCCACCACAGGCCCGGAGGAAGATTAAAGGTATTACCATGCCCAGCAAGTCTCTCTGCAGGAAAGTCTCTTGAGGCAGGCAAAGAACTTGTGTAGGCCTTAAAGTGCAGGCCTATTTTTCAAGTCCCAATTTGGCGACTGGACCATTCTCTTCTCTGCTGGAAATGAAGCGAGTGAAATGCTGGTGAGTAACTCCAGTAGCTCTGGCTCGTCACCCAGCTAAATCTGGGCCTTGGTGGTGGGTATCCAGCTGGTACACCCTGGATGATTTTAGTGGCCATCTCGACTGCAGGGATGCTCTTGCTGGTCTGCGGTGTGACTTTAGACTTCCTTCCCACCAGCATCAGCGGCTCCTCCCTGGGAGGTCTTCAGCGTGCTGCTGCTGCTCCACGGTGGGGGTGACACCCCTAATTTCCCCACAGCCACGGTGGAAACTGAATGGCGGGAAAGATTCGCGGGTTCTGAAACTGTAGAGGAAGAAGACTGGGCGCCATCTTGAGTGTCCATACAGTCCTCATATTTTCTGGCGCAAATTGTAAACTAGACAATTTTACCTTGTCCAACAATAGTACATGATCCCTCTCCAGATGGTAATGCATCCGGGACCCATATGAATCGGGTTTAAATAAAGACTAGAGATGAGCGAGCACCAAAATGCTCGGGTGCTCGTTACTCGGGACGAAATTATCGCGATGCTCGAGGGTTCGTTTCGAGTAACGAACCCCATTGAAGTCAATGGGCGACCCGAGCATTTTTGTATATCGCCGATGCTCGCTAAGGTTTTCATTTGTGAAAATCTGGGCAATTCAAGAAAGTGATGGGAACGACACAGCAACGGATAGGGCAGACGAGGGGCTACATGTTGGGCTGCATCTCAAGTTCCCAGGTCCCACTATTAAGCCACAATAGCGGCAAGAGTGCCCCCCCAACAACTTTTACTTCTGAAAAGCCCTCATTAGCAATGCATACCTTAGCTAAGCACCACACTACCTCCAACAAAGCACAATCACTGCCTGCATGACACTCCACTGCCACTTCTCCTGGGTTACATGCTGCCCAACCCTCCCGCATGACCCAGTGTCCACAGCGCACACCAAAGTGTCCCTGCGCAGCCTTCAGCTGCACTCATGCCACACCACCCTCATGTCTATTTATAAGTGCGTCTGCCATGAGGAGGAACCGCAGGCACACACTGCAGAGGGTTGGCACGGCTAGGCAGCGACCCTCTTTAAAAGGGGCGGGTCGATAGCCCACAATGCTGTACAGAAGCAATGAGAAATATAATCCTGTGCCACCGCCATCAGGAGCTGCACACGTGGGCATAGCAATGGGGAACCTATGTGCCCCACACTATTCATTCTGTCAAGGTGTCTGCATGCCCCAGTCAGACCGCGGTTTTTTATAAATAGTCACAGGCAGGTGCAACTCCGCAATGGGAATTCCGTGTGCACCCACAGCATGGGTGGCTCCCTGGAACCCACCTGCTGTACATAAATGTATCCCATTGCAGTGCCCATCACAGCTGAGGTAACGTCCGATTAAATGCAGGTGGGCTTCGGCCCACACTGCATGCCCCAGTCAGACTGGGGTTCTTTAGAAGTGGACACATGCAGTTACAACTCCCTGTGGACCCACAGCATGGGTGGGTGCCAGGAAGCCACTGGCGGTACATAAATATATCCCATTGCATTGCCCATCACAGCTGAGGTAATGTCATGTTAAATGCAGGTGGGCTTCGGCCCACACTGCATGCCCCAGTCAGACAGGGGTTCTTTAGAAGTAGACACATGCAGTTACAACTCCCTGTGGACCCACAGCATGGGTGGCTCACTGAAACCCACCGGCGGTACATAAATATATTCCATTGCAGTGCCCAGCACAGCTGATGTAACGTCAGCTTTAATGCAGGTGGGCAAAAAATTAATTGGATTACACTGTAGGCGAGGGCCCCAAAAAATTGGTGTACCAACAGTACTAATGTACGTCAGAAAAATTGCCCATGCCCAACCAAGAGGGCAGGTGAAACCCATTAATCGCTTTGGTTAATGTGGCTTAATTGGTAACTAGGCCTGGAGGCAGCCCAGTTAAAATAAAAATTGGTTCAGGTGAAAGTTTCAACGCTTTAAAGAGCATTGAAACGTATAAAAATTGTTTACAAAAATTATGACTGAGCCTTGTGGGCCTAAGAAAAATTGCCCGTTCGGCGTGATTACGTGAGGTTTCAGGAGGAGGAGCAGGAGGAGGAGGATGAATAGAATACACAGATTGATGAAGCAAAAAGGTCCCCGTTTTTGATGGTGATAGAGAACGATGATTCCATCTGCGGGTGCAGCCTACGTATTGCTTAGGTATCGCTGCTGTCCACTGGTGGAGAAGAGAAGTCTGGGGAAATCCAGGCTTTGTTCATCTTGATGAGTGTAAGCCTGTCGGCACTGTCGGTTGACAGGCGGGTACGCTTATCTGTGATGATTCCCCCAGCCGCACTAAACACCCTCTCTGACAGGACGCTAGCCGCAGGACAAGCAAGCACCTCCAGGGCATACAGCACGAGTTCAGGCCACGTGTCCAGCTTCGACATCCAGTAGTTGTAGGGTGCAGAGGCGTCACGGAGGACGGTCGTGCGATCGGCTACGTACTCCCTCACCATCCTTTTACAGTGCTCCCGCCAACTCAGCCTTGACTGGGGAGCGGTCACACAGTCTTGCTGGGGAGCCATAAAGCTGGCAAAGGCCTTGGAGAATGTTCCCCTGCCTGCGCTGTACATGCTGCCTGATCTCTGCGCCTCCCCTGCTACCTGGCCTTCGGAACTGCACCTTCTGCCACTAGCGCTGTCGGATGGGAATGTTACCATCAGTTTGTCCGCCAGGGTCCTGTGGTATAGCATCACTCTCGAACCCCTTTCCTCTTCGGGTATGAGAGTGGACAGGTTCTCCTTATACCGTGGGTCGAGCAGTGTGTACACCCAGTAATCCGTAGTGGCCAGAATGCGTGTAACGCGAGGGTCTCGAGAAAGGCATCCTAACATGAAGTCAGCCATGTGTGCCAGGGTACCTGTACGCAACACATGGCTGTCCTCACTAGGAAGATCACTTTCAGGATCCTCCTCCTCCGGCCATACACGCTGAAAGGATGACAGGCAAGCAGCATGGGTACCCTCAGCAGTGGGCCAAGCTGTCTCTTCCCCCTCCTCCTCATACTTCTCCCCCTCCTCCTCAACGCGCTGAGATATAGACATGAGGGTGCTCTGACTATCCAGCGACATACTGTCTTCCCCGCCTCCGTTTCCAAGTGCAAAGCGTCTGCCTTTATGCTTTGCAGGGAACTTCTCAAGAGGCATAGCAGAGGAATGGTGACGCTAATGATTGCAGCATCCCCGCTCACCATCTGGGTAGACTCCTCAAAGTTTCCAAGGACCTGGCAGATGGCTGCCAACCAGGCCCACTCTTCTGTAAAGAATTGAGGTGCGTGAGGCTGCCGAGCTGCAGAGCCGCCACCAGGTTACGACCGTTGTCACACACGACCATGCCCGGTTGGAGGCTCAGCGGCGCAAGCCAGCGGTCGGTCTGCTCTGTCAGACCCTGCAGCAGTTCGTGGGCCGTGTACCTCTTCTCTCCTAAGCTGAGTAGTTTCAGCACGGCCTGCTGACACTTGCCCACCACTGTGCTGCCACGCCGCGCGGCACCGACTGCTGGCGATGTGCTGCTGCTGACACATCTTGATTGCGAGACAGAGGTTGCGTTGGAGGAGGAGGAGGAGGAGGAGGGTAGTTTACTGGAGGAAGCATACACTGCCGCAGATACCAGCACCGAGCTGGGGCCCGCAATTCTGGGGGTGGGTATGACGTGAGCGGTCCCAGGCTCTGACTCTGTCCCAGCCTCCACTAAATTCACCCAATGTGCCGTCAGGGAGATGTAGTGGCCCTGCCCGCCTGTGCTTGTCCACGTGTCCGTTGTTAAGTGGACCTTGGCAGTAACCGCGTTGGTGAGGGCGCGTACAATGTTGCGGGAGACGTGGTCGTGCAGGGCTGGGACGGCACATCGGGAAAAGTAGTGGCGACTGGGAACCGAGTAGCACGGGGCCGCCGCCGCCATCATGCTTTTGAAAGCCTCCATTTCCACAAGCCTATACGGCAGCATCTCCAGGCTGATCAATTTGGCTATGTGCACGTTTAACACTTGAGCGTGCGGGTGCGTGGCGGCATACTTGCGCTTGTGCTCAAACAGTTGCGCTAGCGACGTCTGGACGCTGCGCTGAGAGACATTGCTGGATGGGGCCGAGGACAGCGGAGGTGAGGGTGTGGGTGCAGGCCGGTAGGCACTCGTGCCTGTGTCCTCAGAGGGGGGTTGGATCTCAGTGGCAGGTTGGGGCACAGGGGGAGAGGCAGTGCTGCAAACCGGAGGCGGTGAACGGCCTTCGTCCCACCTTGTGGGCTGCTTGGCCATCATATGCCTGCGCATGCTGGTGGTGGTGGCACCCCAGCTGATCTTGGCGCGACAAAGGTTGCACACCACTGTTCGTCGGTCGTCAGGCGTCTCTGTGAAAAACTGCCACACCTTAGAGCACCTTGGCCTCTGCAGGGTGGCATGGCGCGAGGGGGCGCTTTGGGAAACAGTTGGTGGATTATTCGGTCTGGCCCTGCCTCTACCCCTGGCCACTGCACTGGCTCGGCCTGTGCCCACACCCTGACTTGGGCCTCCGCGTCCTCGCCCGCGTCCACGTCCTCTAGGCCTACCCCTACCCCTCAGCATGCTGTATTACCAGTAGTGCAGAAACAGAACGCTGTAATTAAATGTGCCGCTTATTGGCCTGTGGTTGGAGGCTGACTTCACTTACGGAATGCACAGCAGAGCCAGGAAAGAATTTTGCGCAAGCCTGCTGTAACACTTAGCTGGCTGCGTATGAATTAGGACAACTACCCCCAGCAGAAACCCTGTACACTGAGGACGGTCACAGGCAGCCCAAATAGATTTTTTTTCCAAAATGTTTTTGGAAAGGCCCACTGCCTGTATACACTAAATATGTCTTCTGTCCCTGCCTCACCACTACTGGCCCTGGACAATGTAAAATTACTGCACGGCCGATATACAAAAAAAAAAAAATGTGCAACACTGCAAAAAGCAGCCTCCACACTACTGCACACGGTTAGATGTGGCCCTAAGAAGGACCGTTGGGGTTCTTGAAGCCTAAAATAACTCCTAAAGCTCTCCCTATAGCAGCTTCGGCACCAGCAGCACTTTCCCGGAACTATGTCAGAACGCATCTGTGGCAAGCCGCGGGAGGGGCCGATTTATATACTCGGGTGACACCTGATCTCGCCAGCCACTCACTGCAGGGGGGTGGTATAGGGCTTGAACGTCGCAGGGGGAAGTTGTAATGCCTTCCCTGTCTTTCTATTGGCCAGAAAAGCGCGCTAACATCTCAGAGATGAAAGTGAAAGTAACTCGAACATCGCGTGGTGCTCGTCTCGAGTAACGAGCATCTCAAACACGCTAATACTCTAACGAGTATCAAGCTCGGACGAGTACGTTCGCTCATCTCTAATAAAGACTCTTTTTTGTTAACTCTGCACCCTTGCAGGTAGCTCAGCCATTTCTCTCTGGTTTTCCTCAGGCTTAGAGAACTTTTGTCCTGGACCTTCTTAGAGGGCTGAAATGGGAAACAACTCAGCTTTCCATATCAACTCAGGCATGGGCATACACTCTTCTCTGTGTCTGGAAAATGGAGGAGGCACATCTCTGCTTTTAAGTGTAGGCGTGGAGGAATAATCCTGTTCGTGATGCCAAAGCTCCACCCTGCAGCGTCCGAGGAGCCCACAGCTTGTCCTTGACCTTGTCATGGGGCTCTACCGTCTCCTCCCCTGGGGGTGGCTCAGGACCTGACCACATTACTGCTGGGGGAGATCACAGGTGTTTTAACCAGGGGGTTAACTTAAGTCCAATGGTCACTCGTGACTCCACCGTTCCGTCCCCTGCGGTGGATCTTCCAGATGTAATAAAGTAGTCCACACACAGGGCAACTTTCTGAACAAGAACCCGGAACGGTCAGTTCCATCCGTTTACTGTAAACTCTTGAACAAACAGTCTTGGTACAAATACAACATGCCATAGCGGTGCAACAGGGAGGACACTCGGGGCATTTGGATAATCCACAGTCCAGGTTATCTGTGTGATTTCCACTTCCAGCAAACTCTCTCTCTCTACCGGCCAACACTCGCTCTGCTATTTCATCGTCTTCCTGTTTTGGAGCAGTTCGTTTCACTTCCAGCGCTCCCCAGAAGCGCCGAGGATTCCTAGGTTGGTTAGGTCCAGGCTGAGGATCAGGCCATCGCTCGGCGTCCTTCATGCTCCACTCCCAGACCGACTCATCTGGTGTGTGGGTGTCAGACCTCTCAGTCACTCTTCCTCACTGACACACACACTGCAGACCGATATGCCTCAGCATCATGTGCACGCATTTGATACATACAAACAGATACATTTTCCAGACATACCAGACATTAACCCATTCAGTCCTGCAAACGTGCGATACACGTGGAGTGTTTTTTGCATGAAAAACGCCTTCCACCCATGGGTAAAACGCACGTTGAAAAGCGAGATGTTGGGCCGAGTTTCTCAGCCTTATATCGCATTCGCTCGTGTGAAGCCTCAGGCCACTCTCACAGATGTGTTCAGATAACTCTGCTTGAAATCGCTGCATTTTACAGCAATCTTGAGCAGCATTTTTGAACACATTGACAGCGTTATGACAGTGCTTTTTAACGCACCCAATCATCGTGATGGGTGATGGGGCGACTTAAAAAAAAAACACAAAAATGCTTAAAAAAGCAGAACAAGCAAGGCTTGAAAATCGCAGGTCTGAAAAGCTTAATTAAAACCAATGGGAACGTTGTACCGCAGTTATCGTAGTGCTTGGGACGCCTCGCTAATCGCAGTAAACAGTGGTGTGTGTATCTGAGAGTGGCCTCAAGGTGGTTTTACATAAAGTGGGTTTTTTTCAGCGCTTTCCTGGCATTTTAAAAATGTTGAAACCCAATATTAGCCTAATGCCAATAGGGAACTATTAAGTACACTACAAGCAGTATTTTACGGCATTGTTGAAGAGGCAGCATCCAAAAGTGCAGAAATTATGCAGCATTTATCAAGGTCATATATCAAGGACACTGGTGAATTTTTGGTGAAATTAAAATGAGATAACCATCTCAGATGACACAATCTTAGCCACGCTCCATTTCACATCACTGTCTACGATTAGAGGCAGTTTGTGAGCGGCTTATCTCCTCGCAGTTATCTAATATGTGCATTCAGTTTGTCCTAATGTTATTAGAATATGTATTGCATAGCAACTTTTTTGTGTCTGAAGACAGATTCTATAGGCAGAAACAAGGGACCGCAATGGGGTCTAATACGGCTGCCACTACGCAAATATGTACATGGATCATATTGAGAGATCAAGCATATATGTGTCTCCACATTGTCAATATGTACTTTGTTGGTAGAGATACATAGACGACATATTATTGTAGTGGGAGGGCCCCATTGTGGAACTAACGACGTTCCATTAGTCATTAAATAGCATCCTGCAAGAACTAAAATTTACATTGTCGTATTTGTCTAATACAATTGATTTTTTGGATGTGAGGATCATTAAGAGAGCTCGAATTCTTGAAACCGCTCTTTTTATAGAAGACGACCGATAGGAATAATTTACTCCATTATTGCAGTAATATAGGTGACTCATTACCATGGAGACAAGTGTTACGGGTTCGCAGAACTGCCACAAATGACTATGTTGACCACCGACTTTATGATATATGTAACAAGTTTTTGGTGAGGGGTTACCCAAAAGATCTAGTGACTTCCGCCTAGGAAAGATCCTGTGCATTTTCCCGAGATGATTTACTTCATCCTAAACTGAGGGAAGAGAAACCACCACGAGTCCCTTTCATATCCACCTATGGCCCCATGAATAAGAGGGTGTCGGGTATTTTGAGATGTTACTGGCCCATACACAGAAAAATCTGTCCACAGGTTGAAGAATTTACATCCACTCCAACGGGGACCCAACTTTAGGGACAAACTCGTTAGTGCATAGCAAAAAAGTAACACATGTGAAAAAAAAAGTATTATACAAAAAACTTGTAAAAAATGCAAAAAAATAATGGGGTAATTTATTATAAAAAGTTTAATCAAATATGTTGCACTATGCTGATACATTTGTCGCATCTTTAAGTATGTGTAGAGATGTGGATGTCACCTGGCTATTGGAGTGAAATCACGACACATTGTAACTGTTTAAAAAGTCGTATGTCATAAATGTCCCCACGGCCGGTATCAGATAAGTGTATTTGAATATGCCCATAATAGGGATCTGTATTGCAGACGTGTTACAGATTACATTACAACTGTATGACATCAGTATTTGCCTCCGTATTGTTATTGTCTATTAGGTGAATACTGATCCCTATTTGCCCAATGAAAAATAATAGGGCAGAAACACAAACAATAGGTCATGCTGCCTTTTTAAAAATATGAAATATATGTCCATGTGAATAGATATATCGTAAAGTGACCAGATGTCCCAAGTTAGGCAGAACAGTCCTGCTTTTGGACCCTGAGTCCTGCTGTCCCCCAGTTCCCCAAGCGGGACAGCCTTTTGTCCCGCTTTTGGGATGTCTGCTCACCATGAAAGCGATTACCAGTAATCACTCAGTGGTGCTGCTGCAGGGTGCACACACTGACGGCACTCGGGATCCTCCTTCCCTGACCTCTCCTTCTTGGTTCCGCAGGAGGAGAGGAAAAGGGAGGAGGCGTACGGGCTACATACTGCCGTTCGCAGCAGGGCTCAGCAGAGGAGAAGCGGTGCTCTGAAGACAAGAAGAGGGTAAGTATATGGGTTTCAGGGGGCGTAATTACTACTAGGGCCACTGTGGAGGTCACTATTACTACTGAGGCCACTGTGGGGGGGTCACAATTACTAATACGGCCACTGTGGGAGATGCTATTACCACTGGGGCCGATATAAGGGACACTATTACTACTGGGGCTTGTATAGTGGACACTTACTACTGGGGCTGATATAAGAGACACTATTACTACTAGAGCTAATATAAGGGTCACTATTACTACTGAGGCCACTGTGTGGGACATTATTACCACTGGGGCTGATATAGGGGACACTATTACTACTGTAAGGCAGCTGTAAGGCAGCTGTCAGGGACTGGGGGGAGCTTGGTCAGGAGAGAAGGGGGGCAGCGACCCACAGTGGAAGGGGTGGAGAGTAGAAAATGGTGGAGATACAGAAGGAAGAAGAAGAAGAAAGAAGAGGTTGGAGCAGGAGGTCGAGTGAGTGGAGGACAGAGAAGACGACTGAGAAGAAAAGAAGATTCAAGACTTACAGACGAAGACCCGGCAGGCGGTGCAGCTGGATGGTATCGGGTTGCTGAAGCAGTTTCTGGAGATCTGCAGGACAGCTGGAGCAGCAGCGCAGGAGCAGCCAGTGGTGAGTGGAAGCGCTATGAGGGGTAGGCCTTAGCGGTGGAGAAAGCACCGACCGGTAAGGAGACAGCCCATGCAGAGGCGTGGGGGAGCAGGATTGGAGCAGAGGAGCAAAGAAGGGTGGTGGCTACCCAGAGGCTGTAATACTGGTGTAACATTACCCAGAGGGCACGTTACGTCAAATAACAGGCAAATGAAGGGGGTCGTAGTTGTCAGTTCGTGACGCCACCGTTCCATACACTGACATTCACGCTCGGCGCATTAAATGACACTGGACAACTGCAGAGTATCTCGGATCCTCTGGAACGGGGGAGGCCCGGTAAAACTTTACTAGTGACTTTCCGTATATTACAGCAGACTTCAGAATGCAGAGTTTACAGTGCAGGAAAACTTAGTACATATTCAGCAATTACTTGACATGAAAGTCAATGGCCACAGAATGGCTAAAATGATCACCCCGCTCTCATAGACTTCAGCACGCGTGGGTGTCAGTTATGGGTGTACCACTATACGGTGATCTATACTCCAGATGGCCGCATAGGAATTATCAATAAATCTCAATATTATCTTCAGAGGTTCAGTAGACTTCTGCACTGTTATATAACCGTATACACCTCTTGTCACTTGCAAGGGTAATTACCCACTATGGCTCTATCTTGTGTGGAGACTTTGTGGGAAAAAACATTTAGGCTCACTCCCATGCTCTTCACATAGGGCTAGGCGGTCTCTCCTTTTTTTTCCATCTTCAGCTGCACAAGGGCTGATGGTGCCCTCATGCACCTCTGTGGTAGAAAACCCTCAGGTGTTAG
The DNA here is from genome assembly GCF_035609145.1 of Eleutherodactylus coqui. Taxonomy (NCBI): domain Eukaryota; kingdom Metazoa; phylum Chordata; class Amphibia; order Anura; family Eleutherodactylidae; genus Eleutherodactylus; species Eleutherodactylus coqui. Next base: position 42,303,867 of record NC_089841.1, read on the forward strand.
ATGGGCGCTCCTCAGCAGACAAGATGGATCTCCACATGGAACCCAACCACTCATACTTATAGACTCATGCACACCATGTAACATGACATAGCAGGATAGGTATAACGTACATGCAATCAAACTCACAGCAATGGTTATAGTGTAGTTAACCCTTCAGATACTGCAGCTGTGCAACACACATACTGAAAATAGACATGACAGTTTTGCACAGTGCATCTACATAAGACAAACATGTATGACAATATGGAGGGATCCAGAATGATGTTCTGCAACACTACACTAGCACTGTCCGGCATGGGGAGGGATTCCCACATGGCCACCCAACATGGAGGCACCGTGGCAGAGACGTGTGCGCCAGAGCTCAAGAGATGAAGGCTGCTTATCAAAACAAGTGGACAGGTGGCGACGGGATTCGGGATGGGGTGGGTTATCCACAGTTAGCGGTTTATGACAGTGGCCCCCCTTTTTAGTGCAGAGGGGAGCGTGAGGGAAAGTTCCACAGGCAAGGAGAGTGAGCTCAGGCCTGGATTACAGAAGCAGACAGCAGCGACAGGTTGAAGGGGGGAGGGCTTTAAGCTAGAACAATATGGGAAGGGAAGTGAAAGGCCAGGTAAAAATATACAGCTAATTAATACATTTGAGAACCTCGCTATTAGAAGTGGAAAGAAAGAACAAAGACAAAAAATTCAGAAGGAAAGTAGAGGAGCAAGAGACACCGATCACAAACTAACATGTTTTTACGCAAATGCCCACAGCGTGGGAAACAAAAAGGAGAATTGGAGCTCCTAACACAGGAAGAGAAATATGATGTCATAGGCATCACGGAAACTTGGTGGAATGATACACATGATTGGAATACAAGGCTTGAAGGATACAACTTATTTATAAGAAACAGACCTAATAAAAGGGGAGGAGGTATTGTGTTGTATGTTAGGAAAATATTCATCTCCACAGAGGTTCAAGCTTCAGAGCATGGGAGTTCTGTAGGAAGTGTAGGGTGAGAATACAAGGAGAAAATAACAGAAAGGACACCATTGTAGGCATTTACTATAGGCCACCTGGACAAGCAGAAGATATGGAGGAACTCTTTCTACATCAGATGGCCAAGTTTAAAAAAAAAAAAAAAGCACAACATGGGGATTATGGGAGATTTTACCGATCCAGACATTTGTTGGGAATCCCTCTCAGGTAAAAGTAATGGATCCAACAAATTCTTATCCGCTCTTGCTGACAACTTTATCTTCCAAAAGGTAGAAGAGAAGACAAGGGGATCTGCTAACTTGGACCTAATTCTTACCAACAGGGAGGGAATGGTTGAGGACGTAAAGGTGGGTTTACACAGGATGAATGTCGGGCAAATGATGCCTGACACTCGTCCGTGTGTGTCCTTGCTCCAGTGCTCCTGCCAGCAGGGGGGTGGAGCGGCTGCAGGAGATTTCTCTCCTCTCGCTCACCCACCCCTCTCCATTGACATAATACAGCGATCGTTCAATACTGAACGTCCACTATTTACACTGAATGATGATCAAATCAGCTCATCGTCTATTGTTTATGCAGCATAAACGATGGACAATAAGCGGATCGCTCATCGTTCAGTGTAAATAGCGGCCATTTAATACTGAATGGCCGCTGTGTTATGTCAATGGAGGGGGGCGGGGGAGAGTGAGGAGAGAAATCTCATGCAGCCTCCCCGCTGACACCTAATGATACTAGCTCCTGTGCAGGTGCACGGGAGCTAGTATGTGCGGAGACAAGTGTTCGACATTGTTTCCCTGACAGTCGTCCCATCTAAAACGGCCTTAAGAGTGGCTGGGACCTTAGTAGGCAGTGCTCATGCTATCCTTGAATTTTGGATAACAAAGGGAGGAAGACCTGAGAAAACACAGACCTCAAGGTTGAATTTCAGAAAGGCAGATTTTAACCCATTAAGACCAGGCACTGTAAATTTACGGCGCCTGGTCCCAGGCTTAAAGCCCAGCCGTATGTAAAATTAATCAATCAGAGGCAGGATAGGTTGTCATTTGTTAGTCACAGCTGATAACCCGGAGGAGAAAGCAGGAGGGTTTTTAAACCCTTTCTGTCTTCTCCTTCCTGGAGTACACAGCACTCAATGAGCGCTGTGTACTGAAAAGTGAAAGTAGAAGTGTAACTTTGACTGTGGGAGCCCAGGGGTCACGTGACGACTGGAAGTCCCTGCTACAGCAGAGCTATAGGGTCCCAGAAAACCCTAATCACCTCTGACAGTGACTAATGTCACTACAAGGGATGTTCTTCCCTGTAACTGGGGCTCCTATGGATGGCCCAGCTACAGTGGAAAAATGTAAAATTTAAAAAAAAAACATGTGAATGGCCCCCAGAGGTCTTCTATGACATCATGGGGGACATAGATAGTAAAAAACATAATTACATACATCAGTAAATAAAAATGACAAAACACAACAACAATATATACATAAGAAAGAAAATAACCCAAAGCCGACACCAACCAAAACCATCGCCCTATGCGCCCTGTAAACCAAAACGAGACTTTTTGTTTCAGAAGTTTTATATATCAAAACTTCTGAAACAAAAAGAGGAACCTGTTCCCATATCTTATTTTAGCGTAAATATGCGGGGGGAAAAAACTATAAATGTTAAAAAAAATCATTTTTTTAGCTTTTTACCCCCCAAAAAACTAAAGAACGGGTAAAAGGTCAGTGAAAAAGATATTTTAAAAAATAGCACTATATGTCACAGGAAAAAAAAGGCAGCAAAAATAATTTTGGTAGCTGAAGGAAAAAATAGGGCAGTAAAACTACCACATGGGTAACATCCCTAAAAATTGTCTGGTCCTTAAGGGGTTAATGACCCCAGAACTCAGAAAGAAGGTAGAAAGAATCCAATGGCTGGATGTTCTTAAAGGGGTTGTCCCGCGGCAGCAAGTGGGTCTATACACTTCTGTATGGCCATATTAATGCACTTTGTAATATACATTGTGCATTAATTATGAGCCATACAGAAGTTATAAAAAGTTTTTTACTTACTTGCTCCGTTGCTGGCGTCCTCGTCTCCATGGTGCCGACTAATTTTCGCCCTCCGATGGCCAAATTAGCCGCGCTTGCGCAGTCCGGGTCTTCTGCTTTCTTCTATGGAGCCTTTCGTGCAGGATGCCGGCTCTGTGTAGCTCCGCCCCGTCACGTGCCGATTCCAGCCAATCAGGAGGCTGGAATCGGCAATGGACCGCACAGAAGAGCTGCGGTCCACGGAGGAAGAGGATTCCGGCGGCCATCTTCACAGGTAAGTATAGAAGTCACCGGAGCGCGGGGATTAAGGTAAGCGCTCCGGTAAGCTTTCTGTACGTCCCTGCATCGGGGTTGTCTCGCGCCGAACGGGGGGGGGGTTGAAAAAAAAAAAAACCCGTTTCGGCGCGGGACAACCCCTTTAAGGGCAGAAATGTCCAAGAAGGTTGGGAAATATTGCAAAATGAGATTCTCAAAGCACAATCGTTAACAATCCCTAAAAGAAGGAAGAATGGGAATCATTAAAAGACCAGGATGGATGAACGCAGAACTTGCACACATGTTAAAAAGGAAGAAAAATATGTTTATCAAATGGAAAGAGGGGGAATATCTAAAGAAGAATATAATGCAGTCTGCAGAAACTGTAGGGCAAGTGTCAGAAAAGCTAAAGCTAATAATGAATTGAGGCTTGCAACAGAGGCCAAAAGCAATAAAAAAAAAGATTTGGGGGGTATGCCAAAAGCAAAAGAAAAGTAAAGGTGCCATTGGATGCTTACAATACAAAAATGGTGAATTCGTTAAGAATGATGTTGAGAAGGCTGAACTTTTAAATTCCTATTTTGTATCTGTTTTCTCTCAGAAAGTAGATGGAACATTGTGCTATTGGGGGAATAAAAGAATGCAGGCTATCTGTAAGCAGAGAGATGGTGAGGGAACACATAGCTAACTTAAATGAATTCAAGTCTCAAGGTCCAGATGAATTACATCCTAGAATACTAAAGGAAGCAGCAGAGGTCATTACTGAACCAAATGTTGTCCCTATCTTCAAAAAATGGGAAAAGGTGGATCCATGAAACTACGTTCCAGTGAGCCTGACTTCTATACTGGGAAAAATCTTTGTTTGACAAATTAAACAGCACGTATGCAAGTACTTGGTTAAAATTGGAGTAATTAAACAGAGCCAGCATGGGTTTGTAACAAACAAGTCATGCCAAACATATCTAATTTCCTTCTATGACAGAATCATCGACTGTGTTGATCAGGAAAATGCGTTGGATATAGTACATCTTGACTTTAATAAAGCATTTGACAAAGTATCTCACATTGTATTTGTTGCAATTGTTGTATTGTTTTGCATTTATCCATGCCTGAAAGCGCTGCGGAATAAGTTGGCGCTATGCAAATAAAGATTATTATAAGTATCTCATACCATACTTATTCAAAATATGACCCAATATGGGATTGACAAGGCAACTGTTAGGTGGATTCACAGCTGGCTGAGTGATCTACTCGAAGAGTGGTCATAAATGGCTGCGCATCCAAGTGGAAGAATGTATCAAGTGGGGTACCACAAGGCTCTGTCCTGGGCCCAGGGGTGTTCAACATTTTTATAAATGATATAGAGGAGGGAATTGAGGGGAAACTGATCAAATTTTCTGACAACACAAAACTAGGAGGGATAGCTAACACCAGGGAAGAGAGAGAGAGTATTCAAAAAGATCTAGAAAAGCTTGAACAGTGGGCGGCGACTAACAGAATGGTATTTAACAAGGAGAAATGCAAAGTCCTACATCTGGGCAAGAAAAATGAAGAAAGCACATACAGAATGGAAGGAATTGGGCTAAGCAGCAGCACATGTTTAAAAGACTTGGGTATACTAATAGATTATAGACTGAACATGAGTCAACAATGTGATGCAGCAACCAAAAAGGAAATCACAATTCTGGGATGTATTAAGAGAAGCGTAGAGTCTAGATCACGTGAGGTAATTATCCCCCTCTACTCTTCCTTAGACCTCATCTGGAATACTCTGTCCAGTTCTGGGCACCCCACTATAAAAAAGACATAGACAAACTGCAGCAAGTTCAGAGAAGAGTTACCAAGATGGTGAGCGTTCTGCAAATCATGTCCTATGAGGAATGGTTAAAGGATCTGGGAATGTTTACCTTGCAAAAAAGAAGGCTGAGAGGAGACTTAATACCTGTCTACAAATATCTGAAGGGCTGTCACAGTGCAGAGGGATCAGCCCTATTCTCATTTACACAAAGAAAGATTAGAAGCAATGGGATGAAACAGAAAGGGAGGAGACACAGTTTAGATATTAGAAAAAAACTTTCTGACAGTGAGGGTGATCAATAAGTGGAACAGGTTACCACAGGAGGTAGTGAGTTCTTCTTCAGTGCAAGTGTTCAAACAAAGGCTGGACAAATATCTGTCTGTGATGATTTAGTGAATCCTGCACTGAGCAGGAGGTTGGACCCGATGACCCTGGAGGTCCCTTCTAATTCTACTATTCTATGATTCTAGGGTGAAGAGGCAGAACAGCAGCAGGGGAGTGTTTGTTAGGTATGGTGGGGGGAGTAAAAGGCGGCGGGGCAGAGGAGAGAGAAGGGTCACAATGGGGCTACTTGCAGGCAGCTTTACAGAGCTAGTGCAGGGGAGAGGGGGAAGGAGTTAGAGAGGTGCTGGGCGAGCTGAGGCAGGAGCCAAGGCATTGTCGACGCCAGGTGTAGTGGCCCAGTACAACGGGGCCCCTCCTAAAACATGTGGATGCTCAATATTGCATTGTCAGTGTCTTTTGTGTTGTGTGAGTGAAGTGTATTGCCTACTCTGCAGCAATGAATGGGTTAAGGGTCTAGTGTCTGGGTAATGTATCTTTTGTCTGTCACATGACTGTTTTTTATTTATTGGTATGAGAGGAGTTGCTAGGGGCTTTTTGGTCCTAGACAAAGGTGTACAAGGCAACTTCCTGTGGGTACCATCAACCTACAGGCACAGAATGGAGGAAGCTGAAAGGATGGCCTAATTTCTGCGGGGCCAAGCATTCCCTGACGTTCGGCAGCGTGTTTCCTCTCTGTGTGTGAGTGTGGCCCGGTAGAGACTAAGAGAGGAAGGAGTGGTACCGGGCCAGGACCTACAGATGACTTTGGCTGTGGTTTCTCCAGCATCCCGTGAGTTCTCCCTTATTTACTGAAGAGAAGCTTGTAACCCAGTTCCAGTAAAACGTCCAGTCGCTCGTCCATTTCCAAAGGCTGCGTCTTAAATAGTACCTGTGTGTGTATGAATTCCTCCATGGAAGCTGCATGGGAGAAGATTTACTCCATCATCCAGGAATCCCCAGCGACAGAAGAAATGGTGGCCCTCGGCCCTTGGACGTGTCACCGGTTACCCTCCGGTTAGGAGACGGTAGATCCACCGTGACAAGGCCCAAACTCTATGCCGCTGTCTACTAGGCCATGTCTCGCTCTTCAGACGCTCCACAGCCACGGAAAGAGGGACGAGCACAGGGGTTTTTAGTTAGCAGGGGAGATGTTGATAGGGGCGTTGAAAGTTGGCAGCTAGGTTGGGAGTGGGGTAGATCGGCACAAGGCTTTCACGGAAGAATCATAGTTCGTCTGCATCCTTTTCCACAGACGAATAGCATTGTCAGCAGAAGGAAAGTAGTCGAAGGAAAGCGCAATATCTCGAGGCACGTAGCAGTGGCGGGCAGAGCAGGTGTCGTGGATAGGCTTACCGCACAGGGTGCACCTATACGTTGTTAGCTTCATATCTGTATCATCGGGTGACATACAAGCCAGACAGCAGAGGCGCAGGAGGCATTTAAGGCCACCAGCCCAAGGCCTGTCCGTAGGTCGTCGGAACGAAAGCTCCTGTGATGCTCCACCTGGGCGCAGCGAGGAGCAACATATGTCGACGCAGAGCAGGAGTAGACATGCCGGAACGGCACGAAGTGCACCCTTGGCAGGGCCGGACCACGAACGGGCCGGTGAGTTGATGTGGCAAGATGGTTTTGGAACTGCGGTTCTGGATAATAAAGTGAGTGATGGTGATTTGGCGTTGGGGTTAAAGTCACCTTTAAATAATTTGGGGGAAAAAAGATGCTTTTAGTGTCCTGTGGTTCACCAGGGGATTAGGTTAGCCTGCCTGATGTGAAAAAAGGGGCTTTTAGTTTCCTGTAGTTCACCAGAGGGCTTGGTTAGCCTGGCTGACGTGGAAGGAGGGCTTTCAATATATTGATATATGGTTATTGTTGGAGGTGGATCACATAGCGGTGGATAGGGAGCTTCTTACCGAATGGCGTGTGCATAATACCCCCCCCCCCAACCCAAAATAAAAACAAAAAAAACCCCAAAGATGTTGGTAACTGGTTAAAGGCCTTTTTGGTGACGGTGCACATAGCAAGTCGGCATTTGAGTTCTGACATTTAGTCAGATGTTTCTATGGTTACTGAAGTACAATTATATGCATTTCATAAGATTTCAACCCACTAATGGTCCGGAGGTAATGATGTATTTGAACACAATATACAGCATATACAAGCTGCATGGAGGTGCGGCTTGGTGGCGCTAAGATGAAGATTTTCAGAGTCATGTTTCAGGGTCTAAGTCCATTAATGGGTGACAAAGGTGACGGACATATGGATCCAATTGATTTTGGCACAGCATCCACAAAAAGCGCTTTTTCCGGGGGAAGCCGCAGCGGCTCTTCAACGAGGGCCATTGTAGGTTTTAAATGATGTGCAAATTCCGCCACAAATGTTCCGTGTGCGGGAGTTCTCAGTTGGCAATCCAGTGCTTCTGTAGACAGCTGGACGAGGCCACAGTGGGCGCTTCCAGCTTCCCAATGCGCATATATTTATATTCCACAACATTTCTGCTCAATTCAACCCAAACAACCAATCACTGTGAATCAGCCAACCCAAACAACCAATCACTGTGAATCAGCCAACCCAAACAACCAATCACTGTGAATCAGCCAACCCAAACAACCAATCAGGTTGTGAATCGAGCAGAAGTGTTGTGGAATATAGATATATGCTCCCAGTGCGCACCAATGAGAAGCAATTAGCTGCAACTGGGTTAGACAGGTACCGCAGGAAGTGGGAGGCAAAACTACTCAGTGCCTCTGAGGGTTTTTGATTTCGCATTTTTCCCAAGTGTCGCTAACGTTAAGCTCCAAGTTGAAACCCTCATCAGATAACGTTGAAATCGTTAGAGAGAAACTTTTAAGGAGCCCAAAGGCGTCTCTAGTATGTGAATTTTATTTATGGAGTTCTGTAAACGGATGGGCCATGCCGGCGTTCCTCTGTCAGAGGAGAAGACAGTGGGGCCAGCGTCGTGCCTGGTTGTCGAGGTAAAGGAGCCCCATCCTTTTATGCGTATAGTGGGATATGCGTGCTGCTTTGCACATGTGGAAGGTTTTTCTTCAAACGTGTAACGAGCAGGTCATGTGCCAGAAGGCGGAATGATCAATATCAAGCTCAGTGGTTTTTCAAATGTGTCGGGAGCCCTCGGTCTTGGGTTTATTCTGGTCACCATTGGTGCAGGTCGCCCTGGCCAAGGTGTTTTTTAATTTAAAAAAAAACAACAGCAAACAAACAGCTGGTTAAGAATATAGCGCTGTTGGAGTTTTTTCTCATTGTAATGGTTTTGCTTGGAATTGGTGGATCAGAGGAAATGCTTTTGGTCGGGTAACGAGTTAGCGGTGTAAGTGTTTGATAAGCAATCCTCATCTTAACCCCCCCGGTTCTTTGTCGGTGTTGAGTCATTTGGTGTGGCACTCCTTGCAAATTCAATGTGAGGTTTAGAGCGAAGCATGTTTCTGGATGGCAGAGAGGAGCAGATGACGCTCTTTCTCGATTTTCAGATGGCGACATTCAGGGAACTTCACCCGAGGGCAGATGCCAAGGGGGTACGTTACTCTGCTTCCTTATGGTGGCTAGAAGAGGAGAGCTTGGTCTGGTCATCGGTAGCAGAAAGTGCATGGCGGAGTTACAATACTATTTGGTGGCGGGGGTTGTCATTTACAAGGTGGTGGTGATGTGGCTCGGCGGTTAATGCTGTTGCTGGGATCCTAAGTTCAATTCTGACCAAGGACAATATCTGCATGGAGTTTACATGTTCTTTCATAATAATCACCTTTATTGGAAGATTTCCCGGAAAAGGAAGGGCAAGGTCAGAGACGTTGGTCATGTTGGTGGGTTTGCGTAAAAAGGGATTTTTAGTGGGCATAGAAAAGAAGCATCTGTCGGGCGTTGCTTTTTTTACCCTTTTTTTCTTAATGGTGCTTGCACAGGAAAAGCAGATGTAATGAAGGATGTAACCCCTCCCCCCAAAGAAGGTGGAATTTCTTTTTTTTCATTTCACTTCTCTTAGAAATTCTTAATGTTTTTCAGTACATTATATGGTACATTAAACAGTATTGAAAAATACAACTCGTCTCGCAAAAAACAAGCCCCCAGACAGGTACAGCGATGGAGAAATAAGAGTTATGATTTATGAGAGTGGGGAGGAAAAAAACAAAAATGAAAAAAAAAAAAAATGGTAGAGTTGGAAGGGACCTCCAGGGTCATCGGGTCCGACCCCCTGCTCACTGCAGGATCACTAAATCATCCCAGTCAGATGAACAACTCACCACCTGTTTTGCCAACTTAAAAACAACAAGCTTGGATACGGCTTTGTAGTCAATGGAAGTCGGCCATCATGCTATACTTCCGCTGTGCTACAGCGGAAGTATAGTGTGAATACACTTTCTTTGGTAAACAATTCTTAAACAATGGCTACATCAATACTCCCATCACCAAGAGCCTTCGGTATACTTCAGCTGCTCTGTACATCAACCGGAGAAGCAGCGGTGAAAAGTCAGAGAACACGGGCCTCTTGAGAACCCCATTGTGAGAGGGCGTTCCCCATCGCAGGTCCAAAATGCTTCCAACTCTCCAAAACCCTCTTGTGTTTTATACTTAGTATGATCTATTGCTTGAATATGTGCATTACAAATATCAATGCATGGAGTTCCTTGTCCAAAAAGGTCACAATCTGAAGTGACCATTAACCAGATCAGACAAACAAAACTGATTCTTAAAACAATGGCAACACTAAGGGCCAAATATACAGACTTAAGACAATGATAATTGATTTGCATGACTAATTGGACAATAGAATCACAAGACTCTACAGACAATGGTGGTAGAATTACAGGACAATGGTGACACTATGTCCAGATAATAACAAGGTTCCAGCAAGTCTATAAGACTCAGTTATACAATCCTTATAATTTATACATTAAACATTCATGGCCGTATGAACACATGATGGAGGGTTACAAATAACCAAATATATTTGCACCACACCACCTCCTGTGGCAACCTGTTCCACTCATTGATCACCCTCACTGTCATAAAGTGTCTTCTAATATCTATTCCGTGTCTCCTCCCTTTCAGTTCTTTTCAGAGTCCTGTGCATGTGCTCTCCCATAGACTTGTATAGGTGAGTGTGCCCACGAGAATCTGAAAAAAAAACAGATTTTTAGCCAGAGTGCAGACTTTACAGGTGGGCACCACAGGAACCAGGAACCGGATGAGTACAAAAAATTACTTTCCCTGCCTCACTGTCACCTGCCCTAACAGCACCATAGGTTAGTTAATGGTGCTGTAAGCTGTAAGATGACAGGTTCCCTTTAAGAGGTTAAAGGTCCCCATACACATTAGTGTTTGGTGGTCTGAACCCACTGATAACAGAAGGGTTAGACAACTCTGTAATGTGTATAGGGCCGCTCAGCTTTCCCTTGACAGATGACATTGGGTGAAAGAGTAATCAGGGAAGTTGAATTTTTGAAGCCTGATCACAGGGAGATAATCCAGCGTCAGAGCTGTCTGGCTGGTTTATCTCCCTTGCAACACCCCAGAGGGGTACCCCGGACACTTAACGAACGTGGGGAGCTGGGATGGTTAAGTGTTGGCTTGTCATGACGGCACTTACCAGGCTTCTTTCACAGAGGGATGTCACGTAGCCAAAGCCAGAACAGGATTGCAGGCCACCGTCGACACCCCTAGGATAGGGAATGCCAATAAACAGGATGATGGTAGTAGTAGTTGTCACGGGTGATGCCACCATTATCAAACACCGATATGTTACCTGGCGGAGAATAAACACAGACACTGATTTTCTAGCACCTCGGGTCCCCAGGAATGGCAAAACAATTATTACACAGCAATTCAGGTACAATTCTTCACAGTGCAGGCAGGAAAAGGAAGATCAGAGTTCAGGGAGGATACACAGGATGAAACCGGTCCTACAGTCTGTACGGTACCACTCCTGGACTGAGAGAACTCCAGAGGAGGAAGGGAGTAGGGTCACCCCACAGACACTCTGGTAGTATTATTTACTTATTAGGATTTGCCCCTGCACTGGAGACATGTGGGTGTAACTTAGGAGAGTACTTCTACACGGTGATGCTGACTTGGATGGCCGCATAGGAAAGAGTCCATTTTCAGTTCAGTCTTCCATCTTGTACCTGAGAGTGCTAACACAGAGCCACATGGAAACACCTTCAGCTTCCTTGTGGTGAAGATGGAGGAGGAGGAGAGATATCCCATAGTGATTGGAGTGTGGATGTGAGTGGAGTGAGCCCCAAGCCTAAGAGAGAGCCTTTGTAAGTAATCACTTTTCCTGACAAGACCCAGTGCAGAGGTACTAATTTAAACCCACACGTTTTCCTATGGAGCCTCCTTTTTATTGTATCGCAAAGCATGAACATGTGATTTTCGCGCGACGGCTTTTCAGCATTAGAGGGTCCTATTGACTCTTGCGCTAAGAAATCGTGGCAAAAACACTCAAGAAATCGCAAGTGGCAGCAATGTTTTTGCAAGACAAAGCGCTGATGCTCAAAAATTGCTGGAAAAAAGTTGTGATTTTCACACGGGAATATCGCGATCGCCAGTGTGAAGGAGGCCTAAGGCTATGACTACTCAGCGACTTTGGCCACGTGACATGAAGATGACAGTGTTGCACTTCGACATCGCATCTAGCGTTTGATTGTTGCAGGTGCTAAGTCACACATGACTTCGTCATCATAGATCGCAGTGACATGTGACGGCAAACGCAGCTCTAAAACAATTGCACAATGGCAAATTACAAAAAGGTTTTGCTCACAGTAATTTTGAGACTAGATGACTTGTGACCTAAGTCCCTGTGTAGTCCTAGCCTTAATCCTTGACTAAAGCAATCAGGAATCCGAGTAAACAAAGCTATTTACATTTTTACTATATTTGGAATTTTTGTGAGTTTGAAGTTTTTACTGCACTGAGCAAAGTTCATCTACAAAGGTGTCTCCAATAGTGGAGGGTTCAAAGTACTCCAAGAAGTGTAGAGACAAGATTTAAGTGTCCTGAAGAGGCAGTCTTAGTGCCCAACCTAAAAAAGTAACTTAACCCCTTAGTGACGGCCCCATTGCCTTTTTACATTCTAGCTAAGCGGGCTTTAATTCTCAGGGACGTAAAAACATGCTTTCTCTGGGGATTAAAGCTACATGGGCTGAGGACGTGACAGCTCCATGCTGTCGGCTGACAACCTGGAGCTGTCATGGGGGGCAGGGAAATCCGACCCCCGGCCATGTGATCAGCGCTATCCAGTGAATAGTGCCAATCGCATTAAAGTAAATAAAAAGTGAAAAAAGCATACATGAGGAGTGCTGAACCTACTCACCCCCATACCCCGCGATGATTTGGTCTGAAAAGGACCAATCGGCCGTCTTCTGCACATGTGCTCCTAAAGAAATATGCTGGAGCATGCGCAGAAGACCAGATCAGTGCAGGTGATTTGAAATCTCCTGGTTCTCTCTGTGAATCATACTCAATCTGACTTATAGCGTACCATTAATAAGTTCAATTGAGTAATAAACGAACAAAAGTGTTCAGCCATTAGTCAAGTAAAGTATGAAAGTTCTATCTTCTAATGAAGTTTATGTGCCTCTTAGATATTAAAAGGTCTTTATAGGGAGGTGAGAGTTGTTGTACTATCATCACTTGGCCCACTATATATCTCCTCCTATATGTATGTGAAGTATTGCCACCAAACCCATTGAAGTGTAATACACTATCAAGTACACTCTTTGGTCAGCGAGTAAATTCTCAATACACTCCTGTTACCAAATATAAGGGGTCTGGTGGTAGACCCTTTGCTGAGCGCATACTCACTGCTCAGTCCTCCAAGACTTCATATATGATCCTGGGGAATCGTTAATTTTGTGTTTATGTCTCTCCAGCCCCGTGTTTTAAAGGATATTAATAAAATTTGCAGATTTTAGTATTTTTACGTCTTTTCTGTGATGTACACAAATTCTATTGGTCTATTTTACCACCTAAATGAAGTACAAAAACAACAATGTCAGAATCACTTGGATATGGAAAACCTTTACGGAGTTATGCTATGTTAAATAACACCTGTCAGATTTCCAAAATGTGGCTCCGTCACTACGGCGCAAACAGGCTTCGTCACTAAGGGGCTAATATACCCAGGGTTTGCTTGTGTTTTTATATTCTATCAAAGGGAGAGGATATTCAGGCCGTGAAGTAAAGGTGCAGCAGACAGAGGAAATATACAGAGTCAAGTCACATTTTTACGACCACAAGGTAATATCCAGAGTAACCGTTGTGTGCCGCATTGACAGCGGCTAGATGAACTAGGAGTGACCTAATAAGGTGCTGGTAGGTTGTCTCAGGTATCTGGAGCCATGCTGACTGCACCCCACAGTTGCTGGAGGATGTGTGGGGGAGGATCCATAGTGCAAACACGACAATCGAGGTGGTCTCACAGATACTCACTGGGGAATTAGGGGACCAGGAAGTACTTGGTAGTCTTGGTCGTATTCTTCTAACCACTGTTGGACATTTCTAGCTGTGTGACACGTTGCATTGTCTTGCCAAAAGATCCCATCTGCCCCAAGGAAGACGAACAGTATGTATGAGTGCATGTGATCTGCCAGGATGGAATCATAACCACATTGAATGCCTTCCACATGGATGAACGGGACCAGAGAATTCCACAAAAAATATACCAGACCATAACGCTACCACCAGCTTGTGTTCTTCCAGCAATGGTTGCAGGTTGTTTGTTCTCTGATGTTTCTCGCCTGACTCGCCAACGTCCATCCCTTCAAAGCAGCAGAAAACATGACTCATCAGAGCAGGCCACCCTTTGCCAATCAGCGGTGGTCCAATTCTGATACGACTGTACAAATAGAAGCCTTTTCTTCCGATGCACCTTTGTTAGCATAGATGTAGTGACCGCCCGTCTGCTTCGGAGCCCCATACACAGTAGGGTTCGCTGAACTGTTACTGTAGACACACATCAGGTAGCCCCCTGGTTAATTCTCATGGAGAGCTGCTCCACTGTAGCGTATCGGTTGGCCCTCCATCACCTTCGTAGCCGACATTCACCTCTTACATCAATGGCACATGGTGCTCCACAGTTTCCATTTTGGCTATTCCTAATGGGGCTATTTGTCCACTCACAATGCACTTTCACCACATCAGCTTGCAAATAGTTCACAAATTGCGCTCTTTGAAGGATACCGCCACCCTTGGCCGAAAGCCAATAATCATCCCTTTTTGCAACTACAAAAAAAAATTTTTTTAAATCGCCCCTTTTACCCATAACAACAAGGAGTGATATGTGAGCAGACGCCTATCGCACACCTTATATACCCACCAAGCCAACCCACCAGATGTCACTTCCTGCATGGGATACGTGCTGCAAACGTTAAAGGTAGGAGGTGGTGATAAATATGACTGTGTATATATATTGCTGCACATCTATCATAATTGTGTTAACAGATGAAAGAAAAGGGGCAGCAAGGCGGCTCAGTGGTTAGCACTGTTGCTTTGCAGCATTGGGGTCCTGGCTTCATATCTAACCAAGGGCAAAATAAAACAAGGCCTCATCCATCTGCCTCAACCAGATAAAGTCCAAAATATGGCTTGGCCCTAAAGGGGTTAATATAAATTACCTAGTTCTTTTCAGTGAAATTACTGTATGACAGTGTTTTCCAACCTTTTCAGCCTTGGGGCACCCCTGGGAAAAAGTTTTTACGGTGCAGCACCCCTACCAAAAGGGGGTGTGGTTAGGAGTGTGATCAGGGGCGTGGCTAGGGTGTGGCTTATTACGACATATCATTTTTACCTCTATATCATAAAAAGGACAGGGCTGTTTAAAAAAAACAAAAAAAAAACAAAACACAGAGAGGAGCGCTGGATGGGCTATTGATATACATTATATTTCAAATTAACATGCTGCAGTATTAAATCCCGCCCCACATGTCAGTGTCCACACGGGTTTTGTGCAGATTGTTTCCACACTGTGTGGATGATTTTCAAAATCTCATCCACTTTGCTGCTACAGCTACTATAAATTCCACAACTAATCCGCCCCGTGTAGTAATTGTGTCCCCCGCATGTTGGTGGCCCCACTAGTAATGGCGACCCCTATATTGGTGGCCCCGGTAGTAATGGCGACCCCCTATATTGGTGGCCCCGGTAATAATGGCGACCCCCTATATTGGTGGCCCCGGTAGTAATGGCGACCCCCTATATTGGTGGCCCCAGTAGTAATGGCGACCCCCACAGTGGCCTCAGTAGTAATTATTGCAGCCCCGGCAGAAACAGGTGACCCCCCATTGCGGCCCTGGCAGTAACAGATGACTCCCATTGCGGCTCCGGCAGTAACAGGTGACTCCCCTTGCAGCCCCGGCAGGAACAGGTGATCCCCATTGCGGCCCTGGCAGGAACAGGTGACCCCCATTGCAGCCCCGGCAGGAACAGGTGACCCCCATTGCGGCCCCGGCAGGAACAGGTGACCTCCATTGCGGCCCTGGCAGGAAAAGGTGACCCTAGAAGCAATGGCGACCCCTATTGCGGCCCCAGTATCCATGGCGGCCGCAATTGCACCCCCAGTAGCAATGGCGGCCACTATTGAGGCCCCAGTAGCAATGGCGGCCCCTATTGCGGCCCCAGCAGCTATGGCGGCGCCTATTGTGGCCCCAGAATCAATGGCGGCCCCTATTGCGGCCCCAGCAGCAACAGCGGCCCCTATTGCGACCCCAGCAGCAATGGTGGCCCTTATTGCGGCCCCAGTAGCAATGGCGGCCCCTATTGCGGCCCCAGTAGCAATGGCGGCCCCTATTGCGGCCCCAGTAGCAATGGCGGCTCCTATTGCGGCCCCGGCAGGAACAGGTGGCCCTCATTGCGGCCCCGGCAGGAACAGATGACCCCCATTGCGGCCCCGGCAGGAACAGGTGACCCCCATTGCAGCCCCAGCAGGAACAGGTGACTCCTATTGCGGCCCCGGCAGGAACAGGTGACCCCCATTGCTGCCCTGGCAGGAACAGGTGACCCCAGTAGCAATGGCGACCCCCATTGCGGCCCCAGTAGCAATGGCGACCCCTATTGCGGCCCCAGTATCAATGGCGGCCCCGGTAGTGATGGCGACCCCCTTTTTTGGTGGCCCCCGTAGTAATGGTGACCCCCACAGTGGCTTCGGTAGTAATTATTGCAGCCCTGGCAGTAACAGGTGACCCCCATTACCGCCCTGGCAGGAACAGGTGACGCCCATTGCGGCCCTGGCAGGAACAGTTGACCCCCATTACGGCCCCGGCAGGAACAGGTGACGCCCATTGCGGCCCCGGCAGGAACAGGTGACCCCCATTGCGGCCCCGGCAGAAACAGGTGACTCCCACTGCGGCCCCGGCAGGAACAGGTGACCCCCATTGCGGCCCCGGCAGGAACAGCTGACCCCCATTGCGGCCTCGGCAGGAACAGCTGACCCCCATTGCGGCCCCGGCAGGAACAGGTGACCCCAGTAGCAATGGCGACCCCTATTGCGGCCCCAGTAGCAATGGCGACCCCCATTGCGGCCCCAGCAGCAATGGCGGCCCCTATTGCGGCCCCAGCAGCAATGGTGGCCCCTATTGCGGCCCCAGCAGCAATGGCGGCCCCTATTACGGCCCCAGTAGCAATGGCGACCCCTATTGCGGCCCCAGTAGCAATGGGGGCCCCTATTGTGGCCCCAGTATTAATGGCGGCCCCGGTAGTGATGGCGACCCCCTATTTTGGTGGCCCCCATAGTAATGGTGACCCCCACAGTGGCTTCGGTAGTAATTATTGCAGCCCCGGCAGTAACAGGTGACCCCCATTACAGCCCCGGCAGGAACAGGTGACGCCCATTGCGGCCCCGGCAGGAACAGGTGCCTCCATTACGGCCCCGGCAGGAACAGGTGACGCCCATTGCGGCCCCGGCAGGAACAGGTTACGCCCGTTGCGGCCCCGGCAGGAACAGGTGAACCCCATTGCGGCCCCGTCAGGAACAGCTGACCCCCATTGCGGCCTCGGCAGGAACAGCTGACCCCCATTGCGGCCCCGGCAGGAACAGGTGACCCAAGTAGTAATGGCAACCCCTATTGCGGCCCCAGTAGCAATGGCGGCCCCTATTGCGGCCCCAGCAGCAATGGCGGCCCCTATTGCGGCCCCAGCAGCAATGGTGGCCCCTATTGCGGCCCCAGTAGCAATGGCGGCCCCTTTTGCGGCCCCAGTAGCAATGGCGGCCCCAGTAGCAATGGCGGCCCCTATTGCAGCTCCAGTAGCAATGGCGGCCCCAGTAGCAATGGCGGCCCCTATTGCGGCCCCAGTAGCAATGGCGACCCCCATTGCGGCCCCAGCAGCAATGGCGGCCCCTATTGCGGCCCCAGCAGCAATGGTGGCCCCTATTGCGGCCCCAGCAGCAATGGCGGCCCCTATTACGGCCCCAGTAGCAATGGCGACCCCTATTGCGGCCCCAGTAGCAATGGGGGCCCCTATTGTGGCCCCAGTATTAATGGCGGCCCCGGTAGTGATGGCGACCCCCTATTTTGGTGGCCCCCATAGTAATGGTGACCCCCACAGTGGCTTCGGTAGTAATTATTGCAGCCTCGGCAGTAACAGGTGACCCCCATTACGGCCCCGGCAGGAACAGGTGACGCCCATTGCGGCCCCGGCAGGAACAGGTGCCCCCATTACGGCCCCGGCAGGAACAGGTGACGCCCATTGCGGCCCCGGCAGGAACAGGTTACGCCCATTGCGGCCCCGGCAGAAACAGGTGACCCCCATTGCGGCCCCGGCAGGAACAGCTGACCCCCATTGCGGCCTCGGCAGGAACAGCTGACCCCCATTGCGGCCCCGGCAGGAACAGGTGACCCCAGTAGTAATGGCGACCCCTATTGCGGCCCCAGTAGCAATGGTGACCCCCATTGCGGCCCCAGCAGCAATGGCGGCCCCTATTGCGGCCCCAGCAGCAATGGCGGCCCCTATTGCGGCCCCAGCAGCAATGGCGGCCCCTATTGCGGCCCCAGCAGCAATGGCGGCCCCTATTGCGGCCCCAGTAGCAATGGCGGCCCATATTGCGGCCCCAGTAGCAATGGCGGCCCCAGTAGCAATAGCGGCCACCATTGCGGCTCCAGTGGCAATGCCGGCCCCAGTAGCAATGGCGGCCCCTATTGCAGCCCCAGTAGCAATGGCGACCCCTATTGCGGCCCCAGTAGCAATGGCGACCCCTATTGCGGCCACAGTAGCAATGGCGACCCCTATTGCGGCCCCAGCAGCAATGCCGGCCCCCATTGCAGCCCCAGCAGCAATGCCGGCCCCCATTGCGGCCTCAGTAGCAATGGCGGCCCCTATCGCGGCCCCAGTAGCAATGGCGGCCCCTATTGCGGCCCCAGTAGCAATGGCGGCCCCTATTGCGGCCCCAGTAGCAATGGCGGCCCCTATTCCGGCCCCAGTAGCAATGGCGGCCCCTATTGCGGCCCCAGTAGTAGTATTAACCCCAGAGTAGACCCAGCAAAAATATTAACCCCCCCAGTAACATCATTACCCCCCCATTAATAACATTAACCCCCCTAGTAATATTAACCCTCCCCCAGTAAAAACATTCACCCCCCCTAAATAATATTAACCTCCCCAGTAACAACATTAACCCCCAGTAACATTAACTCTCCCCCAGTAAAAACATTAACCCCCCCCATCCCCCAAGTAACATTAACCCCCAGTAATAACAATAACCCACCCCAGTAATAACATTTCACCCCCCCTAGTAACAACATTAACACCCCCCCAGTAACAACAATAACCCCCCTCCCAGGATCAACATTAACCCCCTCCCCAATCCATATACTTACCTCCTCCCCCTACTGGTGTATCTTGACTCCACCAGGAAGCTAGGGGTGTGACAGTGCAGGGATGTAGGAACACCTCTGACACACGCCTAGCTCCTGATTGGCTGCACCTTCAGGTCCTTTAGCAGCATCTTGCATGTCGGGGCTGTTCCTCTGCTCGGTCTCTGCTCCTGGCAGCATTCCTCCAGCTCCTCTACCAGGCCCTTGCATGTCCCCACTACTAATGTGATTTACAGCCAGAGAGCCAAGGCACCCCTGGCATCCTCTCACGGCACCCCTGGCATCCTCTTGCGGCACCCCGGTTGGGAATCACTGCTGCATGGTATCTGGACAGTAAGTGTAGCGGAGCAAGGGACCCTCCTATGTCATACTCGTCCATTCAGTGCTTATAACAGGATATTACATCTACAGAAAGAGAATCTGTCATGGCACCCCATTCCGCTTCCTGGTTTGTGGGTGGGTCCGCGATGATGTCACAGTATCAGCTTCAGATCACATGATGCTTACACCGGCGCATGTGCAATGTCATACAGAGACTAGATGCCTAAGAAGTAACAGATCTCATCTCCCTGTGGGCTGATTGGCTGGGATGACAGACAAGCCTTCCAGCCAGTCTGTCAGTGACCTCTTTTAGGTATTTAAAGGGATTCTTAGCAGAATATCGAAAATTAGCAGGCACCAAAGTGCAGTGGCCCTGAACACCTATTCCTGGCCCCTCCATAAATGTCATACATTTCCGGTCTTTTGTGTAGATACACATAACAGGAAACCAGACATTTTGCACAGTGTATCGCAAAGCTGGAGCAAGTGAAGGGTTAGGCCGGCTGCACACGGCTGTGACGGGCTCCGCGGCGGAGCCCGTCACGGCGCCCCCCAGAGACTCCAGTACTTATCTGCGGATCCGGCGTCCTACGTCCCGCATGTTGTCACATGACACGCCCACAGCGTCATATAATGCGGCGGCGGTAGGCGGGGAAGCGGTTTCACGCTATCTTCCGCTGTGCTACAGCGGAAGATAGAGTGACGGACGGCTTCCATTGATTGCAATGGAAGCCATCCGCGCGTACACCTGCGGCAAATAGAGCATGTCGCGGGTGAGGTCGGGTGATTTCATGGTGCGGAATTCCACACCATGAGCATTGAGCTATTAGGTTCAATAGAAATCCGTCTGTGGGAAGGAGCCCTTAATGTCTGCATGTGGCTGGGATATGTCTGCAAAAGTATCAATGTATGTCCTGTCACGTGGTATGCTAGAAACTATAAGTATGAGTGATCAGGGTGTGGTAAAAGTAGTCCATCACAGGGTTCATCATCTTCAACGGTAGAGAAGAGTAGAGTGCCGGCTACATGGGGGTAACTTTAACCCTCATGTGGTGAAGAGTAATAGAAGAGGAAGAGCGGTTTCCTGGGGACCTCAGTTCCAGGAACCATTAGAGAGAGTAAGAGAGCGAGAGGAGTGAAGAAAGTGGAGACCACCGTGCAGAGGTACTTCAACAATTGAGTGTCTGTGGAGAGGTTGCCCCTTCCCCT
This sequence comes from Eleutherodactylus coqui, assembly GCF_035609145.1. Lineage (NCBI taxonomy): Eukaryota > Metazoa > Chordata > Amphibia > Anura > Eleutherodactylidae > Eleutherodactylus > Eleutherodactylus coqui. The sequence continues at coordinate 42,324,593 of NC_089841.1, forward strand.
TCCAGGAGCAGTACCATACAGATAACGAGGACTGCCTTGCCGATATCATCCTGAGCCTCCTCTCTGAGAGTGTCCCCTTCCCAGGAGCGGTACTATACAGATAATGAGGACTATAGGACCGGCATCATCCTGAGTTCCCTCCCTGGCCTCCCTGTCTTGCCTGCATCGGTGTGTTTTATTTGTCTAGTGTTAAAGTAAAGTTTTGCCCAGCCCTGACCGTTCCTGAGGTACTGAGGTACTTAAATACTACATCGTGTGTGGACTCTCTTTATTTCCACCGACACTCATTCCGGTGAGGGAGGAACAGTGGCGTCACGTGACAACCTGAAATTTCACCACATGTATATAGGCCATTCCTATCCTAGGGGTGTCCGGAAGAGGCCCAGTGATACTCAGGCATTTTCCAGACATTAACCCATTCATACCTGCAAACATGCAATACACATAAATCTGATGCAATGATATAAGACAATGCACAAGACAAACATAAAAAATGTATTTTGAGGTGCTGGAGGGGACCCCTAACTCTGGGCCACTACATGTGTATGAAGGAAACGCTATATAACTTCAAATACTCACTTTTATTCTTGTACATTCATGTACACTGAGGTTGAGGTGTGTACATTTCGACTTTAGTGACGCATTGCGAATACGCCAGAACCAGAGCGTTGTAAACTATTATGCTGCTTGAGCTGATGTGAGTGGCTAAAGCGAAGAAGGGGGTGTGAAGAAATGCAGGACTGAGTGACTTGGGGCACTGGGAGCCCACCTCCGTGACTCACTTGAGACTCGTCATTTTACATACAGGGTGCCAAAGCATAAAAGTCAGCATATACCCTTATTTTTTTGTGTGATTTTGCTCCTTTCTTGTATCTTTGTCAGGAGTTCCCTGTGTGATTACTGCATCTATCTCTTTTGATGCATTCTTGGTACTTTTTTTCTCTTTCTCACTCCATCTAGAGTCGTTCCAGGGAAGCCCCAGGTTCCTGTTGCGGGGTTGTCCTTTTGAGGGTGGATACTCCTCTTGATAGCCAGGTTCGTCCACTTGTAGATTAGGGATAGATCCGGATTTCTTTGGCCTTTGCCTTGGTATATATCCTGTATCGTTGTCCTTAGTTTTTGTGGTTTTTGTTTCATCCTTGTCGGATGTGGCATTGTCATCAATCTCTTGAACTCCTACAAAACAAATAGTGGAACCCCTGAAGTAATGCTTCTGGCCTTACAATATGATTTTCAAAGTAGGTGCAAAAATACTTGAATTTGCTGAGACTTGCTGCTAGGATAAAGGCAGAGAGAGCTGCATTATTTAGTCTGGACCCCTCTTCCATACCTCCTATGATTTATGGTATGTTTTCTTTATGCACTGCAGAAATATAGAAGAGTACACACTTGGTTATGTATTAGGGAATTGTGTGGCTCCTGTTACCATTATTAGGAGCATTGTGACAGGCTCTTGTAAGACATGTAGGCATCTATCAGACAGGACTTCTGTGCTGTCTCTACTTCTGCATTTTGTGGCCAGAGTGCAGTAGGGACCACTGGAAGAGATTACTTAATATTTGTGCATCAAAGAAGAAATTGCTGATTAAGTACATTATAAAATATTAACCTAAGCAAGTTCTGTGTCATAGTCATGGAGAAAGGGAACCAGAGGCAGAAGGAATACACAGTGGAGTTCCCAAGATGACAGCATCCCTGGGCCTTTCTTTAACCACTTAATGACGTGGCCCTTTTTTTTGCATTTTCGTTTTTTCCTCCCCCCTTTTAAAAAATCGTGACTCCTTTGTTTATCCATTGATTTAGCTGCATGAGGGCTTGTTTTTTGCAGGACGAGTTGTATTTTTTAGGGGTGCTATTTAATGTACCATATAATGTACAATAAAACTTTTAAAATTACTAAGTGGAGCAAAATGAAAAAAAAAAAGACATTCCGCCATCTTTCAGTGCATTTTGTTTCTACGGCACACAAACTGCAACAAAAATGACCTGATAACTTTATTCTATGGGTCAGTGTGATTACTACGATACCAAACATTTTTTGCTGGACTACTTTTATTTTTTTTCAAAGACACTTATTTTTTAAAATTATTTTCTGCCCCTATCTTCTGCGGGGCAAGTTTTCTATTTTTCCATCGACATAGTTATGTGAGGGCTCATTTTTTGCGGGACGTCCTGTAGTTTATGTCGGTACCATTTTGGAATACATACGACTTTTTGATCGCTTTTTATTGCGTTTTTTCTGAGAGACAGGGTGACTGAAAAGCGCATTTCTGGTGTTATTTTGTTTTTTCGGCCAACGTTCACCGTGTGGACTTTTATGGATGTGATGATACCAAATACGTATTTTTGTTTTATGATTTAGATTTTTTTATTATAGATATGGCAAAAGGAGGGTGATTTAAACTTTTTTATTCTTTTTGCCATGCAGGATAGATACGTGAATTTTTACGTTATTTTTTTTTAAAGTGGGCAACTTTTACGACTAATTATTTAAACACTAGCATATCTGTCAGTGAGCTCCTCTGACGGCTCAGTTTCCAGTCCTTCTCTCCTCTCCTGAACAAACTTTTAAGCCGACTTATAACCAAATGAAAGTTTATTAAAGTTTTTAGCTGCTAACTACTGACCCATCTGTAATCTCTCTTTCATCTCTAAAACTCCTAAAATGCTTGTGTACTCTTGTCTAATTAGCTGTTTCTCTTCTCGACTGCTGACAAACTGGTTTTCATATTCTACAAAAACCATCCTTACTAAGTGTCAAACGGTCTTCTGACAATTAAATCAAATTGTGACAACTCTCCACTGACTCTCCTGGACTCTACAGCATCTGACACAGTAGATCACCAACTCCTCCATATGCTTCACTCTCTTTGCCTTCAGGATACCGCTCACTCTTGTTTTTTTTCGTACCTCTCTGACCACTTATTCAGCATTATCATTTGTCGTCTCTACTTTTTCTCTCCTTCCCCTTGCTGTTGGGGTTCCTCAGGGTTCGGTACGAGGTCCTCTACTCTTTCCTCTCTATGCGACCCCTGTTGGACAAAGTGTAGTGGCCCAGAGTTAACAGGGCCCCTCCATAAGTATGAATATATTTGTCTCGTGCAATTGTATTGTCAGTGTCTTCTATGTGTGTGCATTTGATGTGTATTGCACCTCTGCAGCACTGAATGGGTTAATGTCTGGGTTATGTCTGAGAAATGTATCTTGTTGTGTGTCAGGTGATCGTGTTATATATGTGTATGCAAGGGGCAGTGCAAGGGTCTTCTTCTTGGCCTTTGTTCTTGTCTTATCCTTCTTGAAGAGAGCAGGTTAGGAGAGTTTGGAGTCGGTCTGCAAGTTGGTCTGAGAGTAGTCTTGGGAGGAGAAGAACTTTCTTTGAGCAGGAGAAAGTGTGCCTAGTCTTACGAGGATACCCAAGTTGGAACAGGCTGAGCGATGGCCTGCTGTTTGCCCTGGGACCAATTCAGCCAGGCCCCCTCGGTGTTAGGATGGAGAACTGAGAGAGAGAGAGTGAGAGGAACCACCAGGCAGCGCTGAGTGTGACTTCTAACTTTGAATGTGTACCGGTAGAGAGCTGGAGAGAGAGTAAAGAGAGTGGCCGGGAGCAGAACCCCACAGATAACTTGGACTGTGGATTCGTCTGCCATCCTGTGAATCCTCCCTGTCACATTACTATTCTGTTTACACCGATGTCCTGCTGGCTGATGCAAAGTTTGTGAACTGTTAACTGTTTACTCAAGTAATCGTGCTCTACCGACTGTACCCGGTTTTGCTCAGAAAGTTATCCCTGTGTGTGGACTATTTTATTCCAACTTCTGGATTCATTGCAGAGGACAGAACGGTGGCGTCACAAGTGACAAAGGACTCTAAGATAAACCGCGGATTAGGTTTTCCCTGTGAAACTCCCCCAGCAGTAACTTGGTCGGGTCCCGTGCTACCCCCAGGGAAGGAGATGGTAGAGCCATAGCAGGGTAGGCCTCAATCTACCCTGCTATCTCCTCGGCTGTGGGCCCGCTCCTGGAACGCTGCAAATGTAACAGCAATTTGGCTTTCAGTCCCATTTCTACACTAATGACACCGAATTATATACCTCTTCTCAATACATCACACCCTCACTACTACAAAACGCCAGTGATTGTCTGTCCGCTGTCTCTGACATCATAGAAGTTGGAAGGGACCTCCTGGGTCATCTGGTCCAACCCCCTGCTCAGTGCAGGATTCACATCATGTCATCTCTGACACTGAAGTTTTCAAAAACTCAGCTTGTGTTTCCACGTTCTACTGACTGCCATAAATCTGATACTTCCACCTCAGTGTATGGTACTACCATAACTCCTTGGCAGCATGCCTGTTGGTTTGGGGTTATGTTCGACTCAAATCTTTCTTTTACTCCATATATTCAATAATTTTCTCGCTCATGTCACCTGCTCCTCAAAAACATCTCTCCAGAAATAGCCTGTTCCTTACTATGGAAACAGCAAGAAGTTATTGCCCCGCTTCCCTGAAAAGAAGACCTACCCGAAAATAAGACCTAGCATTATTTTTCAGGATTTTTGAGGATACAGCATAATTTTTCAGGATTTTTGTGGATGCTTGAAATATAAGCCCTACTCCAAAAATAAGCCTTAAATACAGCTAGTAAAAAAGGCAATTTAAATAGTGTCCAGGCAGCTATATATGTAAAAAGTAAAATCTTTTGGAGCAAAAATGAATATAAGACCCTGTCTTATTTGGGGGGAAACAGGGTGTTACTGTCAGGATGTACCGCTTCCCTGGTTTACCTTGAGATCAGGCGCTGATATCACACTCGTGGTACTCTGTCCTTCTCCGCCTTCCTGGTGTCTACATGTTGGATGCATGCGTACTCCTGCCCCTTCTCTTAACCGATAACGCTATATGACGGAATTTTACGTGCTTGCTGCGGGGGTTCTTAACGCACACGGATGTGAGTGGCATGGGCTTAGAAGCTGAGCTAGCACTATCCCACAGTGGGAGCCGGCCTCCCACTGCAACAGCGGGAATACATAAGAACAGCAATCACCACTTTTAACCTCCTACATGCCGCAATCTATGTAGATTATGGCATGTAAAGGGTTCACAGATAGATCACATTCCCTCTGTAGTGGCCCGAAACACCTATTTCTGGCCCTTCCATATTTGTCCTACATGTCGATTTTGACTGCTTTTTGGATGGAATTTCTGTGGAAAATTCTGCAGCATTTTCGCATCCAAAAAGCAGTCAAAATCTGCACCCGGTCTATTTTGAAACAGCCCTGCCCATTTCCGCCAAATGTAAACATATGCCAGCGGTAATAGTGACACCCCCCCCCCCCCCCCAGCAGCCCCAGCGATAATAGTGACCCCCCCCCCCAGCGTTAATAGTGACCCCCACCCCCCATCGATAATAGTGACCCCCCACATCACAGCGGCCCCAGCGGTAATAGTGACCCCCACCCCACAGCGGCCCCAGCGGTAATAGTGACCCCCCACAGCGATAATAGTGACCCCCCACATCACAGCGGCCCCAGCGGTAATAGTGACCCTCACTCCACAGCAACCCCAGCGGTAATAGTGACACCCACCCACAGCGGCCCTAGCGGTAATAGTGACCCCCACCCCACAGCGGCCCCCAGTGCATTAGGGACACCCCACAGCGGCCCCCAGTGCATTAGTGACACCCCACAGAGGCCCCCAGTGCATTAATGACACCCCACAGAGGCCCCCAGTGCAGTAGTGACACCCCACAGAGGCCCCCAGTGCAGTATTGACACCCCACAGTGCTCCTCCCAAGACCCACATACTTACCCCCTCCTCCTCCTCCTGGAAGCTCAGCTTCTCTTCTGGTCAGCAATGGTCCCGGCACGCATATCAACTTGTTCTTCCCCACTTCTGCCGCAATAGGTAATTCCCAGCAACCTGATTGGTTGTTTGGTGAATCAGCCAACCCAAACAACCAATCAGGTTGCTGGGGAATTGCTGATTGCGGCAGAAGTGGGGAAGAAAAAGTTAATATGCTCCCGGCACAAACTGTGACGTCAGTGTGCTGCCGGATGCCTCCTCCCCCGGATGCTCTCGCGGAACCAAGTAGGAGGAGACATCGGGGGAGTGGTGAGGAGGATTCTGACTGCACACTGAAGTCACAGTGTGTGCCGGGATCAGCGCAGCTAGCAGTGCTGTTTGTGAATGCCGGCAGGGGAGCCGCAGCCCTGCTGGTATTCACAAGTGGTGAGCAGCCGATGGGGCGCGTGCCAGTAGGGAGGGCTCTGCGTGCCGCCTCTGGCATGCGTGCCATAGGTTCGCCACCACTGCACTATAGAATACAATTTATACTTATCACTCTCATCCATAAAGCTCTCCACAGTGCTGCACCTACCCTTATCTCCTTCCTCATTCATTTTAGTTTTCTGAGGACATGGCAGGTCCTCTTTCCTCACTATGATTCCTCAGTCCATTTATTTGCCCATGCTTTGAAGTCTGCACAGACCAGGCCTAGGTGTTAAGATGACTCGAAGTCTTCTCTAAGTGATAACGTCTAAGCTTTGGTCACTGTTGTAAACCATGGCCCAGTGCATCCACAAATACAATAACAAATCCTGGTCACTGGCTGATTCCAAGAGTTTATTGTCCTTACTCAAACAATTAACTCTGTTGTTACCAATCCATTTATAGACATGCACTGAATGGCCCCTTTATCGGAGACCCCCATCTAGTAGCGCGTTGGACCTCCTTTCTCATTACAAACTATTTTTTTATTCTTTATGTGCAGTTTTCAGTATCGGTGAAGAACAAACTGGAATTCCAGTCGGCTTTCTATCAGGTAAGACCAGTCAGGCTGCATGGCGATACGAGGATAAAACATTGCAGATTCTGTCATCATCGCTGTTTGCTTAACGCTATTTATGGATCTGTAAACCGTTTTCTGGCCTACGCTTTGCATCACAAAGCTGGGAACCAGTACTTCCAGTTTCATGCGAGGCTTCCACCAATCCTAATGAAGGCTTATGTGACATACCAGCTCCACTATTCATCCAGGCATTTTTTAACTCCCTTCTGCTGATTCCCGAAAGGTCAAACAAGGATAAAATAAAAGGAAAATTACAGCCCTGAAACATTAACCCCATGTGCGGGCTCATCAGTCGGCGATGTAGGAGCACCATTTTTTATTTAATGTAAGCAAATATGTTCATATAACATAAAGACTGTGCATCTAGCTAGACAGGAAAATAGCATACAGCGCTACACTGAACGGCCACTTTATTAGAGACCCCGACTGTCTCACATCATTGGTGCTTCCTTGCATGGAAATTCTCCCCGTGAGCCCAGAGTGCAGCAAAAAATCATGGATCAGTTTCAGTGTGAATCCACATTAGATGGGAAAATCCAGTGACCTGAGTGATTCCAACGAGGTCCGGTCATCGGTGCTAGACTAGCTGAGGTCGAAATTTCATTGCAAACCGCATGGAATGTTCTCATGTCAGAGCAAGAAGAGCATACAGAGAATGGCGTGATCAAAGAAAAACATCCAGCAAAAGGGGATCATGAAGACAACTCATCACCGAAGGGGGTCAGTAGAGGATGTCAGGAATAGTTCTAACCAAATAGTGCCGTATAGTCAGGAGTGGTTGCCTACAACACTAGTCCTCCAACTAACATGTCCGAATGCCCAACTTGCCATTCCTCAGCATAGATGACTATAACAGCAGACAACCACATTAATGATGTCCCCCCCCCCCCCCAATCATGACAATTATTTAACAAAAAAGCTGCAGTCAGGTCATACCTACCAACGATTTCAAAAGGAGGTGAAAACTTGCTGGGTGTTGTGGCAAATTTTTCAGGCCATACCCCTTTTACACTAAGCCCCACCCTTTGTATCCCCTCACAGTATTAGTATGACCCAATCACTGCTCCCACTCTTTTTAACCAGCGCCAGTCAAAAGTTTGGAAACACATTTACATTCCACGATTTTTCTTGTTTTTTTATATTGGAGATTCATATTGCAGACAAAGAACTATGAGGGAACACATATGGAAGTAAGTAATTAACAAAAAAGTGTTAAACAAACCAGAATATATTTTAGAGTCTTCCAAATAGCCCCCTTTTGCTTTGATGATGACTTTTCACGCTCTGGGCATTTCCTCAATCAGCTTCATGAGTGATAAATAGAGATGAGCGAGCATACTCGCTAAGAGCGATTGCTCGATCGAGAATTGCCCTTAACGAGTACCTGCCCGCTCGGGAGCAAAGATTCGGCTGTCGGCGGGGAGAGAGACTGGGGAGGAACGGAGGGGAGATCTCTCTCTCCCTCTCTCCTCTCTGCTCATGGCCGCAACTCACCTCTCACCCGCGCCGGCAGCCGAACCTTTTCTTCCGAGCGGGCAGGTACTCGTTAAGGGCAATGCTCGATCGAGTAATTGTCCTTAGCGAGTATGCTCGCTCATCTCTAGTGATAAAGTATCACTATTTTAACCCAGGAAGAAGTGCAAACATGCCTTAAAAAGATTAAAATAGACAAATCACCGAGTCCCAATGGCATATACCATATAAAAGAATTAAAGGGGTTGTCCCGCGAAAGCAAGTGGGGTTAAGTACTTCTGTATGGCCATATTAATGCACTTTGTAATATACATCGTGCATTAAATATGAGCCATACAGAAGTTATTCACTTACCTGCTCCGTTGCTAGCGTCCCCGTCGCCATGGCTCCGTCTAATTCTGCTGTCTTCTGGCGTTTTTAGACGTGCTTGCGCAGAAGGGTCTTCTGGCTTCTCTTCGGTCCGGCACGAGCGGCGTTCTGGCTCCGCCCCCTTCTACACGTCATTGCGTAGCTCCACCCCATCACGTGTGCCGATTCCACCCAATCAGGAGGCTGGAATCGGCAATTGAACGCACAGAGCCCATGGTGCACCATGGGAGAAGACCTGCGGTGCACCATGGGAGAAAACAGCAGTGCATCCCTGGGAAAGGACCGGCGGCCATCTTAGGCAGAAGATTTTTTAAAGTTCATATTTCGTCGGATCGGTGAGTAGCAAGCGGCTTAAAAACCGCTTTAAATTGCTATTTTATGCCGTGGGGGGGTGGGGGGGTTGACAGGGGTAATGGGGTAATGTAAAATTTTGATGTTTGCCGCGAGACAACCCCTTTAAGTAATATGATAGACAGACTCTTGTTTCTTATTTTTAAGGACTCCATAGTGACAGGGTCTGTTCCACTGGATTGGCGCATTGCCATTGTAGTACCATTATTTAAAAAGGGGTCAAAAAGTGAACCGGGACACTACAGGCCGGTAAGTCTTATGTATGCTGCATTTAGACTGAACAATTATTGTTTAGAAAATGGTTCAAATGAGTGAAACTGAACAATAACTGTGCAGTTTAATCACAGCCAATGCAGCTAGCTAATTGATAGAGTTCCCGTTGATTCAAGGGTATGGCCACCTATGGCATAGTTTTCGAGGCTATGTGTACATATCCAACAGTTGCTGAGTTTTTGAGCTGTCTGAAACCCATCATAAATTACTTTATGGTGTTTCACAGACTTATTGTTCCAATTCTCTTTTAACATGCCATTGGGTCCCTTCATACTAAGGATTGTCCATGACGATAGAAAGAGTCTTCCAAGCTTTCCTCAGGCTCTGAAGCTTAAAACCGTTTGCAATGACTGGCATGTATATGGGTGTCTTATCCTTCCAAATTGACTGAAGTTGCAGTTGTCAACTGGATCTGGAGTGGACCATCAAATCTCAGTTTCAAACTTTTTCTGAGATGTCTTTTGAAGACCACCTGATCTCCTAGAAGTAGTTTGTGTGGCCCCTCTTTTGAGTCTTGATCTGGTATTGAAAAGAACACATATCTATGAGTGGCTGTCAACTACTTGTGTAGCTCCTTCACATAGGATGTGAGGTCTCCATGCTGTGCCTGCAATTGCGGAGGAAAATATAGGCCTGTTACAGTGGTCTACCACACATGATCTCATAAGGTGATAGCCTCATTTTTTTATTGGGTGTGGTGCGCATTATATAGAGAGCTAAGGGATGCCAATCAGTGTCTCTACCTTGCCACTTCTCTGGGGTGGTATTGAGTATGGAACACGTGAGTGATCCCGAAACCCTGTAGGATCTGCTGAAGTATCTGACTAGTGAATTGTGTATCGCTGTGTTCTATGACCTCTGGTATACCATATCTATAGATCACTTCATTCAGCAGTTTCTTAGCCGTAGTCTTGTCATTTTTCTTTTTTTTTTTTTACAAGCTACGCTTCCAGCTAACCTGGGAAGAGGTCTATGCAAACCAACATAAATTTTCAAACACTTCACTTAGGTAGTTGTATGTAGTCAATCTGCAGTCACTGAAATGGGTAGTCTGGACATGACATCACAGCGGGGAGGTACTTTGGCAACTTTGCCTGGTTTTGTCAGGTGCAAGCCATGCATCCCTGCACAAACCTGGTCACAGCATTGTTGAACCTTGGGGCAATCCAAGCAGAAGACACAACACAATACCTCGTTTGACTGATGCGTCGGTCCATGGCTCAAATATAACATCATAAACTAAAGTGCTTGCAGGAGGCACAGGTGTTTACCTTTCGTCCAAACTTCCTTCTCATCCAGTCCCGCACACTCCTGATGCCACTCCTACCTTCCCCCCAGGGACTGGTTCCTGTAAGAGGAACAACAGAGAGATATCCACACCTGATTCAATTGCAACCAGATAGATAGTTAATATGTCCGGCGGGAGTTTGACTGCTGCCTTGACTATTGCATTCGTCCTTAGATTCCCTAGGGTCTCTGGAGTCGTTTCCTTGTTATCAGCTTGGACCTTGATAGCAGCTGTTTAGGAAGAGCTAAAACCTGATACAAGAATACGACCTCTACATTCCAGCTTGGTTTATCCGATTATCCAACAAAGTTTCTACTGCGCCACACTGATGCAAAATTGAACGCGATTCCAAAAGCATACCTTCAGTCAGTTTACACATTCCAGCAAATGCCTGCAACTCGGCCTCCTAGCCAGTTTCCACAGGGAGAAGGGAGTATTTTTAATATATCTATTATACTAAATACTCCCTTTATTGCAAAACATTTAGCCCAATGCTGCACTAGTCCAAGTTCAGCTCTGCTGCATCGTCACATAGAGGTGGGTCTGAGGGTCCGAGTCTATACTGCTCTGTTCCTTTATCTCAAATTGAAATACCTTCATTTCTCTACATCGAGACAACCAGTTTTAGGCATATCTATCTTTTCTTCCATGACCTCCTGTGAACATGTCTTTGCCCCTGCAGTCATGTCTCTGGGTCCCCAGGACCCTGACAGTTTTTCCTACCCACACTAGATGGATAGTCAGACCATTCCCGGAATGGTCTTACTAAAGGAACTTCTTAGACGTCTTTTAACCCATTGCTTCTGAAATTCCAAATTCTGTATTAAAATAGCCTGGCAGTTGGGTATCTCTCACCTTGGTCTCTCACTGTAGACCAATACGATGTACACCTATTCACACACAGATCAATCTCATAACGTGTTACATTTACTTGTACAGGTTATTCACATGCACTACCAAGTCCAAGCAGAAGCGTAGACTTCACTTCTTATAACCCAGATTCATTAGACAAAAGAGCTGTCAGGACACACATGGTCAACTGAGAACAGGCAGTACATTCTCTATCTTTGCAGTGAAAATCATGGAAAAAGGTGGTTAAAGGGGGGGGGGGCATTCCTTCTGCAAAGTATTTTATCTTTTCAACAGGGTACGTGATACACTCTAATGATATATGTTAGATCAGGAATCCCCAACTCCAGTCCTCAGGGACCACCAATACGTCATGTTTTCAGGATATCCTCTAGTAAGAACACCTGTGGCAATGTCTGAGGCGCTGACAATAATTATATCACCTGTGCAACACTGAGGAAATCCTGAAAACATTGTAGTAGACATGATGATTAGTCAGCGTTGTCGGTCCCCGAGGACTGGAGTTGGGGAACACTGTGTTAGATCACAATTTAATGCAACCAGGAGAAGCACAACATGTAAATTTAAAATTGTGAAGGCGTCTCCAAATTCTATAACAGCATCACCATAGGGAAATATCGGACCCTTATATATAACTTCAAGAATCTTTTGATCCTGCTTGTATAACAAACACTGCAAACACAGAATGGACATTGTCTGTTTATTCACACAAAGTAGATTTAGTATGTGTTTCGTAAATATATCAGTGGATTGATAATGTGGCAAGTGAAATAGAAGACTGTATCTTTTAAGCGCTGCGGAATAAGTTGGCGCTATACAAATAAATATTATTAACCCCTTAGTGGCCACCCATATGTGTTTTCACATCCTGGGTGTCTGGCCTTTATTCTACAAGGCCGTGAAAACAAGTTGGCTCTGTAGAATAAAACTGTGGGGTCAGGCTCGAGGCTTGGAGCTGTCACCGGGGGCCGTGGTGTGCCTTCCCCGGTCACGTTATCATGTTCTATGACAGTATTACCGACTGGGTTGATCAGGGAAATGCGGTGGATATAGTATATCTTGACCTTAGTAAAGCATTTGACAAAGTATCCCATACTTAATGAAAATATGACCAAATATGAGATTGACAAGGCAACTGTTAGGTGGATTCACAACTGGCTGAGTTATCGTACTCAAAGAGTGGAAGAATGTACCAAGTGTTCAACATTTTTATAAATGATCTGGAGGAGGGAATTGATCGGAAACTGATCACATTTCCAGACGACACAAAGCTACGAGGGATAGCTAACACTAGGGAAGAGAGGCTGAGAGGATTCAAAAAGATCTAGAAAAGCTTGAACAGTGGGCAGCGACTAACAGAATGGCATTTAATAAGGAGAAATGCAAAGTCCTACATCTGGGCAAGAAAAATGAAGAAAGCACATACAGAATGGGAGGAATTGGGCTAAGCAGCAGCACATGTGAAAAAGACTTGGATATACTAATAGATCATAGACTGAACATGAGTCAATAATGTGATGCAGCAGCCAAAAAGGCAAACACAATTCTGGGATGTATTAAGAGAAGCATAGAGTCTAGATCACGTGAGGTAATTATCCCCCTCTACTCTTCCTTAGTCAGACCTCATCTGGAATACTGTGTTCAGTTCTGGGCACCCCACCTTAAAAAAGACAGACAAACTGGAGCAAGTTCAGAGAAGAGTTACCAAGATGGTGAGCAGTCTGCAAATCATGTCCTCTGAGGAGCGGTTAAAGGATCTGGGAATGTTTAGCTTGCATAAAAGAAGGCTGAGAGGAGACTAAATAGCTGCCTACAAAAATCTGAAGGGCTGTCACAGTGCAGAGGGATCAGCCCTATTCTCATCTGCACAAGGAAAGACTAGAAACAATGGGATGAAACTGAAAGGGAGGAGACACAGATTAGATATTAGAGAAAACTTTCCGACAGTGAGAGTGATCAATGAGTGGAACAGGTTACCACGGGAGGTGGCGAGTTCTCCTTCAATGGAAGTGTTCAAACAAAGGCTGGACAGACATCTGTCTGGGATGATTTAGTGATACTGCACTGAGCAGGGGGTTGGACCCGATGACCCTGGAGGTCCCTTCCAACTCTACCATTCTATGAGTCTGAGGTATTTAACTGATAACGGCAGTCATGTGAAAGAGAAAAGTTTTAAAAGTTACAGTTTCATCCTCCCTCATGAATCCGATCTTACCTAAGGCTTCTAGCGATGTCCCCTGATGCAAATTTCCTGCACAGACCTTCCATCAGTTCTGCGTATGCGCAAAATGGCGGAAGCATGCACAGAAGCCAGGGAGGGCCCGGGAAATTTAAAATCTCCTTGCTCTCAGCTACTGAAGGAACTGTCACTGGAGGCCCCTGTGAGCGGTGCCCGGTCACGTGATCGCTGGTATCCAATGGTATAAAAAGGTAGCGATCCACCTTATTCAGATCGCTATCTATAATGCCTATATAATTTACAAAAAGTCACAGGGAACGCTCACTTTCCTGCAGTTCCAGGAGCAGCTTGTTGAGTGCCTTCTGTTTAAGACCACCGCACCTCAAAAAGCTTACAAGTCTGAGGAGGTGCAAAGGCTCACAGAGGGCCACTTTTTACACCCTATCCCTACCACTGAGGTAAAAAAATCCCCCCAAAAAAGTGTCGGGTTTGCAGAAACAATAGGTGGAGGAGGAAGCCCACCCCAACCAGGACTCTGTAATTACCCATGTTTTGAGACATATGACACAGTTTTACATTATTACTTTTATGTAAGATTTAGGGAATGTCAAAAAGGAGCGATTCTTTTTAGGGAGTCAATTCTTTTTATTTTTTCCTGCACAAGTGTGCAATAGGGCCTGGAATTTATTTAGTTGTCCCCTGAAAGCCAGTGAGTGTTCCCTCTATTGTAAGCCTAGACATGTGTCAAGTAAGCAGATTGGGGCTACAATGGGGTATTGCTGAACACAAAAGAACGAGTGCTATAAAATTTGGAGTGCGTCCCCCCAGTTTTTCTTGCTTGAAACAAAGAAAACTATCATGAAAGTGACATTTTTTTCACCTACTTCATAATAGTTTTTGCAAAATATTGTGGGGTCAGAATGCTCAGTACACAGCTAGATAAATAGACTAAGAGGTCTAGGGTGTTCCCTCCATTACAGGCCTAGGCATGTGTCCTGTAAGTAGATTAGGGATACAATGGGTATGTTTCTGAACACGGGACAAACAGGGCTATTCATTTTGGAGTGCATTCATATGTGTGCTGTACAAAATAAATTGTGTTTAAAATGACACAATTGACAAAAAATTGGGTCATTTGTGGGGGTTCTCCATCATTTTGGCTGCTCAAGGGCTCTACAAGTGAGCAATGGGGCCTAAAATGCCTTCAATCAAAATTTCTGCTCTGAAAGCCACCGGCTGCTCCTTTCATTTTGGGCCCCGTTGTGCATACAGACATAAGCTTAAGGGCACAATGGGTATATTCCTGAACACAGGACAAACGGGGGTATTCATTTGAAAGGGACAAGCCCCTATTCATACGTGTGCTGAACAAAAAGAACTGATTTTAAAATTACACAATTGCCAAAAAAATGAAAATCGTAATTTTTTCATTCTGTTTTGCTTGGATTCATTCATAAACTGTGGGGGGTCAAAATATGCTGTACACCCCTAGATGAATTTGTTAAGAGTACTAGTTTTGAAAACAGGGTCAATTGTGGGGATTCTCTGTCGTTTTGGCAGCTCAACGGCTCTACAAGTGGGCAATGGGGCCTGAAACACTATCAAGCAAAATTTCCCTATGTTTTTTTTCTAAAACTTAAGTTTTTCAAATGTGCTTCCACAATAAAGTCAACAGATAGACATATGTCATCAAAAATATGTACAGTATGGTTGCACATAATTGACATATTACAGTTAAAAATGTAAAAAAATTGACAATTGTTTCTAAATTTCCCCACTTCTGGCACTTTTAATAAATATACACAAATTCTATCAGTCTAAATAAAGTACACTATGAGGGAAGAAACTGTTCAATGAAAACCATTCCAGGTGACTACCTCATGAAGCTGAGTCTGAGAATGCTCAAAGTGTGCAAACTGTCATCAAAGAAAAAGGGGGCAACTGTGAAGAACCCAAAATATATTCTGGTTTGTTTAACACTTTTATTTACTAAAGGGGTTGTACCACAATTGCAAGTTATCACCTATCCACAGTTTTTAAGACTTTTAGTGTGCAAAAGTGCAAAAACCTAAATAAAAAACTATTTTGGTATCATCGTAATTGTACCGACCCGTAGAAAAAAATGTATCATATGGTTTATACCAGCAAACAGTAAAATGGACTAACTGGTTCTCACCGGTTCTACCGCACCAGTGTTGGGCGCCTCTTCCGGCCTATTGGACAGGATGGAGCTGGATCCTCCTTGAATATCAGAAAAAAAAATAATGCCAGAATTTATTTTTTGTTCATCTCACTCTGGAAGATCTGCCTTGTACATAGACAACCCATTGATTAAAATGTACACTGCGTAATTCCTCATCTCCCCTGTGGAGGTGCTGCTGGGAAACTAAACACTTACTGTCTGGTTTTCTCAAAAGATTACAGCTGATTGCTAGGGGTCACAGCAAGGGACACTTTGTAACCAGCCTATTGTCAATGGACCCTTCAAATAAGTAGGGATTATCCAAAGTGGAGAACTGATTTACCTTCTATTGTAGAAGCCAACCACACTTTGCAATAGAACAAAAAAAGGCATGTCAATCTACAGCATATTACATGAGCAAATACTAAGTAGACACTCTTATGGCTAGTGTCAGGCTATCACAGATTATACGTATGTTTGGTTATATCCCCGAATGTTATCGTGCAAAAGTGGAAAACATTAAAAATAAATACATTTTGGTATCGTCATAATCTTACTGACCCACAGAAAAAAAAATAGTCATGGGGGCGTGGCCGGCTGATGCACGAGTGAAGTCGTGTTCCTGCTCCGCCCCCGGCTCCAGCGCTCTTACACAGACCCGGACGAGGTGTAGACCCCAAGAAATCCCCGAATGGGACGTAAGAAGACGCTGGAGAGTCTGAAGAAGGCTCCAAGCAGTCAGGGAGGGAGCCTCGCAGCTTTGCTCCGCAGCACGGTGAGTTCACTAGGTGGAGTGGCCGCTCAGGGGGCTTCTCCTGGAGACTCAATGATAATTTAGCTAAAGACCCTCTATGCGCAACAGACGTTAAAAATGCGATCACAGAGTTCACTAAAGTCCACCAATCAGACCCCAAGGGGGCTCACACCCAGTGGGAAGCATTAAAATGCATCATCAGGGGTATCTTAATAGCCCACGGTGCCAGGCTCAAAAAAGAAAAAGCCTTGAATCCGTGCAAGCTTATCTTAAACTTGCAGGCCAAAGAGACATCTAACAAACGATCCCAAACAGACTCCCTCAAAGCAGAGATCTTGAGCTTGCGACAACAGATTTTGGCAATTTTAGACCAGCGATCCCTAGCCCATAGAGACAGATTGCGCAGAGGGGCCTTCGAATATGAGATAATTGTGGGAGTTGGTTGGTTAGAGTGCTCCACCCAAGATCAACCCTTTCTCATATCTCTAAAATTCAATCGGGCAAGAATTCAGGAGTTACTACTGTAAACTCTACAATATCGAAAAGCCCACATAGCTGGGCGCCCAGAATTTGACAGAGGAGACAGAGGCTTATCTCACCCTTAACACCTTCAAACGTATGACAAGCGAGGAGGTGGAGGATCTGGAGGCTGATTTCTCCTCCCACAACTTGCAGAGTTGATCAAAAACCTAAAAGTGGGGAAGAGCCCAGGACCAGATGGCTTTACAGCCAGGTTCTATAGGACGTTTCAGTAGGAGATCTCAGGTCCTTTAACGCGGCAAACTGGGGATGCCCCTTTTCGGCTCAGGCTTAGATGGCTCACATCATGATCAGACCTAGGTAGGATGCCTCGGTGTGTGGCAACTATAGACCAATTTCCCTCCTCAACATAGACATAAAATTATTCGCAAAGCTGATCGCCACTCGTCTCTAGGACACGTTTCAACGCCTAATCCAAAAGGAACAGGTGGGCTTTGTCCCAGGCAGAGAAGCCAGGGATAACATTGTCCTTGATCGCTAGAGCCAAGCACACGAACAGTCCCCTGTGTTTGCTCACGGTTGACGTGGAGAAGGTGTTTGACAGGGTCAGTTGGAGTTTCCTCTCGGCCACTCTAGATAAAATAGGTGTTGGCCCAAGAAGGAAGGACCGAATCATGTCCTTGTATCAAAACCCCTCAGCCAGGATCCGAGTCAACAGGGCCCTGTTGAGCGCCTTTCAAATAAAAAATGGAACTAGACAGGGATGTCCTTTATTCCTGTTCCTATACGTCCTAACAATGGAGGCACCGGCAAATGCGATTCGACAAAACAGTTCTATTGTAGAGCTCTGCATAGGTGGCACCAAACATAAAATGGTGATTTTTGCGGATGATCTCCTGCTTTATTTGTCCAACCCTCGCATTGGTCTCCCAGTGATCTTACAAGAGTTTCAGAGCTTCGGACGATTAAGCAATTACAAAGTAAACACCCAAAAGTCGGAGGTGCTAAACGTGTCGTTGTTGCAGACCGATGTGCCTCAACTAGAGGGGCAGTTCCCTTTCCGGTAGAAACTCTCCTCTATAACATATCTTGGAACACGACTCCCTGCAGATATCTGTCAGGCACTTAAACTAAACTATGAACCCTTCCTTTTGAGCCTGGAGAGAGACCTGAACAAGTGGAAGTCTCTATATCTTTCCTGGAGTGGGAGGGTTACCGTTATCAAAATGGACTCTTTGTCTAAGCTCCTCTATCTAAGTCAGACTGTCCCAGTGAAACTCCCCATACCCTTATTTAAAACGAATGCGGTCCCTTATCACAGCGTTCGTCTGGAGAGGGAGGAAGCCACAGATGTGCTTTTCACTGCTCATGGGAAACAAGGAGAGGGAAGGCTTGGGACTGCCCAACTTTACTCTTTATTATAAAGCCAGCATTGCCAACTGTGTACTTGACTTACTTAAATGAGAGAGCTCAAAGCTGTGGGTGAAAACAGAACACACTTTAGTACCGGGGTCGTTGCGTGGGGCAGCCTGGATTCCACCTAAATACATCAGTTTGATCCCTAATACTCGCCATTCCTGGGTCAATTACTTAAGGCTTGGTCAGAGTTAGCATCAGGTAATGGCCTGGTGTCAGGACTCCTTACACCCCTGATCTCCAATCCGCAATTTGAGGCCTCCATACGAGGGCCCCCCATTCTGGAGCTGTCGCCCTTCCCACTGCCTCGTGTACGGCATGTGGTGTCAGGAGCGGGCCTGAAGCCCCTGGTGGAGATCATGAGTGGTGGGGGCCAAACTAATACTTCCAACTAAGGGGTTTTGTGGGGTCCCTGACCCCCCAGGTGTATCTTATGGATCACCTTACTCCATTTGAGCAAATTTGCATGTCTTTGTCCTCACAGAGGCCCTCGATTTCCATTCTCTACAAATTATTGCTGAATTGGGAGTCGGAGGACCAGATGCCACCATACGTGGAGGCATAAGAGAGGGAGTTGGGACAGACTGGGAGAGAGCCTGGGTCCTCTGTCACAAAATCTCACCTGCCTGAAAAGCGCAGGATCTAAATTTTAAAATCCTATCCCGGTGGTATAGGACTCCAGATCCAATACTTAAAATCTTTCCCCAGACCTCACCCACCTGTTGGAGATGTAATAATGATAGGGGAAACATGTCTCACATTTGGTGGAGCTGTCCCGATGTAGCCACTCTTTGGAAGGAGGTGATGAAGGTCTATAATTGTATCTGCAGGACACATGTGAAATTGACAATAGAAATGACAAAGCTCTCAGTCCTCCCTGGACCCATCAAAAAAGCCAAAAAGGGTTTCCTGAGATTCTTTATTCTTGCAACCAGGAGAATCCTCCCAAGACTCTGGAAGTCCTCTACGCCTCCCTCAAGAACGATTCGGGCAGAGGATCTTATGCGCTTTGACGTACTAAGGGTGGGAGGGAACAACGCTCGTGAGGACTTTTACAACACATGGCAGGTCTGGTCCTCCTTCCGGCCCTCGGAGAGATTCAGATCCAGGGTGGACTCTGGTCTGCTGGTGGTTCCAACTTGAATGAGGGTGAGAACGGCTCGGAGTGGATGTCCTTCTCTTATGATCCCTATATTTCCCCAGCTGCCCTTCCCTCTCTACCCCCCTATGATTCGACCACAGTGTGTTTTCGTATTCCCTGGTCATGTCTTTGCATACTGTTTATCTGTTTTATTATTTTGCGTATATTTCTATTTCCGTTTCTAATTCTGCAGTTTTTTTCCGGTAAAGACGATGGAGGCTTTCATGAGCTTATGGTAATTAAGTAAGCACTTTTGCAGCATAATTTAGTTCATGCTTCTTACTGTAATGTGTTGAAAAAACTTTGAATAAAAGTATTTTGAATAGAGATGAGCGAACGTGCTCGGCCACGCCCCTTTTTCGGCCGAATACCGCGATTTCCGAGTACTTCCGTACTCGGGCGAAAAAATTCGGGGGGCGCCGTGGCGGCACGGGGGGTAGCAGTGGGGAGTGGGGGGGAGAGGGAGAGAGAGAGGGCTCCCCCCTGTTCCCCGCTGCTACCCCCCGCACCGCCACGCCTCTCCCCGCCCCCCAGCGCCCCCCGAATCTTTTCACCTGAGTACTGAAGTACTCGAAAATGGCGGTACTCGGGTGCGTAAGTACTCGAAACGAGTACGTTCGCTCATCTCTAATTTTGAACCTAAAAAAATAGTCACGTCATTTATGCTGTATGACTAAGGGTGTAATCACACGAATTCATTTGTGTAAGGTACTGCGCATGCAAAATTTGCATGACAAAAAACATTAAAAAATGAAGACAAAATGCTTATTTTGCCTTTCAAAAAAATGCAACAAAAGTGATCAGAAAAACACTATATACCAAAAAACTGTACCAATAAAAACTACAGCTCGTCACACAAAAGATAAGTCCTTACAGAGATCCATCCATGGAAAAATAAAAAAGTTATGGGACTTTGAATGCAACGATGTACACAAATAATAATAAAAAAAGGGTTTTATTGTGCAAAAATCTAAAAAAATAATAGGTTTGGTATAATCATAATCGTACTGACCTGCAGAAAAAATGATGATTAAAGCTGTAAAAAAAAAACAAAAAAAAAAATTTGATGAGTTTTCTCTCCTTGCCCTAAAAAAAAAATCAATAAAAGTTATACGATACATTATATGTGCCAAAAAAATGGTACCAATAAAAACTACAGTTCACCACACAGAAAACAAGTCCTCATACGTTCGCGGCGAGAGAAAAATAAAACAAAGTTATGACTTTTGAAAAGTGGAGATGAAAGTCCACGAAAAAATTGTTGCGTTGTTTGAGCCAAAATAGGCCGCGTTACTAAAGGGGTTAAGGGTTTGTACAGGACTAGAAAAACATCACTGCTTTAACCCCTTCCCACTCCAGGACGTACATTTACGTCCTGGAGCGTCGGCTTATGTATGAAGAGAGGTCGCGGGGCGACCTCTCTTTATATAGCGCGGGCGTCAGCTGTTTATTACAACTGACACCTGCAGGCAATAGCTGCAATCGGCCGTGCGGCCGATTGCGGCTATTAACCCTTTAAACGTCGCTGTCAATTCTGACAGCGGCATTTAAATCCCCCAAACGATGTTCGGGGGTCCCGTACAGCCCTCCCGCGGTGAGATCAGGGGCCTTCTGAAAGTCCCCAGGGCTGCCTTGGGAGACTGCCTATCAAGCCATCCCCGTGGGGTGACTTGATAGGCTGCCTGTCAAAAAGCAGTATGACGTAATGCTATAGCATTACGTTATACTGCAGGAGCGATCAAAGCATCGCTGGTTGTAGTCCCCCAGGGGGACTTAAAAGTAAAGTAAAAAAAAGATCAATAAGTAAAATTAGTCAGATATTGCACATGAAAAATCGGTCATGTGAATGCACCCTTACCTGTACAAACCCTTTATGGGTACCTTCACACATAGTGGAATCGGTGCAGAAAGTTAAAAACTAAAAACTGGGTCAATTTCCAAACAAAAACCATCTCAAAATCTGCACCATTGGTGTGAATTTTATTGTGAATCGGCAACAGAATTCAATTGAAAGGGTGAAATCAGCAGCAATCCACATCAGCGTATGAACACATCGTGCAAGCGACAATCTAAGGGTTAAAATAACAATTCTCAACTGTCCCATTCCCCCACTGATCCACCTGCGCTGTTGCAGATGAGCGGGAAAAACACTGGAGCATCTGCATTGGATTTAACAAGCGACTGTCTTTTCTGTTAATATTGGGCTGCAGTTCCAAAGGCACTCGGGTAGTGTGGTGTCTTTAGCCACAACACGTCTCATGTCCTACTGCCTGGCCCTTGCTCCCAAACCTCAGTGTATTAGCGGCAGTAACGATCTTCCTTCTTCCCTACTCCCAGGACTGCTGCACGGCATCACACGACTCCTCCACCCTCTCCTGCTCTGCAGTGTCTGGTTCCATGATTAGTCCTTAAACTGCACAAAAAATGCATGAGCCAGCACCGGGGTTTTTATGCCGCCTGAAATTGAACAAATGAGGACCCCACAATTCTCATTAGTTGTTCAGTTATTCACCAGCGTTTCAACTGAATTATTATTGTTCAGTTTTGCCTGTTTGAACCGTTGTCTAAATGATTATCGTTCTGTTTAAACTGGGCTTAACCGTTCCTCATGGGACATTGTTTGCACACCGCTCACCATCTTGGTAACTCTTCTCTGATCTTGCTCCGGTTTGTCAATGTATTTTTTTAATTCGGGTGCCCAGAACTGGACCCAGTATTCCAGATGAGGTCTGACTAAGGAAGAGTAGAGGGGGATAATTATCTCATGTGATCTAGACTCTATGCTTCTCTTAATACATCCCAGAATTGTGTTTGCCCTTTTGGCTGCTTCATCACATTGTTGACTCATGTTCAGTCTATGATCTATTAGTATACCCAAGTCTTTTTCACATGTGCTGCTGCTTAGCCCAATTCCTCCCATTCTGTATGTGCTTTTTTCATTTTTCTTGCCCAGATGTAGGCAAGTGAAACTGAAATTTGATCAGTTTACCCTCAATTCCCTCATCTAGATCGTTTATAAAAATGTTGAACAACACTGGGCCTAGGACAGAGCCTTGTGGTACCCTACTTGAGACATTATTCCACTTGGATGTGCAGCCATTTATGACCACTCTTTGAGTACGATCGCTCAGCCAGTTCTGAATCCACCTAACAATTACTTTGTCAATCCCATATTTAGTCATTTATTAAAATAAGGATGGTGTGAGATACTTTGTTAAATGCTTTACTAAAGTTAGTCTGCGATTCTGTCATAGAAGGAAATTAGATTAGTCTGACATGACTTGTTTGTTACAAACCCATGCTGACTCTGGTTAATTACTCCATTCTCATCCAAGTACTTGAATACATGCGGTTTTATAATTTATTCAAAGTGTTTTCCCGGTATAGAAGTCAGGCTCACAGGCCTGTAGTTTCCTGGGCCCACTTTCTTTCTTTTTTGGAAGATAAAGACATTTGTCCTTCTCCAATCTTCTGGGACTTCACCTGGTGTACAGGAATTTTCAAAGCTTATGGCAAGTAGTTCAGCAATTACCTCTGCTGTTTCCTTCAGTATCCATAAACATTTCAAACAACTTAATACAGACATTGATTGGCCCACATACCTCAGATGGGACAGTTTCCATCCTAAACACATCAAAAAGTCCATTGTCTACAGCCAGGCCATCAGATACAACTGGATCTGCTCCAACCCAACAAACAGAGAGGAACATTTACACAATCTCAAAAAGACATTTATAAATCAGGGCTACCATCTTACTGGTAGCGGGTCACTGAGGGCTATTATTACTGTGAGGGGGACCACTATAGTATAAGGGGTCACCGAGGGGCATTACTACTGTGAGTGGGTCAATGAGGGGCACTATTACTGTGAGGGGATCACTGAGGGGCACTATTACTGTGAGGGGGTCACTATGGGGCACTATTACTGTGAGGGGATCACTATTACTGAGAAGGTCAACATACTATAAGAGGTCACTGACAGGCACTATTGCTGTGAGAGGGGGGGGGGGTGTCACTATTACTGTGAGGGGAAGTGGGCGGGTCAGTGAGTGGCACTATTACTGAGAGGCTCACCATATTATAAGGGGTTATTGAGATGCACTATTACTGTGAGGGTCACCATACTATAAGGGGTCACTGACAGGCACTATTGATGTGAGAGGGGGGGGGTTACTATTACTGTGAGGGGAAGGGGGAGGGGGGGTCAGTAAGTGGCACTATTACTGAGAGGGTCATCATATTATAAGGGGTTACTGAGATGCACTATTACTGTGAGGGTCACCATACTATAAGGGGTCACTGAGGGGCAATATTGTTGGGGGGATCACTGAAGGGCACTACTACTGTGAGGGGGTCACTGAGAGGCACTATTACTGAGAGGGTCACCATACTATAAGGGGCCACTGAGGGGCACTAATGCTGTGAGCGTCACCATACTATAAGGGGTCACTGAAGGGCAATATTGTTGGGGAGGGGGGAATCACTGAAGGGCACTACTACTGTGAGGGGGTCACTGAGAGGCACTGTTACTGAGAGGGTCCCCATACTATAAGGGGTCACTGAGGGGCCGTATTACTGAGGGTCACCATACTATAAGGGGTCACTGAGGGGCAGTATTACTGAGAGGGTCACCATACTATAAGGGGTCACTGAGGGGCCGTATTACTGAGGGTCACCATACTATAAGGGGTCACTGAGGGGCAGTATTACTGAGAGGGTCACCATACTATAAGGGGTCACTGAGGGGCCGTATTACTGAGGATCACCATACTATAAGGGGTCACTGACAGGCACTATTGATGTGAGAGGGGGGGGGGGTTACTATTACTGTGAGGGGAAGGGGGAGGGGGGGTCAGTAAGTGGCACTATTACTGAGAGGGTCATCATATTATAAGGGGTTACTGAGATGCACTATTACTGTGAGGGTCACCATACTATAAGGGGTCACTGAGGGGCAATATTGTTGGGGGGATCACTGAAGGGCACTACTACTGTGAGGGGGTCACTGAGAGGCACTATTACTGAGAGGGTCACCATACTATAAGGGGCCACTGAGGGGCACTAATGCTGTGAGCGTCACCATACTATAAGGGGTCACTGAGGGGCAATATTGTTGGGGAGGGGGGAATCACTGAAGGGCACTACTACTGTGAGGGGGTCACTGAGAGGCACTGTTACTGAGAGGGTCACCATACTATAAGGGGTCACTGAGGGGCCGTATTACTGAGGGTCACCATACTATAAGGGGTCACTGAGGGGCAGTATTACTGAGAGGGTCACCATACTATAAGGGGTCACTGAGGGGCCGTATTACTGAGGATCACCATATTATAAGGGGTCACTGAGGGGCAGTATTACTGAGAGGGTCACCATACTATAAGGGGTCATTGAGGGGCCGTATTACTGAGGGTCACCATACTATAAGGGGTCACTGAGGGGCAGTATTACTGAGAGGGTCACCATACTATAAGGGGTCACTGAGGGGCAGTATTACTGAGGGTCACCATACTATAAGGGGTCACTGAGGGGCACTAATGCTGTGAGGGTCACCATACTATAAGGGGTCACTGAGGGGCAATATTGTTGGGGAGGGGGGAATCACTGAAGGGCACTACTACTGTGAGGGGGTCACTAAGAGGCACTATTACTGAGAGGGTCCCCATACTATAAAGGGTCACTGAGGGGCAATATTGTTGGGGGGGATCACTGAAGGGCACTACTACTGTAGGGGTCACCATACTATAAGGGCTCATTGAGGGTCACTATTAGTGTGAGGGTCACCATACTATAAGGAGTCACTGAGGGGCACTATTGCTGTGAGTGAAGGAGGGGGGCACTGGGGGGCACTATTACTGAGGTCACTATACTATAAGGGGTCACTGAGGGCCACCATACTATAAGGGGTCACAGAGGGGCACTATTGCTGTGAGGGTCACCATACTATAAGGGGTCACAGAGGGGCACTATTGCTGTGAGGGTCATCATACTATAAGGGGTCACAGAGGGGCACTATTGCTGTGAGGGTCACCATACTATAAGGGGTCACAGAGGGGCACTATTGCTGTGAGGGTCATCATACTATAAGGCACAGGTGTCAAACACAAGGCCCGCCGCCTCATTTTCTGTGGCCTGCCGGCTGAGCAGTAACTTCCCTCACTCCTCCGTGCTGCTGACAGTAGGCAGTCTGCTCTCGGCTTGTTCTGTCTAGTGCAGACAGTAATAGAGGAGTGCCGATAGCAGACTGACAACGGCCGCGGAGGAGGGAAGAAGAGTGCAGAGAGCATGATCTCTGCAGCAAGAAGAGCGACGCTGAGGAGGAGCAGCTGCAGGGTGGGATCCGTGTGTGTGTGTGTGTGTGTGTGTGTGTGTGTGTGTGTGTGTGTGTGTGTGTGTGTGTGTGTGTGTGTGTATGTAATATATCTATGTGTGTGTGTATATAATATATATCTATGTGTGTGTGTGTGTGTGTGTGTGTATATATAATATATCTATGTGTGTGTGTGTGTGTATATATCTATGTGTGTGTATATATCTATGTGTGTATGTGTGTGTGTCTGTTTGTGTATATATATATATATATATATATATGTGTGTGTGTCTGTATATATATATGTGTGTGTGTCTGTCTGTCTGTATATATGTGTGTGTGTGTCTGTCTGTATATATGTGTGTGTGTCTGTATATATATATTTGTGTGTGTGTCTGTACGTATATGCGCAGAATGGTGTGTGTCTGTGCGTGTGTATTCGCAGAATGGTGTGCATGTGTATTCGCAGAATGGTGTGCGTCTGTGCGTGTGTATGCGCAGAATGGTTTGCGTCTGTATGCGCAGAATGGCGTGCATGTGTATGCGCAGAATGGCGTGCGTGTATGCACAGAATGGTGTGCGTCTGTGCGTGTGTATGCGCAGAATGGCGTGCGTGTGTATGCGCAGAATGGCGTGCGTGCGTGTGTATGCGCAGAATGGCGTGCGTCTGTGCATGTGTATGCGCAGAATGCTGTGCATGTGTATTCGCAGAATGGCGTGCGTGTGTATGCGCAGAATGGTGTGCGTCGGTGCATGTGTATGCGCAGAATGGTGTGCGTCGGTGCATGTGTATGCGCAGAATGGTGTGCATGTGTATTTGCAGAATGGTGTGCGTCTGTGCGTGTGTATGCGCAGAATGGTGTGCGTCTGTATGCGCAGAATGGCGTGCATGTGTATGCGCAGAATGGTGTGCGTCTGTGCGTGTGTATGCGCAGAATGGTGTGCGTCTGTGCGTGTGTATACGCAGAATGGCGTGCGTGTGTATGCGCAGAATGGTGTGCGTCGGTGCGTGTGTATGCGCAGAATGGTGTGTGTCACTGGCCACTATGGATGACCTTATTACCAATGGGGATACTATGGGGTTTACTTTTACTTTACTGTCTTACAATTAGAATTGGCCCTTTGAAGGCAACCATAAGGCTGATGTGGCCCGCGGTGAAAATGAGTGTGACACCCCTGCTATAAGGGGTCACTGAGGGGCAATATTGTTGGGGGGGTGGGGGTGGGGGAATCACTGAAGGGCACTACTACTGTGAGGGTCACCATACTATAATGGGTCATTGAGGGGCACTATTAGTGTGAGGGGGGTCACTAAGAGGCACTATTACTGAGAGGGTCACCATACTATAAGGGGTCACTGAAGGGCACTATTGTTGGGGGGATCACTGAAGGGCACTACTACTGTGAGGGGGTCACTGAGAGGCACTATTACTGAGAGGGTCACCATACTATAAGGGGCCACTGAGGGGCACGAATGCTGTGAGCGTCACCATACTATAAGGGGTCACTGAGGGGCAATATTGTTGGGGAGGGGGGAATCACTGAAGGGCACTACTACTGTGAGGGGGTCACTAAGAGGAACTATTACTTAGAGGGTCCCCATACTATAAGGGGTCACTGAGGGGCACTATTACTGAGAGAATCACCATACTATAAGGGGTCACTGAGGGGCAATATTGTTGGGGGGGGATCACCGAAGGGCACTACTACTGTGAGGGTCACCATACTATAAGGCGTCATTGAGGAGCACTATTAGTGTAAGGGGGGTCACTAAGGGGCACTATTGCTGTGAGGGTCAACATACTATAAGGGGTCACTGAGGGGCACTATTGCTGTGAGTGGGGGAGGGGGTCTCTGGGGGGCACTATTCCTGAGGTCACTATACTATAAGGGGTCACAGAGGGGCACTATTGCTGTGAGGGTCATCATACTATAAGGGGTCACTGAGGGGCAATATTGTTGGGGGGCAATCACTTAAGGGCACTACTACTGTGAGGGTCACCATACTATAAGGGGTCATTGAGGGGCACTATTAGTGTGAGGGGGGTCACTAAGAGGCACTATTACTGAGATGGTCACCATACTATAAGGGGTCACTGAGGGGCACTACTAAAGAGAGGGCAACAATACTATAAGGGGTCACTGGGGGCACTGTTACTGAGGTCACTGTACCATAAGGGGTCACTGAGGGTCACCATACTATAAGGCGTCACAGAGGGGCACTATTGCTGTGAGGGTCACCATACTATAAGGGGTCACTGAGGCGCAATATTGTTGGGGGGCAATCACTTAAGGGCACTACTACTGTGAGGGTCACCATACTATAAGGGGTCATTGAGGGGCACTATTAGTGTGAGGGGGGTCACTAAGAGGCACTATTACTGAGATGGTCACCATACTATAAGGGGTCACTGAGGGGCACTACTAAAGAGAGGGCAACAATACTATAAGGGGTCACTGGGGGCACTGTTACTGAGGTCACTGTACCATAAGGGGTCACTGAGGGTCACCATACTATAAGGCGTCACAGAGGGGCACTATTGCTGTGAGGGTCACCATACTATAAGGGGTCACTGAGGCGCAATATTGTTGGGGGGGGGGTAAATCACTGAAGGGCACTACTACTGTGAGGGGGTCACTAGGAGGCACTATTACTGAGAGGGTCACCATACTATAAGGGGTCACTGAGGGGCCGTATTACTGAGGGTCACCATACTATAAGGGGTCACTGAGGGGCACCACTACTGTGAGGAAGGGGGGGGGGGGTCACTGAGGGGCAGTATTACTGAGGGTCACCATACTATAAGGGGTCACTGAGGGGCACTATTGCTGTGAGAGGTCACCATGCTATAAGGGGTCACTAAGGAGCACTATTAGTGTGAGGGTCACAATACTATAAGGGGTCACTGAGGGGCAGTATTACTGAGAGGGTCACCATACTATAAGGGGTCACAGAGGGGCACTATTGCTGTGAGATCACCATACTATAATGGGTCACTGAGGAGCACTATTAGTGTGAGGGTCACCATACTATAAGGGGTCACTGAGGGGCACTATTGCTGTGAGGGGTCACTGAGGGGCAGTATTACTGAGAGTGTCACCATACTATAAGGGGTCACTGAGGGGCAGTATTACTGAGAGGGTCATCATACTATAAGGGGTCACTGAGGGGCAATATTGTTGGGGGGGGGGGAATCACTGAAGGGCATTACTACTGTGAGGGTCACCATACTATAAGGGGTCATTGTGGGGCACTATTAGTGTGAGGGGGGGTCACTAAGAGGCACTATTACTGAGAGGGTCACCATACTATAAGGGGTCACTGAGGGGCACCACTACTGAGAGGGTCACAATACTATAAGGGGTCACTGGGGGCACTATTACTGAGGTCACTATAAGGGGTCACTGAGGGTCACCATACTATAAGGGGTCATTGTGGGGCACTATTAGTGTGAGGGGGGGTCACTAAGAGGCACTATTACTGAGAGGGTCACCATACTATAAGGGGTCACTGAGGGGCACCACTACTGAGAGGGTCACAATACTATAAGGGGTCACTGGGGGCACTATTACTGAGGTCACTATAAGGGGTCACTGAGGGTCACCATACTATAAGGGGTCACAAAGGGGCACTATTGCTGTGAGGGTCACCATACTATAAGGGGTCACTGGGGGGCAATATTGTTGGGGGGGTGGGTAAATCACTGAAGGGCACTACTACTGTGAGGGGGTCACTAAGAGGCACTATTACTGAGAGGGTCACCATACTATAAGGGGTCACTGAGGGGCCGTATTACTGAGGGTCACCATACTATAAGGGGTCACTGAGGGGCACTATTGCTGAGAGGGTCACCATACTATAAGGGGTCACTGAGGGGGGCACTATACTATAAGGGGTCACTGGGGGCACTATTACTGGGGGCACTATTACTGAGGTCACTGAGGGTCACCATACCTTAAGGGGTCACAGAGGGGCACTATTGCTGTGAGGGTCACCATACTATAAGGGGTCACTGGGGGGCAATATTGTTGGGGGGGGGGGGGTAAATCACTGAAGGGCACTACTACTGTGAGGGGGTCACTAAGAGGCACTATTACTGAGAGGGTCACCATACTATAAGGGGTCACTGAGGGGCCGTATTACTGAGGGTCACCATACTATAAGGGGTCACTGAGGGGCAGTATTACTGAGAGGGTCACCATACTATAAGGGGTCACTGAGGGGCAGTATTACTGAGGGTCATCATACTATAAGGGGTCACAGAGGGGCACTATTGCTGTGAGATCACCATACTATAAGGGGTCACTGAGGAGCACTATTAGTGTGAGGGTCACCATACTATAAGGGATCACTGAGGGGCAGTATTACTGAGGGGGGCACCATACTATAAGGGGTCACTGAGGCGCAGTATTACTGAGGGGGGCACCATACTATAAGGGGTCACTGAGGGGCAGTATTACTGAGGGGGGCACCATACTATAAGGAGTCACTGAGGGGCAATATTGTTGGGGGGGGAGTCACTTTTATAGCACTACTACTGTGAGGGTCACCATACTGTAAGGGGTCATTGAGGGGCACTATAAGTGTGAGGGGGGTCACTAAGAGGCACTATTACTGAGAGGGTCACCATACTATAAGGCGTCACTGAGGGGCACTATTGTTGTGAGGGGTCACTGAGAGGCAGTATTACTGAGAAGGTCACCATACTATAAGGGGTCACTGAGGGGCACTACTACTGAGAGGGTAACAATACTATAAGGGGTCACTGGGGGCACTATTACTGAGGTCACTATATCATAAGGGGTCACTGAGGGTCACCATACTATAAGGGGTCACAGAGGGACACTATTGCTGTGAGGGTCACCATACTATAAGGGGTCACTGAGGCGCAATATTGTTGGGGGGGTGGGTAAATCACTGAAGGGCACTACTACTGTGAGAGGGTCACTAAGAGGCACTATTACTGAGACGGTCACCATACTATAAGGGGTCACTGAGGGGCCGTATTACTGAGGGTCACCATACTATAAGGGGTCACTGAGGGGCACCACTACTGTGAGGAAGGGGGGGAGGGTCACTGAGGGGCAGTATTACTGAGGGTCACCATACTATAAGGGGTCACTGAGGGGCAGTATTACTGAGAGGGTCACCATACTATAAGGGGTCACTGAGGGGCACTATTGCTGTGAGATCACCATACTATAAGGGGTCACTGAGGAGCACTATTAGTGTGAGGGTCACCATACTATAAGGGGTCACTGAGGGGCAATATTGCTGTGAGGGTCACCATACTATAAGGGGTCACTGAGGAGCACTATTAGTGTGAGGGTCACCATACTATAAGGGATCACTGAGGGGCAGTATTACCGAGGGGGGCACCATACTGTAAGGGGTCACTGAGGGGCAATATTGCTGAGAGGGTCACCATACTATAAGGGGTCACTGAGGGGCAGTATTATTGAGGGGGGCACCATACTATAAGGGGTCACTGAGGGGCAGTATTACTGAGAGGGTCACCATACTATAAGGGGTCACTGAGGGGCACTATTACTGAGAGGGTCACCATACTATAAGGGGTCACTGAGGGGCAGTATTACCGAGGGGGGCACCATACTGTAAGGGGTCACTGAGGGGCAATATTGCTGAGAGGGTCACCATACTATAAGGGGTCACTGAGGGGCAGTATTATTGAGGGGGGCACCATACTATAAGGGGTCACTGAGGGGCAGTATTACTGAGGGGGGGCACCATACTATAAGGGGTCACTGGGGGCAGTATTACTGAGGGTGGCACCATACTATAAGGGGTCACTGAGGGGCACTACTACTGTGAAGGGGTCACTATGGGGCACTATTGCTGTGAGGGGTCACTGAGGAGCACTACTACTGTGAGGGGGTCACTATGGGGCACTATTGCTGTGAGGGCGTGGCTTGCCATAACAGGGACTTCCCTTCTCTGATATCTATCTGGCCGCAGTGCAATCCTGCCAGCCTCCCGCTCTACAGCTCAGCCCTGCTCCCTCCTGTCACACTGTCCGACAACGGCGGCCTCTGAGCCGCTCATCTGTCCGCTCCCACCCTACGTCACACGTCACCGACGTCATGACGCAGCGCTGGAGGAATTAGATGACGTCACCGATGGGTAGGCCCCTGAGCCCCCACTGACGGCCTCCGCACGCATTTTAACCTCTTCGCCCCCAGATGGCGCCGCCCGATGGCGCTAAACTGTACGGCTCCGCTGGTAGCTCGTGATCGGGTGGCCGTTGGGCGCCGCTAAGGCAGGTGAATAAACGGAAGAAAGGCAGTGCCGGGGCGGCCGCCTGCACAAGACACTCCGGGTCGCCGTCATACTGTTATCTAGTAGTAAGAAAAATAATCAGGCATCGCCAGGGCAGCTCACTTTAGGGTCCTTCGTAGGCGGAAGTGTATGGAAGTGCTGTATATTACTGTACGCAGAAAGCCCCCACTTCTAGGTGGCCCGTATGAGCGCCTGTTGGATTATTCTGCATGTGTACTGTGCTTTCTCGGGTGGTGAAACACTTACTCGCCCCCCGGATGAAGAGGGTTTTGCGGGGCTGCGGACGGCCGGCGCCACCCGGGAAGTAGTGCTGTGCTGGCTGGAGCAATGTGTGAGTGCACCGACTCCTTACTGCACCGCAGGGCGCGCACTCAGCTCTGCTACGCGGAGCGCACTTCTTCTCTGCTGATATCCCTTTAAAAAAGTTTCTTTTATTCTTCTAATAAGTTTGTTTTTGGTGCCTTCTGCTAATTCCTACATGGTGGCACTTATATAACCTGCTGGGCTGTTATGTAACGTCCTGCTGTGTTACTGACAGGCTGGACTCCGGGGCTCGGGGGATTTCTGCATGAACCCCAAATATAGAACTTGTCCAGAGAAGTACTTTTAGTTGTCATGTGACAAGCGCCATTGATTCAGTTGGAGCTCTCGTTAATCACTCGGCTTTTCCAGAAAAACCTAAAACTAAGAAATCGCTATGTGAAATCTTTAGCGATGTGACTGTAGGGGGCGACACCACTATGTGCATACTGGACAAGCCGTTTAAGAGCCCCTCATCTGCACTATTGGGGCGGCTCATTTTGCAGAGTGACCGTTTTAGATTTGTTTTTGTTTTACTTTAACATGATGAAATGGCAAAACCACATCAGGAGAGCTGTAAATGGATTGTGTGGGGATAAAAAAAAAAGCGAAGTAGACCGAAGTGAGCGCTGAGTTATAACACGTTTTATGTCACTTATTGTCATGTGCAGCACTTCCTGATAAATGGTACAGTTCTAAATCCTCTGTATATACACTGTACTCTATAATATAGTATACAGTAATCTCCTGTATAGTCATAGAGCTACATGATAACATTCTACTACCTGCAGCCGCCACTAGGGGAAGCTCAGGAGATTACTGTATATACATTGTACTCTATAATATAGTATACAGTAATCTCCTGTATAGTCATAGAGTTACATAATAACATTCTACTGCCTGCAGCCGCCACTAGGGGGAGCTCAGGAGATTACTGTATATACATTGTACTCTATAATATAGTATACAGTAATCTCCTGTATAGTCATAGAGCTACATGATAACATTCTACTACCTGCAGCCACCACTAGGGGGAGCTCAGGAGATTACTGTATACTATATTATAGAGTACAATGTATATACAGTAATCTCCTGTATAGTCATAGAGTTACATAATAACATTCTACTGCCTGCAGCCGCCACTAGGGGGAGCTCAGGAGATTACTGTATATACATTGTACTCTATAATATAGTATACAGTAATCTCCTGTATAGTCATAGAGCTACATGATAACATTCTACTACCTGCAGCCACCACTAGGGGGAGCTCAGGAGATTACTGTATACTATATTATAGAGTACAATGTATATACAGTAATCTCCTGTATAGTCATAGAGTTACATGATAACATTCTACTACCTGCAGCCACCACTAGGGGGAGCTCAGGAGATTACTGTATATACATTGTACTCCTATGGAGGCTCTAGTATCCTGTTGTACCGCCTCTAGCTTGGATACAAGATGTGATACGTGTGGGCAGGACGCATACAGCTTCCTCCAGCATATTGCTTCACATTTGCTGTAACTGAGTCTCTAGCAGTACATGTAATGGGCGCCGTGAGACCAAATATCCTTCAGCCAAGTGTCTGGAAATGCCTCCAACAGACACAGGGGTGTAATCCACTGGTCCCAACACCTCCCAACAGTCTGGTCAGACGCTCCTCTCTACTGATGGTCTGTTGGGGGTCCTGAGCCCGGTCACCTTGTGTGCCCTCACACATCCACTGGTCCCAACACCTCCTAACAGTCTGGTCAGACGCTTCTCTCTACTGGTGGTCTGTTGGGGGTCCTGAGCCCGGTCACCTTGTGTGCCCCCATCCACTGGTCCCAACACCTCCTAACAGTCTGGTCAGATGCTCCTCTCTACTGGTGGTCTGTCGGGGGTCCTGAGCACAGTCACCTTGTGTGCCCTCACACATCCACTGGTTCCAACACCTCCTAACAGTCTGGTCAGACGCTCCTCTCTACTGGTGGTCTGTCGGGGGTCCTGAGCCCTGTCACCTTGTGTGCCCCCATCCACTGGTCCCAACACCCCCTAACAGTCTGGTCAGAACGGCCCAGTGGGGTACAATTCATCACTACGACCATCCAGCTCCTCACATCCCAATAATGCGCCCCTCTCTAGTAACGGGGTGAAATCTCTTCTCTGCATCGTAGAGGCGTCTAGTGGCCAACAAGCTCTACACAAGCGGAAGAAGAGGTCGCTACACACAAGGAGCCTCCGAGAGCCTCTTATAGGCCAAGGGGGGAACCACGTTTAGGGCCTCCGGTGACAAGACCGTCCATCTAATCACCACAACTCTCATCATTTGCATGTCTGCCTGAGATGGAACTGCGGGACGGGTTTTGCAGCAAAATGACAACTTCTTGTAGGGGCCGGAGTGTTTTTTGACAAAGAGTGTACATTGTGCTGTATAATGTATTCTAAAATCCTGCAGTTCTCGCACTGACCACTAGGCCTTATAATAGTCTGACACTTTCTGTTCTGTAGAGGGCACTTCTCAGCAG
This sequence comes from Eleutherodactylus coqui, assembly GCF_035609145.1. NCBI lineage: Eukaryota > Metazoa > Chordata > Amphibia > Anura > Eleutherodactylidae > Eleutherodactylus > Eleutherodactylus coqui. The sequence goes on from NC_089841.1 coordinate 42,359,627, forward strand.
TCTTCTCATTATCACAAGCAGGATTGGAGTGATAAGTCACACCTCTAGACAGATAATTCAGGATTCACCAGCTCACCGCCTCTGTCCCTGCACAGGACTCAGAATACTTACCAACAGAAGTCAATTGGTCTCTTCCTTCTGAAATGTGAATGGGTCCTGTGCTCATAACCATTAGTGCTGTAGGTGTAATAGAAGAAACTAACATGGGAGGTCTCTGTCCTCGAGACCTCCCAAACAGATTTCAAGCAAGAAGTTGACCTCGTCCGGGTGCTTCACTTTAAAAATGTATTATTCCAGACTCCTAGGTTCATACAAAGAGCTTAAGTCGATTATATATTGAAACTGCAGCGCGTTTCGGAGCAGTAAATCGCCCATCTCAAGCATACTTGTTGATGGGAGATATATTGTGATACATTTCCTTTTATAGTACCTCCAGTTCTTAAAATCTCTTGATTAATCAGCATGTGATTAAGGATATAGGATTATATCTTATTACAGGACGCCTCTTCCTCCACTTGTTCTCCTGCACTGATAGCTTACTGAATTCATAAGCACACTGGAGACAGAGAGGAGATGAGTTATTGGATCACTGAGGGATTGAGTCACTGGATCACTGAGGGATCGGGTTACAGATGCTGCCCATAGAAGCCTATGGAGAAGCAGGAGACAGACACACAGATGCTGCTGTTCCTAGTCTGTGTCAGGGTTTTAGCATTAGATGCCAGCGCATCCCTCCGCAGTAACAGTAAATCACCAGTGGCCAAAGTAGTCGTTGTATGTTTAGGACTTGTCGCTTTGCGGCCATATTGGTTGGAATTTTTGAATTTACTGCTTAGAATCTAATGGGAAACTGTCAAACGCGCAAATGTGGCTCTATGAACAGGCTGCCTAGAAGGTCAACCCGCACACTTTAGCGTTCCACCATTACTGTATTTACCCAGTAAATGTCGCGCCAAAAGAGGTGGAAATGTCACGATTTTCTCATCCAAGAACCGGTATCTAATGTTTCTGTCGTCCTTGTAATACGACTTCTCTCTGTGTCTGCGCAGGGTCTTGCAATGAGGTTTTAGAAAAACTTATTTCACTTCATCCAAGTGATTTGACCTAAATGGCGCAGCATGACTTTGCTCCAGCCTGGCTTAGTTTCCCTACACCGCCGTCATCCACAAAGGTAAGGCTCTGACTCTTCCGTGTGACGCTGGTGGTGGGTGCGGGGTTTATCCTTTCCTAGTTTCTTGACTACTGTAGTCATCTGGGTGTTCTGCTTGCTCTGGGGTTGTCATGGTAGCGCCAACTGATCTGTGCATGGACTTCCTGTCCTGTGATCTCCCTTATTGTGTGGCAGGAACTAACCATAAAGCTGCTTGGATGGGTGTGTAGAGTATTAATCCTTGAAGGCCTAGTTTGCTACTTCGAGAGCCTGTAGGTGGATCTCTGCTCTGGTGAGGTCTCTACGGCACTAACGGAGTGCAGACTGCTGTAAATACAACAGAGTCGTCTGTCCGTGGGGTGCGGAGACCGAGCTCCGTGCTAACCTTAGATTTATCGTTGCAGACCGCTCTGAGTGCTGAGAAGCCTTCCGACAGCCGCTACAACGTGATCCGGAGACGTCACAACTCTTCTGATGCATTTGATGCCGCTCTGGGGCGCTCCAGTGGTGGTAGGTTTTTATTTTAGGGGTTAGATAAAAATGCTAAATCTATAACACCTCCCCTTCTGTCTATTGCACATTGTGTGCTGCTGGTCTCGTCCTAGGGGGGGGGGGGCATTTTTGGCCTCCTCAGCAGTTGTCCCCGCAGCTCCTTCATCTGTAGTCACACCACTGATAACAGAGGTTTCCGGCAGCTTCCAAACAACATAAGTCGGGGCTCGGTATATATGACCCTATATTATATGGCAGCCATAGGTGTCTGTCCATTACCTTCTCATAGGAGACACAAGAAGCAGCGGGTTCTCCGGTCAGCACTGCGCTGAGTCAATGGGGAGAGGTTTCAAAAGGCCCATTTAGACACAACGATTATCGCTCAAACATTGAGCGATCACTTTGCGCTCTGAGCGGAGGATACAGAAGACAAGTGTCCCCGCTTGTCTTCTGCATTTAACTGCTTCCCGCTCCGAGTGCCCCGCTGTTATACAGCCGAGCGCTCTGAGCGGAGGATGCAGAAGACAAGCGGAGTGTCCTCGCTTGTCTTCTGCATCCAGCTGTTCTCTGCACGGAGCGCCGGGCTGTTATACAGCTGAGCGCTCCGTGCCGGGTATGGAGAACACAGCTGGACCGCTCTGTTCTTCATACCCAGCTATCATCAGGGAGCGCAATACAGCTGAAACAATAGTATCAGCTGTATCCAGCTGTGAATCCCTGATAAGAACGCTGAAAGACGACGATGAGCGACGGGAGAACAAAAACTGCAGGATATCAGTGCAGCTACACACAACGATTATCGCTCAAAAGACGATGAGGGTATGCTATTAGGACAGACCGCAGGCATGTCCTAATAGGCGGAAATACATGGCAGCCCTGATCCTTAGTAGTGGCTGTTGTGACTAGATGGCAGCTTACACACACAGCGTCCACCAGCTGTTTATGGTTCACCTACTACATACATATATACAACCTGGGGTGCTAAGAGGTTAAAGGTGTTACTCCTATCTTATAAAGTGATGGCATATGGCTGGGATATGCTATCGTATTATGGTTGGTGGGGCCTGACCTGCGGGACCCAACTGATGCTGAGAATCTGCACCACAACCTCTCTGGCTGCATAATACGAGGGCCCGTTCAGATGGCGGATTTTTGGTCTGAATAGATTTTAAAAAAAGGAAGTGCACCACTGACCCTGTTAAAATGATTGTCCAGGACTTTAACTTTTGACCTGTCCGCAGAATAGGTCCTAAGTAGTTGATTGGCGGATAGTTCTGTACACGTTGCAGCGACTCTAGCTGGTAATGCAGGCACACCTCACGTTGAATTCAATGCAATACCAACATTGGCCACTGCACTGTGGACAACACTATCTGCTTCCTGTGCTGTCTTCTCTGTGCTGTCTTCCTGTGCTGTCTTCTCTTAGTGGACCGGATATGAGCTATCCTGAACAAAAGTTATCAGTAGTCAAAGCCCCAGACAACCCCTTTAATCCATTAAAAGGGAAAGCCCAGAAGGGTTTCTGTTTGGAGGGATTGGCTGTACTCTTAACCTTCCCCATTAATCCCATCTTCCTTCTTGGTTTCTGGGTTTAGGTAATTTTGGGAGAAAAGAAAAAAACGGTTGGCGCTCGCAAAGCAGAAATGGATCTGAGAATATAAATCACAGCGGTACACAGAACGGCACGGGCTCCCGCTCCCGGAGCGGCACTTTTCACGGCGGAAGAAGCCATGGCTTTCGCGATGAGAGTATTTCAGAGAGCGATGCAACTCATAAAGAGGACCGCGAGCGACGCAAGCAATTTGAAGCTGAAGACTTTGTACGTAATACAAGCAATGTACGCCGTTACAGGGTCAGGAAGGGAAATGGCTGCGTCTCCGTGAGGCTGGAGTCGCACAAGCCGTTCTTGGATCCAAAAGGAAGACTTTAGTATAAAGGACTTTGTTCCATTTGCTTCCTGTTGGATCCACTTCTGGCCTTGGCATCTCTGTCCTGGGTTTTCTTTGCAGGAAAACATTATAAAACTGCATTTATATGTATAATGACCGGCCCCTTTATTAGCCGCATCTTGTACAGAGTTTTGGTGAATCTGATTTCTCTGCCTCTATCACAGCAGGAAGTCGCAGCATGACCTGAAACGGCACAGACTGGCATCTTCCTCTTTCTTCACTTCTAGCTTCTCTGTTGACATACTTGTAAGCATTCAGTATGTACACTTTTTATATTCTTCATGCCCGTTTTCTGTTGTTTTCCAGCCTTCTCTGAACCCGGAGCAAGATGGCGAGTATAACCAAAACAAGTCTGTGGCTGCAGGAGTTTGGGGTGAGTCTTGTAGGGGTGACAAAAAGTTGGGGGAAAAAAATATGTACAACCAGGACTGGAGGGTCACTGTGGTGGGTAGTAATCAGATCCTAGTGCAAAAGTGGATGGCAGCGTATGCTAGGAGTTGCAGATTGGGGACTACTAGTCTATAGTCTCCCATTGCACATGCATTATGCTGCCATTAACCCCGTAATTACTGCTCATACACCTTTTTTGTGACGCTGCATCAGAAGCCTGGCACAGATCTCCTCTGCTTGGGCTTGGCTGTGTAATGACTAGCACCAACTCTAACAGTGGGGACTGAGGAAAACATTGATCCCAGTCGTTTAACCCTTTACGTGCCACTGTTAATGTGAAATAGAAGAAAAATACATTTTTTTAAACTGAAAAAGTTGCAAAAACCAACAACTTTCCTTACTTTGGCAACTGACGGGGCCCCCGTTTTTGTGATTTACTGGAGGTCTCAGTGGTCAGACCCCCACCAATCAGCTTGTTAACCCACAGATCAGCGATGATTAGTTGGAGCCGGATTACCATTTTAGGGCGCAAACAGACTTTGGCACTAAGATGTATTCATTATTGCACTCAGACTATATTTTGAGCACTGCAGCCATGCTCTGCCTGTTTATAGCATCGGGCATCTTTAGAGACGGGTTGCACCTTACAAAAACAGGTAAGCATATATTTGGTGGGTGCCTTGCTTCACTCGTTAGGAGAGATTTAAACTAGAACAATATGGGAAGGGAAGTGAAAGGCCCGGTAAAAATATACAGGTAATTAATACATTTGAGAACCTCGCTATTAGAAGTGGAAAGAAAGAACAGAGATAAAAAAGTAAGAAGGCAAATAGAGGAGGAAGAGACACCGATCACAAACTAAAATGGTTTTATACAAATGCCCAGAGCATGGGAAACAAACAAGGAGAATTGGAGCTCCGAACACAGGAAGAGAAATATGATGGTCATAGGCATCACAGAGACTTGGTGGAATGATACACATGATTGGAATACAGGGCTAGAAGGATACAACTTATTTATAAGAAACAGACCTAAAAAAAAGGAGGAGGTATTGTGTTGTATGTTAGGAAAACATTAATCTCCACAGAGATTCCAGCTTCAGAGCATGGCAGTTCTGTAGAAACTGTTTGGGTAAGAATACAAGGAGAGATCAACAGAAAGGACACCATTGTAGGCATTTACTATAGGCCACCTGGAGAAGCAGAAGATATGGAGGAACTCTTTCTACATCAGATGGCCAAGCTCTCAAAGAAGCACAACATAGTGATTATGGGAGATTTTACCGATCCAGACATTTGTTGGGAATCTCTCTCAGGTAAAAGTAATGGATCCAACAAATTCTTATCCGCTCTTGCTGACAACTTTATCTTCCAAAAAGTAGAAGAGAAAACAAGGGGATCTGCTATCTTGGACCTAATTCTTACCAACAGGGAGGGAATGGTTGAGGAAGTAAGGGTGGCTGGGACCTTAGAAGGCAGCGATCATCCTATCCTTGAATTTTGGATAAAAAGGGGAGGAAGGCCTGAGAAGACTCAGACCTCAAGGTTGGATTTCAGAAAGGCAGATTTTAATGAACTCAGAAAGAGGATAGGAAGAATCCAATGGCTGGATGATCTTAAGGACAGAAATGTCCAAGAAGGTTGGGAAATATTGTGAAATGAGATTCTCAAAGCACAATTGTTAATAATCCCGAAAGAAGAAAGAATGAGAAGCTTTTAAAGAGATCAGGATGGATGAACACAGAACTTGCACACATGTTAAAAAGGAAGAAAAATATGTTTATCAAATGGAAAGAGGGGGGAATATCTAAAGAAGAATATAATGCGGTCTGCAGAAACTGTAGGGCAAGAGTCAGAAAAGATAAAGCGAATAATGAATTGAGGCTTGTAACAGTGGCCAAAAGCAATAAAAAAGGATTTTGGGGGTATGTCAAAAGCTAAAGAAAAGTCAAAGATACTATTGGATGCTTACAAGATGAAAATGGTGAATTGGTTAAGAATGATGTTGAGAAGGCCGAACTCTTAAATTCCTATTTTGTATCTGTTTTCTCTCAGAAAGTAGATGGAACATCAACTGATCTTCCCTGTACTATTGGGGGAATAAAATAATGCAGGTTATCTATAAGCAGAGAGATGGTGAGGGAACACTTAGCTAACTTAAATGAATTCAAGTCTCAAGGTCCAGATGAATTACATCCTAGGATACTAAAGTAAGCAGCAGAGGTAATTGCTGAACCACTTGCCTTAATCTTTGAAAATTCCTGGAGAACAGGAGAAGTCCAAGAAGATTGGAAAAGGGCAAATATTGTCCCTATCTTCAAAAAAGGGAAGAAGGTGGATCCAGGAAACTACAAGCCTGTGAGCCTGACTTCTATACCGGGAACGATCTTTGAACAAATTATTAAACAGCATTTATGCAAGTACTTGGATAAAAATGGAGTAATTAACCAGAGCCAGCATGGGTTTGTAACAAACAAGTCATGCCAGACTAATCTAATTTCCTTCTATGACAGAATCATCGACTGGGTTGATCAGGGAAATGCGGTGGACATGGTATATCTTGACTTTAGTAAAGCATTTGACAAAGTATCTCATACTATACTTATTGAAAAAGTGACCAAATATGGGATTGACAAGGCAACTGTTAGGTGGATTCACAACTGGCTGAGTGATCGTACTCAAAGAGTGGTCATAAATGGCTGCACATCCAAGTGGAAGAATGTATCAAGCGGGGTACCACAAGGCTCTGTCCTAGGCCCAGGGGTGTTCAACATTTTTATAAATGATCTGGAGGAGGGAATTGATGGGAAACTGATCAAATTTGCTGACGACACAAAGATAGGAGGGATAGCTAACACTAGGGAAGAGAGGCTGAGAGGAGACTTAACCCTTTCCAATCCACTGTCTGACGTCTGAAGACATTCTGATTGTACAGGTCCAACTGTCGGTAGACGTCCGGCAGGGTATTATTACTGTATATTACTGGCTGCTCTTGTCAGGGGGCCTCCCCAGCATGTCCCATGCCGCAGTACTGGCTCTAGCCAGCAGGTGGTCCCATTGTATAATGGCAGAAAGAGAAAACCCCCTAGGAAACCCTGAATCCAAAATTAGATTGCAAACGGTTAATGGCTGTCTACAAATATCTGAAGGGCTGTCACAGTGCAGAGGGATCAGCCCTATTCTCATCTGCTCAAGGAAAGACAAGAAGCAATGGTATGAAACTGAAAGGGAGGAGACCCAAGTTAGATATTAGAAGACACTTTCTGATAGTGAGGGTGATCAATGAGTGGAATAGGTTGCCACAGGAGGTGGTGAGGTCTCCTTCAATGGACGTGTTCAAACAAAGGCTGGACAGACATCTGTCTGGGATGATTTAGTGAATCCTGCACTGAGCAGGGGGTTGCACCCGATGTCCCTGCCAACTCTACCATTCTATGATTCTACTCAGGCAAGTTGTCCTTGTTGGCTCACACGTTATTGAGTTCGCTCAGTGTGTTTTGCTGTGCTCCAGGAACTTGCAGGGTTGAAGATCACAAATATTGCAGCGTCCACAGTCTAATAGAGAGACCTGTAACCGTCCCTCCTTCTACTCTGCAGCACGGTGCTTATACAATCCTCGATGGTTACTTGATGTGTTAGTGCTCCATCTGCTGGAGCATGAGTGCACTGCGTTCCTCTAGCATCACTGCTTTAGGTCTCTTTCACACGGGCGACAGTGATATTACTGCGAGAAAATAGCAATATCTCAGCTGTGTTCTGTGCAATATCGCTGTGTTTTCTTGCGGCAATATCTCAATTTCATAGCGCTTTTTTGCTAGGATTCTCGTGGGGTCTGACTAAGGAAGAGTAGAGTGGGATAATGACCTGATGTGATCTAGACTCTGCTTCTCTTAATACATCCCAGAATTGTTTGCCTTTTTGGCTGCTGCATCACATTGTTGACTCATGTTCAGTCTATGTTCTATTAGTATACCCAAGTGTTTTTCACATGTGTTGCTGCTTAGCCCAATTCCTCCCATTCTGTATGTGCTTTTTTTAAATTTTTCTTGCCCAGATGTAGGACTTTGCATAAACTTTCGATTTGAGGGGTTGCCATATAACTGTAATAGGACTGTAGTAAGCGGCGGCTACAAAGCAGATAAGCATGTTGTAGGGGTCTTTGTGGTCTCGCTCCTTACTGGATCTCCTCTTCTTGTGCAGAATATCCTTTGAATAGTAAATCCAGACCTTCACGATTGCTGGTCATTAGGAAAGGGATGAAAGATGACTTCTCGCTGTCCGGATATCCAATCGCAACAAGTTCTCGCAATTCTGCTGTGAAGAGTGGAAGCGATGCGCCTAAGAGCCTGGAAGCCAAAGAAGCGAGTCCTACTCAGGTATAGAAGAAGGGTGACTGTTGTCAATCACAACCTCTAAGGCAGATAATCTGCACCGATGGACGCAGGTCAATCAGTGCTGCTTATCTGAGCCGCGGTGCAGTTACATGGACAATTGTACCGCATTATTTCTGTGTGCTGCGAGATGCACAGGAAAACGGCCCATTAACCCTTCCCAATCCACTGTCTGACGTCTGAAGACATTCTATTTAAGGGCTGTACAGCTCTGATGTCAAAAGACATCCGGCAGGGTATTGTTACTGTATATTACTGGCCGCTCTGTTGTTATTGGCTCTAACCAGCAGATGGCGCCATTGTATAATGGCAGAAAGAGAAAGGTCCCCTAGAAAACCCTGAATCCAAAATTGGATTGCAAAGGGTTAATTTTGCTTGTTGAATTTACATGTGCATGTTTTTGTTTTTTTTACTCATAGCAATGAGAGAGAAAAATTGCAGCATGTCCCATTCATCCCTATAGGATCAGGAAATAATAAATTGCACCGTGCTTTTTTTTTTTTTTTTTTCCTCCACCACAAAACCCATCCCGCTCTCATAAAACCCACGGGTTTGCACTGTGATATCTGTTCACATTTGTTGACTGATGTTGCACTCGCCCACGTAAGTGCACCCTCATGGGGGGATCAGCCATTATTAGACTGCGGAAAAACCTTTTCGGTGAAGCAAAAGCCCAGACAGACATGTTAGTAGCCAAAACTCAGAGGCAAAAAAGATGGTGTGGCCACCCCTAGTATGATCGCTCGTCTTAATACTCCTATCATTGGTCAGTTTTACGCTCCCGTAAATAAGCTGATCGTTTGCACTTTTACACTTCCCAACAATTGGGCCAATGTCTCAGCCAGATTATCGGGCCATGAAAAAAAACGCTTATAGAATAAACCCTTAAGGAGAATGTAGTCAGGAAGTAGTCCGGAACTTGACATTGACAGATTTGTGAAGGGCCTTTCAAGTCAGCGGAGATGATGCCAGAGCGGGTCTGTAGAGCGCCACTGCCAGCTCTAGCGTTGGTTCAAGCTCACCGATGTGAATGTCAGACCACCATGTATTGCTGGGGTCCCCTGTAACTCGTATCGTTCTGATCCGCTGCGAACAAGGTTGAATGTGGCTTCTAACCATCTTTTGATTCCGCAGGAACAGAGCTGTCTGCAGTCGGAGGAGCACAAGCTGGAAGGTCTGGATTCTTCTAATGAAAGCTTCAGCCCAAATCTCTGTGATCACTCTGACTCTTTAGATGCGTCTCTGACGTCGGTGGATGAGGTAGCTGCTTCTTTCATGTATCGCTTATAGGAGCTCCTTTATCAGGGGCCTCATGGGCAGATCAGATGCTTTTCTTTCTTAAAGGCTAGCTACACCTTTGCATCTTCATTTGAAGACTTTTTATAATTGTTTATTACATTTTTTTGATTATTTGCGGTCTGTGCTTGTTTGGTTTTCCAAGCCTCTGTAGACTGGAGGAGAGACAGATTAGCAAAACCCATCAGTGAGAGTAACCTTGAGGGGGTACATTACACAGTAAGGGATTTGTGAGACACGACAACCCAGGGGTTTTCTGCAGTGACAGGAAGAAGGCAGCACGTTGTCATTTAGTAAGTTCATGCGAGTCTTCTACACAGGAATGTACAGACTATGGAAAGCTTATATGCCATTCTTTATTACAGTCACTCCAAGTCATAAGTTGTGACTGGAGGGAGCAACCTTATTACAGAGGGCTGTATGACGGTGTTGGGAATATGCTGATCATCTGAACAGCCCCCATACTCGAGCATGCTGCACCTTCTGGTACTATTTATTTATTTTTTTATGCTTTGCTCTGCTCCAGATCATTTACCCCCTCCTACAATCAAATTAGTAGCGCTCATCTCCCACCACCTTGTCATTTGCATTAAGGAGCACATTGTATTGTAATCAACTACACCCTTCATATCTGTTCCATCACCACCAATCTATTCCCCACTAGTAAATAGTAAGGGATACACATGGGAAAACATTGGGTAGTGTTGATTAGTTGTGGAACAGAGCCTCTGACAGAGGGGAGGGGGAAGTTGAGCTTCTGTTTGCTTATAAGAGACCAGCTGATAAATGCTGGGATGCCCCCTAGCCAGAACTCTCAATGGTGGACTTGAGGTAATACAAGTATGAGGCTTTTTAAGTGCATGATATCAAAAACGCTAAGAAAAAAAAAACAGGTGCAGCATTTTCTTTTCTGCACGGACTTGGTAAGATGCGTGTATTGATCTTTCATGCACCAAAGTTTCACTGCTTTTTAAGTTATTTAGACAATGCAGTGAAATTGTTTAGTTTTTTTTATTTGTACCACAAAACCGCAGTGTTTTAATGGTTTAAAAAAAAAAAAAAAGTAACCACACTATTTCAATAAACCATCGCTCCCCCTCTTAGCTGACATGCGCATACACCTATATACCAGTGGCTTCCAAGCTGTCTTGCCTCGTCTTATTGATGTACTGGTTTCAGTTCTGTCACACGTAATTGATAAAAGATGGCGCATGTAACCTGCATAACATCTGTCACCTTTTGTATAGTTGAGCGGCTCCGGTCCTGCGGCCTGTAGGTTGCTTACAAAGCCAGGTCAAGCCAAATGTCACAGGTCATGTGACCTCTCATCAGAACACTGAATGGGATTACATTAGTTACCGGGCTGCACCTGTACCTGCAGGTTCAGCCTCACAATTATCAGGAGGATGTGAGCAGTAGCTAGGCGTCTTGGAATAGCATCCTCGAGATTTAACCCTTTCCAATCCACTGTCTGACCTCTGAAGACATTATGATTTAAGGCTGTACAACTCCGATGTTGGAAGACGTCCGTCAGGGTTCTCTTACTGTATATTGCCAGCCTCTCTGCTGTCGGAGCCTATCCAATGTGTCACCTCATGCAGTTCTGGCTTTAGCCAGTATATAGCGCCGTTGTATAACAGCAGAAAAAGAGTAAGCCCCCTAGGAAAACCAGGATAGAAATTGGATTGGAAAGGGTTAAAGCATATCTGAGTTTTAAACAAATTTTCTACCACCCCAGGTTCACCCCGCCAGCTGATTTGCTGCTATTTGCACCCTGTTTCGTGTCTAAGTTCTGATTGTCAGGTGATCTTCCTCATTTTTCTGTTTTGCCGTTTGCAATCCACTTTCAGGAAGGGGGCGTGTAGCAAGCCTAGCATCCTGCCAGTAGTTTGTGTCCTGACTTCCTTGCTCTTACTTCCCATGCTGCATTGCACTGTCTCTGGTCCAATCAGCTTTCCCAGGATGATTCAGGCATTCAGAGATATTCTGGCCAAATGAGTAGTAAACTTACTATAATGTGTGCGCACACTAAAGGCAGGAGAGGCAGAGACTGTGGTGATCGTTATCAGTGTCTGCAGATCTGTCAGCCTGCAGCCTCTGAGTGCATGGGCGATGCCTGTGAAGATAACCCCTCCTCCTGTTGCTATAGAAACATCCCTTTGTTCTTGTTACTACAGAAGCTCTGTTCCTAACAGAGAGTGGATTGCGGAGGAGCTGGAAGGGAGACCCCTAGTGGCAGCCAATTCAATCGTTATTTACAGTGATAAAGCAACAACCTTTTTAATGCAAGTATACTACAGAAGTGATGAGACTTACACAAGCCAGTAGATGAGAAAAACGTGTTTGAAAAGTTAGTGCCCCTTTAAGCACTCAGACAAGCCGTATATTTTAGACATAAATGCTGTGAAATGAGGAAAGCCGGTTCTGCGATACCGACTCGTTCTGCTGACTTCTCGCAGCTGCAGAGCCAGTTTTTGATTTCTGCAAACCCCATACAAATTTTGTACAGGACAGAAATCTCATGTGAATGCAGCCTACTAGTAAATGACTCCTAACGAACCTGCGTGTAGCGTTCCAGCCAACGACAGTCTGCGCTAATGTCTCCCTGTTCCTTTTGTCTCCGCAGGACGTGGATGATTCCAGCCTGCAGAACAGAAGAAGCACTTGTCATGAACGGGACATCAACCTAAACTTTGATCAGGGCGGCATCCCCCAGGGAAACAGAAATTCCTTCACTTCCAGACAAATCACACAGTCTTCTACCTTTTCTCAGGAGGATGTCCTGTCGAGTTCACTGGAAGCAGAGCACAGGTATTCACTGACTGCAAGCAGAGGTTGTATCCATGATTGTCTCTAAAGTGCAGCATCCAGTCCAGCGCTCTTGGGGGTTGATGTGATGGTGAATTGGGGTGACCGTGTGTGTGTGTATGTATATAATTAGATGAAAGGACCGACCGACCGCTAATTCTCCAACTTCTTGATGTCGTAGAAACATGAATTTTGGCACAAGCATTGATTATGTCATAAATAGAAAAAATTAATGGGTCCCAACTCGATTATTCAATTCTAATCAAACCATTTCCTCGACTCCCTGGTTCACATTGTGCATTACTATGTATCATTAGTCTCAGATGCTAAACCTGCTTTGATTGGACGATGTGAGCAGTGCTGGCCTGCAAGAAGCAGCATGTAGTGTCTAAGACTACCAATGCATACTAATGTACAATGTGCGTCATGTAGTCGGAGAAGTAGTGCGGCCATCTTTGTTTTCCATAACTAAAGGGTCACATTAAGGGTGGGTTCACCAATAGTCAGTGGGAAAAATAGCGCTGCATATCCTATTTTCATCTGTTTTATGCAGGGTCTGTGGAGATCGGACAGCACTCAGCTGGGTGTCCTTGTGAGGTCTGATAAGACTTGTACTTGAGCTTTTCAGGCACAACGCGCATTCCGCCTTAGACTTATCACAGATGCAGATGAAGTTCACAAATGACGAGACCTTCTTGTGACTTGTAGGTTACTGAAAGAAATGGGCTGGCAGGAGCACAGCGAGAACGATGCGACCTATGCACCACTCACCGAAGACGAGATGAGAGAGGTCCAAGCCATTAGCGAACAGGTAATCGTGGAGAGTCGGTAGATGTAACAGAGTAGCGGTCTCATGATTATCATTTCCAAGAGTCTATCACTACAGGTGGCCCTACATGTGATGTCTATGCAGTGTCTAGACATGATAATGTTGGGGTGTTTGATGAGGATGATTGAGCCTGTAGGATTTCATCATGCAGTAGACTATCCGCAGCTAGTGGGGTCTGGAGGAGTGGAAGCAGTCATTGGGGTCTAGAGGAGGAATGGGAAGCATCCACTAGAGGTTAGGAGGAGCAGTGCAGACGGTGGGGCCAGGAGGAGTGGGAGCAATCATTAGGATCTAGGGGAAGAGTTGGAAACCGCCTCTAGAAGTTAGGAGGAGGAGCGGTGCGGACGGTGGGGCCAGGAGGAGTGGGAGCAATCATTAGGATCTAGGGGAAGAGTTGGAAACAGCCTCTAGAAGTTAGGAGGAGGAGCGGTGCGGACGGTGGGGCCAGGAGTCGTGGGAGCAGTCAATTAGGATCTAGAGGAGGAGGGGGAGGCATCCACTAGAGGTCAGGAGGAGGTTGAGCGGTGCAGACAGTTGGGCTTGGAGGAGGAGTAGGGGACACAATGGGGCCTGTCTGCAACCTAAAGATGTTCGAGTTTCCATAACTTTCCTTTTGTCTGCACCTCTCATTATGTGATTCTGCTCTTATTCATTTGCCTCCTCCCTCTCTTGCCAGCTACAGAAAAGCGGGCTCAGGAGGAACGGGCTCATGAAAAACGGCCTTTCTTTAGAGTTCAGGTTGGATCCTTGGAGACGCAGCACTTTCAGAACAACGTATGAGGACGACGATTCGGAGACCAGCAGCAGCGACACGTCAGACGACGACTACTTGTGAGGAGGAGGTCACGAACGCTCGTCTTGTCCTGTATCTGACGTCTTCTCCTCGGGCCGCTTCTGCCTGGAGACATTTCTGCTGTTCTCTTCACTTCTTTGTACAAGAACACTGTAGACTTGAAGATTTTTTTTGTTCAGCGTTTTTGATTCTTTCCCGGCTCTGGACGTCGGCCGCGTAGAGAAAAGTTTGTTCTTTCAAAACAATTGTTAGTTACGACTTTTGCCAAGGTTTCTGTTAGGATGTTTCCAAAAACCAAACCAAGCACTTTAATTGTCTCCTTTGCTCCACCGCAGTCCATACCATGATGTAGCATGTCAGATGTCTCAGATGTTCGGTTTCCTTGAGGCCTTGAATCAGAATGGTTTTTGTTTAGTTTTTGTTTTCCTCGTTTTTGCAAGTGCACAGATTAACGCGATTGTTGTTTTCAGTGTTTCACTATCAAGGATTTACTGGGTTTCTGGACCGGCCCGGCAGTTGTGAAGTGACTTGGACTTAATGCTGTTCAAAATAAAGTTATTTTGATATTAAAAACTCATGACTGGATCCCATGACTGCGTCGTTCCATCTGGTTTGCTTTCAATCAATGCACAAAAAACATTTTTTTTCCCACATGGCCCTGATATGGGCACATCTGGACCTACTTGTATCACCATAGGGAACGCCTTGCAGTAGAGCCCTCCATGGCGGTGGAGGGTTCCATTTTTGAGCGTTGTGCCCATATGAGTGAGTGTGTGTAGGGGAGGTGGTCTAAAACTTCTTAGGATCTTATTTAACCCCTTCCCAACATCTGCTATAAGTCGCTTTCACATAAGATAGAATTACACCGCATGATGCAGCCAAATCCGGAGCTGCGGAGTTCCACACCAAAATCTGCAGGTCTGATTGTGGATTTTGATGCAAAATTGCAGTCAGGTTTTAATTCTGCATTAAAATCTATGGCTGCTGCTTGCGGTGCGTCGTGCGGCCTATTTTGTCCCGTATGACAGGTCCCATACATGTAAAAGTGCTTCCTCTGTATTAGTTGCACATAAGTTAGGCTGTCTTGTGCAGTCTTGGTCAAGTCACTGCAGTGACAGACAACATTTCCGAAGTCTTAACTTATGCGCAACTAATAAAGATGAAGCACTTTTAATGAAGCTGTGAGTATTTCACCTTTTTGGTCCCCCGGATGGGGCCTGAATTTTGAAGTAATACGTTTGATTACATGGATCCCGCATCTAGATCCATTCTAAGCCTGCATCATGTACTGGACCAACAGAGTCTCCCCTCAAGGTGTGGAGTACGTTTGGGTGCTGCTGTCACCTTCATTTTTTTTTTACAACTCTTATCATTAGTATATCTGTCCGAGATGGAACTGCAGGACGGGTTTCGCAGCAAAACCACTTCTTCTAAGGGCCGGAGTGGTTTTGACAGAGTGTATTTACCTGGGAGGTATTTCTTTCAAACCGATGCTGCAAGATAGAAAAATCACAGCCTGTCCTATTGGGGGCAGTATCACTCATTATTTTCCATGGAACCAAAATAGAAAAACAATTGTGTCACGGGCATATGCGATATTTTTTTTTTTTTTTTTTTTCATGCTAGTGTGCTTTTCTTAAATTTCCGCATGTACTGTAATGCGATGCATCACACTCGCATAGAAATCACACATTTATGAGCGCTGTATCAGCCTGATATCATGATCGCCCATAGAAATTCCACCTGAGGGCCGGTTCACGAGGGCGTATTTCGGGTTGTGAATATGCAGCATATTCCCGGCCTGCATATTTCTGACTTTAACGCACATAATAAAGAAATCGTGTTGATTTCTTGCGTAAATATGCAGTGAAGATGCAGCCCATTGATTTCGGTGCGTAATACTCACCAAAGTGGGGCATGCTGGGTTTGTTTCACCCTGGAAAAAGATGCAGCTGTGAATGAACCCAATGACAAATAGGCTCCAGTCCTGCGATTATGCCGGTAATAAGCTGCCTATTTACATTCAGTGAATGAGTCCAAGGGCATACATGGCTGCTATGGCTGCAAAACTGGCTTACTCCATATTAACGCACACGGCGTTAATGAGATGTCCGACAAACTCCTATAGGTGTGATGGTCAGGGGTGCACATACTTTAGACCATATGGAGTAGGGCTCTGTTCATGTACAGGATATGATCTTGAGGAGGCAAAACTAAAAGTTGGCAGCACTGGTGGCTTCTGCTCAGTAAAATATCAGTATTCAATGAAAATTCAAAAATGGATCCCACATCCGCAATGTGGTAATTACATGAGAGCTCTGTGCAGACCGCAGCTGCGACCTTCTCCGAATCTTGTAATCCGTCGTTCACCACTGCCAGTGGTTATGTGATGCGACAACCCCAACACAGCTGATGTCATTGTGCCCGTATTCTGTCCCCCGCCTCCAATCTCAGCCTGACTGCGGGTCTAATTCCCACAACTATAAGCATTGAGGATGCTACTTTGTATCCCTATACCGGTAAGTATGGCCGCTACTTTGTATCACTATACCGGTAAGTATGGCCACTACTTTGTATCCCTATACCGGTAAGTATGGCCACTACTTTGTATCCCTATACCGGTAAGTATGGCCACTACTTTGTATCCCTATACCGGTAAGTATGGCCACTACTTTGTATCCCTATACCGGTAAGTATGGCCGCTACTTTGTATCCCTATACCGGTAAGTATGGCCGCTACTTTGTATCCCTATACCGGTAAGTATGGCCACTACTTTGTATCCCTATACCGGTAAGTATGGCCGCTACTTTGTATCCCTATACCGGTAAGTATGGCCGCTACTTTGTATCCCTATACCGGTAAGTATGGCCACTACTTTGTATCCCTATACCGGTAAGTATGGCCACTACTTTGTATCCCTATACCGGTAAGTATGGCCGCTACTTTGTATCCCTATACCGGTAAGTATGGCCGCTACTTTGTATCCCTATACCGGTAAGTATGGCCGCTACTTTGTATCCCTATACCGGTAAGTATGGCCGCTACTTTGTATCCCTATACCGGTAAGTATGGCCGCTACTTTGTATCCCTATACCGGTAAGTATGGCCACTACTTTGTATCCCTATACCGGTAAGTATGGCCGCTACTTTGTATCCCTATACTGGTAAGTATGGAGAAAGTAGAGGGTGGTAATAAATGGTTCATACTCTGAGTGGGCCACCGTCGCTAGCGGGGTGCCACAGGGCTCAGTATTAGGCCCCATTCTGTTTAATATATTTATCAATGACCTGATAGAGGGGCTGCACAGCAAAATATCAATATTTGCAGATGATACAAAATTATACAAATAATTAATGCAATGGAGGACAATGTGCGGCTACAAACGGACCTGGATAAGCTGGGGGCTTGGGCAGGAAAATGGCAAATGAAGTTCAATGTTGATAAATGTAAGGTTCTGCACATGGGCAGGAGAAACGGATGTCACCAATATACACTAAATGGGGTACTGCTAGGGAAAAGTGATATGGAAAAAGACCTGGGGGTACTAGTGGATTGTAGATTTAAAGGGGTTGTCCCGCGGCAGCAAGTGGGTCTATACACTTCTGTATGGCCATATTAATGCACTTTGTAATGTACATTGTGCATTAAGTATGAGCCATACAGAAGTTATAAAAAGTTTTTTACTTACCTGCTCCGTTGCTAGCGTCCTCGTTCCCATGGAGCCGACTAATTTTCGCCCTCCGATGGCCAAATTAGCCGCGCTTGCGCAGTCCAGGTCTTCTCCTGTTCTCTATGGGGCTCCGTGTAGCTCCGCCCCGTCACGTGCCGATTCCAGCCAATCAGGAGGCTGGAATCGGCAATGGACCGCACAGAAGAGCTGCGGTCCACGGAGGAAGAGGATCCCGGCGGCCATCTTCACCGGTAAGTATAGAAGTCACCGGAGCGCGGGGATTAAGGTAAGCGCTCCGGTAAGCTTTCTTTAGGTCCCTGCATCGGGGTTGTCTCGCGCCGAACGGGGGTAAGGTTGAAAAAAAAAAAAAAAAACGTTTCGGCGCGGGACAACCCCTTTAACTGGAGTACCCAATGCCACTCAGCTGCTGCAAAAGCTAATAAAGTCTTGGTGTGCATTAAAAGAAGTATAGGGGCAAGGGATGAGAACATTATGCTCCCAGTATATAAGGCGCTTGTCAGGCCCCACATGGAATACTGCGTACAGTTCTGGTCACCGGTGCTCAGGAAAGATGTTACAGTGCTGGAGGGGGTTCAAAGAAGGGCAACTAAACTAATACATGGAATGAAGGGACTGGAATACCCAGAGAGGCATCAAAATTGGGATTATTTACCCTGAAAAAAAGACGGCTAAGGGGCGACCAAATAACTATGTATAAGTACATGAGGGGACAATACAAGGATCTCTCCCATGATCTGTTTATAGCCAGGACTGCGACGGTAACAAGAGGACATCCGCTACGTCTAGAGGAAAGCAGGTTTCATCACCAACATAGAGGGGGATTCTTTACTGTAAGAGCAGTTAGACTGTGGAACTCTCTGCCTGAGGATGTGGTGATGGCAAAATCCATAGAGGAGTTTAAAAGGGGACTTGATGTCTTTCTAGAGCGGAAGGATATTACAGGATATAAATCTTAGGTTAATTGTTAATCCCGGTATACAGGCAGGTAGGAACTATTAGGGGTTGATCCAGGGAACAGTCTGATTGCCATTAGGGAGTCGGGAAGGAATTTTTTCCCCCAAAAGGGCTAATTGGCTTCTGCTCTTGAGTTTTTTTGCCTTCCTCTGGATCAACAAAACAGGAGGATAAACAGGCTGGACTAGATGGAGATTGTCTTCATTCGGCCTTGCAAACTATGTTACTACTTTGTATCACTATACCAGTAAGTATGGTCAGTATTATGTATCACTATACCAGTAAGTATGGCCACTGGCAGTGATTTTTCATTTGATATGTCCTTTTTCTGTAATTTGTATAAAATTAAAATTGCTTACATTTTATTATTTTCATCAGGGTTTCAAAAACATTCAGATTGTAGCAAAGTTTTGGACTGTTGACCAGGTTCTAGCTTCAAATTACAAAATAGAAAATACAATCTGTAAAACTCAGGACTTAAAGGGGTTGTCCCGCGATAGCAAGTGGGGTTAAGCACTTCTGTATGGCCATATTAATGCACTTTGTAATATACATCGTGCATTAATTATGAGCCATACAGAAGTTATTCACTTACCTGCTCCGTTGCTGGCGTCCCCGTTGCCATGGCTCCGTCTAACTTCGGTGTCTTCTTGCTTTTTTAGACGCGCTTACGCAGATCTATCTTCTCCACCTCTGATTGGCTGGAATCGGCACATGTGACGGGGCGGAGCCTCGCGATGACGCGTACAAGGGGGCGGAGCCAAAATGCCGGTGATGCCGAGCCGAATGGAGAAGATAGATCTGCGTAAGCGCGTCTAAAAAAGCAAGAAGACACCGAAGTTAGACGGAGCCATGGCAACGGGGACGCCAGCAACGGAGCAGGTAAGTGAATAACTTCTGTATGGCTCATAATTAATGCACGATGTATATTACAAAGTGCATTAATATGGCCATACAGAAGTGGTTAACCCCACTTGCTTTCGCGAGACAACCCCTTTAACCGGATAAATCTATATATACAATTAAAAAGAAGATTTAGTTTTTGTGAACATTTACCATTAACCCCTTAGGTTCAATACACCTTTTTACTGACCTCACTAATAGACTTTCGACCTGCACATACATCTTTTTAAGGCCGCCTGCACACTGGTAGGTTGGATCCTACAGCGGAATCCGACCCTGTGCCCGTCCGGCATCCGCACATACCTGTATTTCCTTCTTCTTTCCTGTATGGCGGATGGTTCGCATGGCTCGCTGTCCGACATGTGCAGTACAGATGTTTTTTAAATAGATACAATACCCACCACATAATAGGTATTATCGCGTTCGGAACGGCCCAGACATGAAAATAATTTATTTATCTCACACGGTGAATGCTGTACGAATAATTGTAAAAAGTTACACCAGAATTGCTATTTTTCTTTTGTTTGCTTCCCAAAAAACATAATAAGAAACAATCCAAAAGTCACATGTACCAATAAAAAACTACAACTCTTCTGCAAGGAATGAGCCTCCCAGGGCTCAGGGGCTGGAAAAATAAAAATGTTCTGGGGCTTAGAATGCAACAATGAAAATCGCTTGGTCCTTAAGGCAAAAAATAGGCGGTCATTAAGGGGTTAATATCCCAGTTTAAAGAGCATAATTAGTAGATATCTTTAGGCCTCCTGCACACGGGCGAATTTTTACTGCGAAATCCAGAGCGGGATTCCACCTTCGCATTCTGCAGCAAATCCAGCCCATAGCATGCTATGAGAAAACGAGATTTCCTGCCCACGAACGGAAATCGATTGTGATTTTCGGCTCGCAGGGGAGAAATCGCAGCATGCTAAGATTTTGTGCGGGCCACACACGGCCGGCATCCATTCAGGTCAATGGAAGCTGTCTGTCCCTTGGCCATTTTGCATTTATTGCAGAATGGCCGCAGGAGCCGCGTCATCACCATAGTGACAGCCTCTCAACCCTGCATGTGCCGGCTGTCACTCCGACTGGCACATTCGCAGCAGAGGCCACGTTATCGCCATAGTGACAGCACAGCATGCTCTGTACTGTGTCCTGCGTGTAGCAAAGCTGTGACTGTATAAAACCTGTGGGAAGCTGAGCTCTGACCGTATATAACCTACATGTAGCAGAGCTGTGACCATATATAACCTACATGTAGCAGAGCTGTGACCATATATAACCTACATGTAGCAGAGCTGTGACCGTATATGACCTGCGTGTAGCAGAGCTGATTGTATCTAGCCCGCATGTAGCGGAGCTCTAACCGTATATGACTTGCGTGTAGCAGAGCTGATTGTATCTAGCCCGCATGTAGTGGAGCTGTAACCGTATATAACCTACATGTAGCAGAGCTGTGACCATATATAACCTACATGAGCAGAGCTGTGACCGTATATGACCTGCGTGTAGCAGAGCTGATTGTATCTAGCCCGCATGTAGCGGAGCTGTGACTGTATATGCCCTGCATGTAGCAGATCTGTCACCGTATATGACCTTTATTTAGCGGAGCTGTGACTGTATCTACCCTGCATGTAGCGGGGCTGTGACTGTATCTACCCTGCATGTAGCGGGGCTGTGACTGTATATGACCTGTATGTAGTGGAGCTTTGCCTGTATGTGCCCTGCATGTAGCAGAGCTGTGACTGCATACGACCAGCGTGTAGCGAAGCTGTGATCTGACAACGTACGCAGCATGCAAACCTCGCCATTGGGATGGGTGCAACTGCTGAGTTGCATAGACATAACTCACTTGCAGCCGTGTGAATCCGCCTTACGGTCTGGGCTACGGCTCCTTCACATTGGTGCTCTGGACTGCGGTGCTGGCGGACGGGGAGGGCAGTTTTTGTTTGTTTACTATATGGGCCGTTCCCACTAACATTTGTTTATCTGTAAAATGCACATTTTTTTTGTAAAAAAAAAAAAAAATGAAAGCGCAGGTTTGCCAATTTTTTCTTCATGGGTTTGAAAAATGTAGTCTACAAAGAGTAGCATTACAGTAAATGAACACCATAATGAAGCCGAGCGCCGTACGTCTCCATACCGTAAGGCCACTCTCACACGGGCATTTTGCAGAGCGTTTAGCGCAGCATTTCAAACGCCGGGCTAAACGTCTTACAACGCCTCCATTGATTCCGATGGGGCCTTTCAGATGAGTGTTTGAAGGTTATCTGCTCTATTTTAGTGCGTTTCAGCGATTTTTAACGCACCTCATCACCAAAAGCAATGACGGGGTACGTTTAAAAACTCTGTCGAACACATTTGAAAACCCGCCTGTGAGAGCGCAGCCTTAACGGTAACCTATTGTGATCAGGGAAAAAAAGTGTTAAAACTACAAAACATTAGAAAAAAGTTTACCGTAAAAAAAATGGAATTTTTTATTATAAAAAAGGATCAACCCCCCCCCCCCCCACGCATTTAAACGTGAGATTAAAATGCAGGCGGTTTTTCATGTACATTTCTCGTCTACGTGAAACTCATATGCAAGCGCCATTGTGGACGGGCCCTTAATACACCTGCAGTTGGACTTCAAAACTACGTTATCAAAAGTTTTCAACCTGATATTTAAAGAGGTTGTAAACTATTAATGGCCCACCCACAGGATGGGTCATCGACATTAGATCAGAGGGTATCTGTCACTTGTGACTCCCACCCATTAGTTGTTCCCCAGGCCCGTGTGCTTGTGCACTGAGCTGATTTCTGCAGGAAGCAGACAGCTCCGTTCCCACTTTAGTGGCCAGGCTTGGTATTACAGCCATTGAAGTGAATGAGAACTTTGCCTGTAATACCAAGCCTGGCCACTACAGTGGGAACGGAGCTGTCTGCTTCTTGCAGAAATTAGCTCAGCATACCAGCCCAGCAAGCAGCTTATCTGTGAAGATCTCAGGTTGCAGACTTCTGCCGATCTACTACTGATGGCCTATTCTGAGGACAGACCATCAATAGTTTACAACCCTTTTAAATGACTTATTAGGTCACCAGGGCAGCTCTTCTCACCATGCAAACCTGCCTCCTGATTATTCTCCTGCCCAACGGCCGCTCATTTTAGAGCCCATTCGTGCGCACTGTCTATGCTCTGTAGGGCACGCAAACTTACTCTTCTGCGCTGGGGTAGCCCGATAGCCTGTGCATGTGGTGAAGGGTGCTGAAGGCAGCCGCAGGTTCGCCCGCACTAAAGGACACAGACAAGACAAAAGGCTTTGAGATGAGAAGGCTGTGAATGAAACAGCAGGAGCAGCAATCGGGCTTCAGCCACATGAATATACTGGACTCTGCTACAGATCACATGTGGGACTCCTCTCCCCTCATTACCATACATGGTGGGAACATTGTAGGTACAGATTACTCAGGTAATCATTGGGGGTGGGGTTGGGGTGTAGAGACAATTTGGCAGCGAAGCAATAAGATTTCCCAGGAACTACAGGAACGTGGATTTAGTTGGTGAGTTTTCCCTTTAACCCCTTAGGGGCACTGCCTCTTTTTTATTTTTGTCTTTTCCTCCTCACGTTAAAAAAATTGTAACCCCCATCTTTGGGGGTCTTGTTTCTTCATCGTACACATTGCACTAAAAATGCCATAACATTTTATGGTCAGTACGATTGTGACAATACAAAAAAATGTAAAATATATAAATTTGCCGCCATAACTTTATTTTTCCGGCGATATAGTCATGTGAGGGCTCATTTTATGTGGGACCTTCTCTAGTTTCTATTGGTACCATTTTGGAGTTTGGGTGACTTTTTAAGTAGCTTTTTGTTATTTTTTTTCCTTGGAGACGGCACCCACCTGGGATGGAGCAGTTCGACTCCCAATTCCACTCCATATGTCAGTGTACGCCCCGTTGTGCTGAGGGGCTGTCCAAGAAGTTTTTTTTTTTTGCAAAACAAAGCGCTTATATGCTCATCTCTTCCTGCAGGTCCCCCACTGCAGCTCCATGTCTCCGCTGCGACACATTGCTTGCAGGCTGCAGCAGCCTTTCTATGGCACTGAGCCCTGTCACTGGCTGCAGCAGCCTGTAAACCTCAACACGGAGACCCAGAGCCACAGCAGGGGACTTGTGGGAAAGGCAAGGAGGAGCTTTTTATTATTTATTCGCACATGGGGACCTGTGACCTCAGCCAACCCCTTTCAGTCTTACTTAGTGTGGTAGTCTGGTAAGGTTGGCTCATACTGCACCTGAGATTTTCGCTTCCAAAGTCATCGCCTGTAAGGGAACACCCCGCGTCTCAGGGAGGGGGACTAGAAGGCGAGTATAGATCTATAATGCATGGCGGCTGACGCTCAGCTCACTTTTCGTTTCCCTCCTGGAGATTTTGCGGCCAAAAGCAGAAATAAAACTAAAAGGGCAAAAAGCACAAGCAAGACTTTTCCATGTTTTAATCAAAAACAGATGCCATTGCGGCCATGTATCATCGGGGGGCAGCTGTACAGGCACTAGGACATGGCACCGGATACAAACCCTGCATACATTGTACCCGGCCCTGAAGTATTAGCAAGAAGAGTTAGTGACACATTAATGTACACTGCTCAAAACACTCTGGGAACACTTAAATCCCACACGAGATCTCCATGATCGGCATCATCTCCAGACTCTCATGTCCATCACGCGTGTCCAGTGCGAGCCTGCTCTTATCTGCGAGGAGAACAGGGCGCCAATGTCAGCCCTGCCAATTGAGCCGTTAGGTGTCGAGCTATCAGCAGGGGTCCCACCACAGGACGTCGGGCCCTCATGGAGTCTGGGTAGGACAGTTTGGTCAGCAGCCGCTGTAGGTCATTTTTCCAGTGCTCCTCCTGTTCCTCCAGGCATGATGTTGGATTGATGCCCCCATATAATGGCCCGTACTCCGGTATCAGCAAACCTTGCTCCGGCATGTATGGGTGCGCCATCCTGAAGAAGCAGGACTACCTGTCCAACCTTAGTAGTGACAAGGACACAGAACTAGAGAGGAACCAGTCAGGAAGGAGAGGAATTGTCTCCAGTCCCTCCTTGGGGTGTCTTGGTGTTACTCCCCGGCGCTCTTGTTGTCATTTTCATCTACACCAAAGCAGGTGAAATGGATTCGCAGTCCCTTCTGCCTCCTGACCGGACTGATTGAGATCCCTGAAGTAGAAGCGACTCCGAGTTCTACAGCCACGCTGAAGTGTCCCTGATATGTTTTTGAGCAGAGTATATCACATACAACTATCAGAGACATAACCCCCTCCATAGCGCCCCCTCCGTATGATCACACTGTGCCTTCCTTCAGATACTGGAGGATCTCCTTGGCATTATCCGTGCTCCACCCTTGTCCATGCAGCGGTCCTTCACACACCGAGACATAAGTGTCCAACACCTTCTCCCCAATGTCTTTGAAGTGAAGAGCTTGTGGTGGCTCCTCGCTGTGGGGTGACGCCTGCTCCCCGCAGTACCTCCGCGCCCAGTAACACATCTCGCCGCAGTACATGAGAGCGAGCACATGGATGTCGCTGAAGACCCCTGCACATCACAATGAAGGGAAAGATGGTGGACAAGAGACAAGTCACTGTCAGAGAAGGAGACCACGCTAGTCAACGTACATTCCCGAGTTCCCCTTTACACCATATGCATACACAAGAGCATTGGCATCAATGGTGTGTGACCCCGGCCTACAGCCGCTCCTTTACCTTTCTCCAGCAGAGCGGCCGTGTTTACATCCTGGAACGTAACCGTGTCATCCAGCTGGACTGGACTCCGCGTACGCAGCATTTTCAGCAGGTACTGGACGCCATCATGAAGACACTGGATAACAAGAAGAGGTTTCAGTGTTGTCAAAGCGGTTCCTTAAAAGGAGTTGTCCCACTTCTTGCTATATACAGACAGCTCCGTATATTGCGCAGTGGCCTGGTTTTGTACTGCAGGCCATGTTCCATTCACTGCAATAGCTTTTAATAATCTACATTAAAATTTAATTATGGACTGTATATACAGAGAGCACCAATACACCCCATTACACCCCAGTATTTCCACCACCCTTAGTATTGTCCTCTCAGTGGGAGAAGGCAATAGCCTATATACCAAATACTTTCCTAAGGGTACTAAAAACCCACTGATCATATTTAGATCAACCGGAGTTTATGACAGAAAAGCACCCTTCACTATAACCCGGGTTGGGAATGAAATTACCCTGCGGGTAATCAGATGGGATTAGGTGGAGCGGGTACCAGTCCTCATATGAACAAAAAGGCACACAGCAAAGGCTCAAATAATTATAGCCTGCTACGTGCTAATGCACCAAATAATTGAGCAGCACCAACCCACACCAACAATTGTAACCAGTGCACCCCAGTGGAATGAAGTGTTGGGTGTAGGATCACCTACGGTTTCAAATTATATGATTTTTTTTTATCATTCACTTCAAAAGGATTCAGCCTGTAGTCCCAACCTGGGCCACTGTGCGATGTACGGAGCTGTCTGAAAACAGCAAGATGTGCAATAACTCCTTTAACCCTTCAGTGATGCTGCCAATCCCCCAAATAGCAAAATTATATGCGGGGCGTTCATTTATCGTAGGATGCTGCAACAGCATATGTAGAATGATATAAGTTTCTATAGGTTATGCGCCAATTTGCAACTCTAAACTGATAATGATCTTTCTTTTACAGGTGCTGAAGCGGTGCGAGGTCTGATAATGGACCCAGTAGAATACGGAGCAGTCAGCAGGTTCCTTTACTTGTAAGATGGCACAGCAAGGGAGACGTTCGATGAGATGGAAGAAGTTTATGGGGAGGATTCCCCGTCATATGAGGCTTATGGGGAGGATTCCCCGTCATATGAGGCTTATGGGGAGGATTCCCCGTCATATGAGGCTTATGGGGAGGATTCCCCGTCATATGAGGCTTATGGGGAGGATTCCCCGTCATATGAGGCTTATGGGGAGGATTCCCCGTCATATGAGGCTTATGGGGAGGATTCCCCGTCATATGAGGCTTATGGGGAGGATTCCCCGTCATATGAGGCTTATGGGGAGGATTCCCCGTCATATGAGGCTTATGGGGAGGATTCCCCGTCATATGAGGCTTATGGGGAGGATTCCCCGTCATATGAGGCTTATGGGGAGGATTCCCCATCATATGAGGCTTATGGGGAGGATTCCCCATCATATAATGTAGTCAAGTATTGGCATCGTCAATTCAAATGTGGTCGGACTTTGGTGGAAACGGCTCCAATTCGAGGATGACTCCACTCCGCTATCGATGAACACACCATCCAGCAATTAGAGGCTGACACTTTGGAAAATCGCCGTGTAACTATTCACGACCTAGCCCAAAATGTCAGGATTAGTGTGAGGTCCGTAGAAAAATTAATCCAAGGCCATTTTTATATGCATAAGGTGTCCGCTCGCTGGGTTCCTGAGCTGCTCACACCCTTCTAGAAGCAGGAACGAGCCGAATGCTCCCAGGCTCTTCTGATGATGTGCAATGGAAACCAGGAGGACTTTTTCAACAGACTGATCACACAGGATGGGTCCATCACTGTGATCCGGAAATGCAATGGAAGCATCCGGAATCACCACCTCCAAAGAAGGCCCGTGCCCAACCCTCAGCAGGGAAGGTCATGCTCACAGTCTTTTGGGACCAGCAGAGAGTAGTCTTGATGGACTAGCAAAAGGTACCAGGATTACTGGGGCATACTATGCTTTACTGCTGCGGAAATTGCTGGAGGTCATCACAACCAAGAGACGTGGCCTGCTCACCATCTGCAAGACAATACCCCAGGTCACAACTCACATGTTGCCCAGATGGAAGCACGCTGCTGCGGGTATGAAATTCTACCGCATCTCCCTTATTCACCCGACCTCGCACCATCGGACTTCCACCTCTTTCCAACAATGAAGTAATTTCTGAAGGGCAAGCATTTTCCAGATGATCAGACTCTGATTTCCGAAGTCACAACGTGGCTTTTGGAGCAACCTGTCATCTTCTACAAGCGAGGTGTTTACAGTTGTTTAAAGGGTCAAAAGGGGTGTTGTGCCTTTTTAAGGAGAGCACCCAAAAAGTGTGTGGAGACACCAAGAGGGTGTGTGGGTCAGGGGATGGTATAATCTCACCCCCAAGGAGAGCACCCGAAAGGGGTGTGGGGACACCTAGAAGGTGACTAAGGAGACTTAAAAGGCCATGCTAGCTCTTCTGGGTAATTTATGAAAATGTTTCTATCTTCCTTATTTACAGTTGTTTAACCCCTTCCCGCTCCAGGACGTAAGGGTACGTCATGGAGCGTTGGGGTATGTATGAAGAGAGGTTGCGGGGCGACATCACTTCATACAGCGCGGGCGTCAGCTGTTTTTTACAGCTGACACCCGCAGGCAATAGACGTGATCGGACGTTCGTGGCTATTAAAGGGGTTGTCCCGCGGCAGCAAGTGGGTCTATACACTTCTGTATGGCCATATTAATGCACTTTGTAATGTACATTGTGCATTAATTATGAGCCATACAGAAGTTATAAGAAGTTTTTCACTTACCTGTTTCGTTGCTAGCGTCCTCGTTTCCATGGAGCCGACTAATTTTCGCCGTCTAATGGTAAGCACTCTCCGGTGTTCTTTTTTAACCCCTGCATCGGGGTTGTCTCGCGTCGAACGGGTAGGGGGGGGGGGGGGGGTTGAAAAAAAAAAAAAAAACCGTTTCGGCGCGGGACAACCCCTTTAACTCTTTAAATGCCACTGTCAATTCTGACAGCAGCATTTAAGGCCCCCGAACAATGTTTAGGGGTCCCGTACAGCCCCCCCGCGGTGAGATCGGGGGAGCCGTGCAGGTGTCATGGCAGCCGTGCAGGTGTCATGGCAGCCAAGGGCTTTCTGAAAGGCCCCAGGGCTGCCTTAGCAGACTGCCTATCAAGCCACCCCCGTGTGGTGGCTTGATAGACTGCCTGTCAAATGGTAGTATGACGTAATGCTATAGCATTACGTCATACTGCAGGAGCGATCAAAGCATCGCTGCTTGTAGTCCCCCAGAGGGACTTAAAAGTAAAGTAAAAAAAAATATCAATAAAGTTTTAATTGTAAAAAAAAAAAAAGTTATCAAAGTTTAAATCACCCCCCTTTTGCCATATCTATTATTAAAAAATCTAAATCATAAAATAAAAATATGTATCTGGTATCGCCGCGTCCGTAAAAGTCCGATCTATCAAAGTAGCGCTTTATTTTTCCTGCACGGTAAACGTCGTCCGAAAAAAAAAAAAGAACGGCGTGTGCCCTGTTGATCCGAGAATAGGCAATATTTTTCACACTGTCCGACCAAGTAAAAAAAACGCCCCAAGTGCGCACATCCATGCAAATTAGCGGGCGCTGCCTCTGTCCAAATTTTTGGTCCAAAAAAAAATCTGACAAAATTGTCCGTGTGCACGTAACCATAAAGAGAAAACTTCACTGCTTTTTATAAAAGTAAAAGTAACGTGCGCTCTTTATTCTGTGGGTCGGTTTGATTACAGCAGTAACATTTATAGAGCTTATGTTCTAGTATTAAAAAAACACTATCTTTTAAGAAAAAAAAATAGCTTTTTGTCACCATCATTTAACCCCTCTTAATTACATTTTTCTTGGAGACGGGGTGACCGAAAAAGCGCAATCCTAGTATTGCTTATTTTCTTTTCAGACAGTATTTACAGTGCAGGATTAATAATGTGATAATTTAATAAATGTGATTTTTAGATATGCAACAAAACATTTTTTGATACAATGAATCAAAAAAAGCAGTTAATTTAAATGTTTATTATTTTGTCATCGTTTTTTTTCTCTAATTTTTAAATTCCCCATAGCGGATTTGGATCTTGCAAATCACTTGATCGCTCATACAGCATACTGCAATACTATAGTATTGCATCATACTGCATTTTGGCCGAAGTTCTATTAGGACATGCCAGAGGCATGTCTTATTTGGCAAACATTTGTGCCAGCCCTGGGAGTCTTCAGAAAGCCCCAGACTGCCATGAGACCCAGCGGCAGCCTACAATCTCATTTACAGGGAGGGAATATGGGACATTACAATCCCTATCGCTACATTTAAATGCTGCGGTTAGACTTGACAGAAGTATTTAAAGGCTTAAAAGCTACAAAGTTATCTTGCATCGCTGCTGCTGTGGGCGGTTGTCGGCTGTCAAACATGGCCGACACTCTCCATGTGTAAAGGGACCTTGGCTCCCGAACCCATTCCATACAGAGACAGCTGATGTGTGCTGTACCTATATAATACACTGACTTATAATGGTCCAGCAGATGCAGTATATGGTTATTTGGATACTTAGATTTTTGTGACGCTGGCAATCATGAACTGCGGGGAGGGAGAATCACGAATTCACTTGGTTGTAAGTGTTCAATTTCATTGCAGCGCCGCCACAGGAGAAGCAAAGCATTACACATTATTGAATGCAGTCAATGGGCTGTAAGTGTATGATATTACATGGATGCAGGGGGTCCAGAGAGGTTGAATCGTCCCCAGTGAGAAGTACCTGGTGGAAGCTTCCGGGATCTCTCAGCTGCCACCTCTCCCTCTCGCCCACCGTATGGCAGTACATGTACAGCAGCGCCCCTCGCCTCCAGTGCAGACACTCCTGAACTTCTGTGTCAAGGGAGAAGTTCTAAAAAGCATAAAATAAATAAAAAATAGCATTTCCTCCTTCAGTAATGTACACAACGTTATCACCCGGAGAGACGCACACGGGGCCCGATGAGAGGGGACACGGAATAAAACTTAGCTGCAGTACCACTGACAATCTGAGGATAGGTGGGGCACCGTTTTTGGAATTTAGCTGCCATGTATTTTCTCTAATCTTGGGCAACCTCTTTAAGGAAAAGAACATAAATCTTGCCTGCTTGAAGCCACCAGGGGGCAGTCATACACAGCTCTGATTTAATCCAAGCAGGAGCCACATACAGATCAATTGTGGCGACCGGCAGAAGAAATTATTTACAACTACCAGTAAGCAGGAAGATTCACAATGGCAAATAAACCGGACTCGTTTGTATGCACTGAATGACCCCTTTATTAGGCCCCGCCCCTCTTACCATTGGTACTTTTCCGTATGGAAATTCTCCCCGTGACCCCAGAGCATAAAATCACGTGACAAGTTTTCCGTGGATCAGTTTCACTGTGAATCCACATAAGACGGGAAAATCCAGCGATCTGAGTGATTCCAATGAGTTCCGGTCATCGGTGCTAGACTAGCCGGGGTCAGGATATTACTGCCAGCCGTGGGGGGGGGGGGGGGGGGGGGGGGGGGTTCCCATGTAACGGTGTGGAGAGTATACAGAGAATGGGGTGATGGAGGAAAGCATCCAGCGAAAGAGGATCCTGTGGATGGAAACAACTCATCGCCGAAAGGGGTCAGAGGGGGATGTCAGGAATCATTCTGCCCAACAGGCACTGCACAGTCATGAGCAGCTGAATACAACACTGGTGCTCCAACTAACGTGTCTGAACGCACAACTCTCCGTTCCTCATCACAGATGGGATATAACAGCAGACGGACAGTTCCAGCACCATTGTGTCTAAGAAAAAGAAGGACGAGACTCCAGAGGGCAAAAGAGCACAAAAATTGTATCACTGAGCAGCAGAAAAACATCTCCTGGTCAGATGGATCCAGATCTCTGTTGTACCGGACTGATAGGAGGTCAGAATTTGGCACAAGCAGCCTGAATCGATGACCCCTTCCTGTCAGCTGGTCAGAACATGTCAGCAACTCCATCTAATCTGCAGCAACTACAAGAAGCTTCCTGTCCGCAGGGGCCGATATTCCTGCAGGACGATGTCATCACCTAGTGGTATCTACACCATAATAAATGTCTGCGGTTCTGAAGGGCAATGGAGGCCCAATATTTTACTAGATGGGTCTCTAATAAAGGGGCCACATATATACGCACTACAGAACCACTTACCTCCTGCTGACTGTCTCCCACCAGACTCTCCGGCTCTGACAACATCTGCAGCAGCTCTTGCACTTTCTGCAGAGAATCCTCTCCGGGAAACTCTTCATCCACCAGCTGATTTTCTTCAAAGTAGGTGACATCTAATATCGCCTGCCGCGGGGAGGACATAATACGTTATTACACATTGGAGCGGGGATATAGGTCACATGTAACGGCAGGCAGACCCCCAGAAACAGAGCATTTTCGTACAGCTGATGCTTTTGTGCACCAGGTGAAAAAAATGGCGCGAGTCACATGTACGGATGCCACTGTTAGTCTGCAACCAATCTGATGTGTGTGAATCCTCCCTACAGCCGGGCTCACAAGACCGGATTTGAAATGCGAATTCCGCGGGCTTTGTCTGCCCGTGTGATACGCAGTAGCTCGCAGGCAATACACTGCATGGCGTACACAGTTCCGCCCACATTAGTGCGTTGGAATTGCATTGTCCGCAAGCGGAAAAGAGAATGCAGCATGTTCTACTTCGCCGCATATGTACACAACTCAGAGCCCATTGTTTTCTATGGTGGCGGATATACCCGCTGCCCGTACACCATTACATTGCCTATGGGTTGCGGGTACCCACGGCATTGCTAATTTGCCGCCATATGCAACTGTACGCAGGGTCACAGCTGTAAACCGCTACGGCAGCCTCGCAGTGTTATCCGCTTGCGGCCGAGTGAGCCCGGCTTGCGTGATCAAGTGCAGACGTGCCCCAGGGCTCATTCACACGGATCTATTTACACGCCATATTACGCGCATATCTATTTTCCCGCTTCATACGTGGTACTGAATCCCCGTTGATTTGCATTGTGATATTTGGGTATTTTTGCATGTGAAAAAAAAATAAATCGCAGCCCGTTCCATTTCGGTCTGTAATACGGACAGATATAGCCAACTGAAGTCAATAGAATCGCGCAAATACTCCGCAAATATGCATTATACGCGCACATTCACTGCGTGCTTACACAAGAGAGTGATTACACATGCACAAATACCGCAATAATGTCCCAATACGCCCTGAAGGCGCGGAGTTTCGGTCTGTGGTTATGCAGCGTATTCACGGACTGCAACTAAATACGACCGTGTGAACGAGCACTTATGGCGCAGCACCGCTGGGGGTCCTAAACCGGGCTGCAGAGGATGGCGCCATCATCCGTGGCTCCGAAGCTACGTTACATATCACATCCATTAGGCCGGCGGCCCCCTTACCTGACTATACAGCGCCAGACACGCCGCCCCGTCCGCGCCGCGCACCTCCTCGTCCAGCCTCCGCAGCGCCGCTAAGGCCTTCAGCAAGAGCGCATCTAAAACCGGAGACACAAAATAAAGAGACGGAAATATTAACCTTGTTCTGTCACACCAGATACCATGATGGCCGCCCCCCTCCGGGGATAGCGGGGGCTCCAGCGATAATGAGGAGGTCCCAGGACAGCGCTCGTCTCATGAATGTCCCCCGTACAATGTATTAGGGTGTGATATATATACACACACACCCCTATATATATTTATAGGGGGGGTCTCCTGCTCCAGACCCCTCTATTACCGGACCACCCGTGATTCTGGCAGTGACAACGCTGTAGGGTGCTCCATAATACGTGGGCGCTACTAAAGAGACGGTCTGTTGTATAGTGGCAGGTTTTGGGGGTCCTGGGAGAGGAGGCAGTCGGGCCCCGAATAACATCCTGTATCAGCAGAAGACCCCAATAACTGGAGCCCCCCTGCAGCTACACAGACACATATAGGGGGCTAGAGGAGGGGTCACGTGCTCTGCAGGCTGCATGCATAGAATGTATCTACAGCCGCCAGCAGGGGGCGCGCTAACACGCTGGGACTCTTAGTCCTCTGGCACTGCACCCAATGCTCCTCTCGGCCCCGGCATCTCCGGTGTCTGCCCCCGGTCATGGCTCCGGCTCTTACCGCCGCTTCCTCCCTCCCGCAGCTTCTCCCATCTCCGCCGCAGCCTCCCCGCCCTCCTCCTCCAGTCCGGGCCGCAGGAGGCCGCCATGTCTGCAGCAGCGTCACGTGAGCGGCGGTCACATGACCAGATCGTAACCATGGAGGAGACGGGGAACCAGCGGTATGTGATGGTAGTGCGAGCCTATAGCTAGATATCACCGCCTGTAATATATAAGACTACCAATATATTCAAATATCACCACCTGTAATATATATATATCACTACCGATATACTGATATATCACCGCCTATAATATATATCACTACCGATATACTGATATATCACCGCCTGTAATATATATATCATTACCGATATACTGATATATCACCGCCTGTAATATATATCATTACCGATATACTGATATATCACCGCCTGTAATATATATCACTACCGATATACTGATATATCACCGCCTGTAATATATATATCATTACCGATATACTGATATATCACCGCCTGTAATATATATCACTACCGATATACTGATATATCACCGCCTGTAATATATATCACTACCGATATACTGATATATCACCGCCTGTAATATATATATCATTACCGATATACTGATATATCACCGCCTGTAATATATATATCATTACCGATATACTGATATATCACCGCCTGTAATATATATCACTACCGATATACTGATATATCACCGCCTGTAATATATATATCATTACCGATATACTGATATATCACCGCCTGTAATATATATATCATTACCGATATACTGATATATCACCGCCTGTAATATATATATATATATATATATATATATATATATATATATAATCACTACCGATCTACTGGTGTATCACCGCCTGTAATATATATATATCACTACCGATCTACTGGTGTATCACCGCCTGTAATATATATATATCACTACCGATCTACTGGTGTATCACCGCCTGTAATATATATATATCACTACCGATCTACTGGTGTATCACCGCCTGTAATATATATCACTACCGATATACTGATATATCACCGCCTGTAATATATATCACTACCGATATACTGATATATCACCGCCTGTAATATATATATCATTACCGATATACTGATATATCACCGCCTGTAATATATATCACTACCGATATACTGATATATCACTGCCTGTAATATATATATATATCACTACCGATATACTGATATATCACCGCCTGTAATATATATATATATATATATATAATCACTACCGATCTACTGGTGTATCACCGCCTGTAATATATATATCACTACCGATCTACTGGTGTATCACCGCCTGTAATATATATATCACTACCGATCTACTGGTGTATCA
Source organism: Eleutherodactylus coqui (assembly GCF_035609145.1). Lineage (NCBI taxonomy): Eukaryota > Metazoa > Chordata > Amphibia > Anura > Eleutherodactylidae > Eleutherodactylus > Eleutherodactylus coqui. The sequence goes on from NC_089841.1 coordinate 42,394,559, forward strand.
CCGCCTGTAATATATATATCACTACCGATCTACTGGTGTATCACCGCCTGTAATATATATATCACTACCGATCTACTGGTGTATCACCGCCTGTAATATATATATCATTACCGATATACTGATATATCACCGCCTGTAATATATATCACTACCGATATACTGATATATCACCGCCTGTAATATATATATCATTACCAATATACTGATATATCACCGCCTGTAATATATATATCATTACCGATATACTGATATATCACCGCCTGTAATATATATATATATATATATATATATATATATATATATATATATATATATATATCACTACCGATCTACTGGTGTATCACCGCCTGTAATATATATATATCACTACCGATCTACTGGTGTATCACCGCCTGTAATATATATATATCACTACCGATCTACTGGTGTATCACCGCCTGTAATATATATATATCACTACCGATCTACTGGTGTATCACCGCCTGTAATATATATCACTACCGATATACTGATATATCACCGCCTGTAATATATATCACTACCGATATACTGATATATCACCGCCTGTAATATATATATCATTACCGATATACTGATATATCACCGCCTGTAATATATATCACTACCGATATACTGATATATCACTGCCTGTAATATATATATATATCACTACCGATATACTGATATATCACCGCCTGTAATATATATATATATATATATATATATAATCACTACCGATCTACTGGTGTATCACCGCCTGTAATATATATATCACTACCGATCTACTGGTGTATCACCGCCTGTAATATATATATCACTACCGATCTACTGGTGTATCACCGCCTGTAATATATATATCACTACCGATCTACTGGTGTATCACCGCCTGTAATATATATATCACTACCGATCTACTGGTGTATCACCGCCTGTAATATATATATCACTACCGATCTACTGGTGTATCACCGCCTGTAATATATATATCACTACCGATCTACTGGTGTATCACCGCCTGTAATATATATATCACTACCGATATACTTGTATATCACCGCCTGTAATATATATATCACTACCGATATACTTGTATATCACCGCCTGTAATATATATATCACTACCGATATACTTGTATATCACCGCCTGTAGTATATATATCATTACCGATATACTTGTATATCACCGCCTGTAGTATATATATCATTACCGATATACTTGTATATCACCGCCTGTAGTATATATATCACTACCGATATACTTGTATATCACCGCCTGTAGTATATATATCACTACCGATATACTGGTATATCACCGCCTGTAGTATATATATCACTACCGATATACTGATATATCACCGCCTGTAGTATATATATCACTACCGATATACTTGTATATCACCGCCTGTAGTATATATATCACTACCGATATACTTGTATATCACCGCCTGTAGTATATATATCACTACCGATATACTTGTATATCACCGCCTGTAGTATATATATCACTACCGATATACTTGTATATCACCGCCTGTAGTATATATATCACTACCGATATACTTGTATATCACCGCCTGTAGTATATATATCACTACCGATATACTTGTATATCACCGCCTGTAGTATATATATCACTACCGATATACTTGTATATCACCGCCTGTAGTATATATATCACTACCGATATACTTGTATATCACCGCCTGTAGTATATATATCACTACCGATATACTTGTATATCACCGCCTGTAATATATATATCACTACCGATATACTTGTATATCACCGCCTGTAATATATATATATCACTACCGATCTACTGGTGTATCACCGCCTGTAATATATATCATTACCGATATACTCATATATCACCGCCTGTAATATATATCACTACAGATATACCACCGCCTGTAATATATATCACTACTAGAGATGAGCGAGCACGCTCGGATAAGTTTTTTACTCGAGCGAGCCTCGCTCTTCTCGAGTAACTGCATTCTTGTCAGAGCATGCTCGGGGGGTCGGCGGGGGGTAGCGTGGGAGAGAGTGAGAGAGATCTCAGCATATCGGTAGTGATATATATTACAGGTGGTGATTAGGGATGAGCGAGTATACTCGCTAAGGCACTACTCGCTCGAGTAATGTGCTTTAGACGAGTATCTCCATGCTCGTCCCTGAAGATTCGGGAACCGCCGCAGCTGACAGGTGAGTTGCGGCGGGGAGCAGGGGAGAGAGGGAGAGAGAGATCTCCCCTCCGTTCCTCCCCGATCTCCCCCGCCGCTCCCCGCTTCGTGGCGGCCCCCGAATCTTCAGGGACGAGCAGGGAGATACTCGTCTAAAGCACATTACTCGGACTAGTAGTGCCTTAGCGAGTATACTCGCTCATCCCTAGTGGTGATATATCAGTATATCGGTAGTCATATATATTACAGGTGGTGATATATAAGTATATCGGGGGGAAATAATGCTCCCAGTAGTGGCCCCCATAGTAATATTGCTATTAATGGTAATAAAGCCACCATGTGTGACCCCACCTATAATAGTACCCCAATAGTTACATTGCCTCCATTTGTAGCCCCAATAATTATGCCTCAAGTTGTGGCTCCAACAGTAGTTGTGCACCCCACAGTGGCCTCAATAGTAATAGTGTCCACAATAATAGTAGTGCCCCCATAGTGGCTCCAATAATAATAGTGCTCCCATTTGTGGCCCCAATAGTATTAGTGCTCCCAGTAGTGGCTCCAATAGTAATAGTGCCCCCGATTTTGGCTCCAACAGTAATTGTGCACCCCTCAGTGGCCTTAATAGTAATAGTGCCCCCAGTTGTGGCCCCAATAGTCATTGTTCACCCCTAAGTGGTCCCAATAGTAATAGTGCCCCAAGTACTTGTCCTAATAGTAATAGTGCTCCCAGTTGTGGCCCCATTAGTAACAGTGCCTCCAGTAGTAATAATGCCCCTAGTTGTAGCCCCAATAATAGTAATAATAATGCTCCCAGTTGTGGCCCAATAGTACTTGTGTAGCCCTCAGTGACCTCAATAGTAATAGGCCCCCCCCAGTTGTGGCTCCAGTAGTAATAGTGCCCCCAGTAATGGCTCCAATAGTAGTAGTGCCTCCAGTTATGGCCCCAGTTGTGGCCCCAATAGTAGTAGTGCCCCCAGCTGAAATGTATCAGTTGTTAGTAGAAAGTATGCCATGAAGAATATCTGATGTCATTAGGGCCAAAGGAGCCCCACTAAGTATTAACATATGGAAATAAATACTAATTGTGATTTTTGCTCAGGTGTCCAATTACTTTTGGTAGGATTACGTATCACTACCCCTTTACTGATAGCCCCGCCCATCGACCATACAGTGATTACCCACTCCTGTAGGCTGGGTTCACACGGGGCGGATTCCCATCGGAAATCTCGCAGTTTGGCCGCAGCAAAAAACGCGAGATTTCCGCCGGGAAACCCGCGTTGGCTTTGAAGCGGCCCGGCCGCTCGCTCTTCCGCTGCGGCCGGCGCTCCCATAGAGGAGAGCGCGGCCGTAGCGGAAAGAAAATATAAATAGACATGCTGCATACCGCAGCGGATTCGCCGTCCCGTGTGGACGAGATTTCTGAGAAATCTCGTCCACATGGCTGGCTAATCCCGCGATTAGCGGCCGCAGGCGGATTTGCCGCGGCGAAATTCCACGCGGAATTTCCACGGCAAATCCGCCCTGTGTGAACCCAGCCGTACTGTTATCACCATCCTAAGGCTTCTTTCACATGAGCGCATATCGGCCGGCTGTTTTCACGGTCGACTGATATGCGCTGTGATCTGATGCATTGGATTCCAATGCATCAGATCACATGGGCGTATTTCTGAGACGTAAATACGCCCGGCCAAGCCAATATAGCGCCGGGCGTTTTTACGTCGGGGCCCAAAAGATAGTCCAGGAACTATCTTTTGGGCCGGAATACGTCTGCTGCTTGGGCTCATGGCAGTGGCCGTAGGTGGAAGGGAGTTTAGCAGCGTGGCTGCTAAACACCCCTCCTAGGCTCACCTCTCGTTCCTTCCCGCTCGTTCTGTTTAATGGGGAAGGAGGGGGGGCGGGGGGTGGAGCTAAGCACAGGGCCGCCCCGTCTTCTCCCATTGATGGCTATGGACAAGGGGCAGGATGTGGGTGTAGCTAAGCACCCGCCCTCTCCCCTCCCCTTGTCCATAGCCATCAATGGGAGGAGGTGGGGCAGACCGTCACTTATCACCGCCCCCTTCCATTGCACAGAACGAGTGGGGAGGAACGAGAGGTGAGCCTGCGATGGGGAGGGAGAGGAAATGGGCGATTGCCTGGTGAGCTCGGCGCATTTGCGCCGGCCTCACCAGGCCATATGAACGGGCGCACAAACGTTTGATTTGTGCGCCCGTTCACCTGATTTTTCACTCCCAATGAGTGCCGGCCGATATGCGCTCATGTGAAAGAAGCCTTATACTGATCATTAATGTTATGGAGCCGGAGTACTGCGGGGATTTAACAGGTACATAACTTGTTTTATCACATTCCCATATTTAAAAAAAAAAACTGAACATCCCCTTTAAGTCCTGGAAGTTGCTCGGGTCTTCACAATGTCAGGTAGGGGGGACGAGTCTCATCCACATGATGCCAGGACACAAGTACCTAGCAGGACATTGTCCATCACTGCCTTCACCAGCTTGTCTTCTTCCGATAATGCATCCTGGTGCCATCTCTTCCCCAGGTAAGTGACGCACCCAGCCGCCCATATGACATGTGATTTAGCATTCCGGGCGCCTTCTTACATTGTGCATGGTCTAGTTCTGATGTTCACATGCCTGTTGCAGACACTTTCGGTGCTGGATAGGGGTCACGTGGACACTAGCTATGTACAATGTATCAGTCTGGTGTCTGGGCTGTTTAGCTCACAGAGCATTGTCTACACTGGATACAATTGTATACACTTCTCAGCTGAGAGCAGGACTAGTTATGTACAGTGTATCAGCCTGGAGTCCTGGCTGTTTAGCTCACAGAGCATTGTCTACACTGGATACAATTGTATCCACTTCTCAGCTGAGGGCAGGACTAGCTATGTACAATGTATCAGTCTGGAGTTTGGGCTGTTTAGCTCACAGAGCATTGTCTACACTGGACACAATTATATCCACTTTACAGCTGAGAGCAGGACTAGCTGTGTACAATGTATCAGTCTGGAGTCTGGGCTGTTTAGCTCACAGAGCATTGTCTACACTGGATACAATTATATCCACTTCACAGCTGAGAGCAGGTCTAGTTATTTACAATGTATCAGTCTGGAGTCTGGGCTGTTTAGCTCACAGAGCATTGTCTACACTGGATACAATTGTATCCACTTCACAGCTGAGAGCAGGACTAGCTATGTACACTGTATCAGTCTGGAGTCCGGGCTATTTAGCTCACAGAGCATTGTCTACACTGGATACTATTGTATCCACTTCACAGCTGAGAGCAGGACTAGCTATGTACAATGTATCAGTCTGGAGTCCGGGCTGTTTAGCTCACAGAGCATTGTCTACACTGGATACAATTGTATCCACTTCACAGCTGAGAGCAGGACTAGCTATGTACAATGTATCAGTCTGGAGTCCGGGCTGTTTAGCTCACAGAGCATTGTCTACACTGGATACAATTGTATCCACTTCACAGCTGAGAGCAGGACTAGCTGTGTACTGGGTTACTGCCTCTTAATGTACACAAAAGTGTTCTTAGACCGGATTCACACAGCCACATGGGCATTTGTGAAATGGCCAATTATTGTAATTATTTCCATATGTTCTATCTCTCTGTATCAATGTGCAGGAAAATAGAACCCGCTGCATATTTTTTTGCACAACAGAATTGCGCACATAAAATACGCTCTTGTGAATGAATCCATTGAAATCAGTGGGTTTTATTCGCACTATATTGCACACGCAAACACGCGTGTAAATCTGGCCTTATTCGCTTACAGCATGCATAGATCTGGTGTGTGGCATGTAGATATATTAACCATAAATACGTGAACGGCGCGGGCTGACCTCTTGGATACCGTCTACCACTCTGCTCCGCGCACCGCTGCCGGCTGCACCCAGATTTACTCATCTTGTACACTATAATGGGCTCATCTTATACCTCCCCGAAGCCCGAGTGTCGCAATAAGGAAGAGAAGAGGGCGGTGATTTCAGTATCCAGGATGCAGATAGGGGATTATCTCACGGCCGTGGCAGAGGAGCTGGACACTTCCAGGCTGAGCGTCCACCGCAGCGTAACTTCTCAAAGCAGGAAATCTGCCAGATATGAAGGTAAGATCTCGGGTTTATCATCCGACCCGTGACATGCAGGGAAGTCAATGAGTGACGCTGTTTACGCAGGTCCCACAGAAGTGAATAGGAGTGAAGGAAACAGTGTAGCGCAATGAGTGACGCTGTTTGCGCAGCTCCTGAGTTATGGAAAGATTGTAGCTCGCTATGCTACACTGCTTTCTTCACTCTCATTCACTTCTAAGGAAGTTGTGGAAAGAGCATAGCCCTGCCGTTCCTTGCTGCTTCCATCCAATTCGTACACACCATATATATATATATATATACACACACTCACACACACTTATGACAAGGCACAGACATGGATGTGATTAATTTGCACTTGAAAGGATATCAGAACAGGATGAGTAGAGGAATAAAAGCATACTTCAATAGTCCACTGATAAAGATGTGAAAGTTTTATGGTCCCTGAATTAGTGTTAGGGGGTCACCAGGCCAGAGTGTTATCTGTGCTATAGATGTCTCATACTTCCCAGTCATGCATGAATCCTCTGGAAGAATTTAGCCCTCTATTGAAAGTGTGAAAAGTTGTTATAAGTTTGTACTCCCAAAGTCTTCTATGGCTTTGTGAGCTGTAAATGCTTTCAAGTATAATAACTTTCATGTGTTCTATGTTGTGTCCGTGACCAGAAAAGTGCTCGGCCACAGGGAATTCTGTCTTTCTTTAATCGTGTGGTGATGAGATCTCATCCTCACTTTCAGTCTTTGCCCTGTTTCTCCGACATAAAGACCCCCAACAGGACATTTACTGCACATGATCAGGTACACAACATTGGACGAGGAACATGTGAATGTCCCCGTGATCTTACAGTCCTGCTGTGTGTTGGGGATCCGTATCCTGACTGCAGTCAGTACATGTGAACAGATCCTGCAGCTCCTTACCTTACAGGAATAAGTTCCTTTTTGTGTGGGTAATGCACTCCTGATTATACAGCTCCTCAAATTTGGGGGTTGCGTATAATATAGGAGGGGAGGGTCCGGGAATATGGTGGTCAGATGGTCATCCTTGTGTAAGGTGTGATGGAGTTTCTTTGCGGTCTTCCATCGTGGATTGTAGGTCACTACTAGAGGCACACGTCCGTTTCCTTCCTTCTCTGTGTATTGAAGCAGTTGACTTCTGGGTATCCCGGCGGCTCTGTATTACGGACATCTTGCGCCATTGCATAGCTTACGTATTCGCTGCGGTGTTTTTGCATGTTGCCAGGAGAGGGTAGAAAAAAAAGACTATCAATTGGGCCTTGTTGATATTTTTCTGTGTGCGTGAAAAACGCAGTGAATGTGGATGCAACATGGACAATGTGCAAATGCGCCAAATATACACATGCAGTGAAAACAGTGCATTTTTCCTGGACCAAAACGGCATACTCCCATGTGAATGAGGCCAAAAGCAGGATTTACACAAGCGCACGTGTATTTGCGAAATGAATGATGCGTGTTTGGTTCGCACATCGTTTGTTTTACCGTACTTCTTGCGCTCACAAGGCATCTTCGTTTGTATGCGGCAAACAAAGACACACCAAATTAAATGGCTCATTCGTTAACGAGTTCCGGATGTGTTTTTTCTCCCGCAGCGTATTATGCATCTTGCGTATTGTGCGCGCATTGACTTCTGTGCCTTTACGCACCAAAGGTCTCCATAGAAGAGTAGAGCATGCTGCGCCTTTCTTTGCACACAAAATACGGACGTATGAACGGACCGATTGAAATCAATGAATTCTATTCTCTGCGTGTAAACTGCAGGCGCGAATGCGTCCGCGTGAATCTAGCCGAAGGTGAATGAGCAACGAACAGACCTGAAAGAATGTGCATTTAAAGCGACCCTCCAGTCCTGGACAAACAAAGATGGCCGTACTGCGTCTCTGACTACCCAATGCACACTGCGCATGTGATTGGCCAGTGCTGCTCACATGGGCAGCACTGGCCCATCAGAGCAGCATGTAGTGTCTTAGAGTACTGATGCATAAAATACACAGTCTGCACCAGGTAGTCTGAGCAGCTGTGGGGCCGTCTTTGTTTACCCAGGACCGGAGGATTGCCTTACCTCCTTACAGTACACTGCCTGTGTACTGCCAACCATGGCAGCTACAGGGGCGAGTGGCACTAACTCATAAAGTCTCTGTAAATATTACAGTCTCTTGAAGGTAACTAAGACTGAACTCAAGCAACAGTCTCAACTATAGATAAAGTCCATAGCCGTACTCTGAGGCTTGTCTCCTTCCTCCCTCTGCACTCCGTACACCAGGTGCCCTTTTCTTGGAGGGTGGCCTTGCTGTGCTATTTTGCAAGGCAGTCGCTATTTCTCACTTTAAGGCCTCATTCACACGAATGTATGCGTTCTTACACTCGGCCGATCAAGGCTAAAAATTGTGTGAAAGAAGAATAGCCGCAATTAGGCCCTGATCTTAATTAGCTTTTTTTCGCCCATTCACACGGGCAGCTGCGGCGTATCAGCAAAAATATACGCTGCAGCGTGCAAATCCTTCGCATGGCAAAAAATCCTCGGAATGACTACTAATGCTTAAATAGAGCCGGCTATCTTCTTTTCCCAGTGTTGGACGCAGCTAAACCCCCTCCCACTCCCTTTTTTTCAGCTCCCATAGAAGTTTATAGGAGCCTCCAGGGTATCTTGGCAAAAGATAGGTCAAGACCAATCTTTTCACGTGCCGTATAAAATTGTTTGCCATTGTCGGTCGCCAATGTTCTGTTTTTCCTGGTGGGATTTTTTTTACGCGCCTAACAATCACTCATCTGAATGAATACATCGGAGGCCAATGCTTCAGACGGTTGCGATGTTTTTGACGCGGCTACATTAGCTGCATCTACGGTTGTGTGAATAAGACCTAACTGATATTGGGACCATTCTGAGAATGACTCCGCTGTTGGTCCTGCCTGACCGATGCTCCATATGTTGCCCTCCGCTGGGGGTCTCTGGTATGTAGACTCTGGCTGTGTTATTCAGCCACTCGCACGCACCCTTACACTCTGCACATCACCTCCAAGAAGCAGCGCCCCTTGTGGTGCATTACACAAACAACAGGTAAGGGCTCATTCATATCAGCGGTTTTGTTTTTCGCTCTGCTGTTCCGTCAGAGAAGCAGCAAAACAGAGGTTCCTGCGTTATCGGGGCGCATGCATATTTGCACGCAATTTTTGCGCATTGAACAAGGCTTTTTTGCACGTGGGTCGGCGTGTTTTACTGTACTCTTTCCGCCCGCAGGTCATATTAATTTGCACGTGGCAAACAAAGTTGCACTAATTGAAACTGCTAATTAGTGTAAAGCGTTCCAGATGTGTTCTTTTTCCAGCAGAATTGCGCAGCGCATTACACATCTTCTTGCATATTGCACGCACATTTGCACACCCCATTGACTTCTATGGGGAGCTTTGGTGCCTAAATGTGCAGATCAGTAGAGCATGCTGCACTTTTTTTTTCTGTGCCCAGAATGTGCGTGCAAAATACGAAAGTGCGAATGAAGCTTTTGAAATCAATGGGCTATATTCTGTGCGTACAATGAACGTAAATGTAGGCACACAAATACGCCCGAGTGATGCTGGCCTTATGCTCCGTTCACCTGCTTTCTGGTTTCTAACCATTTGTGGTCTGCCCATAGACATCGAACGTCCAGGCGGTTCGCAACTAACTCTGCAAGGGGGTTTTCAAATGTCCTGCGCTGTTTTTATGCCAATGTCTCCATGCTGCACCAGATCTCTGTGATCTCGCCGTCAGCAGACCGCTGGGATCATGGAGCTCCGCGGAGAGCGGCGGGAAGAACTCCTGCTGTTTAGATCTTCAGTTCTTCAACACGAGATCCTCCTTGAGTGATCACTATTAGAGATGAGCGAACCTACTCGGCCACGCCCCTTTCCCCCCGAGTGCCGCGATTTTCGAGTACTTCCATACTCGGGCGAAAAGATTCGGGGGGCGCCGTGGATGAGTGGGGGGTTGCAGCAGGGAGTGGGGGGGGGGAGATAGAGGGCTCCCCCCTGTTCCCCGCTGCTACCCCCCGCTCCGCCACGCCTCCCCCCGGCGCCCCCCGAATCTTGTCACCCGAGTACGGAAGTACTCGAAAATCGCGGTGCTCGATCGAGTAATTACTCGAAACGAGTAGGTTCGCTCATCTCTAATCACTATGACAGCCAGTGATCACATGCCGGGTGACAGTGCTGACTGCGCTCTCTCTGGATATGTGATCGCGGTGTCTAGAGAGGCTCTACTGCCCCTCTATTACAGAGCGCGGTGACGCTGCATGCACCTCGGCAGCTTTCGCCTGTAATAAAAAAAAAAATTGGCTAATAAAGTTCATCTAAAAAAAAAAAATGTAAACATTTATCAGTGTGAGAAAAAAAGTTTACCTGTAGAGAAGAAAGTTCTAAAAAATTTTGTCTGTAGAAAAAAAATGTGTGTAAAAAAATGTTTGTCTATACTATCCAGGCGTATGTGTATGCGCGCCACATTTTGCGCATCGGACTTTGTGTATTCGTGCACGCAACTGCGTTTTTTACTGTACTTTCTGCGCAAAAAAATCCCGCAGCTACGGTCCCGTACATTAAGATGCCTAATTAGCCTAACTAGCTTCACAATTTCACGGATGTGCAGGAAAATAGCACAGGCTGCGTATTTTTGGCACGTTGAAATTGCGCACGCAAAATACACCTACGTGAATGAACCCATCTATTGACGGAGTATTGTACATGCAAATATGCCTGTGTAAATCAGGCCTTAGACTATATTCACATAGGTAAGCGTGATATTGGGCTGAGAAACTTGGGCCCAATATTGCGCCTGTGAATGTGCGATATCGCACTGGCATACGGCGATTTTCACTGCAATGTGTTGTTTCTTCAATTTCGCATCACCACGCGTGGAAAGATAGCGGCCGCTTCCCATCGTCTTCAATGGGAAAAATGGCATGCCCTGGCAGTCTGTGGCTGATGACAAGGGCAGATTCACCATTCGGTTCTATGGGAAAGCTGGGTGATATTACTGTATGTGGGGCTGCTTTTGAGGTCGTAGTGAAGGTCACACAACCTTCTAAACCCCCACTCTTTCTTTGTTCTACTCGCTCTCGTCAGGGGTCACGCGTTAGGAGCGATTCATTGTGGTTTTAGTCCAAGGATGTCAACGCTGCAAGGAAAGGATGGAATGCGCAAAATAAAAGCTCCATAGTCCTTGCTATTCTGGCTCTGTAATAATACAATCCCAGTCCTCTACTGATGGACAAAAAAGTCCAGAATAACCTGGACTCAATCAGATTTACAAGGTGCAGTAGCCTCATGTTGCCTGCAGGTGGCACTGTCAGACTTGTTATCTATCGCCTGCACCAGCACAGCAGTAGTGAATGTGCCGAATATCCTGTTCCCCGGCTACATTATGTTCCCATCACCGTGGATGATGCCTGACATGCAGTCATGGCCAAGAGTTTTCAGACTGATATAAAGTCTGCTTTTCACAAAGTTTGCTGCTTCGGTGTTTTTAGACCTTTTAGTCAGTTGTTTCCATGGCAACTAAAGTACAATTATAAGCATTTCATAAGTTTTTAAAACTTTTCCTGACAAATATCAAGTTTAGATAAAAGCTCAATATTTACAGTGTTGATCCTTATTTCCAAACTTCTGCAGTTCGCCCCGGCATCCTGGATGTCGGCTTACAGACCAAGTCCTGACTCATGACAACCCAGTTTTCCTAATCAGGGCTTGGAGTTTATCACAGTTTTTGTCTTTGTCCACCCACTTTTTGAGGATTGACCGCAGGTCCTCAGTGGGATTGAGATCTGAAAAGTTTCCTGGCCATGGACCCAAAATTTCAATGTTTTGCTCACTGAGCCACTTAGTTGTCACTTTTGCCTTGTGACATGGAGATCCATCATGCTGGAGAAAGTATTGCTCATCACCATATTGATTAATCAATCAGTAATCTCCTGCATACTATGTTTCCCCGAAAATAAGACACTGTCTTATATTAATTTTTGCCCCAAAAGAGACAAAAGTGTCTTATTATTGGGGGGTGTCTTACACTCACCTGGCCCACAGCGTCTGAGTCCCTCGCACTGCTCTCCAGCGCTGCGGCAGGCTACCGTGTCCTCAGCGTTGAGGGGGATTTGAATACTCCGCCTCCAGAAGCGAGGGCTGTGATTGGATCACGAGCACCATTGCTCAGCCAATCAGAGCCTGCACTCGATGAATCACTCACAGCCATTCAGTTATATAATTCACTGTAATATATATTTATATTATTATATTGTTCTCTATAATAATAAGCATAGTATACAGTAATCTCCTGTATAGTCATAGAGGTACATGATAACATTCTACTACCTGCAGTCACCACTAGGGGGAGCTCAGGAGATTACTGTATATACATTGTACTCTATAGTAATACAGTATACAGTAATTTCCTGTATAGTCATAGAGTTACATGATAACATTCTATTACCTGCAGCCACCACTAGGGGGAGCTCAGGAGATTACTGTATATACATTGTACTCTATAGTAATACAGTATAAAGTAATCTCCTGTATAGTCATAGAGTTACATGATAACATTCTACTACCTGCAGCCACCACTAGGGGGAGCTCATGAGATTACTGTATATACATTGTACTCTATAATAACACACTATACAGTAATCTCCTGTACGATCATAGTGTTACATAACATTTTACTACCTGCAGCCACCAGTAGGGGGAGCTCTGGAGATTCCTGTATATACATTGTACTCTATAATAACACAGTATACAGTAATCTCCTGTATAGTCATAGTTACATGATAACATTCTACTACCTGCAGCCACCACTAGGGGGAGCTCAGGAGATTACTGTATATACATTGCACTCTATAGTAACACAGTATACTGTAATCTCCTGTATAGTCATAGAGTTACATGATAACATTCTACTACCTGCAGCCACCACTAGGGGGAGCTCAGGAGATTACTGTATATAGATTCTACTCTATTGTAACACAGTATACGATAATCTCCTGTATAGTCATAGTTACATGATAACATTCTACTACCTGCAGCCACCACTAGGGGGAGCTCAGGAGATTACTGTATATAGATTCTACTCTATTGTAACACAGTATACGATAATCTCCTGTATAGTCATAGTTACATGATAACATTCTACTACCTGCAGCCACCACTAGGGGGAGCTCAGGAGATTACTGTATATACATTCTACTCTATAATAACACAGTATACAGTAATCTCCTGTATAGTCATAGAGTTACATGATAGCATTCTACTACCTGCAGCCACCACTAGGGGGAGCTCAGGAGATTACTGTATATACATTGTACTCTATAGTAACACAGTATACAGTAATCTCCTGTGTAGTCATAGTTACATGATGACATTCTAGTACCTGCAGCCACCACTAGGGGGAGCTCAGGAGATTACTGTATATACATTGTCCTGTATAATAACACAGTATACAGTAATCTCCTGTATAGTCATAGAGTTACATGATAACATTCTACTACCTGCAGCCACCACTAGGGGGAGCTTGGGAGATTACTGTGTACACATTGTACTCTATAATAACACAGTATACAGTAATCTAATATATAGTCCTAGAGTTACATGATAACATTCTACTACTACCTGCGGTCACCAGAAGGGGGAGCTCAGGAGATTACTGTATATACATTGTATTCTATAATACAATATACAGTAATCTCTTGTATAGTGACAGAGTACAATGTGTATACAGTAATCTCCTGAGCTCCCCCTAGTGGTGGCTGCAGGTAGTAGAATGTTATCAGGTAACTCTATGACTATACTGGAGATTTGGAGCTCTGTATCATAGAACCTGAGCTCTTGAGTGCTATAAAGATATAGTGTATTAGGAGGTCAGTCACCTGCACATGGTGTGGAGAGTCGTCTTTTCCCAGATGACCAGGTAGGTTCGGGGTCTTATCTCCAGGGGTATAATAATGAGGACTGTGCTATGTACAGAGCGACTTCATGAACCTGCATGGAACAAGTAACAAGCGTTTCCTTCTATTCCCAGCAGCGGCTGCTCTTCGTTCTTCTGATCTGGGAAGGCGTCGGATTGTTCCCGGGTTCCTTTTCGAGGTGAGGACCATAAACAATGTCCAAGCAATGGGCTGTAACATTTCAGCGCAGCATAGAAGCTCGGGCTTCCTGACGGGCGGCACACTGCTGCGGGGCTCCAGACTTGTATAGATTTCAGGGGCACCAATGTAGTTCCGGTTTTCAGACTCACTTGGTGGGGGTGGGGGTGGGGGGCAGTGACAATCATTGGGAGCACATCTCACTCTCAGAAGATCGGTTGGCAGTATTTTAAATCCATGATTGTTCCCTTGTCCCTAAATTGTGCCTTGTTTTTGCGGACTGGTCAAACTCAAAGGTGGCATGGCTGGTAGAGATGTGCCCCGGAGTAATAATGAATGTAGCAGAAAAGAAAGACAAATTCAAAAACTGAGAATGTGTAAATCTAAGGCCGGGTTCACATCTGCGTGGGAACCTCCATTCGGTGATTCCATCACAGATCCAGCCCAAAATACCGGAAGAAATAGCGCAGCATACTGCCCTTTTTTCCGGTAAAATGCTGGCTAGCTGAATGGAAACCGAACCGACGCCATTATAGTCAATGGAGTCTTCCGTTATAAGACGGACCCGTTCAGCCAGGGGATTCCGCTTTCCTGCTTCCCAAACGAAACAATCAAGCAGAACGCCGCCGTGGCTGTGAAAGCAGCCAAAGGCCTCCCTCACACAGGCGTTGGACAACGCGCCATGATTTCAATCATGGCGTTCTGCTGCAACTCCCTGCGGCCGACAGCAGAGTTTAGCATGTCTCATCATGGATGAGGTGCGCTAAACATCAAAAATAGAACAGATGCCGCTCGAAAATCACGGCGCTGCAAAACGCCGCGATCGAGCGGATGTCTGAGAGGCTCCATTGAAAATAATGGGATAATCGCCTGTGTGAGGGAGGCCTCATACATGGAGCTGCTGCTTCACGTTTGCTTGCGCTTCCAGCAATGATTGGTGTTTGGTCATAAACAATGCGGCTAATTACCCCAAATATTTGGTTCGGTAGCAGTAGATGTAATTAGATGACACTCAGCCGCTAATGAGGATTAGTGTTGTGTATGACACGCTGGCTGCTCGCTGTGCGCTCCAGAGCTGGCAGGTCACCGTGACATTATATACAGGGGAGCTCATGGTTGGAATGAAGATTGGACTCCGTGGAGACGGCTGTAATAGAAGCTCGGCTCGAGAGGCTCATGTAGTATTAGGGCAGCTAATTTAAACTTCTCCTTTAAAATTTAAAAGGGTATTTCAGGCCTTTTTTTTAAATTGATGACCTGTCCACTGAGACATGCCAATCAGAACCCCCATCCATCAGGTGATCATTCGGCCTGCTGCACTGTCAGTTGGCCGGGCTTCATCATCAGTGACGTCCTGATCATGGTCCTAAGCAGGCACTGTAGGGGCAGCATGGCATTGCCTTTGATTTCAATGGCAGTGAGATCAGCGCTCCAACTTCCTTTTCCACTGATGACAATGTCTGGCCCGCTGCAGAGACTGTGGGCCGGACGATCAGCGGATGAGCAGGGGTCCCAAGCTTCCATCAACTACTAATGACCTATACAGAGCTGTAAGTAACTTCCCTGCCCTCTAATGATGATGGGATGACCCTGCTTATTCTGTCCAAGTCTATACAGCAAAGCTGGCAAGTGCGCTGCAGAAAACAGCAAGAGTTAGCCTATTATGTGCCACTAGTGGCCAGTGTGAAAACTATATAACTTCAGTATTAGTAATTCCTACAAGGGAGTGGCAGGGGAGTTGCATACAGATCCATCTGTGTGTATAGTGTTACTCTCCTGCCTTATTTATTCCTCCATCTGTTCAACCAAGCTTTCAGTAATTGTGCTCTAATGATGATGGGATGACTCTGCTTATACTGTCCAAGTCTATACAGCAAAGCTGGCAAGCGAACTGCAGAAAACAGGAAGTTTAGCCTATTGTGTGCTCTAGTGGCCAGTGTGAGAACTGTACAATTTCAGTATTAGTGTTAGTAATTCCCCCAAGGGAGCTGTCAGAAACGGCCCTTTAACACGGAACGATTATTGTTCAAATTGAGCGAAAATGAATGATTCAGTCTAAACGCAGTGTCACTTTGTGATAGTTTGTACACCTGGGTGGTGCTGTGCACCTCCCGGAGCACATCTGCAGGTGGGGGCTGATTTGACTGTCTGGATTGGTTGTGTGGATTTCTCCAGTCAGCCAATCACCTGGGGTCTGTGCACATAAATACCCACCCCTCTTTCTAGAGGATGCTGACCATTATACATCTTGTTACTGAACTCCAGTGATACAGTGCATGCTGTGCAGCTCTCTATGTGCTCGTTGGTGTCTAGTTCTGTTTTGTTTGTGGTCTGCATGCATGCGCTTCTGTTTGTATTCCCTTTCTGTCCTTAGATGTGAGGACACCTGAATTCCCCTCTTTCTGTAGGTGTGCGGACGCCCGTGTCTGAACTATGTCATGTCTGACTTTGGAGCTGTTTCATGGTCTTGGGTTTTGCCTGTGTTTCTTGTTCATGCAATACTATTTGCTGAAGTTTCTATCATGTGTCTTCTGTACCATTGCTCCCAGCTGGCTTTTAGGGATAGTGAGTTCGGCCCTAGGTTCCTGATGTGGGGCCGTCCTTATCGGGACGATTACTCCACTTATAGGCAGGTTTCCCCCCCTTGGTGTAGACCAGGGTCAGATGTTGGTACGACAATGTATTTGTATTGCACACTTGTCTTTTCTAATAAAAGGATCAAGTGTTTTGTATATCTGAGTTTGTCTACTTATGTCCAGATACCTTTTGTCCAGTTAGGGGTTATTTCCATGCAGATTGAGGGCAGTTGTTCTGCACGGTAATAGGAAGTGGTCCATTTTGGGCTCCAAATGTACATTTTTGCAGACAAGTTGAATAAGCCATGCATTTGAACGAACAATAAATCGTCGTTGGCTCGTTCACTAATCATTCGATTTAAATACTGATCATACAGTCATTCTTATTCACTTATACAGTCAATAAGAACAACTGAACGATTTCTTGTTTGAACAAGCCAACAATGTATCTGCCTGTATGAACAGGCAGCATGAGTGAACTCTGACATCATTCGCTCGTTAAAACGAGAAATCAGCAGGTTTAAACAGACCCTTCTAATGATAATGAGATGACTCTGTGTATACTGTCCCAGTCTGTACAGTAAATCTGACAAGTGAGCTGCAGAAAACAGGAAATGTCAGCCTATTGAGTACTTTAGTCACATGAAAAAGTGAAAGATATTCATAATAGAAATGTTATTGGAATAATCCATCATAGTCTGATGACCCATGAAGCGTCCTTCCAAATGGTTAAATAAAACATTGATGTGACTATATCCTACTTATTACTAAGCCATGTAATATGTGTAACAATGTAGCATTCATCTATTATAGGCAAGTGACGAAAGTGAACTGCAAATGGGGCTCATATGGACTGTGGTCAGAATGTGATGGCTGCTCTAAGACGCAGGTAGGTTACCTCACATGAGCTGTCTATGTCCTGTGCAGAGCATTAACCCTTTCCAATCCAATTTGTATCCTGATTTTCCTAGGGGGCTTACTCTTTTTCTGCCATTATACAATGGCGCTATCTGCTGGCTAAAACCAGGACTGCATGAGGTGACACATTGGATAGGCTCTGACAGCAGAGAGGATGACTATATACAGTAAGAGGACCCTGATGGATGTCTTCCAACATCGGAGCTGTACAGCCTTAAAGGGGTTGTCCCGCGCCGAAACGGGTTTTTTTTTTTTTCAACCCCCCCCCCGTTCGGCGCGAGACAACCCCGATGCAGGGAGGTAAAGAAAGCTCACCGGAGCGCTTACCTGAATCCCCGCGCTCCGGTGACTTCTCTACTCACCGCTGAAGATGGCCTCTTCCTCCGTGGACCGCAGCTCTTCTGTGCGGTCCATTGCCGATTCCAGCCTCCTGATTGGCTGGAATCGGCACGTGACGGGGCGGAGCTACACGGAGCTACACGGAGCCCCATAGAAGACTGCAGAAGACCCGGACTGCGCAAGCGCGGCTAATTTGGCCATCGGAGGGCGAAAATTAGTCGGCACCATGGAGACGAGGACGCCAGCAACGGAACAGGTAAGTATAAAACTTTTTATAACTTCTGCATGGCTCATAATTAATGCACAATGTACATTACAAAGTGCATTATTATGGCCATGCAGAAGTGTATAGACCCACTTGCTGCCTCGGGACAACCCCTTTAAATCATAATGTCATCAGACAGTGGATTGGAAAGGGTTAAGGGGTTTTCAGATATGCTGCAGGCGTCTCATCTGTGGTGTCTGGCTGCAGGATCTACACACTTTTGCCACTGATTTTAATGGAGATTTGACCAGTGGGGGGATAAAATTGAATTTGGACTTTAACAGGCTTCCTTATAGACTTCAGTGGAGAAGATATTGGGACACATTCAGTCCTGACATCAGTGAGAGACTCTGGAAATATCTGATTTAGGAAAGTGTGTTATGTAAAAAGTCCATTATTAAAGGGATATTCCAGTTGCAATAAATACATGTTATTTATTGTATATGAAGAAGAGTGATACAATGCTTCTACATTCTTTCTGTATCCATTTCTGGTGCTGTTTTTATAATTGCAGTATTATCTGTTACCACTAGATGGCTCTTTAGTACCACAGACCTGGGGGAGGTTATATAAGGGGCTGCTGGCAGGAAGTGTGGCAGAGTGCGGCTAAAGCCACATGGCAAGCAGAGGTCCACAGCATGGAGCTGCTTTCAGAGAAATGGCCTGATAAAGGGGAACCCCAACGGGAGGCTGGTGTGAGTGAAGCAGCTTCAGAGAGATATGCAAGCGGTGGAATGACTGCAGTAGCCTATATCCTAGCTCCTGTGAGACACACCTGAGGATGCTGAGTGTTTATGGTGCAGGAGGACACCGCTGAGACAACATTGGTCAGCAGTTTTATGAGATGGAGCATTGTACACTGATAGTTGAAGTGGAGAGGACTCTAGTGATAGGATGGGTTCAGAATGAGAGTCAGTGCGGAGAAAATATTGGCTATCTAGAGAAAGGCCTTTACAAAGGGTTTGGACCCAAAGTGTTGGACCACCCGGTGGTCTGGGACTGTACTTTGGTAGTAGTGATCAGCATATGTGTTTGTACAGAGCTGTGGTTGGTCAGGAGGTAATTCAGTGAAGGGTGGTAGTCTAGTAGTCGCAAGGACTCACAGACGCATTGGGCAATTCTAATCAAGTATTTGCTGTAAACTCCATGAGGAATGTGCAGGCGAGGTAGGTTTTGTCAGAGGGTAGGCTCATAGAGGCCAACAGTGGCACAGAAGGTTTGAAAGAAAGTCATGATAGGCGCAAGATGAGTGTATAGGGGACCCGTGGTATGATGTGCGGTCCCCTGGGCACTGGTAAGAGGCCACTAAATCCAAAGTCGAAGTTGGTGTTGTGCAACTGTTAAAGAGTATTTACCTACTAAGTGTGAACCACAACCACCACGTGCATTGTACCACTGAAAGTGACTGCAACCATCAAGTATGCTGCACCTAAGTAACAGAAAATTCAGCAGTAAATGCTGATGATGATGGGGCAATTGCAATACAAAAAAACCCAAAAACACATGCAACGAATGATTCTCCATGGGAAAAATGACTTGCACCATAGAAACATCTTTGGATTGTTGATGCTAATTCTACTTATTGGGATTCTTTTTCCTTTTAGGGGCAAATGTTCCTGGAATTGACTGATATTCTCTCACTGTTTCCCATCTAGACCCGTAGACGAACCATTGAGGTTTATGCTCAGTTTGGTGGCCTGGAGTGTACTGGAAATTCCTATGAAACTCAGCCCTGTGTTGCCACCAAGGGATGCCCCCTGGAGGACGGCTGTGGGGACAGGTTCCGATGCTTCTCAGGTAATGTGCTTATGATACGATTGAGTGATGGCAAGAAATGACAAAATCTATCAAGAACTGGCCCGAAGAACGATTTGGAAAATTAGTGTGAGGCATAAGATGCCCTTTTGCCTCGGTCATTACAATGTACAGTATGTACGACCAGGCTCAGCGCATGATGTGTAAAGCATGGCTGCGCAGTGGGCACTGGCATCTGCTCTGGATTGTCTGACTATGATGCCAACCCTGTCCAGGACCCCAGTGCTGCAGCCAAGTTCATATTCACCCTCTAGATCCTAGATATTAATCCTTTATGGACGCAGCCTATTTTTTTTTTTCATTTTGGTTTTTCATCCCCACTTTTATCCATCGACATAGCTTTCTGAGGGTTTGCTTATGCCGCCAATTCCTTGGGGAGGTCTTGTTCTTACAGCGTACAGCTCATAGAGTAATAATACAATACCATAGTATTGCATTATACCATGTTCTGACAGGCATGGCTTGATAGGTAACAGGCATGGCAGCCCTGAGGGCCTTCAAAAGACACCTCACAATCTCATCATGAGGGGGCTGTTCGTGACCTCCGAATATGGATGCGGGCATTTAAATGCCGCTGTAAGAATGGACAGTGGCATTTAAAGGGTTAACGCCAGTGATTAGAGTTCATGCTGGCTGTAGCTGTTGCAGGTGGGTGTCAACTGTCAAAGGCAGCTGGCACCTGCCATACATGGAGCAGGATCAGCCCCCGATATCGCTCTATACAAACTCCGTGTCTCCATGAAGACAACACCTGTCCAGATGTCCTGTTTGTCCATATGTCGCCTTTGTGCCCCCACACAGTAATAGTGCCCCACACACTTTTATAGTGCCTTCTTTGTGTGGCACACAGTTGTAGTGCCCCCAAATGCAATAAAGATGCTCCAAGTAGTACCTTCAAACATCTTAAAGATGCCCTGAGTAGTATCCCCAAGCACATTAATGATTCACCCAGTAGTACCCCCAAAATACAGTAGAGATGTCCTGAATAGTTCCCCATGGCAAGGATGCCTCCAGCAGTGCCCACTCATAGTAAGAGTACCCTCTTAGTAGTGCCCCCTTACGTAGTTAGCTCCTCTGAACTTATCATCTGCTGTCTGACTCTGCGCCAATACCTCAACTTAGGTCTAAAGGAGGAGGTCGAAGCAGGCAACAACAAGGAGATGCTCTGTGCCGAGTGTGGGCACTGTGTAGGGACTTAAATGGAGGGGTGATGACAAGGGAGAATGGAGTCTGGTATAAGCACCCAACCATTTGGGTCAGTGGGACAGCAGTTGAAAACCAGAACCCTCCCACTGGATCTGGGACAGTTGGAAGATCTGTATTAGTACATCATAGGAGCATGAACCAGACAGTAGAGGCCCTCTACAACAGTGGTTATCACTATGGAGGACTTGAGACGTCCTTGTTTTACATGGATGGCGATTTAGTTACATTTCCCCTGTAGCAGCCATAGTTTTGCCCCTGCAAAATCAAGTTATTATCAATGGCACTGGGACGGCAAGAGGCTAAACTGGCAAGTCTGTCTTAATGATCCTTTACAATGGGGAGATTTTGCTTGCCAGTACTGTACTCTACATGTACACACATGGAAAAAAGTTCCTCTAACTTTTTGGAAAGTACAATTCTTGTGAGCCATCAGGGTGCCCCCGTGTGTAGATAGACTTGGGTCTTATCTGAGTCACTTCGTCTGCATCACCTGCCGTCCTTTGTGTAACATGGGATGGGGTTTAATAGTCTCCGTTTCTATGCTTCAGGTCAGTGTATCAGTAAAGCCCTGGTGTGTAATGGTGATCATGACTGTGAAGAAGACAGCAGCGACGAGGCCAACTGCGAGAAGCGCCACAAAGTGTGCGACACTGATAAATACCCCCCTAATACGGAGCTAACTGGACTGGGGTAAGAAAAAGGGAGACTTTCCATTATCGTTTATTACAAAACCACAAGTTCTAAAATTCTGACCTGATCGCGGTTTGAAGGCCCTCCCCCCCCCCCCCCCCCCATGTATTGGGAGCCCATTTTTTCTATTAAGGAAGGTGAAAGGTTGTAGATCCTAAAGATTATATAAAGGATGATGTGAAATGCATCAGATGAATGTTATTCTCTGTTTTGTCATTAATCATTTCCAGGTTTGATGTTGCCACCCAAAAACTGAAGATCGGGGTCATTCATACCAAAAGTTTTGGAGGAAAATGTCGTAAAGTGTTCAGTGGTGATGGCAGGGAGTTCTACAGGTTGAGTGAGAACGTCCTCACCTACACGTTCAAGGTAACTGCACTCTTTTAAGGTGGATTTACGCCTGCAGATGTCGGGGAAAGAAGGATCAGGTATGCGGATCTCACCAGATCCGATCCTTTCTTCCTGCAGAAGACCAGAGTGGTCTAGAAGGACGGAGGGGTCAGGCAGTGGTTTATCCCCCTCTACTCAATTAAATAAACGCATGCTAAGCCGTAGTTGCTAATTTTTGAGTAGAGACATGAGGGAGATTTTTAAAAGTAATTTGTACAATTTTCCTCCATCGTATGCTCCGCCCATTTGTATGGGACACGCCCTCAACCTTCAGCATTTAAATCTCAAACAGTACATGTAATCCTCTTCATCTCACCCCAAAGTGAATACAGACCAAAGGACAGACCTTCTAATGTAATACAAAGCCAGCCCAGTGTCTAAACGAATACAGACAGCAGAGCAGACCTGTAAACTAATGCAGACCCCAGACCAGACCCCTAAAGTAAAACACTCCAGGCCAAACCTCTAAACTAATATAGAACCCATTGACAAATAGAGACCCCAGGTCAAACCCCTAATTTAATACAGAAGATAGACTCACCCTTTAATGTGCTGTAAAGCCCAAATCAGACCTCTAATCGAATACAGACCCCAGACCAGGCCTCATAATCTTAATACAGATTCTATGCCCCCTAATGTACGGTAATACAGACCTCAGACCAGGCTCCTAAATAAATACAGTTGCTAGATCACCCCCCCCCCCCTTATTTAATATAGACCCTAAACCAAACCCTCTAATCTAATACAGACCCCAGATGAGACCCCTAATATAATTCAGACTCCAATTCCCTAATATAATACAGACCCCAGACCAGACCCCTAATATAAAACAGACCCCAATCCCCTAATATAATACAGACCCCTAATATAATTCAGACTCGAATCTCCTAATCTAATTCAGACCCCAGACCGCACACTAATTTATTACAAACCTCTAGCCAGACCCCTAAATAAATACAATTGCCAGACCAAACTCCCTAATCTAATACAGACCACAGACCAGACCCCTAATATAATTCGGACTCCAATTCCCTATTATAACACAGACCCCTAATATAATACAGACCCCCAGACCACATACTGTAATTTAATACAAACCTTTAGCCAGACCCCTAAATAAATACAATTGCCAGACCAAATCCCCTAATCTAATACAGACCCCCTAAATACAGACTAGAACCTCCAAATGCTCACCTAACTTCACTCCTGGGTACGATCACAGACTAGCACATGACGGGGCCTCCAACATCAGGACGTTATCTGGCTGTCCATGGGAGTGAAGAGGACTGCAGAAACAAGGAGCGGTCAGAATTAGGAGAGTTGCCTGCTGCTCTGGGGGTTCAGGACCTCTCCCCCTCTTCAGAGCGTCTCCCTGATATCCCAGGAGAGTTGTCAAGTACATGTTCGGCCGAGTGTACATGTTTGTGGTGGAAAGTAGCTTTCCATTGATTTAGTGTTTGGCTGATGACATCAAACGTGTGCACCCCCTCCTCTCCCCGATGTACAAATGCTGGATTCATCCCTAATTACAGCCCCATCCATCAATCTCTACTAGCTATTTTTAAGCTTTATGACGCTTGCATACTGTATATATAGGCATTTATACCGATCTTCTTTTCCTTTTGTAGGTGGAAGCTAATAACGACTTCAGCTATGATTTCTATAACAGTAGCTGGTCCTACGTGAAGAACACCGAGGAGCAGGTCAGGTCCAACTATGTCGGGAACAAGGATGTGTCCAGAACCTTCACAGCCTCCAAAGAAAAGGTAAAACTGACCGGCAATCCCAGACTCCACGTAGTGTGAATAGACAAATGACCCCTTTATTGGACTCCCATCTAGTAGCGCGTTGGACTCCTTTGGCCTTCAGAATCGCAGAAATTCGCCATGGTGTAGATTCCACAAGGTGGTGAAATCATTCTGCAGGAATATCGGCCCCTGCGGACAGGAAGCTTCTTGTAGTTGCTGCAGATTAGATAGAGGTGCTGACATGTTCTGACCGGCTGACAGGAAGGGGTCATCGATTCATGCTGCTTGCGCCAAATTCTGACCTCCCATCTGCACGGAGCAACAGAAATCTGAATCCATCTGACCAGGAGATGTTTCTCCGCTCCTCAGTGATACAATTTTTGTGCTCTTTTGCCCCATGGAGTCTCGTCTTTCTGTTTCTCTTAGACACAATGCTGCTGAAACTGGTTGTTTGCCCCCATGTTTCAGTCTCGGGTCTTACAACACAAGCATCCACCAACCCCCCCCCCCCCCCCACACACACTGTCAGCCGCGGCCGGGTCATACTCTCACTGCTCCATCTGTCTTTGGCAGATTTACTGTTCGGTTTTTGCTCATTCCTTGGTAATAGAAGTCTCTGTAATAACTTTAATGGTGTTTCATGACCTCCTTACTCTTTGTGGTCTGAAGGGCAGCGCTCTAATAGAATATTAGGACATGGAAAACAAGTTTATTTTTGTGGTCAAAGGCGGACTTTCTGCAGAATAAAAACTCTTCCTTTAGTTTGTTTGCAGCTCCCTTTTTACCCCTTAGTGACGCCGCCTATTTTGGACCTCAGGATAAAAAGTATGTATAATTTACTGCACGGGTTGTTATAGATGCAGCAATACCAAACATGTTTTTGTTTTGTTTTTTAAACAAAGAGAATGTACGCAAAAAGTTTTTTTAGTTACTATTTTTTGACATTCTTGACTATTGTTTTTCACATTGATCACCGTATGTAAAGGGTTAGCAGCGGGGAGCGGTGGTTTCACCGATCCCAGCTGGTTTGCAGCAGTTGTTCCAATTCCTGCAATGTAGCAAGAGCAGGTTGTTAGTCACAGGCAAGGACCCCGAGGAGAAGACAGAAGCGGTTTTTAACTGCTCTGCATTCTCTCTTGCAGGATACAAAGTGCTCAATGAGGGCTAGTTTACACGAGCGCTGTTTGCACACATTAGAGGCGCGCACAGAAAGTGCTTCTATTACAACCAAGGGTTTCCTATAGAAGCGTTCACATGAAGGAATTTTAGACGCGCAGAGATGGGACATACGACTGCAAGCTCGCATCTAAGGTCAATGCTACTGGAAAAGATAGGACCCGACCTATCTTTGGTGCATGCTTTCCATAGACTCCTATGGGAGCTGGAAAACACCCGTTCACGCGATCTTTAGTTCAGTATGGGCGAGATCTTTTCACGTGCCTATACTGCGCGGAAACAGTGCTCATGTGAACGAGCCCTGAGTGCTATGTAATAAGTAGAGAAAGCAGAATTTTTACTGCCTCCTATGGATGCTCCAGTTAGAGTGGAAAAGTGTGAAATAAAAAAAAGAGTGTGAATGACCCCCAGAGTTCTTATGACATCATGGAGGACATGGAAGATAAAAAAAAAGTTACAGAAATAAGTTTTAATATATATATATATAGAACCTTCAGTAGGCTTCGGGCTGCCATGCTAGCCTATCGGCACCCCTGAGTGCGCTGACTGTGAAGACAAGCGGTTTGCTTTGACCACGGCATCTAAGCAGTTAACTTCCGCAATCGAATTTAACTCTGATCATGGCAGTTACTGGCGGCTCTCAGATGTTAGAAGCAGGATTTTGGTGGTCCTTTGTGTAAGAAATGGGCGAGGAGAGGTCATAAAGTTCTACAATATACAGTATATTAGCAATTTACATTTTTCCAGATCTCTGCTTGCTGTCACTCACTGCCTTGTTTATTCCCAGAGGATAGTGATCAGTCATGTGATAAACACAGAGCAGTGCGACTCGTTAGTTTTCGGAGCCCTGTCTTGTAACGAGCCGCGCTCCTGTTTGAGGCTACATTTGCAGTATAAATACAATAACCCTTTCATGACTGTTTCTTATATAAACCTGAGTAACGCAGAAATCTTTTTGCCCCTGCAGAGTTATCAGTTCTTGGTTATCAGGAATCATGTAGAAGTGGCGCAATTCATCAACAGCAATCCGGAACATTTAATACTCGCAGAACCGTTCTGGAGAGAACTCGTCAACCTCCCGTCAGTCTACGATTACACCGCGTACCGAAAGCTCATCGACAGATACGGAACCCATTTCTTGCAGTCTGGCTCTCTGGGTGGCGAATATGAATTCCGGTTTTATCTTGATTCTCAGAAAGTGACCCAATACGGTACAAAATGTCACATCATAATGATTTATCGCCTCTTAGTCTAGCTGGAGGAAAAGTGGGAACAACTTGGTGTTAATAGGGACATTTGGTGGGAAGTGTGGAAATGTTCATGTAATGTCTGCACTGACCGGCCCCTTTATTAGACCCCCATCTAGTAGCACGTTGGACTCCTTTATGCTTCAGAACCCCCCAATTGGACGTTGCGTAGATTTCAGCAGGTGAATAAATCGTTCTGTGGGAATATCGGCCCCTGCGGACAGGAAGCTTCTTGTAGTTGCTGCAGATTAGATGGAGGTGCTGACATGTTCTCACCTGATAGGAAGGGGTCAGCGATTAATTTGCCCAATTCTGGCCTCCCATCAGCACTGGGAAACAGAAATTTGGATCCATCTGACCAGGAGATGTTTTTCCGCTGCTCAGTGATACAATTTTTGTGCTCTTTTGCCCCCCAGAGTCTCGTCTTTTTGTTTCTCTTAGACATAATGGCGCTGGAACTGGTCGTCTGCTGTTATATCCCATGTTAAGGGATGGCAAGTTATCTGTTCAGACATGTTAGTTGGAGCATCAGTGTTGTATTCGGTTGCTTCAGACTGTGCAGTGGCTGTTGGGCAGACCGATTCCTGACATCCTCCTCTGACCCCTTTCACTGATGAGTTGTTTCCATCCACAGGATCACCTTTTGCCAAATACTTTACATCAATCACACCATTCTTTATATACCATTACATGAGGAAATCCCACAAGGTTGGAATCCCGGCCCGGCTAGTCTAGCACTGATAACCGGACTCGTTGGAAGTCGCTCAGATCGCTGTTTTTTCCATCTAATGTGGATTCACACTGAAACTGACCCACGGAGAACTTGTCACGTGATTTTATGCTGCAGTCGGAGATAATTTCCATACAGGAAAGCGCCAATCATGAGAGGCCCGGGGCTCTAATAAACTGGCCGGTCAGTGTACATTATAAGGAGCGGTGGTCTTCATGCTTTGCAAAAATACGACTCAGCATCTGCTGACAATTACAGGGAAGTAGTTTTACAACCAAAGTATGGAGACCACTGATGAAGGCAAACTGAGCTTGTGTCCATGATGGGAGGACAGTCCATACTGCAGCGCAGATATTATCAAGTGAGTTTAATTGCTGGCGATCTTAAATTATGAACTTTTAAAACCTTTTATCAGTCATTACAATCTAACATTGACTTCTACCCATCATCATCCAACATGGTGCTTATGCTCAGGAACTTGAAGGGGTTTTCTGTTTCGGACAATCTCTACTTATTAGAAAGTTTCCTAGACAATAGGATGATCACAAAGTGATCAGCTTTAATATCTGAGGAAGTATTCAGTTTCTCTACAGCTTCCCCGAAGGGCAAATGAAGTATTACACAGTGTTCATTCATATCAATGGGTTGTCTATATAATACAGGACAGGCCCTCCGTCAAAAGATGATATTCTTGATTAGAGGACCCCGCTGTATTAACTCACAATTCACTAATAGGGGGTATGAGATCTTTTTTCTTTATACTGAACATTGTTTTTAACCTAAATTATGACGCACTTGTATTTTTCTAGACGGATCAAAGACAAATTTTGAGCAATGCACTTCCTCCAGCACAGGATTTCCCTTCGTTAGGCAAACAAAAACAGAATGCAAAAAGTTGTATGATGCCATAAGATCGTCCTCAGGTAGGTATCCTCTCAGAAGGGAGTGGATGAATATACACTATGTTGACAAAGGTATTGGATGTACATAGAAGGTGATGAAATTCGATTTTATTCACATTTCTCCATCCGGTGTTGGGCCTCCTTTGGCCTCAGTGACTGCAGTAACCCTCCTAGGCCGCTTTCCACCAAATTCCCATAGATGTGTGGAGGGATTTGCCACCATTTCTCGAGGAGAATTTCAGACAGTGATGCAGGGGTGATTGGCATGTTGGGCGCGCATGGATACAGCGTTCTAGTTAATCCCAAAGATGCTAAATGGCTTGTCAATGAAGTTTGCAGATGTTCTCATTAAACGAAACCTCAGCACTGTGTGCTGTATGACATGGTGGTCCTGCAGCCTCCGAGGAGCAGGCTCACAGCTGAGCAGACAGCGGGGTAGAGACCTTGTCAGGGGCTCTACTACTGGGGAAGATCACAGGGATAGTAATCGGGGGTTACCTGTAGTCCAATTGTCACTCGTGACACAACCGTTTCTTCTTCAGGGATGCATCTTGTAGAAGAATAAAATACTCCACCACCAGAAGAGTATATTTTGGAACAAAACCGGGAACGGTCGATCTTATCCATTTTCTTAAACGTTTTAGTAAAGTCAATAACAGTTGCAGAAATCACAGCTTACAGGAATTACATCTCAGTGAAACTCACAGGGTATTTGTACAATCCACAGTCCAAGTTATCTGCAGGTTCCTTCACTCCCGGTACTCATTTTCTTCACTGGCAAAACACCTACACTTTCTACCTCCTTTCGCTATGAAGCGATTTCTTTCTCTCAGCACTCAGCAGTAGTACAGTGGATTCCTGGGTTGAACGGGCCCAGGCATAACATCAAGCAATCACTTGGCCTTCTCCATGCTCCACACACAGATCGCTCTCTGTAGTGTGTGACTGACTGACAAACTCTCACTCAACTCTCCAAACTGACTTACTTCTCCGCATTGCATTCTGCAACCACATATATCATGCAACGTGCTCACAATTGACACACACAAAACGATACATTTTCCAGACAGGACAGAACATACCAGACAGTAACCCTTTAAGTCCTGCAGCCATCCAATACACATAAATCAAATGCATTCCACAGACAACTTTTATTTGTGCCAGATACACCATTATTATTAAATGTGCAGCCTTGTATTTGTGTCTGCTGGGGTTTTTGGATAACTTCATACAACGCTCACAGTAAGATCAGCATGTCCTGTTCTCCGAGAAACCACTTCATCCTCACCAGTGCTAGAAACACAACTCTCCCTGTACATCTGCAGGTGGCAGCAGGAAAGAAGTTGAAGGCCAAGCGATTGTGAAAGGAGGAGAACCCAAATTTACCTCTGCGCTCAGCTACTTCTCCCTGGATAACCCAGTCGCCAATGATCAGCGTTACGCTGCCTGGGCGGGTTCTGTAACCAATCTGCCAAGCATTATAAAGTTTAAGGTCAGTACAAAGTTTGTGCATTACTGAAAATCTTAACAAAAGAGTCTAAAGACCTCTGCGGCCAGTTTAATAGTTCTGTCTGATATGGAAAACCCATTTTGACACCCTACTAAGGGATTCTGCGTTGGGGTCTGCCCGTTCAGGATCCCAATCTCTTACTGGTGAATGGCTATAAAAAGCAGCTCTATCTCTGGATCCCTTCGTGCATACATGCATTTACCTAGATAGTTTATTCATTTGGATGAGATCTATGTAATACCTTATTTCTCCTCCGGGGGTGCTGCAGGGAAAGAAACAACTTGCTGCAGTGTTTCTTGGAAGATTACAGCTCGTTGGTGGGCATCTCAGAGTGGGACAAATTGATACCGACCACCACTAGCGGACCCCTTTAATGAAAAGAAAGCATAGGAGGCAAACTGCCTCTTTAAAGGAGTTGGTCACTCTATTAGCAGCAGATGTTGTGTTTTATGTCTTGGGGCATTTTAGGCAAGACGATTATCGTTTAAACGGGCAAATGACGTCAGCTCTAGTTCGTTCGCTCTCCTGCAACCTGTTTATACAGGCAGATACATCGTTAGCTGGTTCAACCATCGCTGTATAAGTGACTGAGAGGGACTCAATGACTGCTGTTTAAACCAAACGATAAGCAAACGAGCCAAGAACTATTTTTATGCTTGTATAACATGAACAAACAAGCAAAAAGTGAATAATTATCATTCATGGTTCAGTTATTGGCGCACATTGAGACCAATTGATTATCATTCACTTTTGCTCATTTAAACGTTTTTTTTTTAACAATCGTTGAATCTAAAAGCACCTTCACTAATTCTTCTTTAGGTCCTCCCTTGTGTCTTTTTGCTTTGTTCCAGAAGCCATGCTCCCACACTCGTCCACCTCCAGTTATCTCTAGAAGGTGCTCCTGTCCATTAGATAGTAGTCTATGGAGGGGCACATAATCATGGCTGGTCTTAGCATGGGTTGCACATACATAGCTATCGCATAGGGCACTGGCCACCAGCTTATAAGGGTGACCACATGGATGTCCACTCAGCCAGATGACCTTCATCCTCCGTGCAGCAGAGTCTTATGCAATTATTTCAATCATCCTCCCTAGCTCTGGTTTGTATTCAGTATAGATAATGCTCTGTGAGCTAAAACAGCCCGGACTCCAGACTGATATATATACAATGCTAGTCCTGCTCTCAGCTGAGAAGTGGATCCAATTGTATCCAGTGTAGACAATGCTCTGTGAGCTAAACAGACCGGAATCCAGACGGATACATTGTACATAGCTAGTCCTGCTCTCAGCTGAGAAGTGGATACAATTGTATCCAGTGTAGACAATGCTCTGTGAGCTAAACAAACCGGACTCCAGACTGATACATTGTACATAGCTAGTCCTGCTCTCAGCTGAGAAGTGGATCCAATTGTATCCAGTGTAGACAATGCTCTGTGAGCTAAACAGCCCTGATTCCAGGCATTATACATAGCTATTGCTGCTCTTAGCTGAGAATCGGATACAATTGTATCCAGTGTAGACAATGCTCTGTGAGCTTAACCGCATCAGCAGCAGAAATCTCTGTTCTGGTTTGCGGAAGCATATCAGTCTGGAGTCCATGCTGTTTAGCTCTCAGAGCATTGTCTACACTGAATACAATATTAATCACTTCACAGCTGATAGCAGGACTAGCTATGTACAATGTATCAGTCTGGAGTCCGGGCTGTTTAGCTCACAGAGCATTGTCTACACTGGATACAATTGTAACCACTTAGCTGAGATCGGGATTACAGGGTTACTGCTTCTGAGTTCTTATTCACTGACAGCAAGCAATCTTGAAACCAGTGAAAACTTGAAACAGAAAAAGTGAATATGCATATATTCATCCCTTGAGGTGCTACAAACTTATATTGATATGAGGGGAACTTGATCTCCCCTTAGATGTTATTACATTTTTTCTTTGCCTTTCATCAGAAACAATAGAAGATCTATACAAAGTCATGGAGACTTTATTCTAGCAGGCGCCATTTATCACGTCCTTCATTGTCAGACACTTCAACACCTTTTGCATTAGGGAATATGGGAGACAAAAAGTAATTAGGGATGTGACAGTTACCGCGACGACCTTTCTGCATGATCAATGGCTTTGCTCGAAATATGTTTAACAATGTTATTGTCATTCTGCTCACATCCCTGACGCGCCGCTCGCTTGCTGTGCGCAGCGGGATGTTAGCGGCGTGGCGAGCGCCCGGCTGGATGAGGATGTCCATGAATAATCGTGTAGTATATGTGGACGGGGCGCCAACCTGACCTTCAGCTTTATTTCTGGACAACTGAAGCAAACATCACAGCCCAATATCGTTTGAAACTTATGCCCCACCCCCTTCAAGTAGACCACGCCCCCAGACACCACCCTAATGCTCTTGGAGCATTGGTACTGCATTGCACACGGCTCCGTCATCAGACCCAAGATTAAAGGGATTTACCAAGATTAACTTTTAGCACCTCTCTATAGGACGGGTGAAAATGGTGAAACCCCCAACGATCAGGCTTTCATCACCTATATATGGATAGGTGGGAGCTGGACCCCCAACGATTAGGATTTGATGGCGTATCCTTACTAAATGCATCATTTTCTATATTGGATAAACCCCTTTAACCCCTTAGTGTCGCGGCCTATTTTGGACCAAAGGACAAAACCGCTTTGGGGAATTTTCTTTTTATTTTCCGGTTGACGCGGCGGTATGAGTGCAGCGAGCTGTAGTTTTTATTGTTACCATTCTATACAATGTATCGTAGCGATGCAAATAAAATATGTTCCAAGAAAAAGGGGTTTTATTGTGCAAAAGTGGAAAAAAAAAAATATTAGTAATCGTATCAACCTGCGGAAAAAACGTATCATGTTATTTATGCTGCATGGCTAACGCTGGGGACAAAAAGCAATGACAGAATCGCGGTGTGTTTTCTCCCTGCCCTCCAAAAAATAGTAATAAAAGTTATACAATACATTATATGTAACTAAAAATGGAACCGATAAAGACTACAGTTCGCCACGCAAAAAAAACGAACCCTCAGACCGCAACGGAAAATAAAGTTATGGCTTTTGAAAAGTGGAGATGAAAATCCCTCAAAAATCGTCGCATTCTTAGGTCCAAAATATGGGTCATCCATTAGGCCGGATTCACACAAACGTATTTGCGCACGAAAAATGTGCGCACAATACGCAGAAAATAGAACCCATTGGTTTCAAGGGGTTTATTCATGTGAGATTATTTGCATGCGCAATCCGGTCACGCAAAAGAATACGCAGCACTCTATTTTCCTGCGCATTGGCTCAGGGAATGAACGCATCTTGAACTCATTAAACTAATTTCAATGGCTGGGAGCATCCGTGCGTGTTTTTTTTGTGTGCGTCAATGTGCGGTGTTTAGCAAATGGGGCTATACATGGACGGAATGTTCGATGCGACTTGTGTCCGAAAATTTCAGGCGTAACTTTTCAAACCCAGCCTGATCCTGGACAGTTCCTGAAAGTTCTCCTAGTTGATAAAACTTTTCCCTCACTTGTCTCCCTCCAGCTTGCTCCGCTATATGAGTTGGTGAAGGACGTGCCGTGCTACTCGGTGAAGAGGCTGTACCTGAAGAGAGCCGTAGAGCAGTATATGGACGAGGACAGCTCGTGCCGCTGCAAGCCGTGCCAGAACAAAGGGCTGCCAGTCGTGGAGGGCACCAAGTGTGTGTGCCACTGTAAGCCCTACACACACGGTTCTGCTTGTGAACAGGGCTCGCTGGTGCAGGACGATCCCGGTACGAGATGCTCTTCTAGATTCTTCTTCATTTCTGTCTTTTTTTTTTTCTCTTGAGAGGGATGATGCTAGTACCGCCATCACACAGACGTACCGCAGCAACTGAGGAGTGTGATGGCGGATGTAAAGGGAAAATGCACACTGAACGGCCCCTTTATTAAAGACTCAGCGCTTTCACGCTTGGCGCTTCCCTGTCTGGGAATTCTCCCTGCGACCCCGGAATGCAACATAAAATCACGTGACAAGTTCTCTGTGGATCAGTTTCAGTGGGAATCCACATAAGATGGGAAAATCCAGCGATCTGAGTGACTTCCAACGAGGCCGGGTCATCATAGACTAACCGGTGCCAGGATGTCACTGCTGACCGCGTGTGGTTTTCTCATGTAACGGTGTGAAGAGTAAACCAAAAATGGTATTATTGAGGAAAACATGCAGCGAATGGGGATCCTGTGGACGGAAACATCCCATCACCGAAAGGGGTCAAAGAGGATGTCAGGAATCATTCTGACCAACAGGTGCTGCACAGTCAGGAGCAGCAGAATACAATGCTGGTGCTCCAACTAACATGTCTGAACGTACAACCTGATGTTCCTTATCACGGATGGGATATAACCGCAGACAACCAGTTCTATCCCCATTGTGTATAAGAGAAACAGAATGCTGAGACTCCAGGGGACAAAAGAGCGCAGAAATTGTATCACTGAGCAGTGGAAAAACATCTCCTGGTCAGATTGATCCAGATCTCTGTTGCCCCGTGTTGATGGGAGGCCAGAATTTGGCACAAGCAGCATGAATCGATGACCCCTTCCTGTCAGCTATTTTGAACCTCTATCTAATCTGCAGCAACTAAAAGAAGCTTCCTGTCCGCAGGGGCCGATATTCCTGCAGAGCGATTTCATCACTTAGTGGAACCTACATTACGATGAATTGCTACAGTTCTGATGGCTACCTAAATGATGTCCCATGTGCTACTAGATGGGGGCTTTGGGGGACTCTAATAAAGTGGCCATTCAGTGCATGTCAGGAGCAAAATGAAATCCAAAAATGAAGAGCATAGGAGTCCTTTATAATGATGTGAACAGGAGCTCCTGCCAGGACAGAGGCGTGGAGGCGTCCAGGTTTAGCTCTCTCCGTGTCTGTAGTGGAAGCTCATTGATCCCGGGCTTTATCCCAGCCGCTACATATTTCCACACACCATATATGTCGCCTTTGTAGGCGGCTGCTGATATTGAGCAGATTTCTAAGAGAATCCTTTGATACGGCAGCACATAAAATTCGTACAGCCCCGCTGCTTCATTGTAGACTCTGCTTCAAAGTAGTCACAAAAACAAGATCATTCCTTGCAGCGTGTGAGCAGTCTTGTGTCCTCGTACCTCTCAACGTTCAAAGCCTGAAAAGGACAAAATCGGCACCGCAGCAAAGTTTTGTGCATTAAGGCACTTTGTGCCTCCAGGTGGTGACGTAATGATGTAGGGACAGTGCCCCTTTGTGTCTCTCGAAGATTCATAATACCCTCTTTGTGTGGCACATAGTAATATTGTCTCCTCATGGTAATGATGCTCCCTACTCAATATTGATGCCCTAGGAGTGTCTCCCTCACAGTAATGATGCCGTCTGAATGCCCCCACATGGCCATGATGCCCTCTGACTGCCCCCAAACACTAATGATGCCCTTTAGTGTCCCCACACAGTAAAGATTCCACCTTAATGCCCCCACACATAAAACGTTCACTGATGTGATGCTAGCCAAGTAGTATGATGCCCCCTCATGATAGTGATGCCCCCAGTAATCCCCATTACACATCATAATGCCCCTTTAGTACATCTCACACATTGGATTCCCCCTTAGTGCCCCTACACAGTTAGATGCCCCCTTTTGTAAGTGATGCCCCTACATAGTAAAGATGCCCCTTATACAATGTGATGCCACCAATCATTCCCCATCATAGTAGCGATGTCCCCTTATAGTCATGATACTCCCACATAGTATGATGCCCCTGCATGGTAGTGACGTCCCTACATAGTAAAGTTGCCATCAGTGATGTGCCTGACATAGTATGATGCCCTTTTAGTACATCCCACATGCAAGATTCCCCTAGTCCCCCCACACAGAAAAAGTGCTCCTAGTAATACCCACACATAGTATAATGCCCCTTCATGGTACTAATGTCCCCATATAGTAAAGATGCCTCCTGTCATGCCCATTATACATTACCAACTAATATACCCTGCTTCGCCCAAGTAAATTAGGTGCAGGAAATTTTATGAAGTGGTGGCTACTTCAAAGTAACCAAGGAATAAAATCTGTATACACAGAGGAGCGATAGATTCTCCTCAGACTGCATGTACTGATGTCCCTCTGCAGAACGTGCCGCCCCTCCCACTCTCCTCACTTTTTACCTTTCAAAGGTAACACCCCCTTTTATTCAAATTCAACCCCACACTGGAGGTTTCAGCCCCTTCTTGGCCTTAAAGACATGCTCCATCCCTGCAGTCCATGGCCATTTCCTTATGTACTTTTTAGCCTTTCAGTATATGCACACAGAGGTCAGTTAGATTCTCCTCAGTATATACACATAGAGCTGAAGTAGATTCTCCTCAGTATAAACACATAAAGATGAGTTAGATTCTCTTTAACATATACACACACAGGTCCGTTATATTCTCCTCGGTATATGCACACAGAGGTCAGCTAGATTCTTCTCAGTATATACACGTAGAGGTGAGGTAGATTCTCCTCGGTATATACACGTAGAGGTGAGGTAGATTCTCCTCCGTATATACACGTAGAGGTGAGGTAGATTCTCCTCCGTATATACACGTACAGGTGAGGTAGATTCTCCTCCGTATATACACGTACAGGTGAGGTAGATTCTCCTCCGTATATACACAAAGAGATCAGTTAGATTCTCCTCAGTATATACACATAGAGGTGAACTAGATTCTCCTCAGTATATACACACAGAGGTGAAGTAGATTCTCCTCAGTACATACACACAGAGGTCAGGTAGATTCTTTTCAGTATATACACGTAGAGGTCAGTTAGATTCTCCTCATTATATACACATAGAGGTGAAGTAGATTCTCCTCATTATATACACATAGTGGTGAAGTAGATTCTCCTCAGTACATACACATAGAGGTGAGGTAGATTCTCCTCAGTATATACACATAGAGGTGAAGTAGATTCTCCTCAGTATATACACATAGAGGTGAAGTAGATTCTCCTCAGTATATAAACACAGAGGTCAGCTAGATTCTTCTCAGTATATACACACAGAGGTCAGCTAGATTCTTCTCAGTATATACACACAGAGGTCAGCTAGATTCTTCTCAGTATATACACACAGAGGTCAGCTAGATTCTTCTCAGTATATACACACAGAGGTCAGCTAAAGTCTTCTCAGTATATACACACAGAGGTCAGCTAAAGTCTTCTCAGTATATACACACAGAGGTCAGCTAGATTCTTCTCAGTATATACACACAGAGGTCAGCTAGATTCTTCTCAGTATATACACACAGAGGTCAGCTAGATTCTTCTCAGTATATACACACAGAGGTCAGCTAGATTCTTCTCAGTATATACACACAGAGGTCAGCTAGATTCTTCTCAGTATATACACACAGAGGTCAGCTAGATTCTTCTCAGTATATACACACAGAGGTCAGCTAGATTCTTCTCAGTATATACACACAGAGGTCAGCTAGATTCTTCTCAGTATATACACACAGAGGTCAGCTAGATTCTTCTCAGTATATACACACAGAGGTCAGCTAGATTCTTCTCAGTATATACACACAGAGGTCAGCTAGATTCTTCTCAGTATATACACACAGAGGTCAGCTAGATTCTTCTCAGTATATACACACAGAGGTCAGCTAGATTCTTCTCAGTATATACACACAGAGGTCAGCTAGATTCTCCTCTGTATATACACACAGAGGTCAGCTAGATTCTTCTCAGTATATACACGTATAGGTGAGGTAGATTCTTCTCAGTATATAAATAATTTTCCTAGGCTTTATTGTTTCTGAAAAAAGAACTATGTCATGTATCGCAGATTTTTACAAATTTTCAGGCTTTGAATTGAATATTGAAGTTGCAACCACTTTAATTTCCTATCAGGATGAAAAGAACAGTAATGGCAAATTTCAGGTTTCTACGACACCAGGAAGTTACATTACATAGGGGTGCACTTACTTTTGCACTAAGCATTGAATAATCGATCTGTGACCCCCCCTTTACTTTTCCTATTTTGGACCTAAAGAATGGTCGTCCCAAATTTCAAGTTTGTATGACATCGGGAGGATAGAGAATTAGATTAGGTAGATGACCTAAGGGTGCACTTACTTTTGCAATTAGCATTGAATAATCGAGTTGTGACCTCTTTAATTTTCCTATCTAGGACCGAAGGTATGGTCATGCCAAATTTCAAGTTTGTACGACACATATATATGATGAGGAGTAAGAACATCTTGACAAGGGTTAATCCTAAGTATGGATGATGCCAGAAGGCCGGCGCATGTCCTGTTGGCATCACCTACCCCGCTGCATTGGGTCCTGTTGCTTACATCATATGTGCCAACGCTCACTAGATCCATGTGCTCTTGGTGTCAGGACTCTGTGGCGGCTGCAGAGACCAGAGGGGAAGGTTGGACTGAAGATGAGAATTGGACATACGCCAGCATTCGTGGGACAGTACCTGAAATCTGGGACTGTCTCCCTGGATCCTGATTGCTGGGAGGGCTGCCAGCATAAGTGGGGCAAGTAGAGCAGAGATTGTATTACAGAGGACTACAAATATAGGGCTCCTCTTCTTGAGATCCCCTCTATAATCTGAGTCAGCTCCCTCACTGGTGGACCCCTCTGTCTATGACATTTTTTAATGGCTGCCACGTAAAACTTTATTTCACATTTAGGCACTTTCTGTAAGGTCAGTGTTATGACACTGCATGGCACCTGTGTGCCATGAGAAGTGACCTGGTGCTGGCTACCCGTTTTTTTGAGTTCGAGGGGATATAAGGAACATGTCACACCAAGCTTCAGATCACAAATTTGCAACCAAAGTTAAACATTGCACTGAGAAATTACATCCATATAGGTGGCGCTGTGGAGGTATTATTCCATCTTCCCATCTGCATATTTTCCAGAGGAGCATGCATGGCCTTATAAGGCTCCTCACTCATGTTCTAGGTGCTCTCCCTAAGGTGAAACCATACCCTCCCTAACCCTCGTCTTGGCCTCCCACCAAGCCAGCAGCCTACTACACACTGATGAGGGGCAGAACCCCCCAAACAGTCTGTCTGTACATGGTTATCTCTTCTTTCTGGAGAAGACTCTGGCTTTGGCTTATATTCCCAGTCATTGTTGCAAGGCTTGTTAAAAGGTCAGAAATTAATTACAGGAATGCTACCTTCCAGTAGGGGCGCTGTAGAGGCATTGTTCCATCTTCCTATTTACGAAAGTTTCGGCACAGTCTGCAAGGTTTCTGATTGTAAGCCTCATGGAGAAGATGAGGGATATAAACCCTGAAGGTGTGAAGTGTCTTATGTCTGTACAATCTGACCAGTACTATCTCTCTCTTCCTTCCAGGAGTTATCGATGGTAACTGGGGCTGCTGGACGTCCTGGAATACCTGTACCGGGAGTGGCGGGAGACGAGTGCGGAGCCGCGTCTGTAATAACCCTCCGCCTGCTGGTGGTGGGAAACGCTGTACAGGGGACTCAATAGAAAGTCAGAAATGTGAAGAGGATGAGATTCTACATCTACGGTACATAATACCTACAGCGTCCAAATAAGGCAGACGGCTCTAAAAAATGGCGGCCTTAGAAAATGTGAGCACAGGTCTGCGAGGCCTCATTAAAATCAAGATGAGCGTTGTACTGTGACTACCGCGGCATTCAAAACGGTGCGGTAATCGCAGTAAAAAGCGCATGTGTGAAAGTGGCCCAAGTGTGAACACCCTCTTATATTTGTGCTCAGAGTTAGCAATTACATTTAAACTCCTATTAAATGGTAGTCAGTACTCCGCTGCCATTATTTAGGGTGAATACAGATATTTGTGGTGCGGAATCTGCGATCGGCGTCCCTTACTTCCTATGGAGATCCGCTGCTTCCAACGCACGACTGAAAAGTAATTACAATTTCCGCTTGTGGAACAAATAAATAAAAATCGCAGCCTGCTCCATTTTTCTGCGGATTCCGCACAGACCGCTTCCATTGAAGTCAATGGAAGCTGTCCAACCCGCGACCTGTCCGAAAATTGACATTGTGGACGGTCTGTGGATGCAGGAAAAGCAGCAGTTTAAAAAAAAAACTATAGTGCACATGTCCGAGGGCGATCTGTGCGGACCATCCGCAGTACAGAAAAGAAGAAAATACAGGTACACGTGGATGCCTGCCGGGCACAGAGTCAGACTACACTGCGGGCTCCCGCATGCAGAACTCAACCCGCCTGTGTGCAGCCGGCCTTAGTCATTCTGTAGATATCTATCCCTCTATCTCATATCTATCTATCTAATATATATCCATCTATCTACGTATCTCATATATATCTATTTATCTCATATCTGTCTACCCATCCCCCATGCAGTGAGTAGTGCTGTCGCCTGTTCCTGGCTGAGCATGTTCTGTACATTGTGTGCAGAGTTCAGCTGTGAGGCTGAGGACACTGTACATTTCCCAGATTGTCATACGGAAACATCCGATGTTCTGATTAGAGTGAGATATGTCTCTGAAATGGTGTTAAATAGGATGAAGCGGAGGCTGGCCGGAAAGCAGCCGCCCCGGGCCGTTGCAGCCTCTGCAGTTATTGTACTTCTCTCCCTTCTATCGTAAATTCATAGAGGCAAGAACATAAACTGTATGAAGATAAGAGCCCCGTCCGCAGTCACTGTTAGGATATGTGCATCATAGAAGAGATCCCGCTGTATGAGTGCAGGATTTACAACCTTTCCCAGCCGGAATGGGGAGGGGGTTGCAATACCAACAACAGGTGCAAGTGTAGGAACGATCGATGTTTTTTTGCGTGCATCGGCGTGTCTTACTGCACTTTATCTACCCACAAGGCATGTTTATATATATATTTTATAGGCACCGATTGAAATGGCTCATTAGTCTAATGAGTTCCAGATGTGTTCTTTTTCCTGCGCAAATACACAGTGTTTCGCGCATGTCCAAGTGTTTATCTCGATGCATTTGCGTACCCCCCCCCCCCCCCCCCATTGACTCCTATG
Source organism: Eleutherodactylus coqui (assembly GCF_035609145.1). NCBI lineage: Eukaryota > Metazoa > Chordata > Amphibia > Anura > Eleutherodactylidae > Eleutherodactylus > Eleutherodactylus coqui. The sequence continues at coordinate 42,435,489 of NC_089841.1, forward strand.
GGGACTTTTGGTGTGCAAATGTATAGGAAAATAAAACCTAATTCATTTTATTTTGCATTATTGAAATGCGCATGAAAATATGTGCATGTCAACTAATCCATTGAAATCAATGGGTTCTGTTCGCTTCGTATTGCGCACGCAAATATGCCTGTGTGCCGCCGGCCAAAGGCTACATAGCTATTCCTGTTCTCAGCTGAGAAGCGGATGCAATTATATCCAGTGTAGACAATGCTCTGTGAGCTAAACAGCCTGGACCTCAGACTGATACACTGTACATAGCTGGTCCTGTTCTCAGCTGAGAAGTGGATACAATTGTATCCAGTGTAGACAATGCTCTGTGAGCTAAACAGCCCGGGCTCCAGACTGATACATTGTACATAGCTAGTCCTGCTCTCAGCAGAGAAGCGGACACAGTTGTATCCAGAGTAGACAATGCTCTGTGAGCTAAACAGACCGGAATCCAGACGGATACATTGTACATAGCTAGTCCTGCTCTCAGCTGAGAAGTGGATACAATTGTATCCAGTGTAGACAATGCTCTGTGAGCTAAACAGCCCGGGCTCCAGACTGATACATTGTACATAGCCAGTCCTGCTCTCAGCTGAGAAGTGGATACAATTGTATCCAGTGTAGACAATGCTCTGTGAGCTAAACAGCCCGGGCTCCAGACTGTTACATTGTACATAGCTAATCCTGCTCTCAGCTGAGAAGCGGACACAGTTGTATCCAGAGTAGACAACGCTCTGTGAGCTAAACAACCGAGACTCCATATTGATAGACTGTAGCAAACTAGCAGAGCGTTTTTTGCAGCAGCTGCTGTGTTTCACTCACTGAGCATTGTCTACACAGGATGTCTAGATATGGTCTCCCAGGGTGTTGCATATCCTGAGGTGCAGGGTCTCCTAGGGTGCAGCATGTATTGGGGTGCAGTCTCCTATGGTGCGGCATATCCTGGAATGCAGGGTCTCCTATGGTGCGGCATATCCTGGAATGCAGGGTCTCCTATGGTGCAGCATATCCTGGAATGCAGGGTCTCCTATGGTGCAGCATATCCTGAAATGCAGGGTCTCCTAGGGTGCAGCATGAACTGGAATGCAGGGTCTCCTAGGGTGCAGCATATCCCACGGTGCAGGGTCTCTTGGGGCGAAGCATATGCTAGGGTGCAGGGTCTCCTGGACTGTAGCATATCCTGGGGTGCGTGGTCTCCTTGGGTACAGCATATCCTGGGGTGCAGGGTCTCTTGTGTTGCAGGGTCTCCTGGGGTTCAGGGTCTGCTAGCGTGCAGGGTCTCTTGGTGTACAGCAAGTCCTAGGATCCAGCATATCCTGTGTTGTGCAGGGTGTCCTGTGTGCAGCATCTCCTAGGGTGCAGGGTGTCCTGGGATGCAGGGTGTCCTGGGTGCAGAGTCTCCTAGAGTGCAGGGTCTCCTGGGGTGCAGCATCTCCTTTGTGCAGGGTCTCCTGGGGTGCAGTATCTCCTGTGTGCAGGGTCCCCTGGGGTGCAGAGTATCCTATGTTCAGGGTTTCCTGGGGTGCAGCATAGCCTGCTCTACAGGGTCCGCTTTAGTGCAGGGTCTCCTGAGGTGCGGCATATCCTGGGGTGCAGCATCTCATGGGTACAGGGTGTGCTGCGTGCAGGGTCTCCTGGTGTACAGGGTGTGCTGGGTGCAGGGTGTCCTGGGGTGCAGCATCTCCTGGGGTACAGGGTGTGCTGGGTGCAGCATATCCTGGGGTGCAGGGTCTCCTGGAGTACAGGGTGTGCTGCGTGCAGGGTCTCCTGGTGTACAGGGTGTGCTGGGTGCAGGGTCTCCTGGGGTGCAGCATCTCCTAGGGTACAGGGTGTGCTGGGTGCAGCATATCCCGGGGTGCAGCATCTCCTGGGGTACAGGGTGTGCTGGGTGCAGGGTCTCCTGGGGTGCAGCATCTCCTGGGGTACAGGGTGTGCTGGGTGCAGCATATCCCGGGGTGCAGCATCTCCTGGGGTACAAGGTGCGCTGGGTACAAGGTCCCCTGTAGTGCAGCAGGTGCCTGTAGGGTTCTGCTGCTGATCTCTGAGCACATGGCATGAGCACATTGTACTTTTCTTTCTTAGACACAGTTTGGACAAGAAGCGACATGCGGCCACGAGAACGAGCTCATCATATTTAATTTGCAATCATTGGTGGGAGATACAGGCCGCATCTGCTGCGTGCTAATAGTGTGTCTTCCACATGACATGTCCCTTCATGAAACGCTCACCTGTTCTGACAACTGTCATTGCCACTTAGTCACTGACTGGACAATGAACTTCATTTGCAAAACAAGCCTCCCAGCTTATTGCAGATGCACATTACATGCACTTATAGAAAGGTCACATGCCGTGTCCCCGGGGCCCCTGACTACTCATCCATTAGTGGATGTACTACAGTCCTCATCGTCACTGCAGGACCACAATGTGTATATGTGCCCCGGCAAGGAGTCTGCTAAATACAGAAGAGCATTTTAATCTAAAACGCCACATTGATCTCACACTTATTACATCAGTGCAGGAAGACCCCCAGTCTGCAATGAATGCCCAATATATTAGAAACCCCCATCTGGTATCATGTTGGCCTTCAGAACGGGAGCAGTTCATCATGGTGTAAATTTTACTAAGTGGTAAAATTGCTCTGCAGGGATATCGGCCCCTGTGGACAGGAAGCTTCTTATAGTGCCGCAGATTAGATGTAAGTACTGACATATTCTGACCAGCTGACAGGAAGGGGTCAGCAATTCATGCTGCTTGTGGCAAATTCTGACCTCCCATCAGCACGGGGCAACAGAAATCTGGATTCATCTGACAGGTGATGTTTCTTCGCTGCTCAGTGATACAATTTTTGCGCTCTTTTGCCCCCTGGAGTCTCGTCTTTCTGTTCCTCTTACACACAATGGTGCTGGAACTGGTTGTCTGCTGTTATAGCCCATTTGTGATCAGGAACAGCGAGTTGTGCATTCACACATGCTAGTTGAAGCGCCGGTATTGTATTAAGCAGCTCCTAACTGTGCAGCGCCTGTTAGTCAGAATGATTCCTGACATCCCCCTCTGACCCCTTTCGGCGATGAGTTGTTTCCATCTACAGGATCCTCTTTCGCTGGATGTTTTCCTCCATCACACCATTCTCGGTATTGTCTTCATACTGTTACACAAGAAAACGCCACACGGTTGGCAGTGACATCCCGGCCCCAAGTAGTCTAGCACTGATGTCCGGCCTCGTTGGAAGATCGCTGGATTTTCCCCTCTAATGTGGAGTCACACTGAAACTGATCCACAGAGAACTTGTCACGTGACTTTATGCTCCGGGGTCACGGGGATAACTTCCATACAGGGAAGCTCCAATCATGAGAGGGCCGGGGCTCTAATAAAGGGGCCACTCAATGTATGCTACGGGTTTTGGTAGCACATAAGGAAATGTTTATCAATGCAATTACTCGGTTATCAGACATACCAGGCCGTCCTATACTGTGCAACATACTGCAGCTTGTTCTGGCTGGCACGTTGCTCAGCTGCTCCGCCAGCATCAAATCCACTGCAAAGTGTCCCCATGTAACACACCCTAAGTGTCAATGCATGGAATCAGTCTATGGGACAATACGAATGCAGCGCTCCGCTATCTCCAGCTGTCCCACTGAAGTGCATAGAGTGGCATTGTGCACAGCTAGCCGCTCCGCAGTGGGGGTGCAGTGAAGAGGAAAGGGAGATACGGACCCCCATTCTTGTGATCGGTGGGGATCCCAGCAGTGAGACTACCACCGAACACACGTTTATCACTTATCCTGTGGATAACTAATAAGTCAATTCTAGCTCAATCCCTTTAAATGGTTGCTAAGCAACATGGAATAATACGTATTTCTTCCGTCTTTTCAGTACTGTGGAGCCGCACTGCTTCGATATCCAAATACTACCGACCAAGTTTTGCGCCGCTCCCCCTCCGCTGGAAAATGGATATATCCAGGTATGCCGCCTCACTCTGTCTGAATGTCTACTTCTTCCTCTTCGTTGCTTCTATGTTCTAATGTATCTATTAGAAGTTCATGACAAAAACAAAACTTTTAATAAATGTTACAGGAGGCCACAAGCTAAAGTGGCCTGAGGGTGCCTACATGCTATACCATTTCCTACACTTTCTAGAAGACTACCGGGCTACTCATGATCATACTAGTTTATCGTTTTATGGCAGAGGTGGCCTTCAGTACATCTAAGAGAGCAACTTCAGGGGAAGAACGACTTCCAGTGGTTGGAAAGGGGCCCGAATTATTGATGTAGCGTCAACATATATTCTGCATTGAATCACTAATTCAGCTTCTTACAGGAATTTACCAGAAATTAAAGGGGATTTTCCAAGATTAGAAAAAGATGGCTGCTTTTTTACAGAAATTCTGCCACATCTGTCAATAGGTTGTGACTGGTATTGCGATCAATGCTGTCCTTAGGTTTCATGGCATACATAATTACAGCCCTAGAACAAAGCTCAGAACATAATTACAGCCCTAGAACCAAGATCATAACATAAATACAGCCCCAGAACCAAGATCATAACATAAATACAGCACCAGAACCAAGATCATAACATAACTGCAGCACCAGAACCAAGTTCATAACTACACCAGAACCAAGATCATAACATTAAAATACCAGAACCAAGATCATAACATTAAAATACCAGAACCAAGATCATAACATTAAAATACCAGAACCAAGCTCAAGACATAATTACAGCACTAGAACCAAGCTCAGAACAGAATTACAGCCCCAGAACCAAGATCATAACATAAATACAGCCCCAGAACCAAGATCATAACATAAATACAGCACCAGAACCAAGTTCATAACATAACTGCAGCACCAGAACCAAGTTCATAACTACACCAGAACCAAGATCATAACATTAAAATACCAGAACCAAGATCATAACATTAAAATACCAGAACCAAGCTCAAGACATAATTACAGCACTAGAACCAAGCTCACAACATAAATCCACTAGAACCAAGATCATAACATAAATGCAGCACCAGAAACAAGTTCACAATATAAATACATAAAAACCAAGCTCATAACATAAATACAGCACCAGAACTAATCTAATTACATAAATACAGCACCAGAACTAATCTAATTACATAAATACAGCACCAGAACAAAGTTCACAACATAAATACACTAGAACCAAGCTAATAACATAAATACAGCCACATAATCAAGTTTATAGTATAAATACAGCACCAGAACCAAACTTAAAACATACATACAGCACAAGAAACAAGCTTAGTGCATAAATATAGCCCCAGAACCAAGTTCAATGTAATAATGCAGTAGCAAAATTAAGAGACTGTGCTGAGGGGCCACTGATGGGCTGACTGCAGAGCCTTGGAACATCAGAGGGCAGGAGCCAGAGCCAGGAGGAGGATGATTAATGCAGCTCAACAGGACACTGTTATATGGAGGAATAAAATCATCTGACCAGGCCAACCTAAAAGGGCCTCAACTTACATCCGCCCACTGGCGTAACTATAGGGGATGCAGTTGCACCTGGGCCCACGAGCGTTAGGGGGCCAATAGCCTCTTTTCTCCATTATAGTTGGGAGTCGGGAGCCCCATTAGAGGTTTTGCATTGGGGCCCAGAAGCTTCACTTTACGCCTCTGCATTAAGGGGTTAAGAGACGTTGGGGGGCCCCAAGATAAACTTTTGCACCCGGGCCCATGAGCCTTGAGCTACGCCCCTGCATCCACCCTATGAGCTGGTTACTGGAACCCGTGCAGTCGCATATTGACAAGCCCAGTAATGATTGCCGCTCGGCTGCATTAAAGCAACTAGAGCTGTAATAACATATATTACCTATGGACAGGCGTGGCGCTATGTCTGGAAGTAAGCAGCCATGTTTTTCTAGTCTAGGGCAATCCATTTTGAATGTCTTTCTGTGCATCATGTTTTCTTCTTTAGGATGATGACGGCTCTCACCATGCTGGTAAACGTATAATATACACATGCAGCAGCGGCTATACCCTGGTGGGCGATGCCATCGCTGAGTGTAACGATGACCTTCAGTGGCAAGTCAATGTCATGCAATGTCAACGTGAGTACAAATGTCAATAACGATCAGCGCACACAATAATGATCACTAGGATGGGAGTGAAAACTTTTATCTTCATGATGGGGGGGACGAAATACTAATTGGGGTCCATGCATTTACATTGATGTGCAGTGAAGGCATCACTTCGGGAACTAGGTTTGCCCATTGTTGTCTATAACATGGGCTTCTTTTATCTTACTACTATAGCATTGAAGCCCTCATGTGCAATGACTGATGGGTGGTTGGGTGGCAGCTCACAGGGAATTCTGATTTCTTATCTGCCTGAACCCTGTCAACGGCACCACATGTACTGTGCTAATGATGGCCCTGGTGGCAGGTATGGAGTGAGGCCATGGACTAATCCTCCACAGTGCTGCCTACTGGAACGTAGCTGTCACGTCCGTGCGGCACACAAGCACCACGCTCAGCATGGACACAGGGTGACGTTCACAACCACTGCAGTTGAACATACCATACACTGTAGAACAATGCACACCATGCTATGCTGAAGAGTAGCACCACTCCAGGCAGAAGAAAGCCTGGCCCTAACCTAGCAGGGGGGTGAAGAGTCCCTACCTAGAAGCGGAATAATCGCCTCGATAGAGGTGGCCCCACGGTCTTCTTCCTGGGTCCTTATTGTCCCTATAGAGGCCCCTGGAGAGACGAACCAAACAGCAAAGCAAAACATAAATGAAAACAGAAATGCGACTGAAAAGTAAACTGTAGCAACTGATCTGGACATAGCAGTGCACCCAGCACAGAGGAACTCCAACCTCCACTACTTCTTTATGGAGCTGAATAAGCAGCATCGAGCAATGGGAGGGGTGAGAATATAAAGCTACTCCACACCTGAGGACTGGCAGAACAATTAGAGAACCCCACCTCCAACCTTCTCCCAGGCATGACTAATCCAGCATGCATCCATGCAGCAAAGAGAGACAACACCAGACAGTCTCTGCACATGGTGCATTAACCCCTGCCCTGCATAACAAGGTGACAGGTCTTGGCCTGCATTGAGGCCACCATGCCACAACTCTGTCGCGACCGACAAGCTGCGACAATAGCCACCATGTGAGTCACCCTGACTTGGGGTATAAGCTAATCCAGAATACAAATGTACAGATCCATGCACAGCCTTCGCTATGTGTGACCCCTGTGACCAAACACGCCTGAGCCCCGGCAGCGGCGGGCAGGTGAGTATATATTTTTTACTGCAACTAGGGAAAATTTTCAGGTAAGGCTTATATTTAAAGCCCTTCCCTGAAAATCACTGCAGGGGTTGCTGACAGCCCACTGCTTTCAGTGGGGCCACCGACAATCCAAGTTTTTGCTCTTAAGTCAAAGCAACAATTCGGGAGAGAGCCTGCTCTCAAGTCAAAAGCTTGTAAGCTGAGGCACTCTTAACCCACGGTATCACTGTACTGAGCTAGGTTCTCGTGCTGCATTTATGTTATGAGCTTGGTTTTGGTGCTGTATTTATATTATGAGATTGGTGCTGGGACAGTAACTATTCACTAAGCTGTTCTGGTGTGGGTATCCTGCTATCTTGCTGCTTTCTCCGTAAGCAGAATACAGGCAGATTGCGTCAGTGCAATATTATATGTATATATAATTTTCTACTTAGGACATTGGGGAGGCACCATCTAACCCGAGGCCAGTCATGTACATACAGGCATTTCAGGGTTTCTGCCATAGTAGAGTTCTGATTGGATAGGCAAGGCTAGCCATCAATGTGAGTCTGGACTTTTTCCTGGGAAGTATTGCATGGTTTAAAAGATTCTCTACAATCTTATGCTACTCTCCACAAGGAGAAACCGTACCCACTGAGACTCCCATTGTAACAAATGAAATCTATGGTTCAAATCTGCATGATGCTACGGTAAGTATGTGGGTCAGTACATTCTCAGATCTGCTAGATGTGGATTTTAATCCCCTATTTGCTTGAATGTCTTGTATGTTCTTACAGATTTTAGTGTGGGATCCTTACATTTGCAATACATAACATCACACTAATATAGCGTGTCTGCATGAACCTCGTTCCTATAGATTATAAGTCTCCATATGATTACATGGTCTCTCTTCAGGGATAATGTGTTCCACTCCCGACCTTCCAAGTAACGTTATAGCTGCTCCGGAGAAAAACTCTTATGAAGTTGGGGACAAGTTACGGCTGTCCTGTCCTCCTGGCCTCGATCTGGACGGTCCGGATGTTATTCAGTGCAGCTCCAGCCTAATGTGGAATCCTGGTGTGAAAAGTATCCAGTGCATGAAGAACGGTGAGCTGATAATGTGATGATGTGCCGCTTGAGAGCAATGCTTCACACATAAAGCTCTGAATGAATGGAGCCATGCTATGGTTACTGGTGAAGCAGCGTTGAAGGCAGTGGAAACCCTACTCGTTTCAAGTATAGACTGGGGTGGGGGTCAGTCCTGAACTGCTTACCTCAATGGTAACCACTGATGGTGGCTCAGGGTCTGTTCTGTAGGTAATGCGTATCGGGAATCCATATGGCCATATCAGGACATGATTTAGACTGGCATGATTTTTGAAGAACTCTCTGTCACAGGGTCACTGTTGCGCTAACAGACAGGTGCGCCCCTACCATGACGCGGCTTCATGGGGCAGTCTTCAAGACCTCAGAGGGGTGGTGGGTTATTAATGGCCGGTAAAAAATAACTGCCGGCTGAGGGCTAGCCAGGTAGCAATCCCACAAACATTGCACTCGCTTTGTCTGGTGGCCGTTGTCATCAGTCTGTGACGCTTGACCTTCACCCTTCTTTCCCGATGTCTGCGTTCCTGCACACAGATGCCGGCCTGTACGTAGCACCGATGCCCGGGAGAGGGAGAGGTCAGGGATCACAGATTGATGACAGCAGTGGTGCCCGCCCAACCGGAGCTATGAACCGAGTGAGTGAAATGCTTGCTGGGTTGCTAACCGGCTGGAGGTCCACTATGGAGGTCACTAGGAATACTGAGGCCACTACGGGGGTCACTATTAATACCGAGGCCACTACAAGGGACATTGTTACTACTGGGTCACTATTACAGGAGCAACTATGGGGATTACTATTATTACTGGGGCTGTTATGGGGGTCACTCTTCACTCAGTGTCTCTTTGGTTTATTTGTAGCGCTTGGTAGCAGAGCTGCTTGTTCTGCCACCTTCTAGGCCAGGTAGTGGGGGCTAACACTCCTGCACCTCGCTGTCACTTACTACAGCATTCCGGTTCCCCGACCACCTGCTACTGTCCTGGTTAAAGAAACATATAACAGTTTAAAAGGAGCAAACACACTACAGGAGTAATACCCCCCTACACTAGCACTGCCACATGGCCGGGGTGTCGCTGTGCGGGGAAGAACAGTGAAGGGGACATAGTGCTGAATTAGTGCCATGGCTTCTTCATTCTCAGGATCGGCGGAGGTCCCAGAGGCCACAGCCCGCCAGACGATCCCCATTCAGCTGCCACTACCGTAATACATTAATGGCTCGGAACAGGAGCATTGTGGTACATAAAGGGGAAATATCAGTTCAGGTGAATACGAGTAGCTGCCATCCACTGTCTGCACTGGTTTAACTCTTTAGTGGCAGCATATGGCTGCTGCTGTACGCAGTCCTCTTATCTCAGGACCTGAGCACCTTCATTTTTTATTTCTCTTTGCTTATTGTCAATAAGCCGGATCCAGCGCTATATCTCAGTACTGGTTATACTAAAATAACAATAGTGCACCTGAATAGGAAGGCATGGATGCACTACCTGATGATATGGCACATGGGCCCCTGGGGGCCCAGAACATGGATTTCAATTTTGTGTTGTGGTCCCTGTAAGAGATAGAGGGTAAACCTCAATTGCAAAGTTGAGTGTAGCATGTAAGAAGCAGAAATCTGCATGCCATGTCCCTCTAAGTCCCGCAGGACCGCTGCCATGACTGAAGTAAGGAAAGTTTACTGGAAGTGGCCTTCCTTCATCCAGGAAGTCCTCCATCATCATCTGCATTCAGGTGCCGATCTACGCTGAGAGTCCCTGGAATGAACACAGGTCCAACAAGGCGATCGCGCCAAATTCCAACCCACATGTTCACGCTGAAATATGCAATGTGTTCTTACTGGGTCGTGCTCTTACTAGTAATTTGCATTGCATCTGCACTGAATCGGCGCTTCTACACTCACTAACACGGTCCGGCAATGATAGCGCCAGCCCTGGACAGCCCTATCGACTAGCTCCATGCATGTATCATAGCAGAAGGAGGCCACTTCCAGTCCGCTTTCCTTACTTTAGTCAAAGCAGCGGTCCTACGGCACTTAGAGGGACGCGGCAAGTGGATTTCTGCTTCTCACATGCTACACTCAACGTTGCAGTTGGGTTTTACCCTCTATCTCTTACAAAAGCCACAACACCAAACTGTAATCCATGTTCCGGGGCCCCCAGAGTCTGGGGCCCCATACCATCATGTAGTGCATCCATGGCTTCCTATTCAAGTACACTATTGTTATTTCACTATACAGACCAGTAGTGAGATAGAAGTGCTGGATCCCGCTTTTTGACTGCACCCTGTTTAGCGCTAAAGCATCGCAGAGCGCAGTACAGAGACTCATCAGTCACATCGCTGCCTTATGTACATAATGTGAATGTTACTTCCACACTGTACTTCTCTTTTATGTCCCCCTGATATTCCTTGTCACATTGTAGCATTTGCTGTGACCTTTACTGAGTGTAGTTCTCACCAATACACGCATACATAAATTAGAGCTGAATGTAAATGTTCTCTAGCGCGGCACGCTCAGGATAATGTACGCCGCCTCTGGATCTCGTCTAACAAGATATCTCTTGTATTGCAGAACCCGCAGTCACTCCAAAAGTTGATGATTCCAAATGCAAACCTTGGGAAAAAATCCAGGTTGCGACGTGCACCTGCAAAATGCCGTATGAGTGCGGGTGAGATGAAGAGCGGTGTAGAAGTGTAATGTGTGTTCATATACTACACCCTCTATAAATCTAGAACTGCAGTGGTAGTCCAGCAATGGAGAGAAATTGGCCTGATGTTGGAACTGCTCTCCATAGAGAAGTTGCAGCACTAACAAGTGGGAAAGCTTCAGCAGTGGTCATCTTTTTTGTGTGGCTTGTTTTGTGGCTTGGGGTACATGACCATCTTGTGCCCATCCCCCATGGGTCTGATAGCAGGGGGTTATGCTGGGTCACAAGCTGAAGGTCTCAGACAACTGACAGGAGTCCATAAAAATATCCTGGACCAGTTTGCAGCTGAGAAGTGGAAACAATTGTGTCCAGTGTAGACAATGCTCTGTGAGCTAAACAGCCCGGACTCCAGACTGGTACGTTGTAAATACCTAATCCTGCTCTCAGCTGAGAAGTGGACACAGTTGTACCCAGTATAGACAATGCTCTGTGAGCTAAACAGCCCAGACTCCAGACTGATACATTGTACATAGCTAGTCATGCTCTCAGCTGAGAAGTGGATACAATTGTATCCAGTGTAGACAATGCTCTGTGAGCTAAACAGCCAGGACTCCAGACTCATACATTGTACATAGCTAGTCCTGCTGTCAGCTGAGAAGTGGATACAATTGTATTGAGTGTAGACAATTCTTAGTAAACTAAACAGCCCCGACTCCAGACTCATACATTCTAGCTACTAGCAGAGAGATTTCTCCAGCTGCTGCTGATGTGTTTAGCCAATAGAGCATTGTCTACACTAGATACAATTGTATCCACTTCTCAGCTGAGAGCAGGACTAGCTATGTACAATGTACCAGTCTGGAGTCCGGGCTGTTTAGCTCACAGAGCATTGTCTACACTGGATACAACTGTATGAACTTTCCAGCTGAGTGCAGAACTAGCTATGTACAATGTATCAGCCTGCAGCTGGAGGCTGTTTAGCTCACAGAGCATTGTTTAGACTGCTGCGGATGTGAAAGCAGAAATTGTACAGGTTTACTGCCTCTGACTGGAAGCAAGAGTGTTCTAATTCACTGAATGCAAACTATGGGTGGATCCTGTATGCAGCTATGGGTGGATCCTTCATCGATGAGCCCCTCTGCATTCTACATGTGGAAGTCATATTGTAGTTTTTTTTAGCAGCATTGATTTGATTTTCTTAGTACATGTATATAGTAGAGTATGAGCCATGTTTCAGTTTACAGTCAGATGATAATGTTATGTATTGTACTTGCTTCGCAGTTCCTCGCTGGACATATGCGCCATTGATGGTAGAACAAGCAGAAAAGTAGCACTTACCGTGTGTAAAATGCACGCCCTGCAGTGTCTGGGGAGGAAGTATACGCTGACCAAAGATGAAGACTGCACCTTCCCTGCAAAAGCAGAGCGGTCATGTGACTCGTGCCGCCTGTGGGAGACCTGCGCAGGTAGGGTATCATAGGCGGGGACTGAGCACATATGTAAAGACTCCAATGCAAGGACAACTGGTGTAAGCGATGGGCTGGAGAGTGCCAGTTATGGGGTCAGAGGGTGCAGGCCCTGTATGGCCTGCTGCTGGCAAATAGGGCATAGAAGATGAACCTGAAGGGCGCTTTAGAAAAGAACACACACAATGCAGACATAAGGAGGCAGAGGGATGGAGCTCCAAAACAGGAAAAAGGAAATGAGTGCCAGAGAACTGGAGACGCACCTCCGGGGAAACCATATTAGATCTCTGTAGAAGCATAGCTGTAATATGGCCGAGTGCATCAGCCATAAGGGGCCCTAACATGTTGGTCACTATGGGGTTAAAGGGATTAACCAGTTTTATGTAAAGCAAACTTAATCAATTGTGTAAATAAAAAGTTCTACAACTTTCTAAAAAACTTTTTTTCAGGGCAGGGGGTGTTTGTTAAAGGCTCTATGACAGTTTTCTGGTATGAAAAAAAATGTTTCTGACACAACTCCTCTGTGAGATCATTTGCAACTTTCTGCCATTGGATACAATTGTATCCACTTCTAAGCTGAGGATTAGGTATTTACAATGTACCAGTCTAGAGTCTAGGCTGTTTAGCTCTCAGAGCATTGTCTACACTGGATACAATTGTATCTGCTTCTCAGCTGAGAGCAGGACTAGCTATGTACAATGTATCAGTCTGGAGTACAGGCTGTTTAGCTCACAGAGCATTGTCTACACTGGATACAATTGTATCCCCTTCTCAGCTGAGAGCAGGACTAGCTATATACAATGTATCAGTCTGGAGTCTGTACAGTTTAGCTCACAGAGCATTGTCTACACTGGATACAATTGTATCCACTTCTCAGCTGAGAGCAGGACTAGCTATGTACAATGTATCAGTCTGGAGTACAGGCTGTTTAGCTCACAGAGCATTGTCTACACTGGATACAATTGTATCCACTTCTCAGCTGAGAGCAGGACTAGCTATGTACAATGTATCAGTCTGGAGTACAGGCTGTTTAGCTCACAGAGCATTGTCTACACTGGATACAATTGTATCCCCTTCTCAGCTGAGAGCAGGACTAGCTATATACAATGTATCAGTCTGGAGTCTGTACAGTTTAGCTCACAGAGCATTGTCTACACTGGATACAATTGTATCCCCTTCTCAGCTGAGAGCAGGACTAGCTATATACAATGTATCAGTCTGGAGTCTGTACAGTTTAGCTCACAGAGCATTGTCTACACTGGATACAACTGTATCCACTTCTCAGCTGAGAGCAGGACTAGCTATGTACATGTCTTGGAAATGGAAAGGAATTTTTCATGTATAGAAAGATTAAGTTTAATTTCATAAAACTAGGAATCGTCTTTCTTTACCATTTATTTGCATCTTGTGCATTGTGGTGGATGACCTGTTTAGTCGTGGCAATGTGTCAGTGTCGTTGTAGGGTCTCTCCATAGGATACGATCAGCGTATTGTCGGTGGTAATTGTCTCCCTCCTTCTACCTCTTTGTCTAGATAAATCCGACACTTGTGCCTGCAGAGAAGCCTCGACCTGTGAAGCTGAGGGCATCAGCATTTGTGTCCTAGTGAATGGCAAGAAACAAACCCTGAGCGAATGTGACACTGGAATCCTCAAATGCCAAGGGGAGGAGGTGGCGATTGTCAGCACGAGTCCCTGCGATGCCTAAAGAATGTGTCAGCCGCAGTCAGCTGCTCCATGCTGGAAAATGTCAGGGAGTCGTCATTCTGCGGCTCTCACCATGTTTTATAACACATGAAAGTAAAACTTGTTTTATACAGTCACTTGTTTCCTCATCTTAACTCCAGATCATCTCAGAAGACGTATCCAATCGCCATATTATATTCCTTAAATGGTCACCACAGTTTGAAACAACTTGTGTTAACCCTTTCCAATCCAATTTCCCTGCCGCCTGCAAACTCCTCAGCTCTAAGCGTGTAGTGGATTCCTTGGAATTACTCAGCAGAAATTAGGAATTTGATGACAATCAAAAGTGAGTTAACAAGTAAATTACATATTTTTTAGAGATGAGCGAACGTACTCGTCCGAGCTTGATATTCGTGCGAATATTAGGGTGTTCGGGATGCTCGTTACTCTTAACGAGCACCACGCGGTGTTCGGGTTACTTTCACTTTCCTCTGTGAGACGTTAGCGCGCTTTTCTGGCCAATTGAAAGACAGGGAAGGCATTACAACTTCCCCCTGCAACGTTTAAGCCCTATACCACCCCCCTGCTGTGAGTGGCTGGGGAGATAAGGTGTCACCCGAGTATTGAAATCTGCCCTTCCCGCGGCTCGCTACGGATGTATTCTGACATTAGTTCAGGGAAAGTGGTATCGTGTTGGAGCTGCTATAGGGAGAGTGTTAGGTGTATTGTAGGCTTCAAGAACCCCAACGGTCCTTCTAAAGGCCATAAATCGTCTCTATATGCGCTCAGTGGGGCCGGCGGCAGCAGCGCCGACCCCATTGAGAACATATAGAAGACAAATCCTTCTTTTCTGCTACAGCTGTAATAGCTGTAGCAGAGAAGAACGATGTTTGCCCATTGAATTCAATGGAGCCGGCAATACAGCAGGTTCCACTGAATGCAATGGGCTGCCGGCGATCGCAGGATGAATGGTCGGGAAGGGGTTAAATATATAACCCCTTCCCTGCAATTCATCCAGAAATGTGATACACTAAAAATATATACCGGCGTATAAGGCGACGGGGCGTATAAGACGACCCCCCAACTGTCACCTTATACGCCGGCAATACAGTGGAGCAAAGAATAAAAAGCATTACTCACTTCTTCAGACGATCTGCGCCGCTCCTGTAGACTGTCACTCCTTCCTGGTGTTCTGCGGTGCTCCTGCAGGCTGTCGCTCCCTCCTGGTTCCCGGCAGAGCATTGCTTTCTCTACGAAAGGCTTTAAATCCACACCTCCAGAAACACACGTGCCTTCAGCCAATCACAGCCAATGACAGTGATGTCATTGAATTGCTGTGATTGGCTGTGTTTCTGGAGGCGGGGATTTTAAGCCTTTCATAGAGAAAGCTTTAGTCCGTGGACCAGGAAGGAGTGACAGTCTGCAGGAGCGGCGCAGATCGTCTGAAGAAGTAAGTAATGCTTTTTATTCTTTGCTCCACTGTATTGCCGGCGTATAAGGTGACAGTTGGGGGGTCGTCTTATACGCCCCGTCGCCTTATACGCCGGTATATATTTTTAGTGTATCACATTTCTGGATGAATTGCAGGGAAGGGGTTATATATTTAACCCCTTCCCGACCATTCATCCTGCGATCGCCGGCAGCCCATTGCATTCAGTGGAACCTGCTGTATTGCTGGTTCCATTGAATTCAATGGGCTAACATCGTTCTTCTCTGCTACAGCTGTTACAGCTGTGCCAGAGGAGAACGATCTTTACGCTGACAGTGCGGGGGGGGGGGGGGGGCACTCTTGCCGGTATTGTGGCTTAATAGTGGGACCTGTGAACTTGAGATGCAGCCCAACATGTAGCCCCTCGCCTGCCCTATCCGTTGCTGTGCCGTTCCCATAACTTTCTTGAATTGCCCAGATTTTCACACAAGGAAACCTTAGCGAGCATCGGCTAAATACAAAAATGCTCCGGTCGCCCATTGACTTCAATGGGGTTCGTTACTCGAAACGAACCCTCGAGCATTGCGAAAATTTCGTGCCGAGTAACGAGCACCCGAGCATTTTGGTGTTCGCTCATCTCTAATATTTTTGTATTATATATGTATATTGCACTGTTCAGGAGAGAGATCTGACATCGGACATCTCTCCTGCATGCTGTAATATACATATGCAGAAGACAGGTTGGATGCCAGACCTCTCCTCTGCATAGTATTAAAAACGTGCCGGACCTCACTTGACAGGGGAACTATACAGGGAAATCTCAATGCCGAACGAGGTCCTACTGGATTGGAAAGGGTTGATATGATAGCAAATATGATAACTAACAAACATCCAATTCACTTTATTTACCTAAAATGGTCCTTTGAGATTTTTTTTATGTTTAAAAAAAAAAAAAAAAGTGCTGGCCACTACGGGTCTCACTTCCTTCTGATGTGCTGTCCACTGCCTGTTGTTTTGTGAAGTCCATGTCTAGTAATAGAGACACCAAAATGGATAGGAAGGAAGGTGTTGTCTGATACTGCCCATAAAAGTCTATGGAGAGGAGAGGGGGGGGGGGGGGGCCACTGTAGAGTGGGAGAGAAAGCGATAGACTCACACATATGCTGCAGCAGATAATAGTGTTTAGTGTGTCAGGCAGGTATACCTGTGCCTCCTGTTGTGTCACCAGAGGCTGTACGGAGGTAGAGGATGACATAACAAGCTGCAATCCTTTTTCCTGCTCTCACTTGCAGCTTCCCATCCCACCTCTCCCCTACGCAGACACCGCACTAGGAAGTAAAACTTTTTATTCTTCTCCCCAACATCAAAGAAATGCTGTCCCCTGAATATCGCATTTAGGTTGAATGTATCAATTCACTGTTTACTGCAATAGATGTACTGCAGTGTTAAGGAAAATGCTGCAACAAATTGTGCTAAGTGACAAACTCAACTCTGCAAAACTCATACTATATAAAGGCCCATTCAGACACAATGATTATCGCTCAAAATTCCCTCAAAAGCCATCTTTTGAGCGATAACCGTTGCGTCTAAACACGCAGCCATTGTGCATTGTTGGTTCATTGCTCATTTCTAACCAGCTAGAAAATAGCCTTATCATTGTTGCCCACTAATATCTCAGCGGGCGGTGCTGATAGCATTCTTTCAGCTGGTATCCCACTGGCAGCTCTCAGCAGAACACCAGCTGAAAGCATGGAGAACAATACAGCTGTTTACATATACAAAACAGCTGCTTTGTTCTCTATCACAGCTGTATCCTTCTCTGCCTGCATTAACTCTTTAGTAGCTAATTAACTACTTAGAGTTTTGCAAAGATTGTCACTCAAACTGTCATTTGAGCAAATTTTGAGCGATCATCGCTCCGTGTAAATGGGCCTTAAGATAACCTTTTAGGCCCAGTCACACGGGCGTATTTGTTTTCAGTGTGTAGTCTGTATTTTTTACTGGATGGGCACGGACAGCACCTATTAAAAGTAAATTGATGTATTTAGACTGCGATTTTTGTCTGGACCGATGCTGCTTGCAAAAAAAAAAATCGCAGCATGTCTTACTTTTGTCTGTATTCATGGACCAAAATCGCCCATGAAAGTCTATGGGAGCGTAAAAAAAACCTGCAGCAAAAATGGGCGTTACATGCGTGTGTGCTGTGTTTTATACACGTTACCTGTAGACAATGAAAACAAAAAAGTGACATCATTGGGGCCTTCTTGCTTTTTCTCTTTAGTGGACGGCACACGGACGTAAATAGCCACACATATACAACAAAATCACATATACCGCGCACAAACACTTGCAGTCATATCGGTCCATTTTTCACAGACTGAAATTGAATGAGAAATTCACAGACCTTTGTGCATGAGCCCTTAAAAACGGACCCCGGGGTAGAGTATGGTATAAGAGAATCAAATAGCCACGACTCATGGTTCCACTTTGCGGACCAGAGGCACAACGGAAGGCTGAAAAATGATGATTTTTTTTTTTACACTGCTCCGGGGCAGATTTTTTTAAAGGTCAGAAAACCCCTTTAAATGTGAGTAATATGGAGAATTCCAAGTGCCTGCAGATCACAATTCAGTTGTGGCATTTGTGTAAGCTGACATCTATCCTATGCAGAACGTAGTCAGAAAGCCGGATCCAGCGCTTATATCTCAGTATTTGTGTCCTAGAGTGAAATAACAATAGTGTACTTGAATAGGAAGCCATGGATGTGCTACATGATGGTATGGGGCACCAGACCCTGGGGGCCCTGGAACATGGATTACAGTTTTGTGTTGTGGCCCTTGTAGAGAGAGACTGTAAAATGCAACTGCAAAGTTGTAGAGTAGCATGTGAGAAGCAGAAATCCGCTTGCCGCGTCCCTCTAAGTGCCGTGGGACCGTTGCTATGACTGAAGTAAGGAAAGCGGACTAGAAGTGGCCTCCTTCTGCTATGATACATGCATGGAGCTGTTGGTGGACCTGTATTCATTCCAGGGACTCTCAATCTCGATCGGTACCTGAATACAGATGATGATGGATGACGTCCTGGGTGATCTGCCCCTATCGTAGCAGAAGGAGGCCACTTCTAGTACACTTTCCTTACTTCAGTCATAGCAGCGGTCCTGCAGAACTTAGAGAGATGCGGTAATTGGATTCCTGCTTCTCACATGCTACTCTTCAACTCTGCAATTGGGTTTTACTCTCTCTCTTGCAAGGGCCACAACAAAAAAATTGTAATCCAAGTTCTGGGGCCCCCAGGGGCCCGTGCACCATACCATCATGTAGTGCATACATGACTTCCTATTCAAGTGCACTATTGTTATTTCCATATAGGAGACCAGTGGTGAGATATAGTGCTGGATCCGTCTTATTGACTGCACCCTGTATGAAGTGGAGATCTTGGGTGATCTTGGAGGTGGACATCCTCCTCTCATCATCTATAACTAGATATTTTATTTTCTGACTGTACTTATAGGTGTATTACTGGGCACATGCGCCATCGTGCATCATCTCAGCCTTCAGCTTTGTGCACTTTATGGCTCCCAGTGAGCAGAGGTTGACGGTTCTCTGCCTCCCAGAAGATCCCGTCTTGATGCAGAACAGCTGTTCCTTGTTCTCGGGGCACTGAGAAGGGAGAAGGCAAAAACATTGAGCATCTGTGAAGAAATAAAAATAAAAAGTCTCAGTCTATGGGATCCAAAGACGGAGCGGATGTATAGAAGACGCCAAGAATCTGAGAAAGTTACAGAACTGGAAAATAGAGAAGAGAATTCAGATAGGGGGGTCTCAGAGACAGCTGGGGGCCACATAGAACAGCATCATAGTTCACCTGTCCCCACCCCCTCCCCCAGGTTGTACATCCCTGATGGACAGCCTGATTCCTGATCCCTGTCTCTAAATCATTGGAGGCCATATGCAATGCATGATGCTGTTTTGTGTGACCGCCATATTTCAGGTAACATCTCTGAGTATTCTTTTACATGGGCTGATAAATCGTTCAGATTCCAGCTTCGCTTTTTGGTCGTCGTTCAGTCCTTCTGCATGCAGAACACTAAATGACGGATCGTCCGTGTAAACAGGCAGTTGTTCATCTATCAGCAACTGCCTGTTTAATGTGAATGGAGGTGGGCCTGAATGATCCCCGGCCGGCCCAACCTCCATTCACTGACTGATGATCGCTCCTGTTAAAAAGTACCAGAACGATGATCACTAGGACAACCTGTAGAGCATCTGCACCCAACAGCTAATCCCATGTAAAAGGGCTCTAGGAGGAAGGGATGAGGTGGAGATATAGTTGATGGGAGTTGCAAAATACTTAAAGGGGTCCTGAAGAATATTGAAACATATTCCCTAGGATAGGATGGGGATAAGTGTCTGATGGGTTTGGGTTCAACCCCTGGGACCCCCACTGATGAGAAGCCGAGTACATCACTCTGCAATCTCCAGGAGTCCCATAGAAATTATTGAAGAGGCAGTCTCCATGCTTGGACGCTGCCACATTCGGATGGGGGATGAGGGATGGGGGGGGGGGGGGGGGGGACACAAGTCCCCAGTTTTCATGATAGCCAGGGATCCAAAAGGTCAGACACCCACTGCAGAGATTAGTTTAAATTTTCAGACAACAGTGTTAACCCCTTCTCTACGTCCTGGCTGGGAGGCAGTTCTCACAAATGGATATACACTTATATCCTATGGATGGCGTGAGCTCAGAAGCGGAGCCAGTGCCATCTACATCGGAAGTCAGTTGTTTTTGACAGCTGGACTCTCACTGCAACGGCGAGGATGGGTGAGGACACTGATCCCTGCTGTTAACCCCTTACATGCCATGATCAATGTTGATCGCAGCATGGAAAGGGTTCACAGTAGGAGGGTGCTTCCTCTGTGACGTCATTGGCCCTCCGCCATGTAATCATGGGGGTCCAATGGGTTGCCATGGCAACTGGATGCCAGACCATGGCCTGTGATCAGTAAAAGAACAGATACTGCATTACAGTCAGAAGTACTGCAGTGTATTGTCAGAGTGATCATAGCATCACTGGTTCAAGTCCCCTACAGGAACATAAAAAAGTAATTTAAAAAATTCTTTTTGGTGCACTTTCCCTTTCTTTAGATTAAAAAAAATAATTTAAAAACTTAAAAAAAAACAGTAAAAATTGAAAAAAAAAATATGTTTGGTATTATCGCATCCGTAACATCTTTCAGAATAAATTGAACACACTTTTTACCTCCATGACAAACAATGGGGAAAAAACTGAACCAAATGCTTTTTTGGCTCATTTGAATGAAAATGATAAAAAAGACATATGTACCCCAGAATGGTACCTGTAAAAAACTACAGCTCATTACAGAAAAAACAATACCACATCGAGCTCTGTCCATGAAAAAATAAAGTTATGCGACTTCGAACACAGCGATAAAAACAAAAAAAAGTGGAAAAAACTTAAAAAAAAAAAAATATATATATATATAATAATTTTGGTATAGCAATCGTACCGACCTGCAGAAAAAAACATCATGTAATTTATGCTGCATGATTAATGCTGTAAGAAAAATTGCAGAATTTATGTTTTTGCTCCATGCTCTACAAAAAATGTGATACCAATAAAAACTACAGCCTGCAACGCAAAAAACAAACCCTCATACGGCCATGTTGATGAACAAATAAAAAAGTTATGGCTTTTGAAAAGTGGAGATGAAAATTGGCCGCATCATTAAGGGGTTAAAGGGTTCCAAAGATTTAAATGTATTCTTTAGGTATGGGTATAATCATCTGATTGGTTCGGATCCAGCCGCTGGGAACCCCACTAAAGAGAAGCCAAGTACATAGCTTTGTGATATCTGGCTGTCCCATAGAGATGAATGTAGAGGCGGCATGCATGCTCGGCTGCCGCAACTTATGGCGGGGGGACACACATGACCCTAGTTCTCCTGACTGCTGGGAGTCCGAGATTCCAGACACCCACTGTAGGGATAGTTTCAATCTTGGGACTACCCCTTTAAACTACAACATAAGTCAGTTAGCTTATGCGCGTGACCTCCCCCTCTGTGCAGTTCTGAATGGGGAAGTTGGGGAGCCCCACTCTCTTTAAGTTGGCCCTGGATATGAAGGGGTACCACAAGCCTTTATACTGCCTGAGGTGAAGTGTGAAATGCCCTCTGCCACCCGCCACCCACAAAAAAATCCCACTCATTCTACAGGCATTGAGAGCGCCAATACACAAGATACTCAACACATATTTGAGCCATTGAGACTTGTCTGAAGTGACAGAGTAATAGTGACCCCAGTAGTGGCCTCAGTAGTAAATGTCCCCCTTAGTGGTCCCAGTAGTAATAGTGTCCCTCGCTCGTGGCTTTTGTAGTATTAGTGACCCCCATAATGGCCCCAGTAATAAAAGTGTGCCTGCCCCATAGTGGTCCCAGTAGTAATAGTGTCCCCTGCAGCAACCCAGCCAGCAGCTACGGTCCTCCGTCAGCTGCTGCTGTTGAGTCTGTGACCCCTGACCTCTCACCCAGGCATCTGCATGTGGACGGGAACTATAGGCTAGATGAGTGAACTACTTGTGAGGTTGCTGCCTGGCCAGCTGGCAGTTATCTTTAACCGCCCATTAATGGCTGGTAAAAAATAATTACCAGCTGGCTGGCAACCTGCTGCCCCTCTGAGGTCCGGCAGACTGCCGCCTGAGGCAGCACTCTCAGGTTTCCTCATGGTAGGGGTGCTCCTGGCCTTGGGGCAAGGGCACCTACTGATAAGTGACATTTACACATGAACACACTGTTATATATGTTGACATCCACCAACAAGCTACTGCAGATGGCATTGTGTTGTATGAATGTCCCGCATTGCAGTAGATGGCAGCTTTTATCACTGATACAGCAGATCAGTCAGCATAATACCTGAGCATCGCTCCCAGTCGTAGCAGAAGTCGTATCCACAAGGATCTCTCTTTGTGCTCTTTGCCGACAGAGATTTTCGGTCTCGCGCCCAGTTGAGGTTGACAGCTTGGCAGGCGCCGTTATTTAAGAATTGAAGATTTTTGGTTCCCTGACAACGCTCAGCCAAGAATCGACACTGCGACATAGTGACGTTGTTATCGACCCCTTCATCGTAAACGCAGACATCTTCTGTATGGTGTCTAAAAGAGGAAGGAAACCCAAGTATGACCCTCACACTCAATATCACAGCTATTTACTGACAATGAGTAGTTGGGATAAGCAAAGAACTGCTGTACAACAGAATGCCTCAATATGCTGCACTTGTCAACCCTTCCTCATCAGGTATTAAGACAAGACAAGACATAGAAGCCATAAAAAAGAAAGCCTACAGGTTAGACTCCATTTACACTTCATTTAAATTAAGCCACACCCTTTGTGACCTCACAAAGTAATAGTGCCCCTCACTGACTCCCTTACAGTAATAGTGCCCTTCAGTGATCCTCTCATAGTAATAGTGCCCCTTACTGACTCCCTTACAGTAATAGTGCCCTTCGGTGATCCTCTCATAGTAATAGTGCCCCTCACTGACTCCCTTACAGTAATAGGGCCCTTCGGTGATCCTCTCATAGTAATAGTGCCCCTCACTGACTCCCTTACAGTAATAGTGCCCTTCGGTGATCCTCTCATAGTAATAGTGCCCCTCACTGACTCCCTTACAGTAATAGTGCCCTTCAGTGATCCTCTCATAGTAATAGTGCCCCTCACTGACTCCCTTACAGTAATAGTGCCCTTCAGTGATCCTCTTATAGTAATAGTGCCCCTCACTGACTCCCTTACAGTAATAGTGCCCTTCAGTGATCCTCTCATAGTAATAGTGCCCCTCACTGACTCCCTTACAGTAATAGTGCCCTTCAGTGATCCTCTCATAGTAATAGTGCCCCTCACTGACTCTCTTACAGTAATAGTGCCCTTCAGTGATCCTCTCATAGTAATAGTGCCCCTCACTGACTCTCTTACAGTAATAGTGCCCTTCGGTGATCCTCTCATAGTAATAGTGCCCCTCACTGACTCCCTTACAGTAATAGTGCCCTTCAGTGATCCTCACAAAGTAATAGTGCCCCTCACTGACTCCCTTACAGTAATAGTGCCCTTCAGTGATCCTCTCATAGTAATAGTGCCCCTCACTGACTCTCTTACAGTAATAGTGCCCTTCAGTGATCCTCTCATAGTAATAGTGCCCCTTACTGACTCCCTTACAGAAATAGTGCCCTTCGGTGATCCTCTCATAGTAATAGTGCCCCTCACTGACTCCCTTACAGTAATAGTGCCCTTCAGTGATCCTCACAAAGTAATAGTGCCCCTCACTGACTCCCTTACAGTAATAGTGCCCTTCAGTGATCCTCTCATAGTAATAGTGCCCCTCACTGACTCTCTTACAGTAATAGTGCCCTTCAGTGATCCTCTCATAGTAATAGTGCCCCTTACTGACTCCCTTACAGAAATAGTGCCCTTCGGTGATCCTCTCATAGTAATAGTGCCCCTCACTGACTCCCTTACAGTAATAGTGCCCTTCAGTGATCCTCTCATAG
The DNA here is from genome assembly GCF_035609145.1 of Eleutherodactylus coqui. Lineage (NCBI taxonomy): Eukaryota > Metazoa > Chordata > Amphibia > Anura > Eleutherodactylidae > Eleutherodactylus > Eleutherodactylus coqui. The sequence goes on from NC_089841.1 coordinate 42,459,627, forward strand.
TAATAGTGCCCCTCACTGACTCCCTTACAGTAATAGTTTGCCTTAGCAACATCCTCACAATGATAGTACCCCTAGTGACTCCCTAACAATAATAGTGCCTCTTCATGACGCTCTCACAGTAATATTTCCCCTCAGTAATCTTCTTGCAGTAATAGTGTCCCCAGTGACACCCTTACAGTAATAGCGCCCCTTGTTGGCCCCTTCATGATAATAGTGCCCCTTAGTGACCTCCTCACAGTAACAGTGCCCCTCCTTGACCTACTCACAGAAATAGTGCCCCTCAGTGGCCCCTCACAGTAATAGTGCCCTTTAGCGGCTTTTCACAGTAATAGTGTTCTTCAGTGGCACCTCACAGTAACAGTGCCCCTCCTTGACTTACTCACAGAAATATTGCCCCTCAGTGGCCCCTCACAGTAATAGTGTTCTTCAGTGGCACCTCACAGTAATAGTGCCCCTCATTGACCTTTTCTCAATACTGGTGGCCTCAGAGACCCCATCACAGTGATAGTGCTCTTTACTGATTCCCTTACAGTAATAGTGCCCCTCTGTAGCCCCTCACAGTAATAGTGCCTATCAGTGACCCCCTCACACTACTAATAACCCTGATTCCTTCAGTGTTTGGTGCCTCCTTTCCCCTCCCTAAACCCCCTAAACCACCTTTTTGACCTAGCTGAGCAAGAGAGAACCTGAGCACATCGTCAACACTCTTCCCCAAACCATGCCAGCCCCAATTTTGCTACTCAGATCAGGTGTGTGTGCTTGGCCAAGAGGTACCTCTCCATTGTGTTCCATTGGCTTTGGGGCTCTCAGCCTGTATATGTTCACTGATGTCATCATTGGCACATACACACCACGGACGACAGGGTTCACAATATGAATGGTGGAGCAGGGAGCGGACGTTTCCCTGATCTACCATTGTATTCAACTATATCTACATTTTGGGGATACAGATACAGTTGGAATCAGCGCATGTGTCATGCTCCTGGGACAGCACCCAAAATTGGGGACTTTCCTGCTGGCTCAGGGACGGTTGGAAGACATGCAATGTGCAATATTCACCAACATGGTGCATACTGCTGGACAACGGGAGATTGTACTTGACACCATTTACAAGAAAGTGCAGGAAAATATTGACTGATGTTTGTGACAGTATAAGGATAAAGGGGAGGGGTTTAGTAAATATGGCGTTCACTATGAACAGACTTGCCAGCCTGAAATGACTAGTACTGTAGGATAGTTCCATGTCATAGACATATGTATACTACATGACATGCCAGAGGCACTAATACAGTATCTCCATGCTGCAGCCTTGGACTCCTTACCCACAATCCTTAGCAGGTGACATGCAGACACACTGAGAACCCACTTGCTTTTCTCCCGGGCCACAGTCTCCTTGAGATGCCTTTTCTTGTGCTAAATAAAGGAAGGCACAATTATCAGATGTGACATGAGATCCTGCTGAGGCTTCCGGCTGTGCTAGAGGAGGAGAGAACTGCTGCAGTCACTGTCTCATAGTAGAGGAGGGCAGATTTGCAATAGTCACTGTCTGATAGAAGAGGAGGGGAGAGCTGCTGCAGTCACTGTCTGATAGTAGAGGGGGGAGGAGCTGCTGCAGTCACTGTCTGATAGTAGAGGAGGGGGGAGCTGCTGCAGTCACTGTCTGATAGTAGAGGAGGGGGGAGCTGCTGCAGTCACTGTCTGATAGTAGAGGAGGGAGGAGCTGCTGCAGTCACTGTCTGATAGTAGAGGAGGGGAGAGCTGCTGCAGTCACTGTCTGATAGTAGAGGAGGGGAGAGCTGCTGCAGTCACTGTCTCCTCCTAGGGAAGAGGGGAACTGCTGCAGTCACTGTCTCCTTCTAGGGGAGGGGGGAGCTGCTGCAGTCACTGTCTACTCCTAGGGGACGGGGGAGCTGCTGCAGTCACTGTCCATTTCTAGAGGAGGTGAGAGCTACTGCAGTCACTGTCCATTTCTAGAGGAAGGGAGAGCTGCAGAAGTTACTGTGTATTCCTGTGCTTCCCGCTGTGCTAGAGGAGGAGAGAACTGCTGCAGTCACTGTCTGATAGTAGAGAAGGGCAGACTTGCAATAGTCACTGTCTGATAGTAGAGGAGGGAAGAGCTGCTGCAGTCACTGTCTGATAGTAGAGGAGGGGGGAGCTGCTGCAGTCACTGTCTCCTCCTATGGGTGGGGGGAGCTGCTGCAGTCACTGTCTCCTCCTAGGGGAGGGGGGAGCTGCTGCAGTCACTGTCTCATCCTAGGGGAGGGGGGAGCTGCTGCAGTTACTGTCTCATCCTAGGGGAGGGTGGAGCTGCTGCAGTCACTGTCTCCTCCTAGGGGACGGTGGAGCTGCTGCAGTCACTGTCTCCTCCAAGGGGAGGGGGGAGCTGCTGCAATCACTGTCTCCTCCTAGAGGAGAGGACAGCTACTGCAGTCACTGTCCATTTCTAGAGGAAGGGAGAGCTGCAGAAGTTACTGTGTACTCCTAGAGGAGGGAGAGCTGCTGCAGTCACTGTCTCCTCCTAGAGGAGGGGAGAACTACTGCAGTCACTGTCCATTTCTAGAGGAGGGGAGAGCTGCTGCAGTCACTGTTGCTCCCAAATCAATTCACTGCCTTTCTGCCTCAGGCTCACATGTAGTATGTCTATAAGACCCTATAAACAATGTAAGAAGTTGAACCTTTTTCGCAGCTGAGTTCCCCTTGGATAGTTGGACTCCATTCATAATCACTTCCGCACGTGTAACGATTTTCACCAGTGACTGCAAATCCGGATGGACAGCTTAATTGAATCACTTCCCGGACTTTATATTCCGACTTGAATGGGAAGATCGATACATCATCGGTGCTCGATGGGCGGGGGCACGTCGTTCCTGAGGGGGAGAAATACAGAAATATACAGTGATAGCGTGCAGCGACCTCATATCAGGGTAGACTGATATCCACCTCCTGACTTACCGGATGCTGTTTCTCTGTCCTTTCTCTATACTTTACACTACAGTACAGCTCTATGTTGTTACATGGAAACCATCATAAAGTAGGTCAGACTCTCCAATGGTAATACATTCATGAGTCGTCATGTTCTGGGTTTCATGTAATCAGCAGCCCAGTGTATTTCATAACGTACCATTCATATCATTGGTGCTTCAGGTCAACCCTGGGTATCTCTGAAAAACCTTTTGCACCCTACAGCGTGGCTCATCCCAGGTGGGTTCTGAGTTCATCAATCTCCACCAATGCTATCTTCTAATGAGTCTATCAATGTGCCATCACACGCATTCTTTATATTCTCAGCTGGGTTTGCATAATTGTGCTTGCAGTCCCATGTAAGGCCACAGATAATATATTGCGATATGAGAATGAATTGTACCAAATGACATACTCAGCTCTGCTACATAATTATCACACACTACTTTGAAGTAACTAGTCACAGGGCCGATGAGTGGTTGAGTTCTTCTATCCATCACCTGCATTTTATGCGTTGCCTGTCGAGATGTCTTTTCCTCCACACTGTAAATCCATCACTTTCAAGCTGCTCTGAGATGGCGGCTTATTAAACGCGGCGCGTATAAGCAGGACGAGTCTTATATACCCGGGGCCACATTTCCATATAAATGAGTGCAGTAAATTCCTTGCCTACTTACTGACACACTCCACGTGCTCTTGTTTCCAAGTACCATCTGGAAGACATCTTAGGAACTGAAACCCGGAAAGTTCATAACCGGAGAAGCAGATGACTTGGATCTCCTCGGCCACAGAGTACCAGTTCTTCTCATTCTGAGCGGAGAGAGCCGCAGATTACTTCACTCGCAGCACATTATATTATATTTATATTATATGTCGCCTTCTTAAAGGAGAACCGACAGGAAAATAGCAATTACCAGAATACAATCTCCACCAGATAATTATCCTTAGCCCGATATTAATGTTTTAACCCTTTCTGGACTGTTCACCAACAGCAACAAGAATCCCCAAATCCTCCTGTTGCTACACATGCTATAGAGCTGATGATATATGTCTCCACAGACAGCATGTTTATTACACTGTCCTCTCCAGACACTTCAGGCAGCATCTTATCTCCTGCAGGTAAAAAGGTGTGGACCTCAAGGCTGCCTTACCTATATGTAACCAGTGCTGCTGCCATCAGCTTGTATGGGGGGCAGCAGCTGGTAGATGTCGGCTGTGGGCAATCATACCTCTTAGGTTTGCCCGGCCACATGCTCTTCTTCTTACATCCGGCAGGATCTTATCAAGCTACATGAATCATCTTTTGGCACCGTTAAAATAAAATTGATTAGTTCTTCTACTGTATTTATGTATTGAACTTGGTTCTGGTACTGGATTTATGTACTGAGCTTGGTTCTGGTGCTGTATTTATTCACTAAACTGTTCTGGTGCTGTATTTCTATTATGAGCTTTGTTCTGGTGCTGTATTTATGTACTGAACTTGATTCAGGGGCTGTACGTATAGAGCTTGGTTCTGATGCTGTATGTGCAGAGCTTGATTCTGGGGCTCTACTTATGTACCGAGCTTGGTTATGATGCTGTATTTGTGTTATGAGCTTGGTTCTGGTGCTGTACTTATCTATCTGTCTATTGATAGTGGGTTTAAAAAGTCTACACACCCTTGTTGAGATGTCAGGTTTTTGTCAACAAAGATGAATCATTTCAGATTTATTTCCACCTGAAAATCTTTTAAGGTGGAAACCTAAAATAATGCGGTTGCATAAATGCACTTTGTCGATGTTCCCTTTGACTTTATGACAGCATTCATTCTAGCTGTCTATCAGCGGGGCACATCTTGACTTCGTAATCTTTGCCAACTCTTCCTTGCAAAAGTGTTCAAAACCTCTCAGAATGCAAAGGCCTCTCGTGTGTAGCGCCCTCTTCAGTTCATCCCACAGATGTTCAATGGGATTCAGGTCTGGGCTCTGGCTGGGGCATTCCAATACTGTGATCTTCTTCTGGTGAAGCCATTCTCTTGGTGATTTGGAGGTTTGCTTTGGGGCATTGTTGTGCTAAAAGGTGAAATTCCTCTTCATCTTCAGCTTTTAGCCGAGGCCTGAAGGTTTTGTGCCAAAATGGTCTGATATTTGGAATAATTCTTACTTCCTCCACCTTGACTAAAGCCCCAGTTATAGCATTAGAAAAACAGCCCCAAAGCATAATGCCTCTTCCACCAGCTGCACTGCGGGTACGGTGGTCTTTTGGTGATGTGCATGGTTGGCTTTGTGCCAAACATACCTTCTGGAATTAGGGCCAAAACATTCCCCCTTGGTCTCATCAGACATAACACGCTCTCCCACAAACTTCTGGCAGACTTGATGGAGGTTTTGGCAAAACATAGCCAGGCTTGGATGTTCTTCCTTGTTAGAAAAAGCTTCCGTCTTGCCCCCCTACCCACAGCCCAGACATATGAAGAACATGGGAGATGGTTGTCACATGCACTACGCAACCAATAAATGCCAGAAACTCCTGCAGCTCCTTTAATGTTGCTGTTGGCCTCTTTTCAGCCACCCGGACCAATGTTCTTCTGGTCTTTTCATTAGTTTTGAGGGATGTCCAATTCTTGTTAATGTCACCATTGTCACCAACAGAGGACAATGTACGGCTACAAACGGACCTAGATAAGCTGGGGGCTTGGGCAGAAAAATGGCAAATGACGTTCAATGTTGATAAATGTAAGGTTATGCACATAGGCAGCAAAAACGGATGTGACCAATATACACTTAGTGGGGTACCACTAGGAAAAAGTGATATGGAAAAAAACCTGGGGGTACTAGTGGATTATAGATTAAACTGGAGCAATCAATGCCAGTCAGCTGCTGCAAAAGCTAATAAAGTCTTGGGGTGCATTAAAAGAGGTATAGGGGCGAGGGACGAGAACATTATCCTTCCATTATATAAGGCACTTGTCAGGCCTCACATGGAATACTGTGTACAGTTCTGGTCACTGGTGCTCAGGAAAGATGTTACAGTGTTGGAGGGGGTTCAAAGAAGGGCAACTAAACTAATACATGGAATGACGGGACTGGAATACCCAGAGAGGCATCAAAACTGGGATTATTTACCCTGGAATAAAGACGGCTAAGGGGCGACCAAATAACTCTGTATAAATACATGAGGGAACGATACAAGGATCTCTCCCAGGATCTGTTTATACCCAGGACTGCTACGGTAACAACAGGACATCCGCTACGTCTAGAAGAAAGCAGGTTTCATCACCAACATAGAAAGGGGTTCTTTACTGTAAGAGCAGTTAGATGTGGAACTCTCTGCCTGAGGATGTGGTGATGGCAAAATCCATAGAGGAGTTTAAAAAGGGGACTTGATGTCTTTCCAGAGGGGAAGAATATTACAGGATATAAATCTTAGGTTAATTGTTAATCCGGGTATACAGGCAGGTAGGAACTATTAGGGGTTGATCCAGGGATTAGTCTGATTGCCATTAGGGAGGAATTTTCCCCCAAATGGGCTAATTGGCTCCCGCCTCTTGGTTTTTTTTGCCTTCCTCTGGATCAACAAGGAGAATAGACAGGCTGGACTAGATGGACATTGTCTTCATTCGGCCTTACATACTATGTTAGTATGTTACTGCTGTGCCAAATGTAATCCTCTTCTTGCTGACGTCTTCACTGTGCCCCATGGTACATGTGATGCCTTGGAGATGTCTTGGCCCCCTTCTCCTGTCAAAGAACAGACGTTTGCTAGCAGCACAGCTTCCTCACCATAATATGGTAGGACAGGTTTATGATGCCCAGTCACCAAAAGTATCCGATCCCAGGGTCCACTTCATCCACAGAAAATAGGTAGCGGTGACAGCATAGAAGGTGCAAATAAAACGTGTCTTTATTCCTCCTTGCATGTAAACTATGAAGGAATAAAGAAACGTTTTATTTGCACCTTCTATGCTGTCACCGCTACCTATTTTCTTTGGTCTCCTTCTCCTGACCGACACCTTCTGACAATCAGATCCCTTTGATGTTTTGTAGGATCTTCATGGACCAACTAAGAAAATATCAGGAAAATCCTCCTAGAAGAGTTGAACTTTATATGGTGGAAATCAGCATCCCTGTAAAGAATGGCAGCGGAGCGCTGACTATTTATCATGGGTTTACATATGATTGGCTAATCCTGAACACAACCGCACCCCCGAATGTAAGAGGGTGTGAACACTTATGCAACCACATTATTTTAGTTTGATTTTTTTTTACCCTAAAAGTTTGTTTCTCGATGGAATTGTACAGATGACGGCTCCCACTGAAGGCGGAAATAAATCTGGACTTTTTATATCCCCTCTGTCTGTCTGTCTATTCTGTAAGTCATTGAGGCACATTGTCAGACAATAAAGTAGCAATATAAATAACTCTTCAGCTCTTTCGTTATTCATGGCCCATAACCAGAAACAACACAGCTATATCACATCCCGTCAAACCCGTTTTATCATGTTAGTTGATCTCAATTTATAGACCTATTAAATAGAGAAAGTGTCTGTTTTTCACGTTTCTCTAAACTAACAGTAAAAGAGAACATAAAAGGCAAAAATATTAGAAAATAAAATGTAGCTGTCAATAGACCAGGGTAGAAGTAGTGAACGGCGTGCGAACCTTCTCCAACACAGCAAAAAGTATCTACAGAGAGTTACGGGGAAACGCAGTGGATAACATAGATCATAGTGTAGTTTATTTTGTGGTTCTGTGGTAGAAATAAGGAATCAACGGATCACTAAGACACAAGAGATACCATTATAAAGTCACTGTATAGCAGAATATACTTCTCCGCAGTCCTCACTGATCTCCATCACAGACCCCACAGTACAGAGAGGAAGGACTTACCACGAATAGTGCGTGTTCTGGGGGCTCTGGTTTTGGACATCCGCTGTCAGGATCCGGTTGTTTCTGATCAACTTCCTTCTTGTCTTCATCATCATTAATACATAGCGCTCCTCTAGAATGTAGAAAGATAACATTCAGTTTTACTGTAGGCTGTAAAATGAGATGCCCCTTCATTACTGGTCTGAGGATAGTGCTGACATCTAGTGGCCAATCTAGTAAGGGAATTGGGTTGTTTCTGATCAACTTCTTTCTTGTCTTCATCATCGTTAATACATACAATAGCATTCCTCTAGAAAATAGTAAGATATATAGATGATAGATAACATTCAGTTTTACTGTAGGCTGTAAAATGAGATATAGATCGATTAAATTTCTATCTATCTATCTATATCTCATTTTACAGCCTACAGTAAAACTAAATGCTATCTATCATCTATATGTTTTTCTATTTTCTATAGAAATGCTATGGTATGTATTAATGATGATGAAGACAAGAAGGAAAGTGATCAGAAACGACCCAATTACTGTTACTAGACTGGCCACTAGATGTCAGCACTACCCTCAGACCAGTAATGAAGGGACATCTCATTTTACAGCCTACAGTAAAACTGTTATCAGCGATAGATACGATAGATAGAAAGATTAGAATTTTAAAACTATCTATCTTATCTATCGCTGATAACAGTTTTACTGTAGGCTGTAAAATGAGATGTCCCTTCATTACTGGTCTGAGGGTAGTGCTGACATCTAGTGGCCACTCCAGAAACTGGAATATTTTATCATTTGTCTTTACACAGTCAGACGGAAAGAAATAAAACATAATCCCTGTGAAAACAAAGTTTGTGAACATGCAATTTCAAGAACTTTCTATCACATTTTGAGCTGTTACCAAACACCAGGGAACACTGGAAGGAAGCCAAGGAGCAAGGAAACAGATGCAATCTATGTGATCTTTATTAGAGATGAGCGAACACCAAAATGTTCGGGTGTTCGTTATTCGGAACGAACTTCCCGCGATGCTCGAGGGTTCGTTTCGAACAACGAACCCCATTGAAGTCAATGGGCGACCAGAGCATTTTTGTATTTCGCCGATGCTCGCTAAGGTTTTCATGTGTGAAAATCTGGGCAATTCAAGAAAGTGATGGGAATGACACAGTGACGGATAGGGCAGGCGAGGGGCTACATGTTGGGCTGCATCTCAAGTTCACAGGTCCCACTATTAAGCCACAATACCGGCAAGAGTGGCCCCCCCCTCCCAACAACTTTTACTTCTGAAAAGCCCTCATTAGCATGGCATACCTTTGCTAAGCACCACACTACCTCCAACAAAGCACAATCACTGCCTGCATGACACTCCACTGACACTTCTCCTGGGTTACATGCTGCCCAACCGCACCCCCTCCCCCCCACAGTGCACACCAAAGTGTCCCTGGGCAGCCTTCAGCTGCCCTCATGCCACACCACGCTCATGTCTATTTAGAATTGCGTCTGCCATGACGAGGGACCGCAGGCACACACTGCAGAGGTTGGCACGGCTAGGCAGCGACCCTCTTTAAAAGTGGTGGAGCGATAGCCCACAATGCTGTACAGAAGCAATGAGAAATAGAATACTGTGCCACCGCCATCAGGAGCTGCACACGTGGGCATAGCAATGGGGAACCTATGTGCCACACACTATTCATTCTGTCAAGGTGTCTGCATGCCCCAGTCAGACCGGGCTTTTTAATTCATAGACACAGGCAGGTACAACTCCCTATTGTGAAGTCCCTGTTGACCCACAGCATGGGTGGCTCCCTGGAACCCACCGGCGGTACACAGAAATATCCCATTGCATTGCCCAACACAGCTGAGGTAGTAATGTCGTGCATAATGCAGGTGGGCTTCGGCCCACACTACATGCCCCAGTTAGACTGGGGTTCTTTATAAGTGTACAGATGTAGTAAAAACTCCGTGTGCACCTACAGCATGGGTGGGTGCCAGGAAGCCACCGGCGGTACATAGAAATATCCCATTGCATTGCCCAACACAGCTGAGGTAGTAATGTTGTGCTTAACCCTTTCCAATCCAATTTGTATATGGTTTTCCTAGGGGGCTTACTCTTTTTCTGCCGTTATACAACGGCGCTATATGCTGGCTAAAGCCAGTACTGCATGAGCTGACACGTAGGATAGGCTCCGACAGCAGAGAGGCTGGCAATATACAGTAAGAGAACCCCGACGGACGTCTACCAACAACGGAGCTGTACAGCCTTAAACCCTAATGTCTTCACAGGTCACACAGTGGACTGGAAAGGGTTAATGCAGGTGGGTTTCGGCCCACACTGCATGCCCCAGTCAGACTGGGTTTCTTTATAAGTGGAAACAGATGCATTTATAATTCCCTGTGGACCCACAGCATGGGTGGGTGCCAGGAAGCCACCGGCGGTACATAGAAATATCCCATTGCATTGCCCAACACAGCTGAGGTAGTAATGTCGTGCGTAATACAGGTGGGCTTCGGCCCACACTGCATGCCCCAGTCTGACCGGGGCTCTTTACAAGTGGACACATGTAGGTTAAACTCCCTGTGGACCCACTGCCTGGGTGGGTGCCAGGAAGCCACTGGCGGTACATAGAAATATCCCATTGCATTGCCCAACACAGCTGAGGTAGTAATGTCGTGCGTAATACAGGTGGGCTTCGGCCCACACTGCATGCCCCAGTCAGACTGGGGTTCTTTAGAAGTGGACACATGTATTAAAAACTCCGTGTGCACCTACAGCATGGGTGGCTCCCTGGAACCCACCGGCGGTACATAAAAATATCCCATTGCATTGCCCAACACAGCTGAGGTAACGTCAGCTGTAATGCAGGTGGGCTAAAAATTAATTTGATTACACTGTAGGCGAGGGCCCACAAAAATTGCTGTATCAACAGTACTAATGTGCATCCAAAAAATTGGCCATGGCCAGCCAAGAGGGCAGGTGAAACCCATTAATCGCTTTGGTTAATGTGGCTTAAGTGGTAACTAGGCCTGGAGGCAGCCCAGTGTAACGAAAAATTGGTTCAAGTTAAAGTTCCAACGCTTTTAAGCGCATTGAAACTTATAAAAATTGTTCAGAAAAATTATTTGAGTGAGCCTTGTGGCCCTAAGAAAAATTGCCCGTTCAGCGTGATTACGTGAGGTTTCAGGAGGAGGAGCAGGAGGAGGAGGAGGAATATTAGACACAGATTGATGAAGCAGAAATGTCCCCGTTTTGGATGGTGAGAGAGAACGTAGCTTCCATCCGCGGGTGCAGCCTACGTATTGCTTACGTATCGCTGCTGTCCGCTGGTGGAGAACAGAAGTCTGGCGAAATCCAGCCTTTGTTCATCTTGATGAGTGTTAGCCTGTCGGCACTGTCGGTTGACAGGCGGGTACGCTTATCTGTGATGATTCCCCCAGCCGCACTAAACACCCTCTCCGACAAGACGCTAGCTCCAGGACAAGAAAGCACCTCCAGGGCATACAGCGCGAGTTCAGGCCACGTGTCCAGCTTCGACACCCAGTAGTTGTAGGGGGCAGAGGCGTCACCAAGGATGGTCGTGCGATCCGCTACGTACTCCCTCACCATCCTTTTACAGTGCTCCCGCCGACTCAGCCGTGACTGGAGAGCGGTGACACAGTCTTGGTGGGGAGCCATAAAGCTGGCCAGGCCCTTAAAGACTGTTGCACTGCCTGGGATGTACATGCTGCTCGATCTACGCACATCCCCTGCTACCTTGCCCTCGGTACTGCGCCTTCTGCCACTAGCGCTGTCGGCTGGGAATTTTACCATCAGCTTGTCCGCAAGTGTCCTGTGGTATAGCAACACTCTCGAACCCCTTTCCTCTTCGGGAATCAGAGTGGGCAGGTTCTCCTTATACCGTGGATCGAGCAGTGTGTACACCCAGTAATCCGTCTTGGCCAGAATGCGTGCAACGCGAGGGTCACGAGAAAGGCATCCTAACATGAAGTCAGCCATGTGTGCCAGGGTACCTGTACGCAACACATGGCTGTCGTCACTAGGAAGATCACTTTAAGGATCCTCCTCCTCCTCCTCCTCCTCCTCCTCAGGCCATACACGCTGAAAGGATGACAGGCAATCAGCTGGTGTACCGTCAGCAGCGGCCCAAGCTGTCTCTTCCCCCTCCTCCTCATCCTCCTCATGCTCCTCCTCCTCCTCCTGTACGCGCTGAGAAATAGACAGGAGGGTGCCCTGACTATCCAGCGGCATACTGTCTTCCCCCGCCCCCGTTTCCGAGCGCAAAGCAGCTGCCTTTATGGTTTGCAGGGAATTTCTCAAGATGCATAGCAGAGGAATGGTGACGCTAATGATTGTAGCATCGCCGCTCACCACCTGGGTAGACTCCTCAAAATTACCAAGGACATGGCAGATGTCTGCCAACCAGGCCCACTCTTCTGAAAGGAATTGAGGAGGCTGACTCCCACTGCGCCGCCCATGTTGGAGTTGGTATTCCACTATAGCTCTACGTTGTTCATAGAGCCTGGCCAACATGTGGAGCGTAGAGTTCCACCGTGTGGGCACGTCGCACAGCAGTCGGTGCACTGGCAGCTTAAAGTGATGTTGCAGGGTGCGCAGGGTGGCAGCGTCCGTGTGGGACTTGCGAAAATGTGCACAGAGCCGGCGCGCCTTTACGAGCAGGTCTGACAAGCGTGGGTAGCTTTTCAGAAAGCGCTGAACCACCAAATTAAAGACGTGGGCCAGGCATGGCACGTGCGTGAGGCTGCCGAGCTGCAGAGCCGCCACCAGGTTACGGCCGTTGTCACACACGACCATGCCCGGTTGGAGGCTCAGCGGCGCAAGCCAGCGGTCGGTCTGCTGTGTCAGACCCTGCAGCAGTTCGTGGGCCGTGTGCCTCTTATCGCCTAAGCTGAGTAGTTTCAGCACGGCCTGCTGACGCTTGCCCACCGCTGTGCTGCCACACCGCGCGACACCGACTGCTGGCGACATGCTGCTGCTAACACATCTTGATTGCGAGACAGAGGAGGAGGAGGAGGAGGAGGGTGCTTTAGTGGAGGAAGCATACACCTCCGCAGATACCACCACCGAGCTGGGGCCCGCAATTCTGGGGGTGGGTAGGACGTGAGCGGTCCCAGGCTCTGACTCTGTCCCAGCCTCCACTAAATTCACCCAATGTGCCGTCAGGGAGATGTAGTGGCCCTGCCCGCCTGTGCTTGTCCACGTGTCCGTAGTTAAGTGGACCGTGGCAGTAACCGCGTTGGTGAGGGCGCGTACAATGTTGCGGGAGACGTGGTCGTGCAGGGCTGGGACGGCACATCGGGAAAAGTAGTGGCGACTGGGAACTGAGTAGCGCGGGGCCGCCGCCTCCATGATACTTTTGAAGGACTCCGTTTCCACAACCCTATACGGCAGCATCTCAAGGCTGATGAATTTTGCTATGCGGACGGTTAACGTTTGAGCGTGCGGGTGCGTGGCGGCGTACTTGCGCTTGCGCTCCAACAGTTGCGCAAGCGACGGCTGGACGGTGCGCTGAACTACACTGCTGGATGGGGCCGAGGACAGCGGAGGTGAGGGTGTGGGTGCAGGCCAGGAGACGGTAGTGCCTGTGTCCTGAGAGGGGGGTTGCATCTCAGTGGCAGGTTGGGGCACAGGGGGAGAGGCAGGGGTGCAAACCGGAGGCGCTGAACGGCCTTCGTCCCACCTTGCGGGGTGCTTGGCCATCATATGTCTGCGCATGGTGGTGGTGGTGAGGCTGTTGGTGTTGGCTCCCCGGCTGAGCTTTGCGCGACAAAGGTTGCACACCACTGTTCGTCGGTCGTCAGGCGTCTCTGTGAAAAACTGCCAGACCTTAGAGCACCTCGGCCTCTGCAGGGTGGCATGGCGCGAGGGGGCGCTTTGGGAAACACTTGGTGGATTATTCGGTCTGGCCCTGCCTCTACCCCTGGCCACCGCACTGCCTCTTGCAACCTGCCCTGCTGATGCCCTTGACTCCCCCTCTGAAGACCTGTCCTCCTGAGTAAGCGTTGCACACCAGGTGGGGTCAGTCACCTCATCGTCCTGCTGCTCTTCCTCCGAATCCTCTGTGCGCTGCTCCCTCGGACTTACTGCCCTTACTACTACCTCACTGCAAGACAACTGTGTCTGATCGTCATCGTCCTCCTCACCCACAGAAAGTTGTTGAGACAGTTGGCGGAAGTCCCCAGCCTCTTCCCCCGGACCCCGGGAACTTTCGAATGGTTGGGCATCAGTGACGATAAACTCCTCTGGTGGGAGAGGAACCGCTGCTGCCCAATCTAAGCAGGGGCCCGAGAACAGTTCCTGGGAGTGCTCCCGCTCCTGAGCAGGTGTTATTGTAGTGGAGTGAGGAGGCTGGGAGGAAGGAGAAGCAGCAGACAGAGGATTCGGATTGGCAGCAGTGGACGGCGCAGAACTGCGGGTAGACGATAGGTTGCTCGAAGCACTTTCTGCCATCCAGGACAGGACCTGCTCACACTGCTCATTTTCTAATAACCGTCTCCCGCGTGGACCCATTAATTGGGCGATGAATGTGGGGACGCCAGAAACGTGCCTCTCTCCTAATCGCGCAGCAGTCGGCTGCGACACACCTGGATCAGGAGCTTGGCCTGTGCCCACACCCTGACTTGGCCCTCCGCGTCCTCGGCCGCGTCCACGTCCTCTAGGCCTACCCCTACCCCTCAGCATGCTGTATTACCAGTGATTTGATTTCACAGGCAGGAAATAAATTGGCGCAAGACTGCAGGCCAAATATAATTTTTTCCCTTTTTTGAAAACGAAAGGCCCCACTGCCTCTAGTGAATGTATAATCTAAGTTTAATAACTGTGCTGTTTTCCTGCTAATGTGTCACAGAACGTGAGGGTAGCAGAGTTATTAACTGTGGCAGAGCAGGTATTTTCTTTCCCAATTAAGGAAAGCAAATGGCGAAGCCAGGAGTAAAACGTAGCTGGGTGCGTCTGATTTTTACAGGTTGCACACGCAGCCGACACGTGTCCACCGCCCTTAGGACGGACAGAGGCAGGACAAATAGAATTATTTTCCGTTTTTTTGCACCAAAAGGCAGCACTGCGTATATTCTATGAACATGAGAAGTTTAATAACTGTGCTGTTTTCCTGCTAATGTGTCACAGAACGTGAGGGTAGCAGAGTTATTAACTGTGGCAGAGCAGGTATTTTTTTTCCCAATTAAGGAAAGCAAATGGCGAAGCCAGGAGTAAAACGTAGCTGGGTGCGTATGATTTTTAAAGGTGTCACACGCAGCCGACACGTGTCCACCGCCCTTAGGACGGACAGAGGCCGGACAAATAGAATTATTTTCCGTTTTTTGGCACCAAAAGGCAGCACTGCGTATATTCTATGAACATGAGAAGTTTAATAACTGTGCTGTGTCCCTGCTAATGTGTCACAGAACGTGAGGGTAGCAGAGTTATTAACTGTGGCAGAGCAGGTATTTTTTTTCCCAATTAAGGAAAGCAAATGGCGAAGCCAGGAGTAAAACGTAGCTGGGTGCGTATGATTTTTAAAGGTGTCACACGCAGCCGACACGTGTCCACCGCCCTTAGGACGGACAGAGGCAGGACAAATAGAATTATTTTCACTTGTTTTACAAGCAAAAGGCAGCACTGCATATATTCAATGAATAATAACTGTGTTGTGGCCCTGCCTATACAATTCTTTCCCTGCAGTATCAATGGAGGGTGCAATGCTCTGCAGAAGCGATTTTGAGAAGCAAAAAAAAATGCAGCACAGCTAACAGCAGCCAGCACAGTACTGCACACGGATAAATATGGCCCTAGAAAGGACCGTTGAGGTTCTTGAAGGCTACACTCACTCCTAACACTCCTGTCCCTAATGCCAGGTGCAACGGTCTGCAGAGGCGATTTTGAGAAAAAAAAATTTGCCACTGCTAACAGCAGCCAACACACAGCTATCAGTGGCCCTAATAAGGACCTTTGGGGGGTCTTGAAGCCTACACTAACTACCAATTCTTTCCCTACAGCAGCTCCGGTACAAACAGCACTGTCCCTCATCTAAATCACACGGCATCTGAGGCGAACCGCGGGAGGGGCCGACTTTTATGTTCGGGTGACACCTGATCTTCCCAGTCACTCACAGCAGGGGGGTGGTATAGGGCTTGAACGTCACAGGGGGAAGTTGTAATGCCTTCCCTGTCTTTCAATTGGCCAGAAAAGCGCGCTAACGTCTCAGGGAAGGAAGTGAAAGTAACCAGAACACCGCATGGTGTTCGTTACGAATAACGAACATCCCGAACACCCTAATATTCGCACGAATATCAAGCTCGGAAGAACACGTTCGCTCATCTCTAATCTTTATTCATCGCCTGCTCCCTGTCCCTTCCCTGATCCCGTCTTGTTGTAGGCTTCTGTGCGGGTCTCATTTATGTATGGGTTTGGGTAACTTTCTCGGCTCCATTTTGCCCTCCAGGAATATCCAGCCCTCCGAGGTGTCGGGTTCTGAGCTTTATAAAAATATTCTCTACTGTTGTGTAGCTTTTGATAATCTGAGAAGATTCGAGGACGGGAAACAAAACCCGTTCTGGCAAATCCCCAACTAATACTTACAAAAGCTGCAGCTTAAGAATGAATCCAGAGAACTATGGGAAACAACAAACAACTTTATGGAACAAAGTTATTTTGCAATTACATGATGAAGAGTTAAACATATATAACTCTATGAAAAGTTTCGAAATCAGTAAACTGGAACTTCTAGTGTCATGTGACATATCAGGATGTTAATTCTTGCACGGTAACACCTCAAATGTACATTTCCAAGGTGCCCTGTGCATTATATGTTCTTATACCACCAAAAATCACAACTACTGCTGCATGTAATTGGGCCTTATTGAAAAATCCCACCCCTCTCTACCATCATTGTTTGCTCTGCAGATATTAGCTTAATATCTGCAGAGCAGTTGCACCTTATAGACTTCCTGCTCTTCTTGCCGCCTGTCTGACATCACTTTCTGCCCTTGAACTATTATCTGAAGTTACACCTCATAGAAGTCATGCTCTACCCACCCACCTATCTGACATCACTTCCTGCTCTACAGCTATTGGCTAAGGTTGCACCTCACAGACTTCCTGTTCTGCCAACCCGCCACTCTGACATCACTTCCTGTTCTGTAGCTATTGGCTCAAGTTGCACCTGTTATTGCTGACTCTCTGACATCACTTCCTGCTCTGCAGCTATTGGCTGAAGTTGCACCTCACAGACTTCCTTCTCTTCCTGCCCCCTGCAGATAATATTTTTATTGTTAAGGGCTGTTTGCTTCACCTTAGCTGCATCATCCTTCATTTGGACTAGAGGGAATTACCTGAAAGGTTGCAGAGGCTTCTCAGTATTCTCAATCTGTGTATATGCTGCTGTCAATAACTGCTGTATACACTGTAGAGATAGTGGTCGGAGGCATAACTTCAAGCTGTGGGGTCCCAATGCAAAGTCTGTAAAGGGGGCCGCTCAAATTTACAGCATTGCTTTATTTATAGTACTGTACTTGAAAGACATTATGGGCCCCTAAAGTCTCCAGAGTCCAGGCGTGACCACGTCCACTTTAGTTACTCCCCCAGCAGCTGTTAGATTCACATTCACCAGACTTTTATTACCTAGCCCGTGGATTGGTTGGGGAACCAATTGTGGGAATACCCTTTTAATTTATAGCATTAAGAGGTTAAATAAATAGTATCAATATAGTAATAAAAAACAAACAAACAAGTACACTACCGCCCCTCCCCTTCCTCCCGAATACTGTAGGAGGAATTAGGGCTTTGTGCCAATTTTCTCATGGGAAAAAGTAGCAAATTTTGTCGCACAGCAAAATGGCTTCTCCATTTTTTACCACTTTTTCCACTTTTAAAACTAACGTGGGGGATGTTAATCTTGAGGGGGAGGGGCAAGTAGTGAACCGGTGGATTTATTAAGTTTTATGCCAAAAAATTTACCAAAAAGCATTGAGAGTCACATAGTAGTTTTCATTTTCTGGGGCTCAGAAGAACTTAGATGTGGGAGCCAATTCATAAACTTGGCACATCTTACTGCAATATATTTTGGATTCACACTCGCAAATAAAATGCAAATATAAATAAATCTGCGCCAATGTGTTGTGACAGGATGGTAGGAGTTGTAGTGGATGGGAGGTATATGTTTGCCACACTCCTACCATTCTGCGGCAGCAGGTAGCAGACTCACCTGATAGCTAGTTAGTCGCTTCAGTAGAAGGAAAAGGGCCAAGAAAATGTGCAATGTCTGTCTGCTGGCGATGCACACACCCTAAGCCGTGGAGCTGCTGCACTGGGTACAGGACCAACATCTGGACTTGTGTTGCTCATATTTTTTAGGCTGGGAGGATTATCCCACCAGTCGGTAGTGAGGGACATTTATGCCGAGGACCAGACTGACAAACACCTGTAACCCGTTCAGGCGCTGTGCTCTGCCACTGTACTGGGCACCAGGGACCAGAACCGGACTGCCCGTAACCCGCAGCGCTCATGCGCTAACAGTCACTACCCACCCTCCCGGCCTCCCACGTCAGCTGTAATGCGTGCTGCTGTCGCTGAAGGCGGCCGTGCAGCTACCTTGCCGGCGCTGATGTCTCTGTCCATGTCCCCCGCCGGCTGTCAGATCTCCCCCACCCCTGTCAGGTGCTTTCTTCACCCTTCATCCTACTGTTATCTTGGACGGTATTTTCTGCGGAATCCGGAGGCGGGCGCCCGTTCCGGATTCCGCAATTCAAATCTGCCTGTGTGCATGCGGCCTAACACTATCAAAAGTTACAGCTGTTTAACCTATATGGGAAGAAAATCAGTAAAAGCTTTGTGGTCAATTGCTAGTAAAATTCATGCCTTATTCAGGAGGAGATTATATATAAAAACAACCGCTATCAGATGAGAATCACTGTGGCGATCTCTGAAAATAATAAAGTGAAGTACTACATGGCAGCTGCTCAGTGACGCAGCTTTTCATGACATCGCTACAGGGGTCAGAGCTCCGCTTCTTACATACAGAACTCCCAATCCACTTTGCTTTCCTTAACAGAGTAAATGATAAAATTCAGGACGCCTGCAGCCACCACCAGGGGGAGCTCACTGCAGATAGATGTATACAGCTACTCTTGTGCTCCCACTCGTGGTAGCCACAGGTTAATTCTATGATGTGTGGCAGGAAGCAGTTCAAAGCCTGCCCCAGCCCAGCATGGACCCCATCTCTATCTCTGTGGTACGCCACTGGAAATACTGAAAATGTAGAGAGAAATGTATAATATAGTCACATCTTATTGACCTACTTGTCTTCAAAGAGAGCAACATAGCAATAGTCTTCTTCTATCCGAGGACCCTCGCATGGCTTGCCCCCATCACTTGGAGCTGGATTGTTACACTCCCTTGTTCTCTTCCGATTTGAGAAGGCATCACATGAACTCCAGGCAGACCAACAGCTCCAGGACCCATCAACCACAACTAGAGGAGGAAAGACAACAATGGGTTAACTGAAGTAACATAGTATGTTAGGCTGAGTGAAGACAATGTCCATCTAGTTCAGCCTGTTTCAACCATTCCTTGTTGGTCCAGAGGAAGGCAAAAAAAAAGCCAATGAGGCAGATGCCAATTTAGCTCATTTGGAGGGAAAACTTCTTTCCCGACTCAATAATGGCAGCCAGTATAATCCCTGGATCAATGTTTGAAAGGTCCTACCTGACTCCAAAACCCGGATCATCAACGTCTATATCCTGTAATATCATAGCGGTATAGAAAGACATCTAGTCCCCTCTTAAATTATTTTGCCATCACCACATCCTCAGGCAGAGAGTTCCACAGTCTAACTGCTCTTACAGTAAAGAACCCCCCTCTATGTTGGTGATGAAACCTGCTTTCTTCTAGACGTAGCGGATGCCCTCCCGTTACCGTAGCAGTCTTGGGTATAAACAGATCATGGGAGAGATCCTTGTATTGTCCCCTCATGTATTTATACATAGTTATTTGATCACCCCTTAGCCGTCTTTTTTCCAGGGTAAATAATCCCAAATGTGATAGCCTCTCTGGGTATTCCAGTCCCTTCATTCCATGTATTAGTTTAGTTGCCCTTCTTTGAACCCCCTCCAGCGCTGTAACATCTTTTCTGAGCACCGGTGTCCAGAACTGTATGCAGTATTCCATGTGAGGCCTGACAAGTGCCTTATATAGTGGGAGGATAATGTTCTCATCCCTCGCCCCTATACCTCTTTTAATGCACCCCAAGACTTTATTAGCTTTTGCAGCAGCTGACTGGCATTGGTTGCTCCAGTTTAGTCTACTATCCACTACTACCCCCAGATCCTTTTCCATATCACTTTCCCCTAGCAGTACCCCATTTAATGTATATTGGTGACATCCGTTTCTCCTGCCCATGTGCATAACCTTACATTTATCAACATTGAACTTCATTTGCCATTTTTCTACCCAAGCCCCCAGCTTATCTAGTTCCATTTGCAGCCGTATATTGTCCTCCATTGTATTAATTATGGCCACCTGCAGACGGCCGGTTCGGATCCCACTGCAAGAATTCTTCCGACCCCTGCCCCTGCAGAGAACGCTGCGGCTCAACCGCTCCCCGCGTCTTCCCTCTCTGCTATGTGCCTGCTGCCGCCCAGCCGGCGCATGCGTAGAGCGGAGCCGGCACGTCACTAGTGACATTTCTGTGCGGACCTCTACGAGATCCGCTCAGAAATAGAACATGCCGCAATTTGCTTTTTGCGCATGTTTTCACGCGGACAAATCATGGCTGTGTCCATAGGATTGCATTATCTAATGCAATCCTATGGTAGCGGGCCCAGGCAGAAATTCTGCAGGAAACCCCGCCGCGGGATTTCCGCCCGTCTGCAGGAGGCCTATCTTGTATAATTTTGTGTTATCTGCAAATATTGATATTTTACTGTGCAGCCCTCTATCAGGTCATTGATAAATATATTGAACAGAATGGGGCCTAATACTGAACCCTGTGGCACCCCACTATCGACGGTGGCCCAATCAGAGTACGAACCATTTATTACCACCCTCTGCTTTCTATCATTGAGCCCATTCTTTACCCAGATACACATGTTTTCACCCAATCCAAGCTGCCTCGTTTTATATATCAGCCTATTATGGGACACGGTGTCAAATGCTTTAGAGAAGTCCAGATATACGAGATCAATAGACTCTCCCAGGTCCAACCTAGAGCTTACTTCATTCTAGAAGCTGATCAAGTTGGTCTGACATGATCAACCCCTCATGAACCCGTGATGGTGAGGAGTTATATATATATTTCCAATTATTGAAGTGAGACTTACAGGCCTGTAGTTACTAGGTTCTTCTCCTTTAGACCCCTTTTTGTATATTGGTACCACACTGAAACCCATCTGTAGAGAACCACAGATAGCCAAACACCCGAAACTTCCTACTTGCACACATCCAAATATGAGCAACATAGCGGTATTATATAGACCTCGTATAGCACTGTTATTGGAATGCTGCAGATCATTGTTAGATTATGCAGCTTTCATTTGGATGCTGTATGATGCTATTTGGGCTTGTATGACGGTATTATTTGTGTGCTATATGATGGTATTATTCGGGGGTTGTAGGATTATTTACACATAGTATGATGATATTATTTGGGTGCTGTATGATGATATTGGCCGTTGTGTGGTGGTATTATTTGGGCTTGTATGAGAATATTATTGGATTGTTGTATGGTGGCATTATTTGCATGCCGTATGATGATATCATTAAATCCATGTATGCTGGTATTATATTGTCCCCTTATAATAGCATTATTGGGGTGCTGTATTTAGCACTACATGATGGTATTATTTGAGCATTGCATTCTAGTGTTATTTGGGTACTAGCTGAGTAGGAATAGGGGTCGCAGGGGTTGCAGTTGCGACTGGGCCTCTAAGTCACTATCATTCCTGGCTTGTTCCCCTTGCTCCTCTCTATCCACCCGAGTGGTATGAACCCTGATGCTTACTGTTTCATCACACAGTAAAGCTGTGTGCAACTGCTATCTGTTATGTGGCCAGAGTGCAGATATCTGGAGCACTGTATGGTGGTATTTTCTGGGTACTATATGTTTGCATTATTTGGGCATGGTATGATGATGGTATTATTTGTGCACTGTATAATGGTATTATTTGTGCACTGTATGATGGTATTTTTTGTGCACTGTATGATGGTATTTTTTGGGTACTCTATGGTGGTATTATTTGGGTACTGTATGGTGGTATTATTTGAGGGTGGTATGATGATGCTATTATTTTGGCACTGTATGGTGCTATTACTTGTGCACTGAATGATGGAATGTGGTTCACTATCTGGCGGTATTATTTAGGCAAGCACATATGGCCAGCATGTGGCACTGCTATGTGGACCCCATACTGTACAGTCCTTACCATTAGAAACTGTATGTTACGGTTATTTGTATACCGTCTGACTGTACGCCATATGTCAGGGGGCTCTAACAGAAGTTACCACACAGGCCAATATCTAAAATATGGCCAGTTCTGTTCAGACCCAATACGTCTCACAGCTGTAGGCAGTTGAACACATTGTATACACTGTGTACGCTGAATACATTGTAGCAAACCCTCAGCTATGAGAAAGTATTCAATTTTTACAGGCTTTTAGCTTTTTGACACAAAACAAGATTTTTTTATATATATACTGACAAAAATCAGTATAGGAGCATGGAGTCCCCGTGGGTCCCTATGGTGGCCCTATTGGCACTTTGTGTTCCACTGCATTCTGTTGTCGGAGCAATGTGCCAGGGAGTTTACCTGCTGTTCACCACCTAACGAGCCAATGCCGCATCTCTCTTACCTGAGTTGTAATCTGGCGCCCGCTTCTCACAGCTTTCCCCATAGGTCCCCGGCTGGCAGACGCAGCGGCATTCTGTATCCAGTAATACTGTCCTGGCATTATTAGGGCACGGCGAGCAGCGGCAGGGGTCAAAAGTTCCTAAATACTCATCAAACGCCTTCAGGAGGTTGCGTCGCTTCGTCACCGCACACGGAAAACCCGTCAGCAGATCCACAATCGGCTTCAACTGCAAAATCAACAATAAGAGGACACTGAAGATATAAGATTAGGAGCTGCGTACAAAATACGGATCCCACAATGCAGGCAGCCGAATATGGATCGGGCAAACACAGGCGGGGCTACAATTGTGTTATCATTCAGATTAGAACCAACAAAATTCCTGGGGGGCACATACTTTTCAGTAGGCACATGCTTTGGTCGGGGAGGGGTGCACATCCTTTTCTAGGGAAAGCGCTTGTGCTTTTGTCAAGGGGGGTACATACTTTCATCAGGGTGGAGCACATACTTTTGTTGGGGGACACATGTTTTCTTGTCGAGGGGGCGATACACACATACTTTCGTGATGAGGGGCCCACATCATTTTGTCAGGGGGGTTACAAACTTTTGACACAGGTGTGCATATGTTTTAGTCAGGGGGGCATACATGCTTTTGTTGGAGGGGATATATACTTTTGTGTGTGAGGGGCGTACATAGTTTTGAAAGAGGTTGCACATACTTTGTCAAGGGAGGAATACATACTTTTGTCAGGGGGGAAGGGGAATATATACATACTTTTGTCAACGTTTACACATACTTTTTATAGGGGGGCAGACGTAGTTATGACATGGGTGCACATACTTTTGTTTGGAAGGCATGCATACTTTTATCGGGGGAATGCACACATACTTTGGTAAGGGGGCACACATAATTTTTTTGGGGGTGAGGTGCATGAACTTTTGTTGGGTTAGGGGAGTGCAGATACATTTGTTGGGGGCAGATAGACTTTTCAGGCGGTGCACATACTTTCTTTTGGTGGGTATGCAGATAGATTAGTTGCGGGAGAACACATACTTTTCGGGGGCCAGCCAATGGCAGTCCTCCACCAAAGTTTTCACTGGATTCCTTGCTCTCTATTCTTTTGCAGTCTTTGATGCAGTGGTGAATCGAGCCGAAACTTTGGGGGGGGGGGGGGGGCACTTCCTGGCGCATTTCATGTGACTTAAATGGGTTTTCAATTACTTGCTTCACGACCACTCTATCCTTCCTGGTTGCTGCTGACCAGGTCATATGACTACTGCAGCCAATCACTGGCCACAGCAATGATCTTCTTTAGCCAGTGATTGGCTACAGCAGTCACATGACCTGGTCAGCAGCAGCCAGGAAGGACTGCAATTTTAAGTAATGGAAAGCCCCTTTAAGAAGCGATGTTATGTGTGCTGCTGAGACATGCTGTACTACTGTGCTTCCAGCAGCACAGCACTCTCAGGGTTAATGATTGAGCTGGCTGGGTGTGGTACTTCCTGGGTCTGTGCTCACATATAAACCCAGCTCCTGGCCAGTCTCTGCCTGGTGTTCAGGGTGAGCAGTCATGAATCCTTGTCTGTTGAAGGTTGCTGTGTGATCTGTATCTTGCTGGTTCATGTCTGTTTGTTTGTTTATATTCTGCCAGTTTTGTGTTAGCTTGCTGTGTGACCTGCGATCTGTGTCCTGTCCTGTTGCAGCATGCTGTGTGAACTGTGTCCGGTTCTACTGGATTCCTGGTTAGTGTAGGGACTAGCGGTATAACCAGGAGCCGTGAAGTTGGCCTGCTAGCTTTCATGTTTTGTACAAAATGTCAACTAATACCTGGTATTTATAATCAGCTCATTATCTGTTACTAGTGGTTGCATTTTGGCTGCTGTATGCTGTGTATTCTGGCTCTGTGTGTCCTGTTGTTCAGTCCCTGTCATGTGGCATGTGAATGCATCCTGTTCTGGTGCGTGGCTCCTAGGATCAGCTAGGGCCCAGATCCGAAGACCACCGGGCTGCCCTTATTGGGGCAATGTCCCCGCTTAGGTAGGGGCAGTTCAACCACCTTTGTAGAACAGGGTCAGTTTGACAGAAACCCATGTGCGTACCTAGTCCACTTTGGTCACGATCACAATAAGCGAGTTGTCGTCAACACATTGTGACTTGTAAATATTACTAGCTGATATACCCGGCTTTGCCCGAGTTAATTTGGTACAGGTGTTTACCTGTTGTTTGCATGAAAAATTTTATGAAGTTGTGGTTACTTCAAAGGAACCGAGAAATAAAATCTGCATACTCATAGAGGAGTGTTAGATTTTCCTCAGACAGCATGTACTGATGTCCATCTGCAGAATTTACCGCCCCTCCTATTCTCCTCACTTTTTACCCTTAAAGGGAATGCCCCTTTTTATTTAAATTTAACCACAGACTGCAGGTTGCAGCCCCTTCTTGGCCTTAAAGGCATGATTCATCCCTGCAGTCCATGGCCACTTCCTTATGTACACACAGAGGCCAGATAGATTCTCCTCAGTATATACATATAGAGGTGAGGTAGATTCTTCTCAGTATATACACATAGAGGTGATGTAGATTCTCCTCAGTATAAACACATAGAGGTGAGGTAGATTCTCCTCAGTATATACACATAGAGGTGAGGTAGATTCTCCTCAGTATAAACACATAGAGGTGAGGTAGATTCTCCTCAGTATATACACATAGAGGGGAGGTAGATTCTCCTCAGTATATACACATAGAGGTCAGTTAGATTCTCCTTAGTATATACACAAAGAGAAGCATTAGATTCTCCTCAGTATATACAAACAAAGGTCAGTTATATTCTCCTAGGTATATATACATAGAGGTGTGGTAGATTCTTCTCAGTGTACAAATCATTTCCCTAGGATTTATGGTTTCTGATAAAAACTATCCAATGTATTGCAGATTTTCACATTTTCGCATGCTTAGAATTGAATCTTCAAGTTGCAACTCGAGATGAGCGAGCATACTCGGTAAGACCAGATACTCGAGCAAGTATCATCCTTACCGAGTACCTGCCTGCTCGCCCGCAAAGATTCGGGTGCCGGCGGAGAGCGAGGGGGGAACGGGAGGGAGATCTCTCTCTCTCTTCCACCTGCTCCCTCCTGCTCACTCCCGCAACACAGCGCTCACCCCCGCCCGCACCCGCATCTTTGCGGGAGAGCAGGCAGGTATTCAGTAAGGACGATATTCACTCTAGTATCTGTCCTTATCGAGTACGCTCGCTCATCTCTAGTTACAACTGATTTGCTTTTAATATTAGGGTGTAAAGAATGGGCGTGGCAGATTTGATATTTGTGCAGTTTAGATGTGTGTTCTTTACATTACATATGGGTGCACTTACTTTTGCGCTTAGAATTGAATAATCAAGTTGCAACCCCTTTAATCTTACCAATTAGGACCTGAAGAATGGTCATGCCAAATTTCAAGTTTGTATGACACGGGGAACATAGAGAATTAGATTAGGTACATTACATAGGTGTGCACTTACTTTTACACTTAGCATTAAATAATCAAGTTGTGACTCCTTTATTTTTCCTATGTAGGACCTAAAGAATGGTCTGCCAAATTTGTACGACATCGGGAAGTTACATTACATAAGGGGTCACTTACTTTTGCACTGGGAATTGAATAATCAAGTTGCGACCACTTTACTTTTCCTATTTAGGACCTAAAGAATGCTTCTGCCAAGTTTGTACAATATTGGGGAGTTAGAGAGTTGCGACCCCTTTACTCTTCCTAATTAGGACCTGAAAAATGGTCGTGCCAAATTTCAAGTTTGTATGAGACGGGTAACTTAGAGAATTAAATTAAGTACATTACATAGGGGGTCACTTACTTTTGCACTTGTCATTGAATAATCAAGTTGTGACCCCATTACTTTTTCTATTTAGGACCTAAGGAATGATCGTGCCAAATTTCATGTTTGTAAGACATTGGGAAGTTAGAGAGTTAGATTAGGTACATTACATAGGGGTGCACTTACTTTTCCACTTAGCATTGAATATACCGAGTTGTAACCTCTTTACTTTTCCTATTTAGGACCTAAAGAATGATCGTCCCAAATTTCAGGTTTGTACGACATGGGGAAGTTAGAGAATCAGATGTGGTACATTACACAGGGGCACCAATACTTTAGCACTTAGCATTGAATTTTCGAGTTGTGACCCCTTTACTTTTCCTATTTAGGACATAAAGAATGCTTCTGCCAAATTTCACGTTTGTACGACATTGGGAAGTTAGAGAATTAGTGGTGAGTCAGTGAGTGAATGGGTGAGTGAGTCAGTCAATCAATCAATGAGGGCTTTCACCTTTATATATATATAGATATTACTCGTGTTGTCCACGCAGCCATTTGGACTTTGGACGCAGCAGATTGTAACTCCGGGACTGCAATTTTGCATGTAAAGCAGCAGAATAAAACTCCTTTACCTCGAAGTCCACCACTACGGGGTTATCAGCGGTAGACGCGCTCCACTCTGCGTAGACATTGTGCTCCGGGAAAGACCCCTTCCTCTGCCAGGCTAGTTTAGCGGCGTATTCCGCCCTGCCACCTTTTACAAAAGATATTGATTTCTCTGAAGCTTGTAGGAACGACCCTGAAGAGGAAAAAGTCCGATCATACGAGGAATCAGTGGCGGATACAACAGTAATAAGTCCCCGTCTGCAGCCCACCGTATTGTTAGTTTCTGGTTTAATCGTTCAGGTGCAAAAATTTCCAGCGTGGACCTCCTCCATGGTCGTACCACTGCCAATTTGCTTCTTCTTGGGGTCCTTCTTCATTATTTCAAGGTGGCCATGATTCTCTTGTCACTACTGAATGCACAATGTGTATAGGTAGTTAGATACTGCATGCTGCTTTCGGATTGGCCAGTGCTGCTCACATGAGCTGTGTTGGCCAATCAGAGCAGTATGCAATATCTTAGACTACCGATGCACTACCAGGGGTCAGAGTGCACCAGGTAGTATTAGAAGCGCCACCTTGGAAGAATGAACAGTTGGCTCTGCTGCAGCACGGCCATGGATGAGAGCATTAGCCATTATAACTCCTCCTCTCAGATCCTGGAACGGGAGGGTCAGCTTAAGAGAAACGTAAACTGCAACTACAGCAAAACTACAGCAAAAATGACATGTATTAAGGTTATAGGGGTTGTCCCAGGAGTTAACGCCTTAAAGCGAACCTCCCAGGCCCGGGGGCCGGCGGCAGCATTGAAACTAATGGGAGAAACTCTGAGATACTCTGCTGCGGCCGTGACAGCCACGGCAGAGGTTCCCTTCATCCCCGAAGTGATGCAAGGCTGTTTGACATGAAAACACCTTGCATCCCTGGAGAATTCACACGGTGGGGTGTGCGATATGGGAGCAGGACTAATGGCCCGATATCACGCTTGCCCACGTGAAGTTAGCCTAAGGGCTCCTTCCCATCGCGGCTGCTGCAGGTGGTGGTCAGCTGCCAAAGACAGCCGGCATCCGCCTTTATATGCAACCTCCGCACCCGGAGGACGTAACTATATGTCATCTTGGTTGAAGGGGTTAAACTTATCTCCACAGAATAAGGGTTTACGTGTCTGATCAGTGGGGGTCCAACCACTGGAAGCATGAGAATTGGGGTCCCGTGTTCCCCCTGTATGAACGGAGCAGTGGACCACTCATCTCTATAAGTCTAATGGAGCTGGGCACTGCACTCAGCTTCTTTTCGGCCACCACTCTATTCATAGGGGGAACACGCAATTGCTGTTCTCATTATCAGTGGACAATGCTGGTCAAATACTTGGGATACTCCCTTTAACTACAGCCATTTGTGCACCCCTTACCACAGCACCTGTAGAAAATTCTGACCAGTTCCAAAAAAACAGCATCACACCTGTGTAGTGGTTGTGTGCGGTATTGCAGTATAGTTGCGTTCCTTCCAATAGTTCCAAGCTGCAATACAACCCATGAACAGGAGTGGCGCTGGTTATAATTCTGCACAACCCCTGATGTTTATATGAGGTACTACACTGCAGCAATTAAAGGGGTTATACCAGAATTTCAAGTTAAGGGATAATTCCTGGATAAGTTATTGATAGGTGGGGGTCTCACCGCTGAGAATGGGGGTCCCATGTCCCCTGTCCAACCCACTGCAGAATTACTGACCCCCGCAGTGAGAAGGAAACGTGGTGGGAGCGCTTCAATTTCAATTGGACTGTCGAGATACCCAGGCGGCAGCTGCTTGGTTCTTCCATCCAATGGAATGAACGGTGCGCTGACTGCGCACATGCTTAGGCAGCACTCCCTCCATGCTGACGTCATTGTGGGAGTCCCATTCTCGAGATCGTGGGGGTCTCAGCTGTGAGACACCCCGACCACTCAACAAGTTATCCCCAATATCCTGTGGATAGGGGAAATCCTGAAATCCTGGTACAACCCAGGTAACAGTGGAGTACTGTCTCTGCATTACTCGCACTGGTGCTCTGCAGGGTCTGGGTACCTTCATATTGCTCGCTCATCTTGTTGCTTGTACATATGTGCTTGACTTTTTTTTTCTTGAAGAAGAAAACCCGCTTTGTTGTTTCCGTTCTCGAACATTCGGTTGATTCTGCAACGGTCATACCTGGCGAAAGACACATCGTTAATAGCAAACTAAATCATTAAAGAATGGATGAAAAGAAAAAGATTTGTGTTTTGGAATGGCCGAGTAAGATCCTGACCGTAACCCTATGGAGATGCTGTGGCGTGACCTGAACAGGGCTGTGCATGCAAGGCATCCCAGAAATACTGATGATTTTAATGATAGCTTAGGCTGAAATTCTAAGCACCAGGCACTACACACGGGTCAGAGCTAACTGCTTACAGTCCCTGTGTGTTGTAGTGCTGACAGTAGATGCCTAAACAGCAGATCAGCGGGGGTCCTGAGTGGTGGACTCCTACCAATTAATTATTATCATTGATGACCTATCCTGAGGATAGGTCATCAATAGTATTTGCTTGGAAAACCCCTATAGAGGAGTATTCTGACAAATCAAAAAAAGTGCCACTGGGTGGTTAATAGTGTAAAAAAATAAAATCGACCATTAACCCTTTTAGCACTGCCTTTCCTTTGCTGAATGTCCCCATATTGCAAAGGTCTCAGTCATTCGCCATGCAGTTTACAGTCTCATCCACATACAGCTGTCTCGCGGTTCCTTGCACAGTGGGTGATTAGGAGTGACTATGTGCAGGAAAACTAATGAACGGATATTGGATGTTGGGATCAGTGGAGGTCCTGGAGACTGAACCCCCCCCCAGTCAGACTGTGATGGTATATCCTAGATTTAAGATGGGATACCCCTTTAAGGCTACACAGAAACATGCAACAGATGACTGGTGTAGTACATGTGTATGTGCAGATGATAGGGTGGGAGTATCGTGCAGTCTGTCTCAGCTGTCTGTCTGTTACTTTGTGTCGGTCTGTAGTGCTCCTTACCTGAATTCCTCAGCTCCTCAGCACTGTACTGATAGAGCAGGTCATACGATCCACCCATGGAGCCCGCCGTGATGTAATGAGTCCCAAAATCATCAAATATTCTGCTATAGAGTGGATAGTTGTATTCCAAGGGCAGATGATTCAGAGCCCGCAGGAAGACATCCGAGAGCCACAGACCGGCCTGCTTCATTCTGAAGTCTGACACTGAGATCACCTTATTGATCCTGATGAAGTTAGAATTCTAGAAGTAAAAAGGGAATAACGATAGAAGTGCAACCAATCTATCTATCTCCTATCTATCTATCTATCTATCTATCTATCTATCTATCTATCTATCTATCTATCTATCTATCTATCTATCTCATATCTATCTATCTATCTATCTATCTATCTAACTATCTCCTATCTATCTATCTATCTATCTATCTTATATCTATCTATCTATCTATCTGATATCTATCTTTATTCATTTCTAAATATTCAGACACACTACACACCTCGTTCCCATGCATTCTGTCAAGTGGTTATTTCTTCCCAATACAAACTGTACTAGTAATTATTAGGAAGTTATAGTACCAGTGTTTCTGGTGGCACAATGCGCCACACAACTGTGCTACATGGTGCATCCATTATGATCCCCACACATTACACACACAGCTCTACTACATCCCTCCTGACCCCACACATCACACAGCTCTACTACATCAATCCTGACCCCGCACATCACACACACATGTCTACTACATCCATCTTGATTCCCACATATTACACACACAGCTCTGCTACATCCTGATTCACACACCTAGCTCTACTACATCCATCCTGACCCCACACATGACACACACAGCACATGACACACACAACTCTGCTACATCCTGATTCACACGCACAGCTCAGCTACATGGTACATCCATTATGATCCCCAACACATCACACACAGCTCTCCTACATCCTGATTCACACACACACAGCTCTGCTACATCCACATTCCTCCTGATTTCCACACATCACCAAACTCCTGGATACAGTGATGAGCCCCTGATCATGTGATTCCTGACTCCACCCACACAGGTGATCACATGATGGTGACATCATCACAGGTCCTGGTGGCTTCTGTCGGTTTATCCAGTATACAGTACTGTCTACTAAACTGCACAATGGCTCCTCACACAGCAGTGACCTCCCCATAGGTCCTTCAGCCCACCGGATCTCTGCGGTGGCGGTAGGTTGGGGTCTTCTGTCAGGACCACTGAGTTGTCTCTGAGATAATAACTGTTACGTTCGTGTGGGCATATAAGCACAGGGCCCACACGAATGTGCCCAGAACAGGCTGGGTATAACACAAACAAGGAAGCCTAAAATGAATTTCAGACTGACAGAAACACCAACTGGAAAGAGAACTGCATACTGCGGACAGAACTGATGGACAGACATAACATAGGGACTGACAAATGACCAAAACAATCACCTTGCATACTTGAACACATAAGCAGATGATATAGCTATAAAAGTACGAGGTATTGGCTCATACATTGGCCAATGAACTTAAGCCGCAAGGCCATGACAAGGCTCCTCGTGTCTTGTGGTCCCTACACTAGCAAGACACATCTACTAGAGGACCCTAAGGGACACTCTAGCCCAGAAATGGCAAATAACTCAGCAGAACAAAGAAGAGACAAACTGACAGAAAATAAACGTAAGAAGGGGCATGAACTAACAAGATACCAAACACACAGCAAGCTGCAACGGACAAAGAAAAGGACTACTCATACCGGACACCAAACACACAGCAAGCTGCAACGGACAAGGATACATGACTGCTCACTCTGGTCACCAAACAGACACTGACAGGAGCTGGGTATATATGTAGATGTGGAATCCAACAGCACCCACTCAAATAATAAAATCCAAAAATAGGATGGGGAGGAACAAATACATGCAAAGCCGTATGGGGTCAATGAACAAAAAACACTCTCAAGAAATCCTAATATTAGTAGAAGTACGGCAGCATTAGAGGTAGACAGAGCTTTTTTCAAACCTTTATTTGTTCCATATTAAAACAGGAAGGACTAGCAATGTTTCGACATATGTGGTCTTTGTCAAGCCTATGTGGCTTGACAAAGAGCACATAGGTCGAAACTTTGCTGGTTGTGTGTGTTCAGACATGTTACTTGGAGCACCAGTGTTGTATTCAGCTGCTCCTGACTGCACACTGCCTGTTGATCAGAACGATTCCTGACATCCTCCTCTGACCCCTTTCAGTCATGAGTTGTTTCCATCCACAGGATCCCCTTTCGATGGATATTTTCCTCCATCACACCATTCTCTGTATACTTTTCACACCATTACATGAGAAAACCCCACGTTGCTGGCAGTGACATCCCGGCCCCGGCTAGTCTAGCACCGATGACCCGGCCTCGTCGAAAGTTACTCAGATCGCTGGATTTTCCCATCTAATGTGGATTCACACTGAAACTGATCCACGGAAAACTTGCCATGTGATTTTATGCTCACGGGGAAAATTTCCATACAGGAAGCACCAATCGTGAGAGGACTGGGGCTCTAATAAAGGGGCCGTTCAGTGTTATTATATCCTCAACCTTTCAATTGATAACAAATAGCGCACCCACTAGACTATAGGAGTAACCCATGAGTTATGGACATGAATAGTGTTGGTATGTAGTTGGTATGTCGGTATATAGTTGTATTCCAGTTCGGTGATTAAACACAACTCTCCAGAGCCTTTAACATGGCAGACTGAAGTTGGAGCAATGCTATTTTGTGAGAGGGATCTGTGATGTACTGCCTATGCTTTCAATGGGGCCAGCGCTGCTGCCACCGGCCCCATTGAAAACAAGGGGCAATAGCGCTGCGAGTGTGCAGTGAAGGCATCGCAAATGAGAATGAAACCATTGAAAATCATTTGTTTCATTTACATGCATTTTCACTCACTCTCGCAACGCAAAATAGCTACCACCAGTGTGAAGCCGGCCTAGGAGAGAGAAGACAAAATAGAGTGGTAAAAGCCAGCTACAGAAGGAGACAGTGCGGTGAAAAGGAGGAAAGTGTGAGTACAACAACGGGTATTGTGTTTGATGAGAAAAGGAAAAAGGAACCAGTTTATGTAGATAGAGGAAGAAGGGATCAGCTAAAGTAACAATAACACAAGGAAGACTACGTTTCATACTGAAAGAAATATGAGCCAGAGAAAGTAAGAGAAGCAGGAGTGCAAAGCATAGCAGATAGGAAAGATTCCCATGCTTTTCACTATTATAGAGCCCGAACGTGCAGAGGAGATTTCTGTACTTAATGCCTGCAATGTAAATGGATATATGTATCTACCTCAAGTAACCAAGTAATGCAAAGTTGTTTGAAGTTATTGAAGATCCTTCATCTGTCCAATAAATTGTTCCACTGTTTGAAAGCTTAAATCATGTCTCCTGGAGTCCCTTTTCACCACCGCAACCTCTGCACTGAGGTACCACACAACACTCCAGGGAAAAGTACAATTCCCTTTTATTTTATTTTTGTCATTTTGTCATTATCATTTTGTCCAGCACAGGTCTTGACCTGTATATGGACTGGCTACCATTCATGGGTAGCCCTAAATTGCCACATTATATGTTTTGAAAGTGTCAGCTGCACCGCCATTTGTGAGGGAAGCAGTCAGGCTTCCATGATAACCACCATTATTGCTGCCCACCACACCTCACCATGCAATGTACATGGTCTGTGCAGAGTGGACGGCATAGATGGGTGTCCTACTGCTGTCCAATGCGTGCTACATCCGTGTTCCTCTGGCACAACAAGCATACGCCCGTGTTAATAATCCCTAGCAATGCTGTGTTCATTGAGTCTTTTTTTACCTTCTTATACGAAGCTTTTAAGGCTTCCCTAAATGATGACGATGACGTCCTTTGGGTGTTACTTCGTGTATGCCATAAATAGGGAATTCCACTAGATTTACTTCCTGTTCCTCCATAATGTTTGGATTTGCTGTCGGAATCAGCAAAATCGATGAGACTATTATAGAAATCAGATGACACATCGTCCTCTTCATCTTTCATCTGTTAAAGGGACAAAACACACATTACTTTCATCCACAAATGGTGCATTTAGCAAGAGTCACTTCCTGTTTTCTGCAGCTAACTTGTCAGCTTTGCTGTATGGACTGAATCAGAATGAGCAGAGTTATCTCATTATCATTAGAAGACAGAGCACAGATCCGCTGCACTGCTGAAAGGCAGGATAGTAATACTATACACCATACACATAGATAGGGCTCTGTATGCAGTTTCCCTGTCCCTCCCCAGTCTCTGGGGGAGGGGCTGTACTGAATCACTTCCTGAAGGCTGTAATAATCTATGACATTTCTCTGTCTATTAAAGGTTGTCAGAGTTTAAATTTTTTTTAAATGTCTGGGCATGTGATGAAATAACAAAAGTGTCAATACTTAACTCATTTCTTCACAGTGGGCAGCTCTAGTGACGTTCCTGCTGTCAGCCCAGAACGGAATTCAGATGACCCCTAAAGCCAATCAGAGGCCGCAGCATCACAATCCAAACTCCTGGCATCATTGCGCCCAGGATGTGAGCGTTGATACCAGGAGAACAGGTGATGGCACTGTGGCGTTTGATTGGATTGCCTAACTTCTGTTCTGTGCTGTCAGCAGGATCGTTACCAGAACCCCTATGCTATTTCATGGTGCGAGAAGAGAGGTAAGTACTCCTTTTGTTATTTTACCACATTTCCAGCTAATTAACTTTTTTTTAAAAACTATAATCAGCAACACACTGAATAAGACAAGAATATTTAATGAAAACCTAACCAATGAAGAACTCCCTTCCAAAAAATGCTTGGCTGCAATACTGGGGTCAGCTAACCCACACTAATGGATCAACCAGGGGCGTAACTATAGAGGGTGCAGGGGATGCGGTTGCATCAGGGCCCAGGAGCCTTAGGGGGCCCATAAGGCCTCTCTTATCCATATAGGGAGCCCAGTACTATGAATAAAACATTATAGTTGGGGGCCCCATTACAGGTTTTGCATTGGGGCCCAGGAGCTTCAAGTTACGCCTCTGGGATCAACTATAGGCAATTACATAGCAGCTTCCCCACAGACAAACTAGTATATAGGGGCGATGCAGCAGAAGTATTCCTGATAATAATTTACACACAATTATAATGGCAGCTGCTCTTTATATGAAAGGAACGTTTCCAGTATGGCAGTGTACAGTCTAAACGAGCAGAACACGCAAAAAAAATGTTCCCACCTGAAATGTGATGCTTTCCAAGTTGGCAGACATCCGATATAACTTCCTGTTGGGTCCAGTTCCATTTCCAGAAACAGTTTCACGTCTTCCTCCAAAAAACGAGTTATCAAGGACCTCGCCCCGACTCTCCCCAGACAGGTAGTTATACCTAAACCCACACACGGCATGGAGTTATAACAGGTGCAGCAAAGAAGACGAGTCCCTGGACAGTGGATATACAGGAAGTTACCTGTATATTACTGGACTGGGGCTGCTTTTACACAATTTTCAGTCCATGTCAGGCCCCTTTACTTCTAGTTACAAGTAAATCCCAATATTAGAAGGTAAAAGGGTTTTCTGACCTTGCCCTGGGGTAGGGAATGGCATAACAGAATAAAATCTCCATTGCTCGCCCTTCCACGTTGTCTGCGGTCCAACACCACTGCCTTGGTCACCTTCACTCAGGTTCTTACTGAAACAGGAAGCCTTGACATCTAGTTCATCATTCACATGACCACTGCAACAAATCACTGGCCTCAGTGATCACATGCCATTTATGCACACATGACCACTGATGTCAGGGATTGGCTGCAGTGATCATATGATTAATGAACATAAGGTCATTGCTTTCTGTCGGTAGTACTGGATTTGGAGGCATAGTAGAAAGGTAAGTAATGGCAATTTTATTTTTTTACACCATTCCCAAGTTTTTTGTAGAGGTCAGACAACCCCTTTAAATCATTCATTGCACCCATTAATTTACCCATTTCCCATCAGCTGCACCCCAGGGATGTTCTCGAAGGTTCTTTGGGGCTCTGTCTTCTTTCTGCAGCCTCTTTCATCTGAGTTGTCTCCACAGTCATTGTCTCCATTACACTTCAGTTTCGGGTCAATGCAGCGGCCTGTTCACATAAAACAAAAATATTTCTCAAATTACAGCCGTTTTTATGGGTTCCTTTAATTAAAAAATGGGGCTTGGCTAGAAGACACACAAGGAGCCTCTTATAGGCCAAGGGGGGAACCACTTTTAGGGCCTCTGGTGACAAGACCGTTCATCTAATCACCACAACTCTCATCATTTGTATATCTGCCTGAGATGGAACTGCAGGACGGGGTTTACAGCAAAACTTCTTCTAGGGGTTGGATTTTTTTTTACAAAAAATGAATATTTCTTAGTTTATTAGTAATATGAGGCAAAGTGGGGTTGAAGGGAAGAAGGAGAATAAGGAGGAAATGCTGGGGGTAATTAAAAAAAAATGTGTGTGCATTTAATAAGTTCAGTGTCCCTTAAATGTATCACACTGTCATAAATATCTCCATGGATTATGAATATTCTATGACTTGTGAGTACAAGTTGGGCAAATGAAGGAAACAAACTGGTAATTGTTTCTGTTGGCCCCGCCGCAGTCTGTTAGAGTCTGCTGGGAAACGAGATTATCCCAAACAGTAATATCTTTGATGGATCTGACTGTTCCCTTCCTGTCCAGAAACATCAGAGGTGAGTGTAGTAATTATCACAAAAGGAACAGACGAGCAGCTTCTCCTCGCAGCGAACAGATGCTCGCCCATGTCTCAGTGGGTTATTGCTGCTTCCCCCAAGTAAACAGTTTGTTTTCTGAAGCCGCCGCGTATTTAAAGTACTAAAAAAAACATGTTAAAAAAAGAGACAAGTGAGAGATCCAAATCTGGGCAAAACGTTACCGTCAGTGGTGCAACAGAACTTTATTGAACTCACCAGCCACCGCAAGGGATTCACACGGTTTAATTTAAGATCCCCGCTATTTTCCATCCTTCTCACTAAATATGGGGGCTCTAAAAAGATGCATAAAAAGTCCTAACCCCCCTTCCATTCCCTCTGGGGTACTATGCATGGGATGTGGGATAATGTGATTTTTATGCTGCATGTTAATCAGGCGACTCTCCCAAAGTGAACTTCTTCAGCTACATACACAATGTTATATTACGGCTCCATACAAGTCCAACTTGTATTATGGCTTCCATAGCACTTCATGTGACCCAACAGTACCTACAGATGCCTCTGATGTCATATGAAAGAATACCTATATATAGGGGGCGGACAAAAATATGGAAACACCGTACAAAATGCGTGCCTTAAAATCGGTCTCTACACATAAGTGGAGGTAATATGACACAGATACTGTTGGACATAAGTAAACATCTGCTTGAACAATAAGGGTCCATTTGTCAAGGGTTTGAGCCACTCAGCTGCTGTCACCAGCAGGCTGCCAAAACCACCTAGAGCAGGGCAAGAGGTGAAGTAAACATAAATTTGGTGGGAAAGCTCTCAGCCAAGCAGGAGTCAAAAGGGCAGCTCAGTGCTAATGAATAAGATCCCATGCATTTTGTATGGTGTTTCCATATTTTTGTGCACCCCGTGTGTGTGTATATATATATATATATATATATTATATATAAAATGTCAAAAATTCTTTGCAGCATTTATTTTAATCAATTTTCAGGAAGGACAGATACATTATTCTTCTAAATACTCTCCCTGCTGTGTATGGGCTCTGGCTTGGCTTTCAATTCCCAATCATTGCTCTACCGACCTGTATAACAGGTTGAGTATTGATTTGAAGGAAAGCTGCCATCCAATAGCTGCAGAGGTATTGTTCCATCTTCCTTATTTGCATATTACCCAGAGGAGCATGCATGGCCCTATTCTCCCTTAACTCTCCCAAACTTAATTGACAGAACATGTTCAAACTTTCACAGCAGTAACTGTGGAGATGGTGAGTAGAGATGAGCGAGTATACTCGCTAAAGGCAATTGCTCGAGTGAGCATTGTGTTTAGCGAGTACTTGCCCGCTCAAGACAGAAGGTTCGGGTGCCAGCGCGGGGGAACGGTGAGTAGTGGCAGTCAGCAGCGGGGGGGAGAGAGGGAGAGATATCTCCCCTCCGTTCCACCCCGCTTTCTCCCGCAGCTCGCTGCCCGCCGCCGGCACCCGAACCTCCTGTCTCAAGCGGGCAGGTACTCGCTAAAGGCAATGCTCGCTCAAGCAATTGCCTTTAGCGAGTATACTCACTCATCTCTAATGGTGAGCTACAATAAAAAGACAGTACGGACAGCAGAAGTTTTAGTGTAACTGGAGTGTGGATAATTTTTGACTCACTGTGTATTCATATTTATAACATATTTATTACTGCTCCCACTTTATTTATGCTCCTAGCAGGACCTTCAGCGAGAGGTCACATGACTTTGTTCACTCTGATTATTCTTTATATGGACTGACAGGACCTGAGCTGCAAAATAATTGGCTGAAGAGCTGGGTATAAAAGAGAGGTCTTGCTCCCAGCCTCAGTGGGGAAGGAATGGTACAACCCAAAAGGCTGGAAATAAGGCACAACCCTTAAATGGGCATACACATACACCCGCGTTTGTAATTAAAATTTCTGATTTAAATCCAGCTTACTGCTCAGTGGGGACTCAGCAGTTTCAGAGAGTGCAGAAAAGAGAAAGACTGAGGCCTTTTCACATCTGCGTTGGACCTCCGGTTGGAGGTTATATCACAAATCCAGCTCAAGAGCCAGACAGCTGTGCAAAAAAAGAAGGACCGCATTATAGTCAATTGAGTCTGTCTGTTCCATTCCATCCAGAGGTGGAGCCGCTCGGACGTGGGGATTCCCCTTTCCTGCTCCCCGAATGGAGCAGGGAAAACCCAAGTGAAATCCCAAGTGCAGATATTAAACCACCCTGAGCCAGTGAGTGCTGCAGCAGAGCTGCCCTTGCAGCTGGACTTGTGCAGACTCAGCATCTGCAAACTGAGCGGGAAAAATGTGAGCTGGTAAAAGCAGTTGGTACTGCCTAGAGGTGCGTTGTTCGCGGACTGACACTGCATCTCCAGGCAACGTGCACTATTGTCCGAGACTTATAGACTGGCATCCAGGACCACTTTTTTTTAGTCCCTCAAGGGATATTGAAGATGCGATTATTCGACTGCCACCATAGTACACTGCATTACTTTTTGTAATGCAGTGAACTATGCATATGATGCCAGCCTATTAGACTCTGCTGGAGGCAGGGTTGTAATAAATTGAGTGACATGGCAGACATGGAGGTCTTTGTCAGACCTCTGGCTGTCATGGGAACCTGTCGGCACGTCATGATCGCATCGTTGGCTGCTAACGGATGACAACGGGAGCCTCCTCTCCCTGTTACCCACTTACATACCATGATCACTATTGATCGCAGCATGGAAGAGGTTAAATGGTTGGAAATGGAGGTTTCTATGCTGCCAGCTGTTAGAGCAGGAGCATGGCTGTTTCAGGTATATGCAGGTTTAAGGCCCCTTAATAACCACTGTAAAAAGGCATATGGGCGGTCTCTAAAGAATTAAAGTAACTTCATTATCCAATTCGCAGTAAAGTATTGTTTTTTTGCTAACCCTTTCTATTTCAGTCAGGCAACTTTGTAGTGCTCTTTTGCTAGGATTTTCCGCGGGGTTTGAAATATAAGCCTTACCCCAAAAATAAACCCTAGCTGCAAGAAAAAAAATAAAATAAAATTAAAAAAAATCACTTGTCTGCTCCGCCGCACTTCACCTCCGGCAGTTCCGCGGCACTTGTTTGTAGTCTTCAGCATTGAATGGCTGTGATTGGTTCATCGAGCGCTGCAGTGATTGGCTGAGCCGCGGCACTTGAGAACCAATCACTACAAACAAGGGCTGTGGAACTGCCTGAGAAGTGCGGTGGAGTGGACAGCGCCTGTTGGGTAATGTATTGAATTTTTTTCTTTTTTTTTCAATGCAGATAGGCCCCATTTTAGGACTCAAACAGTAAAGACTTCCTATTGTAAAAGCTGCATCGCACCGCACGAAAACCGCATTTTTGTGTGATGCGATGCAACACAAAAGAAGGCTCCAGAGGGAAACATGGGCTACAAAACATCGCAAATCGCTCTGTATAGAATATGCTGTGATTTCTTTTCCCACCATATAGCAGCCTACAAAACATCGCTTATGTGAAGGAACCCATTGGAAAGCACGGGCTTCACATACAGGCGATCTGTAGCACTGTCGCATCGCGAGAGAATAGCGCAAATTTGTCATCCGTGTAAAAACAGCCTAAGGATGGATTCACACAAACGTATATCAACTCGGTTTTAACGCCGAGCCGATATACGTCGTCCTCATCTGCAGGGGGGGCAGCCTGGAAGAGCCAGGAGCAGAAACTGAGCTCCTGCCCCCTCTCTGCCTCCTCTCCGCCCCTCTGCACTATTTGCAATGAAAGGAGGCAGGCGGGGCGGGGCTAAGTTCCCCAAATTAGCCCCGCCCCCGTCCCGCCTCTCCCCATTGCAAATAGTGCAGAGGGGTGGAGAGGAGGCAGAGAGGGGGCAGGAGCTCAGTTCCTGCTCCTGGCTCTTCCAGGCTCCCCCCCCCCTGCAGATGAGGACGACGTATATCGGCTCGGCGTAAAAACCGAGCCGATATACGTTCATGTGAATCCAGCCTAAAGGAGATACTCTAGAGGAATATACTGCTATAAATATACAATGCTGTGCATACTGGGTATTAAAAGATCTGCTCATTTAATGTGACATTTTTTCGCCAGTTTTCACAGAAGTTCAGGACCCAAAGTTAATACAGACCCCTAAATTGATCCAGACGTCAACTAGGCCCTAAAATTAAATCAGACCTAGACCAGAAGCCAAAATTACTTTAGAATAGAACCAAATCATATTCAGATTGCAGCCTAGACAACAAAATTAATTGAGATTGCCAATTAGACATCAAAATAATTACAAACCCCAGAACAGACCCTGAGAAATAACTCAGACCCCAAAGTCAATCCAGACTTCAAACCAGACCCCTACTTTTGCTTACTGCTTCTCATTCCCCCATGAGGTCCTCTTAAGATGAGGTCTGTAATAAGCACTGCTCTGGGGTCTGTATAAATTGGAGTCTGGGGTCTATATAAGTGGGAGGTCCAATTTGAGTGTCTGTTTGAAAGTGGGGTGTTAGATCTGAAGTTTGTATTAACGGGGGCCGGGATTTGTTTTAGGGGTAATGTGGTCTGAGGTCTTCATTAAAGGAAACCTGTCACACATGGGCGTAGCAGAAGGCTCATGGGCCCTGGCGGAAAGGTTCAGCTTGAGCACCCCGCCACTTTCTGCAGCAATTGTAGGCAATGCAGGCAGCAGTGGAGCAAAGATCTCAATCTGAATGTGAGTAAACTGTATCTGTGAGTGAAGCCACTGGCTGGAGCTGCGGGAGAGTATTTGGGGGAGGTGGCATAGTGGTAACAGTGCTACAGTGGCAAAGGGGCATCGTAGTTCCCCTGGTCTTAGGGGCCCAGTCGTAATTGCAACTCCTGTGGCTACACCCCTCCTATCATCTCCTTTATTCTGCTCTCACTGGCGACAACATCAAATAGTGACAGACATACTAATTTCAGCAACCTGTCACTTACGGGGTAAAGTGCAGTGGTCATGGGTGAATTGTGAACTTAAAATGGCCCTGGAAAAAATTTGAAAGCGGCCCCCTGTTGTAAGTGAGTCCAAATTGGTAGAAGGCAGGGCCAATACAAGAAAGTGAGGTCATCAAAAAAGTAGCTGCGTTGACGTTAATCGTGGTGTGCAGGGGCGTAACTATAGAGGGTGCAGGGGATGCGGTTGCACCCGGGCCCAGGAGCTTTAGGGGGCCCATAAGGCCTCTCTTCTCCATATAGGGAGCCCGGTACTATGAATAAAGCATTATAGTTGGGGGCCTTGTTACAGGTTTTGCATTGGGGCCCAAAAGCTTCAAGTTATGCCTCTGTGCAGCATGGTTTAGGTATGGGTACGGGTACAGATACAGATAGAGGGGGCCCCAGCTCACCTTTTGCATCCGGGCCCCTAAGCCTTTAGTTACGCCCCTGGTGGTGTGTATGCGCTCACTAGTTGCTGGCTTATGGGAAACACACCCAAAGCATGGGCTGAGAGAGCAGGAGGCGCTCACATTGTACGCTAGCGCTGCTGAGAACGTCTTGCCCTCTGATTAGTATGGTCAGGTGCCAGGGCCGTATTTATAGTGCATAATGCCCTAGCCAATAAGCCTGAATACGCCCCCATTAAAGGCATATTTGCCCTCAACAATGGTCATCATGATTCGCACATTTCTGAGGAATCGTATTGACAATACTCAGTGTTAGGGTGCCCGTATAGGCTGCGGTTGATGCGCTCAACCACTTTTTGTCTGTGTGCGCCTAGCAAAGGTCAAAGTTAATGATAAAAGCCTAGTTTATAATTGATCCCCAATTGTGATGCAGTAAAAATAATTATCGGTGGCACGATTGATCAATATGATGTGATTGCCATGTACAGTGACATTTATATAAGCCATCGCTGCCCAGTTCTGGTTCTGCCGCTCAGTGTTGTGGTCTGTGCTTCCCCACGAATACAAACCATTTTCTGCTTTGACATATAGGACAATGCACGGAACGTAGGGGAAATCTCTTGAATGACCGCTTCCTGTTGAGCGTCCGGACAGTGAACCTCTGACAAATCTGACATGTACTTGGCTAGAGGATCCATGGTGGAAATCTGAGACCTACACTTGGATTTCTGCCACCAATGTGCCGTACACTGCGTTCCAAATTATTATGCACGTAAATATTAATAGGATTCCAGTAAAATGAGCATTTAGGTTTTAGCTTTTATAAGGCAGCTTTGGTAATTAGATTGCCAGGTGATCTTGGTTAAAGGGAAAGCTGCTTATCCCCACAGCAGTTTAGAATGAACTCTGCTAATTCTGCAGGAAAAGGACATTACAGTTTAGGATGAACAGAGTTAAGATTCTTGGCTTTAAAATGACATCAAAAGCACGTTCATAGCCTACAGAATCGGAGCTACGGCCATTGAAGTCAAGTTGGGAATACTGAATCAATAGCTGTCATTTTTAAGTGCAGAGCTGAGCGGGAGGGGAGACCCGTGACAGCAGAGAAGATCTATGATCGCCCTGTATCTTCCCCTATCTAAGGGGAGGGGGTGACATGAATTTTTGCTCATGTTATCACTCTCCCACCATCTATCGGACAGCATATTTGCTCTCTGATTGTCACAAATGAGGTTTTTGTTCCCCAGAAAAAGAGTGAAATGATGAGGACTTGCTCATTTAATTTCTCCTCTACATCGCTTAACCCCTCAGATGCTGCCGTCATCACTGACGTGGCATCTAAATGTTTTTACAGAAGACAAATTAGAATTTTTTTTCCCCTTACACAAAGCTTTAAATATTATTTAAAAAATGAAGAGAAGAAAAAACCCTACACATGATTGGTATGGTCACGTCTTTAACAACGTGCACTATAAAACATTACATTGTTTATCAAGCACGGAAAAGTCCATAAAAAAATGTTTTCATCCAAAATAATCTCTTTCTGATCATCTCGTTTGTTCTAAACACAAATAAAAAATAATTTTGAACGTTATATATCCCTCAAAATAGTACCCAAAAAAACGACAAGTTGTTTCACAAAAAAGCTCCGTCAACTGAAAAACGAAATTGCTGAAATGGGGCGCCACATAAAGATAAAAAGTGTTTATATTGTGCAAAACTGGTGAAACATAATAAATAGAGATGAGCAAGCACTAGAGATGAGCGAGCACCAAAATGCTCGGGTGCTCGTTACTCAGGACGAAATTATCGCGATGCTCGA
The DNA here is from genome assembly GCF_035609145.1 of Eleutherodactylus coqui. Lineage (NCBI taxonomy): Eukaryota > Metazoa > Chordata > Amphibia > Anura > Eleutherodactylidae > Eleutherodactylus > Eleutherodactylus coqui. The sequence continues at coordinate 42,503,677 of NC_089841.1, forward strand.
GGGTTCGTTTCGAGTAACGAACCCCATTGAAGTCAATGGGCGACTCGAGCATTTTTGTATATCGCCGATGCTCGCTAAGGTTTTCATTTGTGAAAATCTGGGCAATTCAAGAAAGTGATGGGAACGACACAGCAACGGATAGGGCAGATGAGGGGCTACATGTTGGGCTGCATCTCAAGTTCCCAGGTCCCACTATTAAGCCACAATAGCGGCAAGAGTGGCCCCCCCCCTCCCAACAACTTTTACTTCTGAAAAGCCCTCATTAGCAATGCATACCTTAGCTAAGCACCACACTACCTCCAACAAAGCACAATCACTGCCTGCATGACACTCCGCTGCCACTTCTCCTGGGTTACATGCTGCCCAACCCCCCCCCCCCCCCGCACGACCCAGTGTCCACAGCGCACACCAAAGTGTCCCTGCGCAGCCTTCAGCTGCACTCATGCCACACGCTGGCCTCATAGCCACACCACCCTCATGTCTATTTATAAGTGTGTCTGCCATGAGGAGGAACCGCAGGCACACACTGCAGAGGGTTGGCACGGCTAGGCAGCGACCCTCTTTAAAAGGGGCGGGGCGATAGCCCACAATGCTGTACAGAAGCAATGAGAAATATAATCCTGTGCCACCGCCATCAGGAGCTGCACACGTGGGCATAACAATGGGGAACCTATGTGCCACACACTATTCATTCTATCAAGGTGTCTGCATGCTTCAGTCAGACCGCGTTTTTTTTATAAATAGTCACAGGCAGGTACAACTCCGCAATGGGAATTCCGTGTGCACCCACAGCATGGGTGGCTCCCTGGAACCCACCGGCTGTACATAAATGTATCCCATTGCAGTGCCCATCACAGCTGAGGTAACGTCCGATTAAATGCAGGTGGGCTTTGGCCCACACTGCATACCCCAGTCAGACTGGGGTTCTTTAGAAGTGGACACATGCAGTTACAACTCCGTGTAGACCGACAGCATGGGTGGGTGCCAGGAAGCCACCGGCGGTGCATAAATATATCCCATTGCAGTGCCCATCACAGCTGAGGTAACGTCCGATTAAATGCAGGTGGGCTTCGGCCCACACTGCATGCCCAAGTCAGACTGGGGTTCTTTAGAAGTAGACACATGCAGTTACAACTCCCTGTGGACCCACAGCATGGGTGGCTCCCTGGAACCCACCGGCTGTACATAAATGTATCCCATTGCAGTGCCCATCACAGCTGAGGTAACGTCCGATTAAATGCAGGTGGGCTTCGGCCCACACTGCATGCCCCAGTCAGACTGGGGTTCTTTAGAAGTAGACACATGCAGTTACAACTCCCTGTGGACCCACAGCATGGGTGGCTCCCTGGAACCCACCGGCGGTACATAAATATATCCCATTGCAGTGCCCAACACAGCTGATGTAACGTCAGCTTTAATGCAGGTGGGCAAAAAATTAATTGGATTACACTGTAGGCGAGGGCCCCATAAAATTGGTGTACCAACAGTACTAATGTACGTCAGAAAAATTGCCCATGCCCAACCAAGAGGGCAGGGGAAACCCATTAATCGCTTTGGTTAATGTGGCTTAATTTGTAACTAGGCCTGGAGGCAGCCCAGTTAAAATAAAAATTGGTTGAGGTGAAAGTTTCAACGCTTTAATGAGCATTGAAATGTATAAAAATTGTTTACAAAAATTATATGACTGAGCCTTGTGGGCCTAAGAAAAATTGCCCGTTCGGCGTGATTATGTGAGGTTTCAGGAGGAGGAGCAGGAGGAGGAGGATGAATATTATACACAGATTGATGAAGTTAAAAGGTCCCCGTTTTTGATGGTGATAGAGAACAATGCTTCCATCCGCGGGTGCAGCCTAGGTATTGTTTAGGTATCGCTGCTGTCCGCTGGTGGAGAAGAGAAGTCTGGGGAAATCCAGGCTTTGTTCATCTTGATGAGTGTAAGCCTGTCGGCACTGTCGGTTGACAGGCGGGTACGCTTATCTGTGATGATTCCCCCAGCCGCACTAAACACCCTCTCTGACAAGACGCTAGCCGCAGGACAAGCAAGCACCTCCAGGGCATACAGCGCGAGTTCAGGCCACGTGTCCAGCTTCGACACCCAGTAGTTGTAGGGGGCAGAGGCGTCACGGAGGACGGTCGTGCGATCGGCTACGTACTCCCTCACCATCCTTTTACAGTGCTCCCGCCGACTCAGCCTTGACTGGGGAGCGGTGACACAGTCTTGCTGGGGAGCCAGAAAGCTGTCAAAGGCCTTAGAGAGTGTTCCCCTGCCTGTGCTGTACATGCTGCCTGATCTCTGTGCCTTCCCTGCTACCTGGCCCTCGGAACCGCGCCTTCGGCCACTAGCGCTGTCGGATGGGAATTTTACCATCAGTTTGTCCGCCAGGGTCCTGTGGTATAGCATCATTCTCGAACCCCTTTCCTCTTCGGGTATGAGACTGGAAAGGTTCTCCTTATACCGTAGGTCGAGCAGTGTGTACACCCAGTAATCCATAGTGGCCAGAATGCGTGTAACGCGAGGGTCACGAGAAAGGCATCCTAACATGAAGTCAGCCATGTGTGCCAGGGTACCTGTATGCAACACATGGCTGTCCTCACTAGGAAGATCACTTTCAGGATCCTCCTCCTCCTCCTCAGGCCATACATGCTGAAAGGATGACAGGCAAGCAGCATGGGTACCCTCAGCATTGGGCCAAGCTGTCTCTTACCCCTCCTCCTCCTCCGCCTCAACGCGCTGAGATATAGACAGGAGGGTGCTCTGACTATCCAGCGACATACTGTCTTCCCCCACCTCTGTTTCCGAGCGCAAAGCGTCTGCCTTTATGCTTTGCAGGGAACTTCTCAAGAGGCATAGCAGAGGAATGGTGACGCTAATGATTGCAGCATCGCCGCTCACCATCTGGGTAGACTCCTCAAAGTTTCCAAGGACCTGGCAGATGTCTGCCAACCAGGCCCACTCTTCTGTAAAGAATTGAGGAGGCTGACTCCCACTGCGCCGCCCATGTTGGAGTTGGTATTCCACTATAGCTCTACGCTGCTCATAGAGCCTGGCCAACATGTGGAGCGTAGAGTTCCACCGTGTGGGCACGTCGCACAGCAGTCGGTGCACTGGCAGATGAAAGCGATGTTGCAGGGTGCGCAGGGTGGCAGCGTCTGTGTGGGACTTGCGGAAATGTGCGCAGAGCCGGCGCACCTTTCCAAGCAGGTCTGACAAGCGTGGGTAGCTTTTCAGAAAGCGCTGAACCACCAAATTAAAGATGTGGGCCAGGCATGGCACGTGCGTGAGGCTGCCGAGCTGCAGAGCCGCCACCAGGTTATGGCCGTTGTCACACACGACCATGCCCGGTTGGAGGCTCAGCGGCGCAAGCCAGCGGCCGGTCTGCTCTGTCAGACCCTGCAGCAGTTCGTGGGCCGTGTGCCTCTTCTCTCCTAAGCTGAGTAGTTTCAGCACGGCCTGCTGACGGTTGCCCACCGCTGTGCTGCCACGCCGCGCGACACCGACTGCTGGCGACGTGCTGCTGCTGACACATCTTGATTGCGAGACAGAGGTTGTGTAGGAGGAGGAGGAGGAGGGTGGTTTAGTGGAGGAAGCATACACCGCCGCAGATACCACCACTGAGCTGGGGCCCGCAATTCTGGGGGTGGGTAGGACGTGAGCGGTCCCAGGCTCTGACTCTGTCCCAGCCTCCACTAAATTCACCCAATGTGCCGTCAGGGACATATAGTGGCCCTGCCCACCTGTGCTTGTCCACGTGTCCGTTGTTAAATGGACCTTGCCAGTAACCGCGTTGGTGAGGGCGCGTACAATGTTGCGGGAGACGTGGTCGTGCAGGGCTGGGACGGCACATAGGGAAAAGTAGTGGCGACTGGGAACTGAGTAGCGTGGGGCCGCCACCGCCATCATACCTTTGAAAGCCTCCGTTTCCACAACCCTATACGGCAGCATCTCCAGGCTGATAAATTTGGCTATGTGCACGTTTAACGCTTGAGCGTGCGGGTGCGTGGCGGCGTACTTGCGCTTGCGCTCCAACACTTGCGCTAGCGACGGCTGGACGGTGCGCTGAGAGACATTGGTGGATGGGGCCGAGCACAGCGGAGGTGAGGGTGTGGGTGCAGGCCAGGAGACGGTAGTGCCTGTGTCCTGAGAGGGGGGTTGGATCTCAGTGGCAGGTTGGGGCACAGGGGAGAGGCAGCGGTGCAAACCGGAGGCGGTGAACGGCCTTCGTCCCACCTTGTGTGGAGCTTGGCCATCATATGTCTGCGCATGCTGGTGGTGGTGAGGCTGGTGGTGGTGGCTCCCCGGCTGATCTTGGCGCGACAAAGGTTGCACACCACTGTTCGTCGGTCGTCTGCACTCTCAGTGAAAAACTGCCAGACCTTTGAGCACCTCGGCCTCTGCAGGGTGGCATGGCGCGAGGGGGCGCTTTGGGAAACAGTTGGTGGATTATTCGGTCTGGCCCTGCCTCTACCCCTGGCCACCGCACTGCCTCTTCCAACCTGCCCTGCTGCTGCACTTGCCTTCCCCTCTGAAGACCTGTCCTCAGTAGGCGTAGCAAACCAGGTGGGGTCAGTCACCTCATCGTCCTGCTGCTCTTCCTCCGAACCCTCTGTGCGCTCCTCCCTCGTACTTACTCCAATTACTACTACCTGAGTGATAGACAACTGTGTCTCATCGTCATCGTCCTCCTCACCCACTGAAAGCTCTTGAGACAGTTGCCGGAAGTCCCCAGCCTCATCCCCCGGACCCCGGGATCTTTCCAAAGGTTGGGCATCGGTCACGACAAACTCCTCCGGTGGGAGAGGAACCATTGCTGGCCATTCTGGGCAGGGGCCCGGGAACAGTTCCTGGGAGTCTGCCTGCTCCTCAGAATGTGTCATTGTAATGGAGTGAGGAGGCTGGGAGGAAGGAGGAGCAGCAGCCAGAGGATTCAGAGTTGCAGCAGTGGACGGCGCAGAATTCTGGGTGGCCGATAGATAGCTGGATGCACTTTCTGCCATCCACGACAGTACCTGCTCACACTGCTCATTTTCTAATAAAGGTCTACCGCGTGGACCCATTAATTGTGAGATGAATGTGGGGACGCCAGAAACGTGCCTCTCTCCTAATCTTGCAGCAGTCGGCTGCGATACACCTGGATCAGGAGCTCGGCCAGTGCCCACACCCTGACTTGGGCCTCCGCGTCCTCGCCCGCGTCCACGACCTCTAGGCCTACCTCTACCCCTCAGCATGCTGTATTACCAGTAGTGCAGAAACAGAACGCTGTAATTAAATGTGCCGCTTATTGACCTGTGGTTGGAGGCTGACTTCCCTTACGGAGCGCACAGAAGAGCCAGGAAACAATTTTGCGCACGCCTGTAGTGAGACGTAGGTGCGTATGACTGAGCTAGTGGAATTCACAGCGCAGAAGCAGTCAAGTGGCCAAAGGCCAGTAGTAGGCCTTAAGTATTTTGCTTCTATTTTTTTTAAATGCTGAGCTGATACAGCAGACAGATACTGTAGGCAGCGTATAATATTATGTATACTGTTTCCCTCTGGCGGGATGACAGCACTGATGTAACAGAGACAGCAGATCCAGGAAACAATTTTGCGCAAGCCTGCTGTAACGCTTAGCTGCGTATTAATTAGGACTACAACCCCCAGCAGATAGATACTGTAGGCAGCATATAATATTATGTATACTCTTTTTCCCTCTGGCGGGATGACGGCGATCATGTAACAGAGACAGCAGATCCAGGAAACAATTTTGCGCAAGCCTGCTGTAACGCTTAGCTGCGTATTAATTAGGACTACTACCCCCAGCAGATAGATACTGTAGGCAGCGTATAATATTATGTATACTCTTTCCCTCTGGCGGGATGACGGCGATCATGTGACAGAGACAGCAGATCCAGGAAACAATTTTGCGCAAGCCTGCTGTAACGCTTAGCTGCGTATGAATTAGGACTACTACCCCCAGCAGATAGATACTGTAGGCAGCGTATAATATTATGTATACTCTTTCCCTCTGGCGGGATGACGGCGATCATGTAACAGAGACAGCAGATCCAGGAACCATTTTTGCGCAAGCCTGCTGTAACGCTTAGCTGCGTATTAATTAGGACTACTACCCCCAGCAGATAGATACTGTAGGCAGCGTATAATATTATGTATACTCTTTCCCTCTGGCGGGATGACGGCGATCATGTAACAGAGACAGCAGATCCAGGAAACAATTTTGCGCAAGCCTGCTGTAACGCTTAGCTGCGTATTAATTAGGACTACTACCCCCAGCAGATAGATACTGTAGACAGCGTATAATATTATGTATACTCTTTCCCTCTGGCGGGATGACAGCGCTGATGTAACAGAGACAGCGGATCCAGGAAACAATTTTGCGCAAGCCTGCTGTAACGCTTAGCTGCGTATTAATTAGGACTACTACCCCCAGCAGACATGCAGTAAACTGAAGACGGTCACAGACAGCCCAAATATAGTATTTTTCCCCAATTTTTTGGAAAAAGCCCACTGCCTATATAGCCTGAATATCTCTTTCCCTGCCTCACCAGTACTGGCCCTATACTCTGTACAATGACTGCAGACTGCGGACGCAATGCTCTGCATGGCCGATATACAAAAAAAATAATTGTGCAACACTGCTAAAAGCAGCATCAACAGTACTGCACACAGTCAGATGTGGCCCTAAGAAGGACCGTTGGGGCTCTTGAAGCCTAAAATAACTCCTAACACTCTCCCTATAGCAGCTCCAGCATCAGCAGCACTTTCCCTGAGCTATGTCAGAATGCATCTGTGGTGAGCCGCGGGAGGGGCCGATTTATATACTCGGGTGACACCTGATCTCGCCAGCCACTCACTGCAGGGGGGTGGTATAGGGCTTGAACGTCACAGGGGGAAGTTGTAATGCCTTCCCTGTCTTTCTATTGGCCAGAAAAGCTCGCTAACGTCTCAGAGATGTAAGTGAAAGTAACTCGAACATCGCGTGGTACTCGCCTCTAGTAACGAGCATCTCAAACACGCTAATACTCGAACGAGTATCAAGCTCGGACGAGTACGTTCGCTCATCTCTAGCGAGCACCCAAATGCTCGGGTCCGCGTTATTCGAGTCAAGCTTTTCGTAAAATTCGAGAGCTCTATTTGAGTAACAAACCCCATTGACTACAATGGAAGACTCCAGCATTTTTTTATGTGGGACGCCGAGTGTCGAGCTTTTTTTTTTCTTGGTTCGTGTCTCTCTCTCTCTTTCTCTCTTTCTTTCTTTCTTTCTTTTTCTCTTTCTCTCTTTCTCTATTCCTCTCTTTCTCTCTTCCTCTCTCTCTCTTTCTCTCTTCCTCTTTCTCTCTTCCTCTCTCTCCTTCTCTCTTCCTCTCTCTCCTTCTCTCTTCCTCTCTCTCCTTCTCTCTTCCTCTCTCTCTTTCTCTCTTGCTCTCTCTCTTTCTCTCTTGCTCTCTCTCTTTCTCTTTCTCTCTTCCTCTCTCTCTTTCTCTCTTCATCCCTCTCTTCCCCTTCCTGCCAGTCCAAAAATTTTCGAACGAAGCGCGCTGCGTCACCGCGGGGAGGGGCCAAAACAGGCACGTCACACTTTGAGTAACGAGCACCATCGAGTACGCTAATACTCGAATGAGCATCAAGCTCGCCAGAGTACGTTCGCTCAACTCTAATAATAAAACCTTGATGTTGTCAAAATCATAATGACCCACGGAATAAAGGCAACATAGTATTTATAACAGATGGTGAACGCCATTAAAAAACGCAAAAAAATATGGTGAAATTGCTTTTTCCCATTTCCGTTAACAAATAAATACATAAAAGTTATTCTATACTTTATATATATACCTAACATGGGTTCCTAGAAAAACTAGAACTCGTCCTGCAAAATGTAAGATGTCATACAGCTACACTGACGAAAAAATAAAAAAATTGTGATCCTTGGAACACAAAAGGGGAAATGATTTACTGGCTCTATAGCTAAAAATTAGTCGTCACTAATGGGTTAAAAATGCAGTTAAGGTGACTGAGTTCTGTGTCAAATCTATTTACATGAGACACAAATTCACAATCTACAATTAAAAAAAGTTGACATTTTCAGGAGGGTTTTTCCAATTTTAATATGAGTGTTGGGGGATTAAAGAGAATGTTCCACATTATTAAGCAAGTCACCGTTCTCATGAGAAATGAGGAGGAAGAAATACGTTTTTGAAGATGAAAAGCATGAAATAGTCCAATGTCTTGCAAAAGGCATGAAAACAATTCACCGAAGAGAGATCATTGGACCGAAGCAAGAAGATGGTGTGTATGGTGCGGCGGTGACAAGGTTTTTGTAAGTAAACCTATTACCAATAAACCTATTCCCACGTTTCGCAGTCCTGCGTATAACTCCGAGGCCTAAGGTGTGCACACATATCGGAGCCTGAGTCTCACTTACGGTCTGGCACTGCAGCAGTGTTCATAGTCCTCTGGTGGCCTGACCCACCATCTCTGCAACGCTACTCCATATCCTTACTTGTGAGCATCACAGCAACCCAGCTTCCTCCTTGGTCATCAGTACCCTTTCATCGCTCCTATTATGGTCCCTTGTACCAGACATCTCATGGTTTAATCTTATGGCAGTCCTGACTGGTTTCCCAGCAGAAGGATCCGATCCCACATGTGGCTTACTCTTCTCTAAGTCCCAAGTCACATAGGGCTGCTGCCTAGTTGTTCCTCAGCTGCTTTTTGCCACTTTTCACCCATGGCAGCCGCCATGTCAGTCCACTGGCTGCTGTTGGGCTCTCTCACGTCACGGCTGGCACTTCAATCTCTGGCTGCATCTCCTGCACTTCCCAATGGCACAGTTATAAATCTTTTTATGGTCCCAAAATGGATGCAGTAGTCTCACAAGAGGGGAGGGGCTTTTCTCAAGCGCGTGAATGTTCGAGTCTGAGAATGAACATTCACTCGAGCAAATAAATGTCCGCATGAGCAAATGAATATTGCCTTCACATTAGGCTTCCTTACAGGACTGTGAAAAGATATTTGGAGGTGCTGGGGTCTCTGGAGTGTCGTGAGCCTCTGGCTGGCAGTTTAGCATTGAGCAAAGCTCACAAAGAGAAGCGTCTGCGGTTGGCTTAGAAATACATGAAGGCTAATTTTCAAACAGTTTTATTCCCTGGATGGTCCTGATGGATGGATTCTGGGTGGCTGGTGAACGGCCTCCCGAATCCTACAAGAAACTGATGTAAGCAAGGAGGTGGCAGAGTCATGTTTTGGGTCGAAATATTGGAAAGTGAGATGGTAGGTTCCTTTAGGGTCTCTAAGGCCTGGTTCACACGGAAATCTCACAGAATGTCCGCAGCGGACCGCACAGAAATTCTGCGAGATTTCCACAGCTTAAAGTCCCGCAGGATTTGGCGCAGGTTTTCAAGGGGCTCTTTCTGTTGCGGCCAGCTCTGCCCATAGAGGGGAGAGAGGCCGCCATGGAAACAGCAAGGCAATTGACATACCAGGACTTTGAACGCCTGCACAGCAATTCCGCCCTATGTGAACCCAGCATGAGGGCGCCAAAATGAAGTCTGAACAACATCTGGTAAAATGAACTTTTGGTTTTAAGGTCTGTTTATTTTGCAAAATTCTCCATGCAGCAAATAACAGATTTATGTTGGAAATGATGCGAATGTCATCCTGCGCTGAAAAACTGATTACTGCAGAATAATTAGTAACAACATATTGTGTTCATTTCAACATATAAATAAAGCCATCGCCATTATCAGTCCTTCCGCTTGTAATATAACTGTTGAGGATGAAAAAAGAACTTTGCACACGAAGCAGGTGGTGGTGTTATGTACGGCACAGCGGTGACAGACGGAGGCGGAGGCGGCACACTTTAGCAAAACCGAACTTTACTAAACAAACTGGAATTATGCATCATCACTCCACGGGAGAATAGGAATACATTTAACGTTCTATATAATTTACTGGAATTACACACTTATAACATATGTCTCCATAGAACAGTATCTATACTCCACGCATGCGGTATCAATGTGTAGTAGGCAGCTAGTGTCATGGTGGCTATTTCTCTGACTCCCACCTGGCCACACTACAGTGGTGGGGGAACTTGGTGTTAGATGCTGATCTCTGCTCCTGAAGGATGGTGTAGCATGGTGCAGGTTCCCCATATTGGGAAGGAGCTCCAGAAGCCAGGGAAAGGGTTAAATAGGCGAAAACTTTTATTTGAAGCTCCAGGCAAACAAGGTGATGTTCCATATAGCCAAGTCTATAGATCCAAGTACAAAGTTTGGTGACTAGAGATACTGCTTTTCTTGCAAACATTTCCGTACTATTTGTCCAGATTTCTCACTGGGGCCCTGGAAAACACTTAAGTGTCTCAGACTCAGGCAAGTAGCTGTAGGTAGCTGTCCCCTAACTAGCTTTCTGTACTTCTGGATACAACTGTCCTTCACCAACTGCTTGCTAACTGTTATGTTAGGTCTGCTACCTGTGTCTGCTGCCCTCTTGCTGTTCTGGGCAGACTCAGGCATCGCTTTGCTCCTTCTGTATAAATGTACATGTTTGTTCTACTTTCTATCAACACTGCACTAGTTAACCCTGCTCATTGCTCACAGCACAGCTGCAGCTCAAATGGCAATCACCTTCCAATTTAAGGGAGATGGGAATCCTTCCTCTTTGCCTCAGTATTGATGTGTGTTTGTCTCAGACACTCAGCATATCTAGGTCGCCTGTCTCAGGACTGTTTTGTCTGTTTGATCCTGTTACTGTATCTGTTTATTCTGTATGTGCTTTTAGCTGCGCGCATTTATCCATTTCCTTCCAGTCTGTGCATTGTTCCTGTCTATGTGGTAAGTCAGTCCTGTTATGTGTGCTCTGTGTTCTGTACTTTGCCCCTGTGTCCTGTCAGGGATAGTTAGCCCTAAGGTTCCAGTGCAGGGCTGTTCTTATCAGGATACCTACCCTGCTCTTAGGCAGGGGTCTTCCCATCTTCCTGATTAGCTAAGGGCAAGATTCCCCAACTGTGTTTGTCTTGCAACTGGGAACAGCTGCCAGCCACACCAACTCTAGTCCAAAAGCCAGGCTGGTTGGCTAGCACAGTGGGTCCACACTCAGAGTCCCTAACATATTACTGCAACAACTGAACTTTCTAGATTTTTTGAGCCCTCTCATCAGCATAAAGTTGAGGGCCTAGACATGTGTATAATAATGCTGAATCATTGGGGATATTCTGTTCCCTTGGTCCAAACTTTTTTGTTCTCCAATCACCAACATTTTAGACATTTACTCCGTAATATTAAGCAAAATATTCAGATTAATAACGTAACACGGTTTCCAGAATTAACATTAACATTTTGTAGTGACATGTCTGGGTTACTACAATTCTCCCTTTTTTTACATAAGCTGTCCTTGGTGTTTGATTACGTTTAATGACAGGTCAGGTTACTAACTTTAATTCTCCCAGGTACAGAGTATGCAGATATAAATTCCAATTTGCAGGGTGTGATACCAATATCTACTATTCCCAGCTGTGGGTGTAGACCTTAACAAAAGCAACATGTAAATTGTAAAAAAGGCGGTGAGTAAAGGAGGAACCCTGGGTCTCACATAAGCTATGCGGCCCATTCAACACTTCTTCCCAAAAATTAATCATCTGGACCCACCATAGAGCTGCAGCACATCATAGTACCTGGTTTCCTTAAATTTATCTGTACATGGACATGCTTACTAGCTATTACGCTATGTACGCTACAAAAGACAACTTTGTTGTTGAGCTCAAGATGATGTCCCTTTTAGGATACCAAAATAAATATTACAGTAAGAACATTGCAATGAAAGATTTCCGTCTCTTATTAGATTATTAACCTGTGTTGAAGAGTACTGGAGTAGGGGCATAACTATAGAGGATGCAGGGGATGCGGTTGCACCCGGGCCCAGGAGCCTTAGGGGGCCCATAAGGCCTCTCTTCTCCATATAGAAAGCCCAGTACCATGAGTAAAGCATTATAGTTGGGGGTCCTGTTACAAGTTTTGCATCTGGGCCCGGGAGCTTCAAGTTATGCCTCTGTACTGGAGGTAGTATAAATCTCATCCAAATGCTGAGATGAGATAAACCCCCAGTACAAGTCTTCCTCTTGGGACCCAGTGAGCTCAGCTGTGTCCACTAAGCTCATCACTGGGACATAAAAAGGCTGCAATTCCAGGCAGTCAGAGTAAGAGGCCGGGAGTGAGCACATCGACATTGTGAACTTCTATTGATTTGCTGACAATCGCTGTATTTTATGAGTAGGTGAGAAACTACTGTCTAGTTAGCGCCCTGCCAGGCAAGTGGTTATTTTGTTTAATTGCTGCCATTGGCTGTTTTGCCACTGAGTTTTACTTTCTGTTGCTGAAACAAAAAAATAAAACTGGTTGCAATTTCATACAGACTGAGTGAGCAGCTGTGTCCTCACTGACCCCAACTCCCATGCAGGTATTGCCACATATGGTGGAGGATGCGGGCAATGCTGGTTGCTAGGGGCAAAAGCATGACCACTGTTTATGTCTAAGGAATACTGTAAGTTTGCTTATGTCATGGATAAAACCTGGTACACAGTTTGCTGTTCAAGAGGTGTTGGTCGAGCAGCTAATTAAGGCAAACACTCAGCAACAACAGCTTGAACAAATTGCTCCTGAAAGATGCACTTCTGAGATACCCTGATGGAAAGAATGAAAAGGTCTCTGCAACTATAAGTGCAAGAGAGGCTCTGCAGCGTTCCCTGCAAAAAATGACTGCTGAGGATGATATAGAGGCATATCTGACCTGTATATGAGTGGTCTGCAGAGAGAGAGAAAAACTCCCAGAAGTGGAACAGTTGGGGAGTCTTGCTTCATACCTCAATGCTGAACTTCAGAAGGCCTACCAGGATCTCAGCAATCATGACGTTTAAGACTATGCAAAGCTGAAAGCTAAGATATTGACTCCTCTGCGGGACACCACTGCTGTCCTTGCCTCAAGGGTACAAAACTGAAATTACAGGGTTGACCAACAAAAACTCCACAACTTCTGGTTTTTAAAGTGGGGTAGGCCACAGATTTATTAACTTTTTAACTATTTAAGCATTCAATAACTGTTATTAACCCTTTTCATGCTTCATTATAAAACCCCCGCTTCTATTCTTGAAATCCGCAAAGGCGTACGTAAGCCCCTATCTCCTCAGGCCTGCTAACTACCCTTGCCCATTACCCTTGCTGGCATGGAGAGACCTACGCTTATACCAACAGCTGTGACAACTTCGAAAACTCTATGGTTTAAGATTGGTGAGCTTTTATATTAGCTTTTAACAGTTTGTATATCACTGCTAGTCTACTTCTATCAGAACAATAACCACATTCATCTTACCGGTGTCACAACGAAACTTTTTGGTGCAGTCGGCTTCTTCGATGTTACAAAGTTTGGTTGGGATACACGGCCTGGAATCAGACAGCTGTCCCGCGCAACTCTGTCCCCCAAACTGAGAGGGACGTAGTAATGATCGAACCCGGAACTGGAAATATAAAGATGAGTTAATGTGCAGGACATGGCGAAAACCAGTCCGTAAATGTAGTACTAGATTGTTTATATGTTCCTCTCGTCTGCTGCTTCGTCTTATTTTGTTCTCAACAAACATATAAAGGAAAAACTTCTAATTCTCATTTCTGCATTCAGTTTTTGCCTTACCTAAAATCCGGCACCGTGTATGTTTCATTGCTGTGGCTGATATGTATAAGGGATCCATGCGAAAACATGTTAGAAGATTCCCTCACTAAGCGCAGGAGATTCTAGCGCCTTACAGGGGGCATATAAAAGGAATGGAGCTGCGTGATTTTTGCATAAGTGGAAAATATGAAAGGTCTGAAGGAGGTCAAGAGGGATGTACTCTTCTGAATCATAATTTTTTTTTTCTGCTTTAAAACTTCATAAAAATTCTGAACTTGACTTGTAATAATGTTGCCATCCACTAGGTGGTGCTGCAACTCCTACCATGTTCAGGTTGAAGGAGAGATAAGACACATTATAAAACTGTCCTGAGCTCAGTGGACTGATTTACAATGTATGCCTTAGCTCTGTTTGTCTGTTGTTTTAAGTTTAGAGTGAAAAACAATCTCAAACTTCTGTGCGAACATTTATTTAGATCAAGAGGAGTGTGTTCCCCTCCCCTCTGCATCTGTATATTATAATTATGTGCCATCCAAACTAGTTTCATTCATTAGCTTAACGAAGTGGGCAAGATATCCCCGAAAGCTTGCTTGCTGTAACATCATGCATTTTTGTTAGCCATTAAAAGGTATAATATTTATAAGATTACTTGTTTTCTCGCACTGAGAACAATCACACATCACAGTCCCAGACACAGAGGCCATGTGCAGCAGTGTGTGTGTACTGCTCAGCAGCGCATCTTGTGTGCAGGAGCAGCAGTAAAGCAGGGCCATGGAGTTCGTGGTGGCAGCCAATGAGTGTGGAGACCTTAATGCTGCCCCCATGCTGAGAGAAGGCAGTGCTTAAGAGATGACCAAAATTGCCCTGATGACCTGGGGGCCAAGGCAGACCATGTGGAAGGTGAGAGAGTCTCCCTTCTTGCAGAGGACTTGGTCCCTGAAAGCCGCTGACAGCATCGTGGATCAGGGATTGAAAGAAAGCTGCAGGAATGGTGTAAGACCGGTCCAACATGACAGTTAGTATGCGTACACAACACAGACCATGACGGATGCTTATGGTCTGGGGGTTATAATTATGCTGGGACTGACACGATGGGAGTTATATGAGGTTCACACAATGGGAATTATGTAAGGTCCACACGATGAGTTATGAGGTTTATTGATGTGATGTTGACTGTGACAGGTACAGGACACTTTGGGGTTAATAGCACTATGCGATATGGTGCATGAGTCTGCAGTGAGGTGGAGCTCCAAAATTTAGGATGCATTCTGGCACTTACGGCGCGTTAGCGATGAGGTAGTGATGCCACAGACCTTGGAGTAATAGTACAGAGTAGAACGTTTGAGTATGGAGTATTACTACTAAGATGTGAGTCACTGGATAGTACGATGTGCCCACTCAACCTGAGGAAGGAGAAAAATGTATCCCCACACCTTCAATGCATTTAACCCGCATGCTGTGGAACACGAAGATGGAGATATCTGTTATTGGTGTGTGACTTGTGGTGTATGTGATTGTTCCCAGCAAGAGAAACCAAGTATCTTGTAGATATGATACCTTTTAATAGCTAACAAAAATACATGATGTTAATGCTAGCTTTCGAACCAACGCAAGGTTCTTCCTCAGAAATGAAATAGATCCGAAGAGGCATGCATATTTATGCACACTTACTAATGACAAGGCACAGACATGATGTGAATAAGTTGTGCTTAAAAGAATATCACAACAGAAATACAAACATCTTTAAATAGTCACCGATAAAGATGTGAAGGTTTTATGGTCCCTGAATTACTGTTAGAGGGTCATCAAATCAGCAGTGTTATCTGTGCTATAGATGTCTCATACTTCCCAGTAACACATTAACCCTCTGTTGAAAGTGTCAAAACTTGTTATACATTTATAGTCCTATGGCTTTGTGATTTGAAATTGCCTTTCCGTATAATAACTTTCAACTACTCCAATACACAGAGAAGGAAGGAAACGATCGTGTACCTCTAGTAGTGACAGTTTTTCATTTAAGCCTGAAGCAGAACTCTGCATAGGTTTGAAAGCTCGCATTAACATCATGTATTTTTGTTAGCCATTAAAAGGTATCATATCTACAAGATTACTTGGTTTCTCTTGCTGGGAACAATCACATTTTGCTCTACTGGCTAACACCGTACCAAACCTTTTTCATTATAACTTGTGGTTTACATAACATTTAAAGTACCCCCTTATGGAGAAAAATGTCACCCTGTCATTCAGTAACATATATTTTTATAAAATGTATTGCCTCTATCCCTGTCTGCCACTGCAGCGCCATCTGGAACCTGTGTCGCACCGCCACCCGCAACCAGTTACAGATATACCTGTTTCTTGAGACACGGATCACAATCAGACCAGGGCCCGAAGTCTCCGAGCTGGCAGTTGATTTGACAGGATTGTTCGTTACAAGATCGACTCTCGAACTTCACGCAAAGCTGCTCACAATTGTTTTTTCGGTAATGTTCATCATAGACGATATTCCTGTGTATAAAATGTATCGTTCACACTACAGTAATTCCTCCTGGTATGCGAGAATATAATACATGGATTTACATGGAATGAAATAGCAAAATTCAGATTTTCAGTACCACTGGGGTAAGGCCACACGTACTAAATCAGGGCCAAGTGGATTACTATAAATGGGTATTAAAATGGATCCCCATCCCCTCTCCACCATTGGCCCACCCATCCACGGTCACCGTGCTCCATCCGTAACAAAAAAAATTAAATACTAATACTGCGCTAACCTTGCAGACTGCTCTCCTTTGTGTGGCTTCTCTGTGGTCTCTGCTCACTTCTGAATTCAATGACCACGTGCCTGACATACATAAGTACATAACCACTTTGGCCAATCACCAGCCTCAACGGATACTGAAACTGGTGATTGGCCGCAGCAGTCACATGCTTAGACAGGCATTTAACTACTGAACCCAGAAGTAAGCAGAGACCATGGTGATCAGGACACACAAGAGGTGAGTATAGCTAATTTATTATTTTTTATGCTCCTCGATAGTTGGATACAGTTGAGAATACAGTTGAAAGTAATGCTGTTGTTAGGATGTCATCTGCTACCAGTGGGCTTGATGTAGATGCATCATTTGTCTTATGGTTAAAGTGACCATGTAGCATAGAAGTAGCCAATAAGGCTCCTCCAGGGAGGGGTCTAGAACCTGTGCAGGCCTCCGTTCTCCAATAAACTTAATTTTTACCATGATAAGGAAATGAGGACTTAGCCCAACCGGTGTGAAAAGGTTGTAGAGAACATTTTCGTAAAATTCCTTTTAAGTTTTAACTTGAAATCTTCACCTACCGAGCTCTACGCTGAGTCCCATGTGCACATGTTTTAGAACAACTTGACCAAGAGGACCAGGGATAATGTTCACAAAAGCATGAAGATGCCTTCCCCACATTGGAGATTAGAAACAAACATACAAGGAAAATGCTGCGATCCATGGATGCTGTGCTGAAAGAAAGAAAAAAGCAAAAATACTAACAGATACTTGTGCAATCTCCATACTGCTATCTAAAGGCGTGCGTACCAATCAGCATTTGAAGAAAACTGGGTTACCGCCCCCAAGGAGCCATAACAATGACTAGTCGGGCAGATATTTCAGAAACTACAACTTTCTAAATAGATCTTTTAGTATCCATACACATAGAGGACCAACAAGGATGGACGTACCATTGACAAAACCCACATAACGGGCCTGGTGGCCCTTGGAGAAATCTGGCTGATTGCTCTCTCTCTCTTATGCTGTACAGAACTTCTCTCTCTGCAGGAACTCCATTGTTAGAGGTTGTTCAGTTTAGAAAACCCATAGTATGCCCCCTATTAGTGAATTCTGAGTTAATATTGGGGCACCTTTATTTAGGTTCCTCATCTCTGGTCCAGAGTGGTTATATAGAGCATTTATCTTTCTGGAGAACCAGTCCTATCCTGTAAAAAAGGTGCCCTGGGGAACAGTTCACCTCCCCAGGATCAGGATTGGCTGACGGGTGTTGTAGTCTCTGGGGAGTCAGGGGCCCAGCTGAAGTCCGGGTCTTCCTCCAAGGGGAACCTGGCATCCACGTCATCCACCCAGCTCTGATCCCTCAAGGTTGGTTTCTTTGCCACCACCTTGTTTCCTGCTGTTTGCAATCGGCACTCCTTCTGGTTCCCAGGCTAGTTTTCACTCTGCCAGGGGCGGGCACCGATCTACAACAAATATCACACCCTGGTTGCCAGGGACGATTTAGCATGTCCCGCCAGCCAAGGGTTTTCCTTTCCAGCTCCCAGGGGGCATAGTGTTAAAACCAACGTTAGCAACAGTATTTAAAGGAACAATACACACAAAACATGTCCATATGCTATGACACCTGTATTACATGGACAACACATGTGAATGGAGACTGTGCAATGCTTCATTTCACCTGTGGGGGCACTGCAGGGAAATTGAATACAGATTTCCCCACAGCTTACCGGTGAATCCTGGGGGTCCCAACAGGGGGACACTTTGTGATCAGTTTATTGTTGCAGGACCCTTCTAACAAGGACAAACTATGCAAACTGGAGAACCCATTTAATAAATAAAGGGTTGGGGTTTAGCCCATGGGTTATGGAAAGAGTGTGAAGGGAGGAACAAACACCCTTCTATCCCGGGTGACAAAACTTCATCCAGGACTCGTGTCCCATGCACCCCTATGTGATAGAGCAGCTGCTTCTGTGCATAGCTGTTCTGGAAGCGACATCCATGATGTATTATAAATATATTAAGTGTAGCTCCACAGTTCACCCCTTAAAAGCCCAAGAATTGGTGCAGAAGCAGGATGGGGCATGTTATAAAGTTGCACCTTGTTTCCCTTTCCTCTGGGGTAACATGTTATATAGCAGCCCTCAGATGTACAATTTAAGGAAATTATAGACCTTACCGTTGTGCCGGCTTCTTCTCTGTATAGGAGCCTCACATCGCCTAAAAGTCCAGGGTTTGTGTTTACACTGGTTAATTTTACACCATTCGCCCCTCCCACGTAAACTGTGGATTGTCAAAATCATTGTCTGTCATTTGTTAACCCTTTCCAATCCACTGTCTGACGTCTAAAGACATTCTGATTGAAGCCTGTGCAGCTCCGATGTTGGAACACGTCCGGTAGGGTATTCTTACTGTAGATTACTGGCCGCTCTGTTGTCGGGGGCCTCTCCAGGATGCCCCACACTGCAGTACTGGCTCTAGCCAGCAGATGGTGCCATTGTATAATGGCAGAAAGAGAAAGCCTCCTAGTAAACGCTCCATCTCTATTGGATTGCAAAGGGTTAAACCCCTTAACCCTTTAGTGACGTGGCCTATTTTGGACCTAAGGACATGACAATATTTGGGGGATTTTCATCTTCACTTTTCAGAAGCGATAACTTTATTTTCACACCGCCATGGCCGTATAAGGGCTTGTTTTTTGCGTGATGAGCTGTAGTTTTTATTGCTACCATATTTTGGGTACATATAACGTTTTGTATAACTTTTTAAAGATTTTTTGGTAGGCCAGAGGGAAAAAAACACCTCAATTCTGAAAGTGTTTTTTTTGTATAGAGTTAATCATTCAGCATGACATGATACATCTTTTCTGCGGGTTAGTATAAAAATAACAATACTAAAATTGTATTTTTTTTTTACATTTTTCCACTTTTTTGGGTAAAATATATATTTTTTGCATTGCTAAGACCCATAACTTTAGTATTTTTCCATTGATCTGTGCAGGAAGCAATCAACTCCATTCTCCCTGCAGTGGCCAGGTTTGGTATTGCAAGTCATTAATTTCAGTGGGAACTTTGCCTGCAATACCAGGCCCGGCCATTGCCCTATTATAGGTGCTTTGTGCACAGGTTCCCTGCAGAAGAAAAGGGGATGTAGTTCCTTCTTGGAAGGAGGTCATCACTACTGTGAAAGTATTGAAATGACCTGTGCTATTTGTTGTTCAGGGGTTAATACAGTTTAGCCCAAATCTCATGAAAGCAGCGTATACTTGACTGCATTTGTTAGTGGGGGCTTGAACGTTTCCTGGAGAACATATTTAGTCATTGTATCTGCATTCCTTACTCTTATCAATGTAGCTAATGTATTAACACATCACATTATGTATTCATTCGTCAGTATTAAACTTTTGCAATGCTACTTCTTTTCTACTGCATTAGGGTGTAACTTAGGGTGCTGTCCCCTGTGATTGGACAACATGGCCAGCCAGCTCCCTTTTGTTGTCAAGGGATTTACATAATTACTGCTTGTTTTATTTATTTTTCTACTTTTGTAATAAAACTCCTATGAGTGAGCTACTTCCCTTCAGAGGAACTCTGGAACAAGACCCAATTGCTCCATGTTGTGTTCTTCTCTGATGCACCGTACAGACAACTGGGCCAACCAGGTTGGTGAGTCTTCGTTACGCCTTGAGTATCACCTAAATTAAGAGATTACTCCAACACTACAAAAGGAGAACGTTGGAATTCCGCTACTACAAAAATACCACTAGTCACAACTTTGAGCTCGACTGCCTCTGGAACTCTGCTCTTCCTGTCTCTACGTCTTTGAAATGACCGTACCCTGTATTGTGCAGAGACTGCTATTGTCATTTTCGCCGCAATTGAAGTCAATTATCAGCCACGCTGTTGGGTTTCCATTGCTGTTAGTAATGTATTGCCAAGCAAAGAGACTTTCGAGTTCCTAGGCCAACCTGCTGCAGACTATGTGGACCCTGCCAGTCCAACCGCTCACATCCTCCCTACATGCATCCTATTGCGGAGTCTTCTGGAACCCAATGATTTTTTCGACATGGCCACCACTGTATCCCTGTTGGGCTAATTACTGCTCTCATTTCCACCCTGACCTGTTTGGCCAATCCCCAGACGTTTCCACACATGTGCCACACTGACATCTTATGTAGCAGAGGGTTCTTTGTAATCATTTGTGATAATTGTGTCTTTGATACGATTATAGAATAGAGATATACTTGTGCATATAGAAGAGAATTATAATTATCATTGTGTCGTGGATCTTCTTCGATGGACTCGGCAGTTTGTAGACGTTAGACCTTAGAATCGCCATACATTTCTGGTAGTGATAATTATGAATCTCTGCCTTTTGCTCGATGGGATTCTGCTGACCAGCTTCTATGGAAAGGACGTATCTGTAACCTTCCTTATCTTCGCTGCTTACTTGACCCGTCCTACATATTTCCCGGATGAGTTCCCGTCTGACGTCCTTAAACTGATCAAGAGGATTTCAAAACAGTTCCAGTAAATGTGAGGAAACATCAAGAACAACAAGCCGAGATATCAGAGCCAGGATTTCTTCAGTTTTACAAACCAGCCCTGAATTTCTATTACACGGCGCCCTCCTTGGGCTCTTTGTGGACACTGCAGTGTTCTCGGAACTTTCACTCACTCATAATGATAATGAAAATAGTAAAAAATACAACGATAACACAAGTAATAACATTCACTAATATGCAGATGAGCAGAAAGTGGATTACACAGTGTACACCATCCTAACAAAAGTAATGGGACCCCTGAGCAAGAATCACAAGTAGTATTTCTTTCAATATGTTACTGGGGCTCCTTTGGCTCTAACAACATTGGATACTCTCCGTGGCATACTTTCTATTAACGTCTGATACACTTTAGTTGGTATTTCCCTCCATCCATCCTGCAAACGTCTTGCAAGTTCTCTTAAAGAAGATGGATGGTCATATTTCCTAACCCAACTTTCCATTTCATTCAGTAGGGTTCAGGTTGGGACTTTGTGTAGCAAGTCCAATCGTAGAACATCCATATAAAAAAAAACAATGTAAAACAGCATTGGATTTGTTACAAGGCACGTTGTCTTGTTGGAAGTATGGCCGACCATTCCCAGAGTATTGTCACATTGTCAGCAGCACATTCTAGATAATAATATCTCCGTTTTCATGGTTCTTGTCACTACAACCAATGGACGGAGGCCATGCCATGTAAAATATCCCTAGACCATAACAGAACCTCTGCTGTACTTAAAGGGGTTGTCCCGCGAAAGCAAGTGGGGGTATACACTTCTGTATGGCCATATTAATGCACTTTGTAATATACATCGTGCATTAATTATGAGCCATACAGAAGTTATTCACTTACCTGTTCCGTTGCTAGCGTCTTTGTCTCCATGGTGCCGTCTAATTTCAGCATCTAATCGCCCGATTAGACGCGCTTGCGCAGTCCGGTCTTCTCCCTGGTGAATGGGGCCGCTCCGCCCCGTCACGTGTGCCGATTCCAGCCAATCAGGAGACTGGAATCGGCAATGGACCGCACAGAGCCCACGGTGCACCATGGGAGAAGACCCACGGTGCATCGTGGGTGAAGATCCCGGCGGCCATCTTGCTAAGGTAAGGAAGAAGTCGCCACAGCGCGGGGATTTGGGTAAGTACTAAACGTTTTTTTTTTTAACACATGCATTGGGTTTGTCTCGCCGAACGGGGGGCCTATTGAAAAAAAAAAAACAGTTTCGGCGCGGGACAACCCCTTTAACTGTTGGCACAACACACTCTGGGAAAAGGCATCCCCCAGGATCCCCCACACCAGGTACAGCCATCTGATGTTCTTGCATTGTTCAACTGTCCAATGCTGACCCTCCGGACCGCTGGAGATGTGAACCACCCATTGGACAGTCGGAGGCTAATTAACTTACGGTGCAGAAAGCCTTTCTGCGGCTTTATCTAGAGATAAGCCACAGTGCACAGAGGTAATGGAGCTGTTTTAACCATCATTCAGTCGCTGATGTGTTGGTATATGGAGTTTCGTAGGTGAAAATGAGCTGACAGCTTTCCGTTAAATGCTGTTATATCCCATCACATCATTTGTAAGAAGGTCTGGGAGTGTTTTTATAAGAGTCTTCGTAAAGTCACCAAGGAGAGCGCGACTAATAGGAGACTGATAGAAAGTTCAGGTAGACTATAAAGCAGAAGGATCCGTAGTGTTGATCCGTCCTCTGCCTACTGCGAACATCACTGCGTGCTAATGTATTCATTAATTATACCGCCGAACACCTTTCCACTCCGTAGACATTTCTGAAATATGAATTAGAAAAGGTTAACAACCCATAGGACATTCAGACGCTCCGTTCTATCATGTCAGTATTGCTCGCACATATTGCCGCGTTATTTTCGTGTCTCCTAGCAACTGTATCCTCTGACTATTCAACAGCAGCGCAAGGACGCGACTCCGCACTTCAATACAAATCACTTTTATGGAATTCTAAAAGCTCAACTTATTTATACGTAACAAAAAAGGCGATTTCTGTTAAATATTTCCCCGGCGAAGAAGAACATCTTTAAAGGGCCATGCACTGCGCAATTCTATGCTGTACTGAAAACGTAGCATGTAGTTTTATTGTTATACACTGATGGGTTGGGGTAGCGGTATCTAAGTTGATGATGAAGTGATGGGGGACGCTCTGGGACGCCTAAACTTGTACAAGCTGTGAGGTGTTATCTGGCCAGCGTGCTCATGGCAAGGCAGCAATAATCATCGGCGTTCGAATGAGGCATGATAGCCGGTGCCAGACGGATGGGGCTTCCATGTTTGAAGTTGTGTGGGCATTTAAATAGAACTGGTCACATCTCTACTGTGCCATAAACTAAGTTATGGTGCTGTTAGGCAAGCTGGCATAACCCCTAGAACTACTGCAAGTCTGACAACCCTTCAAGCACAGTCTTTAATGGGGTGCACACCGATTGATGGGGGCCCCACTTACTACTCGATGGCGGTACATTCAGTTCAACTGCAATTAGTCTTTTGTATCACTTGATCCCCCATATTGCAGCTCCTTATATCACGCTGCTCTTTTCCTGAAACCCTCTCTCTCGAGGGACTAGTCACTCCAAAGGCCATAAGCCATAATTTCACAGTTCATGGACCATATCCTAGTCATGGGCTAGTCCAAAGCTCCTCCGGCCACAGCCTTTCATAGTCCAGCAGTATCCTTGTTAGCTGTAAGGCTGGTTTTGTCTCTGAACTCCCCATCCTCAACATAGGGACTCTGGCTGGCAAAGGCCTCCGCCACTTTCCATGTTGTACTTTGTTTGGCGCATTTTCACAGTCCTTGAGCATTCTCCTGTGCCAAGCAGCATACACACTCTGCTGGCACCCCTAGCTGCACCCACTGCACCCTGAGCTGATGGCACAGCTCTAATTCCTTATATAACAAAGATGGCCACCAGCAAGTCTTGTGAGAGGGTCGGGGGTTTGCACCTGCGAATGAATGTTCGCTCAAATGGTAGTTAAAATGTTCAAATAACTATTCTCATTGGCATGTGAATATTCTCTAATACCTTCACATCACCGCCCTTACACTAGTTTTACTTTTGCCGTTAGTTCTCCCTGTGGTAATCTAAGGCCAGTTCAGAAGATCTTGAGGAGAGATGACATTTGTGGCTATCATATGAACACTAAAACGCTTCGGTGTTATGGTAAGTGGCCAAAGTCTATAATCCACCACAGCTGAAGACCAAAGATACTAGTTCAGAGATATCCCAGAAATGATTACCAATGTTGGTCAGTGACCTTCTTCTAACCAATCTAATCATGAATGGGGTTGTCTGATTTAGAAAACCAAGTTAGCACTTTCTAAATTAGCAGAGAAACCTTTCATATTCATAATCCACTTCAATTATCAACTTTCAAAGTATCACTCTCACTGGAGGAACCATTACAGCTGTTGGGTAGTCATTGGGGTAGCGGCTCCCAACATGGAGGATTCCCCAAGGTGGAATGGGGTCCTTCTAGAATGACGGGCAATAGAGGCCCTGTGGGGAGTAGAAAATGATTACCCTTGGTGCCTCCAACCGCCGGTAACGCTGGAGGGAAGCTCTCCTCCACTCGGGATGGAGTTAGGGCAGTCTCTCGCTCCAGTTTGCTCTGACTCCGGTAATGTCTACTATCACACCTTTGTGACATTAGGGGGTGATGAGAAGTGGACAGCCGATCTGTTATGCTGAAAAACTGCGTTATTCATTGCTTAACAACTCTAATGGAATCCGAGGCACAAGTTACTTGAACAGTTGCAAACAGGTTAAAAACATAACAAAAGTCTTTTGAGTGCGGGCATCCACAGTGCACACAGCGTGAACGCTGTCCCCGTAGTCCGATAGCTAGGGGAGCTGCTAAGTCTCTATGTGCCTGGTAACAAAGTTTGGTAAGCGCCAAATGCTGGTACTCATGCCCTGAACAATTTGTCTACTTTACTTGGTCTTCAGGCTGAGGAACAGGCACAACAGGCCGAGAGTATGTGGCTGGCTGCACCACACCGTGGGAGACAAGTCCGACTGCTGGACAACATCCGGTCTCCACTCAGCTCCCTCTCAACTGGAGACCCTCCACCTTCTCCCGATGTATTTCCTTGGAGGAGAATTGGAGGTCCTGAAACAGGAGACACCGGCACACCAAGCACCACACATGGGGTTACGCTGGCGGCTTCCGCTACACTCTCTTTCTCCGGCTCCCTTCTGGTTTTCAGTACTCCCGTCACATGCTCTTTGCCGCCAATCACAACATCGCAGCATACGGTACAATAAAGGCACTATAACTTTTGGCCAATAGTTGACAGCAAACCTGCGTATGCATGGAGTCCTTATATAATCCTCATTAACAATATATGAACCACAACTTACCATAAATAAAGCTTACCCCCATTATTTCTGTGCAACCCCAGAGCGCTATTCCCCTACACAGCCGTATGTATCTATATATGGGTAGCCTATTGATCTCAACGGGCCCTGTGCAATACTTTTTATCACCTGTGGAGGTGCTGCAGGGAAATTGCTTACTGATTGCTGAGTTCCACTGCAGATTACAGCTGATTGCTGCAGGTCCCCACAATAGGGCACCAGGTGATCAGCTTATTTTCAGGAAATCTGTCTAAGAAAAAAGTAATTTTACAACATAGAGAAAGCCGAAACAGAGAATACTCACATCAACCCAATAAGCTGTGCAGCCTCTGAGCACGGACAGGTGAGGCTATGGTGAAATGAGGTCTGGATCTCTTCATACCCACCTGGCAGTGACCCTACTCATCATATCCTGCCAGTTTCCTGAAGTCAGTGCCAGCAGGGAGCATCAGTACGTGTTTACCTTTCATTGTGCGGCTCCCTTTTCTTGGCTTCCCGTCAGTTTCGGCTCATTGGACTGATCATTCAATTTGCAAACATCATGAAGAAACACAACACTCTGATGTCTCTCAACAATGTTATTGTAAGAGGGTGTCGTGTAGTACATAAATATTTTTGTGTAGCGTACCTTTAAATACTACTGGTAACGTTTGTTTTAATACTATGCTTCCTGGGAGCTATGAAGAATGACCCGTGGCTGGCACAATGCGCCAAATTATCCTCGTCGCCCTGGTATACAGGGTGTGGTATTTATTTTAGGGCAGTCTCCTGGCAGAGTGAGTCAGAATAGAGTCATTGAACGTAGAAAGAGAGTGTTTTTGACGTGCCAACCCCAGGGACTAAGAGTTAGAGAAGTCATACATGTCACTGAGGTTCATCGATTGTATCATCCCAGCGCCCAGGGACAAAAACCAAGCTCTGTGTGAACTTCAATAAACTCATTAAGTTGATGATGGATGTGAGCTCTGTTGCTTCTCGCAATGGTGAGACCGAACCTGAGAACCAAAAGTAGTACTGGTTAACAGCAGTGGGAGACAGGATGGTGTCTGATAGAGCGACTGGAGCTATGTTCTTGAGACCAAAACTTCAGGTAGGTCCCTGACCCTCTAGAGATTCTCCAGAGACTATAACATCTATCAACTGATCCCGATCCTGGAGAGTTGGACTTTGCCCCAGGCCACCTCACATTAATAGTCAAAGGAAGCAGGAATGTTGGTTAGTTGTAGATCCCACTGAGAGATTACTGCTGGAAGCCCCCAAACCAGTGGCTATAGGCAAGAGAAAACATTGCATGGATGCTGATGGTCTTTTCAGAGTCTAGTCACAATCTAACAAGTACATACAGTATGTGAGCAGTGTTAGCTGAAGCTCCTGGGTCGTAATGTAAAACATGTAACCCCCATTCCCTTGTCTACCATGTGCCACTTAGAATACTGGTGTCTTCTTATTTATGGTCTATTGAGGCTCACTGTGGGTCCGTTCAGGCAGACTGATACACTGTACATGTACTGCAATGTATCAGTTTGGAGTCCAGGCTGTTCAGCTCACAGAGCATTGTCTACACTGGGTGCAATTGTATCCACTTCTCAGCTGAGAGCACAACTAGCTACGTATGTACAATGTATCAGTCTGGAGTCGGGCTGTTTAGCTTAAAGAGCATTGTCTACACTGGATACAATTGTATCTACTTCTCAGTTGAGAGCAGGACTAGCTGTGTACAATGTATCAGTCTGGAGCCGGGCTGTTTAGCTCACAGAGCATTGTCTACACTGGATACAATTGTATCTACTTCTCAGCTGAGAGCAGGACTAGCTGTGTACAATGTATCAGTCTGGAGTCCGAGCTGTTTACCTCAGAGAGCATTGTCTACACTGTATACGATTGTATCCACTTCTCAGCTAAGTACAGGACTAGCTATGTACAATTTATCAGTCTGGAGTCTGGGCTGTTTAGCTCACAGAGCATTGTCTACACAGGATACAATTGTATCCATTTCTCAGCTGAGAGCAGGACTAGCTATGTACAATGTATTGGGCGAGTTGCTTAGCTCACAGAGCATTGTCTACATTGGATTTACATAAAATAACTTGAAAAATTCCAAATCCCCAAAACATATGGAGTAGGACAGACATTTAGCACAGGGCTATTATGCAATGATTCTGACACATCATCACAACTATCAGGGCATGACAGGAGTTGTAGTTTCACTACAGCTGAAGAGCTACAGGTTGGAGATATGATGTAGGGTTTCTAGAAAAATGTATTGGTCTACACAGCCCCCTAATGAATGGGCCTTGAAGTTAATAGGACTTAGCCTGCCACGCATGTGCTACATATATAGCAGACACTTCAGTGTACAGAGCTAGTACTGCTCTCAGCTGAAAAATGGATATAATTGTATCAAGTGTAGACAATGCTCTGTGAGCTAAACAGCCCTAACTCCAGACTGATACAATGTACATGTACTGGTTACAATTCTATCCACTTCTCAGCAGAGAGCAGGACTAGCTGTGTACAATGTATCAGTTTAGAGTCAGGGCTGTTTAGCTCACAGAGCATTGTCCACACTGAATACAATTGTATCCATTTCTCAGCTAAGAGCAGGATTAGCTATGTACAATGTATTGGGCAAGTTGCTTAGTTCACAGAGCATTGTGTACATTGGAAAATTCCTTAATCCCCAAAACATATGGAGTAGGACAGACATTTAGCAGAGGGCTATTATGCAATGATTCTGACACATCCTCATGACTATCAGGGCATGACAGGAGTTGTAGTTTCACTACAGCTGGAGAGCTACAGGTTGGAGATATGATGTAGGGTATCTAGATAAATTTATTGGTCTACACAGCCCCCTAATGAATGGGCCTTGAAGTTAATAGGACTTAGCCTGCACCCCTATAGCTATGCTCCTTAAATATAGATGCTACCAGATTCAGATTTAAAAAGCTGTATATTTCATCTGTCCATCTGGTGGGATCAGTAAAGCCCCTCCCCTGAGGAGCAGAAACCTCTGAATTTATCACGTCTACGTTATAGACAGCGTGCAGTCAGTCAGGGGAGGTCACTATGTTAAGCAGCTGTGGCAGGCAGGTCTGTGTACTGAGAGGATCTATGAGCTGTTACCTGCAGTTGCTGAGCTCCGCTGAATGGTGTTCAGGTCTGCTGAATGTTTTAAAGGCCTGATAGCTTAGGTTTGTGCCAAAAAGGTTTTACCATGTGTGTTTTTCTGTACAGCCTATTTGCACTACTCCTAATTCAAGGAAGACATATCCAGGGGGTGTGGCCTATTCATGAAGGGGTACTAAAGGTATCTCTCAAAAATGGGCAAGTATAGGTCGTATATACCTTTTTAAACAAGGAAAATAGGGATAGCTGTTGGCATTTTTTTCCCATTAGGACACACTCCTTTTTACACTAAGCTAAGTCCTTCATGTCCCCCTACTCTACTGAGTGATATTAATTGCAGTGCAGTTACCTCCAGTTTCGTGACTGCAGTTTCGGTACCTCCAGTAATCGCAGGTGACATCTGTTTATGTTTTTCTTCTTTCAAAGCCCACTGCTTTCAACCATAGCGCATCTTTGAATACTCTTCCCATACTGCCACTACCCCCAATACCCCTCTCAGTAACTGCTAATAGTTAATAGTGCCACCTCTGTGGCTCCACAAAATAATAGTACCCTATTTATGACCACTTTTATAGTGCCCCCTCTGTAGCACCTCTTGGTTATAGCTCCCCCCCTGTAGCTCCTCTTAGTTATACACATTCCCTGTGGCCCTTCTTATTTATAATGACCCACCTGTGGCCCCTTTTAGATACAATGCCCCTCTGTAGCCTCTTTTAAATATAGTGCTCCCTCTGTTGCCCCTCTTAGTTATCGTGCTTCTTCTGCGGCTCTTCTTAGTTACACAGACCCTCTGTGGTCCCTCTTAGTTCTGCTTACCTCTTTTTGCAACTCTTACTCATGCCGACCCTGTCTGTGGCCCCTTTTAATTATAGTGTCCCAATGTGACCCCTCAATTACAGTGCACCCCCTCCACTAACTCCTTTCATTAGCAGTATAGGCAGTCATGTAATGACTCTGCTCCTCCCCTGGTTCCCGCTCTCATGATCCCTGCTAGTATACTCTAGAGCTAGGAAAGGTGTGAATCTGTGCTGTGTCTAGCATCAAGTCCCATTAGTGTGTTCACATGGCTGCTTTCACTGCTGAAGAAAGGAGTTAGGGGGGTCTTACATGGTCAGATTCCAATTGCGGAATCCGCAATCGCCAACTGCAGAGAGGATCCGCAGCAAAACGCAGGCATTGAAAGACATGAACTTTCGATTTTTCCTTCACACTCGCGGATACGAATTGCGTATTCTGGGAGTGGAGGGAAAATCGCAGCATGCTCTATTTTGCTATTGTCTCCACTCGGACGACCTCCATTGAAGTCAATAGAGACCATATGCAGTTAACATTGCATATGGGCGCAGGTACCCACATCATCGCTTAGCAGCGGCACGAGAAAGACAAACATTAAAAAAAACACACTTTAGGACATTTATAGTTGTTCTGCGGTCTGAAATGGTTAAAGAGAAGATGTGAAGATGTTCTTAGTGAAGCCCTTGAAGAAAACATTAGGTTTCATCATCTTTGACATCTTCAAAAGTGCACTTCCAGTATATACAATGTTTCTTTCCATTCATCACATGAAAGACTCATCACAGGGACAGGAAGCTACAAGTACCAAGTTTATTGAGACTTTTCACTGAATACAAATTCTTACATTGAATGCACATTCTCATCATAGAAATTCACAGATAGTATCCATAATGTTGTTGTTACACTTACAGTTTGTAGCACACACTTACTTGTTCTTAAAGAAAAGGCACAGCCTTGTTTACCAGACAGACACTCACACTCAAGCGTGAACTCATACTGACGGCTACCCAAAGATTACTCACAGGACAAAGAAATCAAACGTCAATGCAACTCACCACGAAGAGGCCAAGATACAAAGAGTTCTGACTCCAAAATGGGATGCTTTGCAATTACTTCTGTGCGTCCGCTCACGTATCCGCATACGGACAGCTCGAAAGGTTTAATTACTCTTGAGATAACAGCGGTGATAATAATCGAAAATCTACAAACTGTTGGAAATGTATAAACTTTGTATTACGGGTGCTGTCAACTTTTAAAGGGATTGTCTTGGATTGTAAGCTGTTCACCGTTAGGATAGATAGATAGATAGATAGATAGATAGATAGATAGATAGATAGATAGATAGATAGATAGATAGGAGATAGATAGATAGATAGATAGATGGATGGATGGATAGATAGATATGAGATAGATAGATAGATAGATAGATAGATAGATAGATAGATAGATAGATAGATATTAGATAGATAGATAGATAGATAGATAGATATTAGATAGATGGATGGATGGATGGATAGATAGATATGAGATAGATAGATAGATAGATAGATAGATAGATAGATAGATAGATAGATAGATAGATAGATACATAGATAGATAGATAGATAGATAGATAGATAGATAGATGGATAGATGGATGGATGGCTGGCTGGATGGATGGATAGATGGATAGATAGATATGAGATAGATAGATAGATAGAACGGCCTCATTATCAGAGCCCCCGTCTCTCTCACAATTGGTGTTTCCCTCCGTTACCCGGATTGCAACATAAAATCATTTGACAAGTTTGAATCCACATTAGATGGGAAAATTAGATCTAAGCGACTTCCAATAAGGTCTGGTGATTGGTGCTAGACTAGAATTTCACTGCTGACTTGTGGGGTTTTCTCATGCACTGATGTGGGGAGTATACAGAGAATGGCATGATCAAGGAAAAACATCCAATGTAAAGGAATCCTGTGGATGGAAATAACTTATGATCTAAAGGGGTCAGAGGAGGATGTCAGGAATTGTTCTGACCAACAGGCTCATAGTCAGGAGCAGCTGAATACAACACTTGTACTCCAAATAACGTGTCCGAACACACAATTCGCCGTTCCTTAGCATAGATGGGCTATAACAGCAGACAACCAGTTCCAGCGCCATTGTGCCTAAGAAAAACAGAAAGATGACACTCTGGGAGGGGCACAAAAATGGTATCACTGAGCAGCGGAAAAACATCCCCTGGTCAGATGGATGCAGATCTCTGTTGCACTGTGCTGATGGGATGTCAGAATTTGGCGCAAGCAGCATGAATCGATGACCCCTTCCTGTCAGCTGGACAGAACATGTCAGCACCTCCATCTAATAAGCGGCAACTACAAGAAGATTCCTGTCCACAGGGGCCAATATTCCTGCTGAAGGGTTTCATCACCAAGTGAAAGCTACGCCATGACAAATTTCTGCAGTTCTGAACTCAAAGAAGCCCAATGCACTACTAGATGGGTTCTAATAGAGGGGCTGTTCAGGATGGATGATAGATACGGTAGATAGATAGATATGAGATAGATAGATATGAGATAGATAGATAGATAGATAGATAGATAGATAGATCCTGCAACAATAAGCTAACCTATAAGTATATAGAACAGGGTGTGGCATGTGCTGTAGGAGGACACACATGAGCGGTCCCGGTCCCCTATGTTGGCACCCTTTCCCTGATTCCATCCTGTATCTTTGTGCTTCTAGACCCGGTACATTGTGCTACATCTCTGCTGTATCTGCCACTGTCAGACTACAGTTCTGTTGTTGGTTAAATCAAGAATCTAGTTTTCTATTCTAATGTGAAAGAATAGGTACGTATGACGGCACTTCCACCCTCTGCCGGGGAGCGTGCGGTCCTTCTTCAGGCTGACTGTGGATTTTTGGAGAAAGCTAGCTGTTCCAAATATTGATTTAAGCTTCCTCTGCCTGATTTTTGTATTACATATTCGTGTTCATTTATTTTCACGTCTTCCATTTTCATAATGTTAGAGTTATTTTATACCGTGTGGTTTTGGCGCACTCCCTGTACTCGCAGAGCATCCACCATAGGTCCATATTTTAAGGCAGGTTCAACAAGACTCACCTTTTCTTTTAGGATTTTTTTTTTTACATTGTGATTTTCCGTTGGACAAAAATATATTATCATTATTTACAAAAACGACACAAGTGAACTTACAAAACTCAGAACATCGTACTGCATAAAGTATCTTTTTTTCCTGATAGCATTATGAAGGAGATGATGACGATTTTCTCAAACTACAGTCAGTGATATCAAAACGGCAAAATCGGAACGATACAAAAAAGAAATCCAAATTTCAAAAACTGTAAAAAACAAAAATCCACTTTTTTTTTACATACTTTCTAATAAAGTTTGATGATAAAAATGAATGCAAAATATTCAGTAGAGAACCGGTGAAGATGCTTTACTGTAACTATAGTGCCTTAAAGGTCAACTGAGAAACATTCACAAAAATTGTAGGCCACATGTTCTTCTTCATCAAAATCTAACTTTTAAAAAAAATCTTTCTAATGTAATAAAAAAAAATCCCAAAGAACACAAAAGAGCACAGAATAATGAAGTGGGATTTTCTATAGATGATCTTGGCTATCTTCCTTCACTTTATTGGGAGAACTGCAGTACCATAGGGGGCCACTATACAGTGAACGGTGTTTTGAGTCTTCCAGCTGGCCACAGCCCATTCACACTGGTAGATCGGCAGGGCTGCCCTGTGTAACCTGAACCCTGCAGCCAAACAGAGGCTGCAGGGTGACAGTTCTGAACTCCTGGCATCATGGCGCCTAGGATGTGAGCGCTCATGCCAGGATAATAACCAGTCATGCTGCAGCCTCTGATTGGCAGCAGCGGTCAAGTGACTTCCTGTGACAACATCTTCCAACCCAACCAAACCTTACCTGGTGCCATCCTTTATCCTCATTCTGCCACGAATTAGCTTGTTCTTGGGGTGCTTCTGTGGTTTTCCAATATGGCAGAAGCAATTCTTAGGCTACCAGATGCACACTGGGGATTGGTGGCGCATCGGCAGTCTAAGAAATTTCATGATTGGCCAACACTGCTTATGTGAGCAGCAATGGCCAATACAAAAGCAGAATGCAGTGTTTGACTACCAATGCACAGTGTGCATCAAGTAGTACAGGACTGATGCCATCTTGCAACACCACAGAGGGATCCTAAGAACAGGGAGATTGGGGTTCAAAGTACCAAAAGGAAGGCACCAAGTAATAAAACTCCCCATCTCCAATCTGTTTCTGGAAAAGCTGGGTGACAAATTTAACACCCATATCAGATATTTAAAAGGGTATTTCCACAGGATATGGGGATAAAAGTCTGATTAGTGGGTGTCTTACTACTGAGAACCTCACCAATCACCAATCAGGGGACTTGTGTCCTCCTCTTTTCTCCCCTGCACCCCCGCATTGAGGAGGAGTTTAATTGGAGTGGCTGTCCAGCATACACAGTGCTGCTCCATTCATTTTTAAGGGGTGTCCCATCTCAGGTTTTCATAGTCTCGATGGGAAACTCCCTGAGCTGCCGAAACAGCATAGCGCTGTGCTACATTGCTTCCATAGCTCCCATTCACTTCAATGAGAGCTTCAGAAATTGCGCTCGGTTCTTTCTGACAGGTCGTCGGGACAGAGAGCTTGGAGTTCCCATCTTGGCCATAAAAATCTGATATGGAAACACCCCTTTAATGCGACTGCTGGAGCCAAGTACAAGCTATTTCTGGCAACCCCACTGTAATGAAAGGAGTATCATTGCACATGCTCCACCACCGCTCTATCCAAGCTCCTTCTCACTGTGGGAGTACATCGAGGAGGACTCAAGGCCAACATATTGGGGATCAGTGGAGGTCTCAGTCGTTAAAGCCCTACTGACTTTTATCACCTATCCTGCGGATTCAGTAGGTTTAAAATCGATCTTGGGATTAACCCTTTAAGTCAAGTAAATAGAATTTATTGACTCAAAAATCACAAAAACATCTCGTTGGGTTTCTTATTTCTGGGGTTGGGGCTCTCTAAGTGTCTATTGAAAATAACTGCACAAAATGCTTCGAACAAAAAAACCTAAGTTAAGATCTTATACGTCTCCATCATCCAAATCATCAAAAAATAAATTGTCAAAATATTTTACAAAATTGACACAAACTGAAATTCAGAAGCCGGATTTACAAGTTACATTCACAATAACTGAAGTAGAACTTTACGTTTTTGCTCAATTAAAAGTTAGCTATAACAAAAAATAAATACCTAGCGGATCACTTCTACCGATTGCATCTCTATATTTAGCTTAATGTAAGGCATTTTATCAAATACTAAAAGTGAAAAAATAATTATTATTGAAAGTACCAATCATAAAAAAAAATATATCGTATTGTGCACAGGAAGATAATGTCCCAGAGGGTTGTGCCTAGTGATGGGCCAATTTTTGGAAATTCCCTTTTGGCGAATTTCCTATTATGGAGCCATGTATGTGACTTGTGACAATTGTGGCTCCATTTTGATTACGGGCAGGGCTGTTTTAATACCCAAGTAGACCCTGTTCATGGATATTAAAGGGGTTTTCTGGGCCTGATCACCTATCCTTAGTAAGAGCTTCTGACAGCGCTCCTCAGCAATCTTAACCCATTCCTCATGGACAATGGCCTCCAGCTTACTAATACTCTTGTGTTTGTGTCCTGCAACCACCATCTTCACATCCCACCCAAGATTTTCTATGTGTTTGAGTTCGAGTCAGGTGACTGTGACGGCCACTCTAGAATCTTCCAGGACTTCTTCTGAGATCACGGTTTTATGGACCTTGAGGTTTGCTTGGGATCATCGTCCTGTTGGAAGGTCCAATGACGCCCAAGCTTCAGCTTCCTCAAAGTGTACATAATGATTTCTCCTAGGATTTCCTGATACTTGATTGAACCCATCTTGTTCTCCAAATGCTGCAGGATTCCACTGCTAGAGGAAGAAAAGCAACCCTAGAGCATCACCAAGCCACCGCCATGCTTCACTTTAGCATCACCAAACCACCGCCATGCTTTACTGTAGCATAACGGAGCCACCGCTGTACTTCACTGTAGCATCACCGAGCCACTGTCATGCTTCACTTTAGCATCACCAAGCCACCGCCATACTTCACTGTAGCATCACTGAGCCATTGCCATGTTTCGCTATAGCATCACCAAGCCACCACCATGCTTCACTGTAGCATCAACGAGCCACCACCATGCTTCACAGTAGCATCACCGAGCCTCCACCATGCTTCACTGTAGCATCACTGAGCCACCACCATGCTTCACAGAAGCATCACTGGGACTCAACCAATTTTCACTGTAGCATCACCGAGCCACCACCATACTTCACTCTAGCATCACTGCGTCACCATCATGCTTCACTGTAGCATCACTGAGACTCCACCATTCTTCCCTGTAGCATCACTGGGCCTCCACCATACTTCACTGTAGCATTACCGAGCCACCACCATGCTTCACTGGAGCATTACCGAGCCACCGCCATGCTTCACTGTAGCCTCACTAAGCCACCACCATGCTTCACTGGAGCATTACCGAGCCACCGCCATGCTTCACTATAGCCTCACTAAGCCACCACCATGCTTCACTGGAGCATCACTGATCCATCGCCATGCTTCACTGTAGCCCCACCGAGCCACCGCCATGCTTCACTGTAGCCTCATCAAGCCACCGCCATGCTTCACTGGAGGAAGTGGGTTATTTTCAGCTTGTGCTTCATTCTTCCTCCTCCAGACTTAGCCCTGATTCATACTCCTAAAGAGTTCAGTTTAGTTGCATCGCTCCACAGAACAGAAGCCCGAAACTTCAGTGACTTATTTATATGGTCTCAGCATTTTGAAGGCGACTTTTCTTGTGCTTTGGGTCAGTAGAGGTGGATGTATTGGAGATCAGGCATGAAGACCTTCAGTGTTCAGTATTTGCCTTACTGTACAAATGGAAACCTCAGTCCCTGCTGCCACCAGAACTTGCTGGAGGGGTTTTGCAATCACTCAAGGATTTTCGACCACCTGCCTCCTCAGAAATCTGGTGACAGACGGTGATAGCGTCCTCTTTCTGTCATGTCCAGGTAGTGCAGCCAGTGTTCCTTTCGCTTTGAACTCGTAAACTGCTTCCAGCTGTATCATTAGGAACATTTAACGCCTTTGCAATTGTTTTGTATCCTTTTCCTTGTTTGTACAAGGCAATGATCAGTTCCCTTAACTTTTTGGATTACTGTGTGTGCATAAGTGCCTAAAAGCCATCCTAGGGGCCACTGCCCGACTATCATTCCTGTGGTTTACACAGGAGCGATATTCATTCAAGTGAATGGAGGCAGAGTGGGCCGGAATCACTCCAGACTACCACTTCCATTCGCAGTAAATAAGAGTCACTCAAACATTAAGCAACTCCAGTTTAAACAGTCGCTTCGATTTTAGTTCTGCTAAAAACCAAACTCCTCTGACAGGTGAGTGATTTCAAGCTTAGTGCCTCATTGTTGGCCACATGGACACGGGAGGATTATCACTCAAAAATGTGCTGTTTCTAGCAAGAATTCAGGAAATAATCGTCCCATATAAAGATACATTTACCGAGATTTCTTACATGCATTCAAATGTCACAGTCAACAAGGCCCTAACCACTTCAGGTATTTGATGTGTTTTACCTCAAGCACACCTGACGTAAGTAATGAAGCCCTTGATTAGTTGCATCAGGTGTCCTTGAGACAACATCTGATTTGCAAACTTGTGCTCTTATTAGGGGGGGTGAATAATTCTGATACTGCGCTAGTCATTAAAAGTGGCATTGTGTGCTGTTTGGAGAAACCACTTGTTATCTTAGCTGTATTGAGCTATTTAAATTGTTCTAATCTGTTTTTCGAAAACAGCTGAAAGCTTGTAAATTTGGCAAATAAACCCAATGGGCAATAGGGGTGAAGAATTTTGATTACAACTGTATAATAGGCTCATCGGAGTTTCTATAGTGTGCATCTTTATAAATAGGTAAAATTAAATATCCCCTGAGCCATCTGTGTTCTTACGGTACTTTTTACTGCTATATATACATGTGGAGGGATGAGCACAGAGATTATATGACCTTCGAAGCAAAATTTCGAAAAGGACTTAATCAAAGTTAACAGTCACTGTTAATTTATGACATATCTTTATCAGGTCTGAGCTCCAAACTGCTTTTCTTCACACAGTCAGTCAAATTATAACATTTTGGCTTGATGCAGCCACTGCTAAGGAGTGAGCTCCCCCTAGTGACAGCAGCAGGAAAACTCTATGACTCCTCCCATCACAGTCGCCTCAATGGAAGATAGATATTTCTATCCCATAAATTTTATATATATATATATTTATTTTTTAAATATTTTTTATATATATATAAAATGAGCTCCCCCTAGTGGCGGCTGCAGATAAACAGAATTTTCTCAATACAGAAAGTGAAGGGGAGGGGGATATTTGGAGAACTGTTTCAAAAATTGTAAAAATTACGAAATAAAAAAAACTTACGATGTCTACAAATATCAACACAGCCACAGAAAAACACAAGTAGGAAGTTCTAGGGTAAAAGTATACAAACAAAATGTTACTGTTAGTATTTTATAACCACTTCATCTGATTTACTCTTTGTCTTTTGGCCTTGAAATGTAAAAATCAATGGATTTTTTGCATTTTAAATACTGAGCTCTAAGATAATGATTTATATTCAAGGCGTCGTATCAATGAGTGTAATAAAACGCAAGAAACTCACCCAGCCTGATCTATGTAGTCTCATAAAAGTTACATACACTCCTATGGATACACACAACATTGAATGAAGAAAGATGAAGGCTACAGATAGGCCAGTAGTCTCATTTTCCCCTCATTTTCTTTTAAACCAGACCATAAAAGTGACTAAATTGAGTGTTTCTGGAAATTTCTACATCTTTCCAGAACAAAAAAAGGGTGGAGCCTTGAAATATACCCTAATGGTTGACTTTAATTTGGAAGTAAT
Organism: Eleutherodactylus coqui; assembly: GCF_035609145.1. Taxonomy (NCBI): domain Eukaryota; kingdom Metazoa; phylum Chordata; class Amphibia; order Anura; family Eleutherodactylidae; genus Eleutherodactylus; species Eleutherodactylus coqui. The sequence goes on from NC_089841.1 coordinate 42,541,976, forward strand.
GATACTTTTTATATACAGTTACATCTTTCTTTACTACTGCAGCCTTGTAGATTTTATGCTTGCTCTGGGATTGCCATGGTGACTTCCGTGGCAACCCCAGAGTAAGCAGAGCCAGACTGGGATTTTTGCTAAAATTGACTATTTTTGAAAGTTTTGAGGTGTTTTCAGAACACAATGGGAGTTTGAGAGGTCCCCCAATGATTGATTTATAATGACACGTTTTATATATATAGGTACTTTCTTTACTACTGCAGCCATGTAGACATCAAATGTTTTGTTCATGGCCATCCTGTTATGTGACTTTCACTCTTAGGAATGCAATTTTAGGAGTGGTCATATGATAGAATGTTCTAGCAGAGAAGAGTTCATTTGCTGATGTTACCATGGCAACCCTAGAACAAGCAGAACCAGACCACAAAAGTGGCGGTATTCATGCTAGAATGGAATGTTTCTGAAAGTTTCAAGGACTTTTCAGAACACAATAGGAGTTTGAAATGTCCTCTAATGGTTGATTTTGAAATAATGACACTTTTTATATACAGATAGTTTCTTCACTACGCAGTCATATAGATATTCTGCTCGCTTTGGGGTTGCCATGGTGACTCCAACAGATTAAATGTTCTATGCATAGCCATCTTGTCATGTAGCCTCTACTCTTATGAACACATTCTTAGGAATGGTCACATGACAGAATATCCTGGCGCAGAAAGGTTAATTTGTTGAAATTACTATGGCAACCCCAGAGCAAGCATCATACCTATATGACTGCACCAGTCCTCTAAGAAAAGCAACTTATTTAGCCTCTCCCTTGTTGGAAATAAGTGCTTATAAGGAATAACAAAGCAAGTGGGTTAAGATAAACGTTATGTGTAGTGTCCCTTTAAGTGTCCATAATGATGACATCACAGAAACTCTGGTGAGAGTCTCAGCTCAGATGTCATCCCACTGTGTCACTAAGCTAAATGGTTTGTCCTCATGGCAATTTTTTGTCAAGTAGCTGGAGTATTAGGGGGAGTTTTTATTAATCAGACGCCCTCAGCAGGTTTACGTCACTGTTAATAGGTGGAGACGAAGGATCTCTCTCCCCTTTCTCCACATGCTTTGTCCAGAAAGTTAGGCAAGAACAAGGACTAATGAGGACCCCCAACACACAGTTCTAGCAAACATGGGCTGGTGACACCAGGTCCTCTGGAGTTCTTTAGGCTTTAGTACATAATCTCCATAGTAGTCCGATGGGAATCCCATCAATAGCCTTCTAGGGATCAGGAGGTCTCTGGGCAAGTGCCTGATTTATTGCACCTAATCTGGGACTGGTCCATCACCCCATTTTTTGAGCCTCATTAAGTAAAAATGGCTAAAACCTTCTTGAAGGGGTAGTACAGAATTTCTTTTAAAAGGCGTCTTCCAAAAACATGGTATTGCAGCTCAGCTCCACTGAAGTAAATGCAGTTGACCTGCAGTACCACACACAGCCTGCAGGCAGGTGTGGCGCTGTTTATAGAAAAAAAAACAGCCCTGTTTTTCTAATGCTGGAGAAACACTTAGTCCTATTTTCATCATTCTATACAAGATACATTGTTAAAAAATATAACATGTCAGTGACATCATACATGAGCTTCTTTATGAGCCACGTTGTGACTCGGAGAACAAGCGAGATCGCACACTAAGCATTAGATATATTAGATTAGAAATGAAATGCTCAACATTGTGCAAGAACCATATTAATGTCTGTACAAAGTAGATCCAACAGCAGAAGAAACAAGTAACATGCGGCCTCGTGCACACAGTAACACACACTCAGGTGATGCACACAAAATACACTGTGTTAGTCCAAGGCCGATGATGTCATTGGCTCCGTACGGTATCCTCATTCATGAGGCCAGCACAGTAGCTCCAAAGGGTAGCTGAACATCTGCCACATGGTGCTCAATCGGGGTCACATTTCTATAGGCTACAATGTTGCAACATATCGACCCTGGCAGTCGTTATTAAGCTCCAGCCTCACAGAACGCATGTGCTACATATATAGCAGACACTTCAGTGTACAGAGCTAGTACTGCTCTCAGCTGAAAAATGGATATAATTGTATCAAGTGTAGACAATGCTCTGTGAGCTAAACAGCCCTAACTCCAGACTGATACAATGTACATGTACTGGTTACAATTCTATCCACTTCTCAGCAGAGAGCAGGACTAGCTGTGTACAATGTATCAGTTTAGAGTCAGGGCTGTTTAGCTCACAGAGCATTGTCCACACTGAATACAATTGTATCCATTTCTCAGCTAAGAGCAGGACTAGCTATGTACAATGTATTGGGCAAGTTGCTTAGTTCACAGAGCATTGTGTACATTGGAAAATTCCTTAATCCCCAAAACATATGGAGTAGGACAGACATTTAGCAGAGGGCTATTATGCAATGATTCTGACACATCCTCATGACTATCAGGGCATGACAGGAGTTGTAGTTTTACTACAGCTGGAGAGCTACAGGTTGGAGATATGATGTAGGGTATCTAGATAAATTTATTGGTCTACACAGCCCCCTAATGAATGGGCCATTGAAGTTAATAGGACTTAGCCTGCAATACCAACTCTGGCCACTGTGTAATTTGCGGAGCTGTCTGCTTTCGAAGATCAATACACTGAGACACGGAAGGAATATCTGATCGCTGGGGATCCTGCTGATCTGCTATTAATGACCTATCCTGAAGGAAGTAGTCAGTTGTGATTGACCAAAAGAGCTTTTTAGTGAGTGCAAATTTACCCCATGGTCTTCGACAGATGCTGTACATTAAAGAGGTCTTATCATTTTAGCATATAGCCCAATCAACTACTTTTTTGCAGCATTGTTGCACAAAATGGAGTTTAAGAGGGAAGGGCCTATGCAAATGAGCTCCAAAATGGGTGTTTCTGGGAGATTATGTGGTCTGTGCAGGGCAGATCTGCATCAGGGTGTATCCAATTGTATGTGGAGGAGTAAGACGCTACTACACTCACCATAAACTAAAGATCTAAGGTAAAAGCATATAAAAGTATATAAAAAATGAGCACAATCACTTCTGAAAAACATCATCAAAAAGTTGCGAGATTCTATGTGACAAGTAAAGTCGTTAAATAAAGTCCAAAAACGGCAACTCAATTATACTTTGGTTTAAAAGATAAAATCTCACGAAGCAACATAAATATAAGTGACCCCTCTTCTCTGGGATGACGCTGTACAGGAGAAACACGGAAGCTTTCTTCCAAACACAGCGCCATATATGTCCGTGTGGTTGCATCTGGTATTGCAGCTCAGCCTCATGAATGTGAATAAGGCTGCAGTACCACACACAACCTCTGGACAGGGGTGGTGCTGTTTGGAAGAAAAACTAAATTTTTTATACAGCTTTAACTGGATAAGATGATGAATGAAACGACTTTCATTTCACTTCGGGATAACGGACCCAAGCGACATGGATAGTGAGAATTAGTAGGAAGAGTTCCGTGTGGGACAATAAAACATCGCTAAGACAATTACACTGCAGCATTTCTTGTGTTTTGGAGAAGGTTTCTTGCTTGTGCATCAAGTGGCATTGTCTTCTTCATCCAGCAGGTAATTTAGCCGGATGACGGTACTGATAAAGTCACCTAATTCTACAAAATCTGCCGTTACGATATTGATGCCGCTTTCACCCGGCTTCTGCGTCCGCACCCACTGCATCATAGAAGGGAGAGCGCTGCAGAGGAGACAAAAACGACAGAGATGACATCAGTAATAATAATGACATCAGTAATAATAATGACATCACTAATAATAATGACATCACTAATAATAATGACATCACTAATAACACTACATCAATAGTCCTTCCATCACAGGAGGTGATAGGTGCTGGATTATCAGATATTCTGGATTACCAGCTTCTAGGCAACTACAGTAGACAGAATTTACTTGCAAAGGGAGGAAAAAATAAAATGTGGATTGCATGACTCAAACCAAATGCATTATGTGTTTTGGACGTTTTTTGCAATTTCCTATAAACAAGCAACAGCTATAAAAAATCCTGCGCCATTTTTCGGAGCGCTCTATTGGACATTGTGAGATATTATCTACATAATATTTCCTGAGTTCCAGATGAGTTCTTTTTCCTGTTCCATTACGCAGTGTTTCATGCATGTCCTTGCGTATTTGCGCACCATCTATTGACTTCAATGGGGAATATGCAGAAAAATAGAACATACGGAAATGTGATCAAACACACTGAAATCAATGTGATCTATTCTCAGCGTATTGCGGGCGCAAATTTTGGTGCCACTATATGGAAAAAAGGGAAGATGGAAAGAACAATATATGTAAGGGTGGTTTCACGCCTGCATTGGGAGTTCCGTCTTCCTGCTCCATTTGGGGAGCAAGGAAGGGGAATCCCCCTAGCCAAACGGCTCCGTCTTATGACGGAACCCAACAATGCCGAATGAACCCAATTGGTTATAATGGGGTCCGTTTAGTTTCTGCTCAGCTGTCTGGCATTTTATCAGACGCTTTTCTGGTACTTTCTGCCGAATCTGCGTTAGAACATCCGACCGGATGTTCCAACGCAGACATGAGACCGCCCTTACACAGCATTTGATAGAAGAGAATAAACCCCACACAGAAAAAAAATCAGTACATAGCTGACAAGAGTCCGCTGCCTCACCAAACACCACAGGCAGGACAATAACCAGCGCCCATGTGGAGGCGGACCCAGAATAAATACACTTCCATTATGGCTGATTGGTTGGCAAGGGGAAACACCTCCCTGTCGGCCAATCAGTCCATACACCACAGAAGATGTTATAGTAAGGTTGCAAAGAAGAGCACATTATACACAGAGCCCACTAAGGAATTTCCAACAGATGATGTCTAGGGGACCTTCTCCAGAAACAGGTAGAAGGCTCTCATCGGAGCCTAGCACTGAATCACTTGCTGCATGCCCTGAAGACATGGTCAGGTGGGCCCAGGGCTGATATCTTGACATAATCCCAACTACACTACCTGATTGCGGCAGGCAAGCTGCAACATACTGATAACCTATCCTCAGGATAATATAGGTCATCAATCATTGATTGCCAGGCTATGCGGAAACACAGCTCCATACACCCTGCAGTGGCTTCAGGTGGTATTGCAGGCAGAGTTCCCATTTTGGGCCACTGAAATGCATATGGAGCTGTATGCTTCCTGCAATGCATCGGCTCTGTACACTAACACAGCGGCCCAATACTCTAGGTGTCGGACCCCTGCCAATCAATAGTTCAGTCCTGGAAAACCCCCTTGCCTGGAGCTATGACCAACACTAGCATGCTATAGACAATGCAAACAGGTCTTGCTCCGTGTAACTTTTGTTGGCACCTCCCCCTATATGCTGCCGTGTGATACAGTATAGAAATAACCATACCATACTAACTATAAGTAAATACAGCATATACCTCCTATACTATATGCACATACAGCACTAGCTGAAATGATGCAAAAATGAATTTCTCCACTTCTTATGACATGACTGCATTTGTAGTTTCCTCTAATCGCCCGCACTCCGCAGAGCTCATGCCATAAGAGGCTTTTATTTTTGCAGCCAATTCCAAAAGTATAAAATCCTGCGGAGAACAGAATTATTGGAGCCGAAATCGCGAGCCCCATGAGAACGCCGCTAAATACATTCCAGCCAACGTTTCGTAACCTCTATAGAGACTCTCCACGCTCTTCTCTGCGGGAGACACCTCAGTAATCTGCGCCATTGCTGACTGAATATGTTATGGGTAAGAAAAACACAAAAAATAACCAAACCGTAAGATTTCCCCGCTGCTGCTCAGCCAGAAGTGCGTCTGAGATATGGACGGCGCTCAGTCCTTGCACATGTAAATACCCTTATCAATAGTCCCCTGTGGGAGAAGAGCAGGGCAGGATATAGGCTGGAGAAGGCAATCTAATGTATATGGGGCAGACTGAATATACTACTAGGGGAAACAAGAATCGCGCATGTTGTATTTTGACACAATCCTTGTGGGTAGGTGGAGCCTAAAAGGACCCTAAAACTCTTTCCTTATTCATCTTGCATTGCAATGGTATCCCAAGCCTTTATCCTGCTCAAGGAGAAGTGTAAAATGGCAACAGGCATGGAAAGTGCCAATACACAAGATACCCATCACATATTTGAACCCTTGATACTTGTCTGAAGTAACAGAGTAATAGTGTCCCTAGTAGTGCCCCCCGTAATGGCTCCCAACAGCAATAGTGACCCCCTTAAAGGCCCCCAGTAGTAATAGTGACGCCCTTAATGGCCTCAGTAGTAACAGTGACCCTTTTAATGGCCCCCAGACGTAATAATGACCCTCTTAATGGCCTCAGTAGTAATACTGACCTCCAAAGTGGCACCAGTAGTAATAGCGACCCTCATAACAGTCCTAGTTGTAATAGTGTCCGCCATAGTGGGCTCAGTAGCAATTGTGTTCCCATAGTGGCCCCACTGGTAGTAATGCCTCTGTAGTGGCCCCAGTAGTGGACCTCGGCAGCATCCCAATAAACACTGAACTAACCCCCTCCATAGCTCACTTCTGGCAGCCACCACCTTTGTAATCAGTCTCTGACTCCTGACTTCCTCCCTGGCGTTCGTGCTTCATGCAGGAGCATTCACACCGAGGGGAGAGGTCAGGAGTCACAGATTGATCCCAACATTGGAGGCCACCAGAAGGGAGCTGCGGAGGGAGGGAGTTTTGTGCTTATTGCAGCTAGCAATTATTTTTTCCTGGCTATTATTATGGCCGGTAAACAATAAAAACCAGTCGGAAGGCAACCTACTGCCAGCCCTTCGAGGTCCTTCAGGCTGCCACCTGAGGCAGCAATCTCGGATTGCCTCATGGAAGGGACGCCCCTACTTGAGTTCTTTCATGTCCTGATTTACTTCCATCCAAAACTTGCTTGCACATTTCTGCAAACTTGCAGTATCACATGTGGTTGTAAACCATCGCTCTGCCGATCTGAGTTCTGCACAGTGTAGACACTTTGCTAGGCGGTATATAATGCCCAAACATTGCAGAGCTCAGCCATAGGGATGTGTCTGTCAGCACAATGCTGACTTATCCCAAGTATCAAGAAGCAGAATTGTGACTGCCGCTGTGGACTATGATACATGATGTAATTCAAGAATGCTACAAAATATACATTATTATGCCAAAACTTTCACAATGACACAAATGTCTATATAGATTGTAACTATGCTATAGTATAACAGGTTTAGAACACAGTTGTACATGTTCTTGGAGGTCTAGTCTAAAAGTTGACATCAAGGCAGATCAGCCATCCTTAAACAATCAATCTGCTACATGGAGGATCCAGAAGTCTATAGGGGACTCTCTCAATCCTCAATTCTGGATCTTGGGTAAATCCTGGCTACATAAACTAGAATAAAAAGAGTTATTACATGGTGCACTGCAAAGAGTAAACAATGGCTGGTCTGCCACCTAGTGGTACATAGCAAGAAGGCATTTCTATAAAATCCCTGCACATGGTGGCCATGGTTTGGGTCTTGCATTGCTTTGGTAGATTCATACACCTTCTTTCTCTACCAAACATCTCTTGATAGGACAATAAAAAATGGTAAAAAATATTGCAAAACATAAATAAAGACCTAACCCAATATCGGTGGGAAGAAGGCAGTTAAAGAGGTATCCCCATATAAGTATGATAACATGGTGATCATTGGGCTCCAGCAGATGTCCCTTCGGTGACTATTCTAGACACCTGCTGTGCAGAAACTGAAAAACAGCATCATTCAAGTGAATGAGAATATTTTCTGCTATAGAAACCCAGGAAACTGCAGTGTGCAGCTCTGTAGTTCAAGCCCATACACTGAAATGGCTCATTGTGGTGGTCCCGGTCCCAGTAGGGTGGCAGGTCCCCACTGATCAGGTATTTATGACTTATCCTGAGGATAGATTGTCAGTTTCCAGACCTGGAAAACCCCTTTAACTAGCTGTCGCGGCTTGTCAGTCGCAGCATGGTGGGCTCAACACAGGTAAAGGCCTGTTGCCTTGTTATGCAGGTCAAGGGTTAATGCACCATGTGCAGAGTCTGCTGGTGCTGTCTGCCTTTGCCGAATGGATGCAGGCTGTATTAGTCTTGCTTGGGAGTAGGGTGGAGGTGTGGTTTTCTATTCACTCTGACAGTTTTTCAGGTGCAGAGTGGTTATATATTCTCACCCCTCCTGGTGAGCAGTGCTGCTTATTCCGTTCCATAGTGGAGATCTTGGAGTTTGGAGCTCTGCTGTGCTGGGTGTTTTTCTACTTGTAGATAAGTCGCTGCGGGTTCCTTTTAAGTTGTATTCTTGCTTTTCATTTCTGTTTTGCTTTGCTGTTCGGTTCATCTCTCCAGGGGTTCCTTCAGGGACAGTCAGGGCCCAGGATGAAGACCATGGGGCTGTCTCTATCGAGACAAATACTCCGCTTCTAGGCAGGAACCCTTCACCTCCCCTGCTCAGTTAGGGCCAGGCTTCCTTTTCCCTGGAGTGGTGCTACCATTCAGCATAGCTTGGTGTACAGCTATTTTCTACCGTATGTACGTTCCCTGTCGCCGTGCTGAGTGTTGTACTCTGGTCTCGCACGGGCCTTACAGCTGGGTTACGTACTTTAGTTGTGGTGCACACTGTAATAGTCTTTCAGCTACTGTAGTGCTTATCATCACCCTGCATCCGTGCTGAGCGAGGTGCTCGTGTGCTGCACGGACGTGACACTAGCATATCAGCAGTCCATTCCAAGGATCGGTGGAGGTCTTGGCTGCTGTGTAGATGGGAGAGGGTGTGTGCTGTTGTAGTAGATAGGAGTGGGGCAGCGCTGCTACAGTTGATGGTCGTGGGGTTGTACTGTCACAGTAGATAGAAATCGTGCTGCTGCATTGTATGGTAATGTGGATTGTGCTGCTAAATTAGAGGGGAGCGAGGTCAGTCCTGCAGCAGATAGGAGTCGGAGGTGTGCTGCTGCAGTAGAGGGAAGTGTGGAGTGTGCTGCTGCAGGAGATGGAAGTAGAAGGTGTGCTGCTGCAAGAGGTGGAAGGAGAGGGTGCACTGCTGCAGGAGATGGAAGTGTGGAGTGTGTTGCTGCAGGAGATGGAAGTAGAAGGTATACTGCTGCAGTAGATAGGAGTGAGTAGTGCAATACTGCAGTGGATGGCAGTGTACTGCTGCAAGAGGTAGGAGTGAGAAGGATATGAAACTCGGGGGGGGGGGGATATTGATACTACTAGGACAGAAGGGGGAAATTCAATGAGAACAATGTAGGGCCAATCTCCAAGACCTCTTCATCACTGGGCAGTTTGTGAGCACAATGGGTTTGCATACCAAATGGTGGTAGGGTCCCGTGTTTTCAAATCCTCCCCTGATTGTGTAGGGACATTGCTTTTCCCTCACAGACATAAAACCCCTATTGTCTATACACAGGCATCTTTGTCTACATTCAGATAGAATTTGGAAGCCAAAAAAGCTTAAAATAAACTTTTCAGATGAAGAAACCTAATTACAGCCACTAAATGTCAGACAACATGAACCTGTTGCATGTAGTAATTCCGGAGACTCTGGGAGCTCCTATTGTTGGTTCATTTATAATTATTTCGGAAGCCGCCGCTGTATTGATGATTCCTCTTGGCTATTACTGACTAATGCAGGATGCCAGAGATCTGCACTAAAACAAAGAGATATTGTCTAGGGCTGCTACATGGGCATCTCCTATAAAAGTGCAGGCAATGTATCATTGCATGACTAGGGAGACGGACCATTCGGTAATCTGGAAAAACTGGTTATTGTGAAAGTATTAAGATGATCTGTGTTACACTTGTTATTCAAGGGGTTAATATAGCTTAGTCTGAAGCTCTTAAGCCTTGTCCATGGCCACGATGGAGTATTGCTAGCGGTATTCCTCCGCGAGGGAGGAGGTGGGAGCACTAAAAGGTCCCCGCGATGAGCTTATATTAATGATAGGCTCACAGCGGAGAATCGCGGCAAATCGCAGCAAGCCACAATTTTAATCACGCGAGCACAAAATCGCTATGATTTTCCGCTCGTGTGCGGTAGGCTGCGCTTTCCATAGTTATCCTATGGAAAGCGTGTCATGCGAGCTTCGCATGCAATTTATCACCGCGGATCTCGCAATGACACCTTGCCCGTGGACAGCCAGACTTAGGGTGGCTTCACACGAGTGTGTTTTTGTGAGTACATAAGGGCGCACCCATGTACATGCAAAAACACGCATGAATGCAGGTCTGTGCATTGTTTTCAATGAAGCCACGGCTGCTGCCGGCGGCTCCATTGAAAACAATGGTCTGCCGGCTCCCTGCATTGTTTTTCAGGGAAGGGCTTCACATATAAGCCCTTCCCTGAAAAACAAAGATTTAATTGTAAAAAAAAATAACTAAAAAATAAACTTACCCTCTGCCGCTGCCGTGAGCCCTGCGGTGATGCAGAACACATCTGCCACATGCGGCAGATGTTTCCTTCATCCCCGCTAGTAAAAAGAATCCCCTGCTGCTACATCTGCCACCTCTGTGACAGATGCAGCAGAGGAATTCTTCAATTCTGTACCGCAACTGTCACACATGACAGCTGTGGTAGAGGATTCTGCTGCTGGCACCCGTCAATGTATTTCAGGGAAGGGCTTTAAATATAAGCCAGTAAAAAACAAAAAAAATACTCACCTCTCTTCAGCTGCTAGGGCTCAGCTGCGTCTTCTCCTGCTGTTCCCTGCACTGTAGTGCTGATCTATCAGCAGCCAGGGATTAAAATCACTGCCTGCTGAAAGAGCTGATTATGATTGGCTGAGGTGCTCAGCCAATCACAGGCAGCTCTCGCCGAATTAATGACGGGCGAGAGCTGCCTGTGATTGGCTGAAGACCTCTGCCAATCACATTCAGCTCTTTCAGCAGGTGGGAATTTTAAATCCCCACCTGCTGATAGATCAGTACTACAGAGCAGGGGACAGCAAGACAAGATGTGGCTGAGCCTCGGCAGCTGAAGCAAGGTGAGTATCTATTTGTTTCTGTTGTTTACAGCACTTTTACAGGATTTTCAGGGAAGGGCTTATATTTAAAGGCCTTCCCTGAAATCAATTGAAGAGGTGCCAGCAGCAGAATCCTCTACCACAGCTGACATGTGTGACAGCTGCGGTACAGAATGGAAGAATTCCTCTGCTGCATTTGTCACAGATGTGGCAGATGTAGCAGCAGGGAATTCTTTTTACTAGTGGGGATGAAGGAAACATCTGCCGCATGTGGCAGATGTGTTCTGCCTCCCCGCGGGGGACACGGCAGCAGCGGAGGGTAAGTTTATTTTTCACTTATTTTTTTTTTACACTAAAATTTTTGTTTTTCAGGGAAGGGCTTATATGTAAAGCCTTTCCATAAAAAACAATTCAGGGAGCCGGCAGACCATTGTTTTCAATGGAGCCGCCGGCAGCAGTCGCGGCTCCATTGAAAACAATGCGTGCATTCCCTATGGTGCACGCATGTCCTATCTTTGCAGGTACACGCCTGTAAAGCACGGACATGTGCACACACCATAGGAAATGCATTGGGGCTAATGGACATGTGTTTTTGTGTGTGCGTATGCACGCTCGTCTAAAGCCATTCTAAAGCAGCACAAATCTGACTGAGGTATTAGTAGTGGGGAAGTTTGACTGTTTCCTGAAGACCATATTTAGTCATTGTAAGCACATGTCAAATTATTATATATTTATTCTTCAGCACTAAAGCTTTGTAATGATTTGCTACTTTTAGGGAGTTGTCTCCTGTGATTGGACACTAAATCTTTCTTTGTTCTACTTTGAACTATTAATAAAGTTAACACTGAATTGGTCCCCTCAGAAAGAGGACAGTGGTGACTTCTCATAGTTGATGTCTCTTGTTCTTTCTCTGATGTTCATCATTAATTAATTTGAACACATGTTGCTGCAAGAGGTGGGAGTAGGGAAGATGTGCTGCTGTAGAAAGTGGGAGTAGGAAGGGAGGAAGTGGTGCTGCAAGAGATTGGAGTGGGGAGGATGTGCTGCTGCAATAGCGAGAAATTGGGAGGAAGTGTTATTGCAAGAAGTGGAAGTGCGAGGAAGTGCTGCTGCAAGAGGTGGGAGTAGAGAGAATGTGCTGCTGTTGAAAGTGGGAGTAGGAAGTAGTGCTGCAAGAGATTGAAGTGGGAAGGATGTGCTGCTGCAATAGCGAGAAATTGGGAGGAAGTGCTATTGCAAGAAGTGGAAGTGTGAGGAAATGCTGCTGCAAGAGGTGGGAGTAGATAACTAGGCAATGGCAAACATCCCCCCCCCCCCCCCTCCCCTGCATAAACAGCCTGCCAAGAAAATATTACGATGTGACGTCACCTCAGGAGTCAGTTGTGACTCGGTACTTGCACCAGGGGCCTTTTACCTTACATTATACCAAAAAGGGGCAAAATGATTAAGGGCTTTTTCAGATGGCCGTGTGTTTATCATATTTTGCGCCCGTGATTTCAATGGTTCCGTTCTCGCTAGCATGATTCTCGCCCATTAATATTACGAGCAAGAAAAGATAACACTTGCTCTATCGTTCTTGCAAATACTTTTTATACGTACGAGAAAGATAGGCCAGGACCTAACTTCCTGCTTTTTTTAACATTTTTACCGGCACGCAGTAGCGCAAAATTTAAACGGTAAAAAAGAAAAATAATTTTACTTGGTTCGTGCACTAATGCGCTCCACAGCGGTGAGCATATTTGCGAATACGCCAATTTGTTTTAGCCCTAATACTGTTGCAGACCTGCTAACATTTTTCAATGGATTATCATGCAAAACGGCAGGGCTTATATAAAATATCATTAAAAGTAGACGTTCCCTCGCCGTCCCAGGACAATAATCTGAGGGGCGCTTTCAGCACGTCGCGTTTCCTAGACGCTTTATGTGCCAGAGTTCTGCCCCATTTTGCTTATGTTCACACGGCATATTTTAGCACATGTTTTAGTATGTATTCGCACCATTATAATACGCGCCCCATTAGTTTGTAATGGGAAACCATTTCCCAGTCTTGATTACGTGTTTTTTCTCCATACGTATTTAATATATTCATCACAGGAAAAAAGAAGTGAAATGTCCCTACTTTTTTCGTTTCACGTTATACGGGCTTTCCAATGATATGGGACTTCAAAATGCACGTCAAAATACGTGTTGCGAGGTTTGGATGTGTATTTTGAGGCGTATCTGCTCTTAAAATGAGAGGATGCGTATTTTGGATTTTATTACACTGTGCAAATATACCCTAAATCTCAGTTGGTGCCGTGAACAGCAGTTATGAGGTGGCATAAGGAAGAGGGACCTGTCTGGTATGTTTGGCGCATATTTTACGCCCTTTCAATTACGCCGTATGAACAGGTTGAGTTCAGCATGAGCCATTTTGATATATTTGGCGCGCCATTTTCCCTCTTTCGTAAAATAATAACGCAACACTGTATGTGATAAATGTCCCCATCTGCCACCGGACGCGCACCGTCCTCGCGCTAATACGTTTTTACAGTCTGAGCAATTTTTCAACAAAATTAGCTTGTATCTTGTAATAAAAATCTTTTCCTGGCTGACATGGTTGCCGCCGGGGCGCAGCGTCCACATGCAGAGCGGCCCGAGCTACCAAGTAACCGCGCTGCTTTCCTAATGACTTCTTCTCTACTACAGATAAGTCACCCGAGTGGATAAAACGTGTGCCGCATGTAGAAGAGGCCTCGCACTGACCCTACTAAAAATACCCCATTACCGGGAAGCCCGGCGCTTTCTTTTTAAATTAACTCTGTGAAGACAGGTCAGTAGCGAGTAAACCTCCGGTAACCGCGCGGCCAGTCAGGATGATGAGAGAGGTAATCAGGCGACAGTAATTGCGCGGACGTGTAACACATACATAATAGCCGCGGAGAGTCCGCACAACAAGCCTCAAAATAATTGCTCATCAGTCGCATAATTCATCTCCCCCGTTCAGACGCTCGCAATTCTTCTATTATCGGAGGGCGAAGCCTCGAGACGCTGATGTATTCAGATTGTGCTTGTCTGATCCCTTCAGCGTCTGGAAGGATGAAGTAGACTGGGTTAATCCAGATAGAGTAGAGACGGCAACGAGTCCATCAGAGATGCGCAAAGGATTTTTTTTTATAGTAAAATTAGTAATAATGACCGTTGTGCGAAAAAATCTGAAAACCGCGGTCGTCACTTCATTCACTTGTCAGGAAGAATTAAACTACAAAAGGTGGACGCAGAGTTCTTGCCAGGTCACATGTTCTATAGGTGGAGGGGGACATATATGTGTTTCAGGGGGCTCATATAAAGACTCACTGATCCGCCAAGCTTTTATCTACAATGGTTCCAGCTTCTAAGCGTATGTTCACATGGCAGAATTTCACATGAATTCCGCTTCTAAAATCTGCATTAAAGAGACGTGGATTCACAGTGATCCATATACGGAATCTGCCCTGTCGATGGGCAAAATGCACATGCGGAAATTCGAAATGAAGACGATGAAGGAACTAAAAAGAAGTGGCATGTCTCCTCTTGATGCACAAACGCACGTCAAAATTTCGCATGCGGATTTTAGAGGCGGAATTCACATGGAATTTCTCCACGGTGAATTCCGCCATGTGAACACACCCTCAGGGGTTAAAAAAGAGAAAAATCCATTTACCATTATTAGCAGATGAGTTAGAGCGCTCCTTCTATACCAAGTATGTTCTATAATCTATATCATGTATGTTCTGTACCAAGTATGCTGTATACCATGTTCTTTCTATACTATGTATGTTCTGTACCACATGCCCTCTATATCACCTCCTGACCATCCACTTGTGTGAATGAGCCCTAAATGTTACCTCTCCTTAACATGGCCATGGAGCTTTTTGCACTATGATGATGTTTCTCCCATTCTACCTCTTTAGCTTCCTACCTCGGAGGGCAGCTAGACTGCCCGGGTAGGGCTGGTAGAGTTGCTGAAAAGAGCGGTGTGGATGTGCGTGCCGGGGTTCAGAATCCAAGATGGCACCTGCTCCTTGTGCTGGCGTTACCCCCTCTGGCAAGCGCTGGCTGGGTCTTCCAGGGAAAGTGGAGATTCGGTCCTTCTGCATCCGGACTACATCACGGGCCACATAAAATAAGATGTCGGTCCGGATTCAGCCTGAGGGACTTGAGTTTAACACATATGGCCTAAATTATTGCCGTCCTGCAGTCCTTCCTCCACGGTTCCTTCTCTCTGTCTTCTCACCCCCTGGTGTTACCTCTTCCTCTCTCATCCCTACAGAATAGGGGTCTTCTGAACCTCATTCCAGAAGGTAAATTGAGTAGGTGAGAAGCAAATACATAGGGGATTTAGGTGGGGAGTGAATATATAGGGGGTTGCACGTTGTATACTATGTGCACTCTATACCATGCACGTTCCCTATCATATGTGTTCTCTAACAGGTACGCTCTATGCCATGCCCTTTTTGTACCATGTACCTTCTGTACCATGTGTGCTGTATCGAAAGGCATAACTTGAAGCTTCTGGGCCCCAATGCAAAACCTGTAACAGGGCCCCCAACTATAATGCTTTATTCATAGTACTGGGCTCCCTATATGGAGAAGAGAGGCCTTATGGGCCCCCTAAGGCTCCTGGGCCCGGGTGCAACTGCATCCCCTATAATTACGCCAGTGTGCTCTGTACCATGTGTGCTCTGTACCATGTGTGCTCTGCACCATATGCACTCTGCACCATGCCCCTTTTGTACCAGGCACCTTCTGTACCATGTGTGCTCTGTACAGAGGCGTAACTTGAAGCTTCTGGGCCCCGATGCAAAATCTGTAACAGAGCCCCCAACTATAATGCTTTTTTCTTAGTACTGGGCTCCCAATATAGAGAAGAGAGGCCTTAGGGGCCCCCTAAGGCTCCTGGACCCGGGTGCAACCGCATCCCCTGCACCCCCTATAGTTACACCCCTGGCTCTGTACCTTGTGTGCTCTGTACCATATGTGCTCTGTACCACGCCCCTTTTGTACCAGGCACCTTCGTTACCATGTGTGCTCTATACCATGTGTGCTCTGTACCATATGCACTCTGCACCATATGCGCTCAGCACCATGCCCCTTTTGTACCACCTTTTGTACCATGTGTGCTCTGCACCATATACGATCGCACCATGCCCCTTTTGTACCAGGCATCTTCTGTACCATGTGTGCTCTATACCATGTGTGCTCTGTACCATATGCGCTCTGCACCATGCCCCTTTTGTACCAGGCACCTTTTGTACCATGTGTGCTCTGCACCATATACGATCTGCACCATGCCCCTTTTGTACCAGGCATCTTCTGTACCATGTGTGCTCTGTACCATGCCCCTTCTTTCCCCTTCACATTCTGTACCGTGCAGTAAGAACAGATTCTGCTTAGCAGCTCAGTCACTTCTATTACTGCGTTCAGCTGATTAGCAGTCGCGCGGCGAGCACATCCCGTACCGGACAATTACTTCTTGGTTTTTTCTTTTCCTGGAAGTGTCAGACTAATGGTGTCGCCGTGTTCAGCCGCCTTCACACATAGGTTTCTAGTTTTTTTATTCAGCATTTTATTTTTTTTATAGCGAACCCTACGGAAAAGGTCCAGAAAAGCCAACCCTATCCACAGAATGATTCTGATCTGAATACGCCCTGAACCCAAAACCGCATCAAAAAGGATTAAGGAAAAACTGCACTACAAATAATGTGTTGTTGGTCCTGAGTTTTCTAACTCCGTACGGACATGCAGCTAACATAAGGACGCACCAAAAATCTCTGCGGTAGAAAAACAAAAGCGCAGTATTTTGGCACAAAAAAACTACATGGCACAACCTTCAGACGTTGCAGGTGAGGAGCAGTAAAACCGCACCAAAAACCGTATCAGGAAAACGACATCTGTTTTACTGCTGTTCTAAGCCGGTTTTTACAGTAACTGCATCGAAAATCCATGGCGATTCACAGCCAACCAGCATGCAGTTCATCCGGAGTTGTTTTAGCTGCACTTCAGCTGCTACATCTAAGTTACAAAAAAGCAGTAGGAAAAGGGGAAACAAAACAAAAATTTCTAAAAATTTGCCCAAGAAAAATGAAAATAAATTCCAAAAACTTCTAAAATCCCAGACACACAACAGGGGCGGTTCCTGGCTCAGCACATTGCTCCAGTATAATATACAACATGCCTAATCCTTCAAGATGACTTTTTGTGAAATTTTGTGCTCTGGAATTAGAGGTTTTCCATAAAAAAGTAGCACCATAATAAATATCAGAAAGAAGTCATATATTAAAAGGGTTTTCCAGGCACAAATACCATTGATTACCTAACCTCAGGATGGGTCATTAATCAGCCGGGAACCCAGCCAATCAGCTGAGCGGGCTCATGCTGTCTGCGCCGCTTTACACAAAGTGGAAGCTGCTGCTCCGGCCCCTTGTGTAGTGGTTGGCGTTTGTAATTGTATGCTGGGGTCTCATTTAAGTCAATGGGAGTTGTCCATGCAGTTACAAGCGCCGGCCAGTCCTGCCCCAGTGTGTAGTTGCGCTGACAGCATGCAACTGCTCAGCTGATTGGTTGGGTTCCCAAGCGACAGACACCGGCCAATCAACTACAGATGACCCATCCTTGAGGATAGGTCATCAATGGTATTTGTGCCTGGAAGACCCCTTTAATGGACAGTTTAGATAAGGGGGGTACCTGCGATGCCCATTGTTTCTGTGTCCAATGGAGGAACAACCACCACCTCACCAAAAACCACCACCTTGTCAACCGAAGGAAAAAAACACACAAGCTACATATGTTGGAGAAGACAATGTCTTGCGGCTGACACCACACTTGATATCCAACAAATACACTGGATACATTGGGAAGCCTGATGCTAATGTGGCTCCCATGGTACATACTGTTCGGGCCTCCACTTGCCACCCAGCCTCCCACCGAGGTTAATCACATTGGGCCTCAGCCTGCCGACTGAATGCCATATGCATCATCCAGCGTAAGTTGCCCAGCTAGCTTGTTAGCTGGCTTACCTTCAGCCCCCCAGGACCTCACCTGAGTGGCTCGGCAGCAATGTAGGCCAGCCCGCTTCCTGCTGGCTCCATCCTTGACTTCTGGCTCTTAGCATCGGCACCTTGAAGACCACCTGAATATCTGTCTTTCAGAAAGCTGGGTGGTTGAGCAATACAGGTGCCATCAGGGGTATAAGGACTCCGATCACATGGGGGGCATAGGGGATTGCCGGCATTATCTGAATATATGGGTGCACTATTACCATATAGAGGCATGGGGCATGATAACGGCTCTATTGTTGTATGGAGCACTAATACTACATGGGGTCATTATTACTGTATGGGACACAAAGGGGGCATTCTGGCTGTAAAGGGGAACACTGAAGGCACTATTAGTGTATGGGAGCAAAATGGGGGCACTATTACTGTATAGGGACACAAAAGGGGCATTTATTTTTGCATGAGGCACAGCAAGGCATGTGAGCTGACGAGGAGAACAATGGAGGCACTATTAGTGTATGGGGACAAAACGTGGGCACTATTACTATATGGGGGCACTAAGGGTGCATTCTTACTGCATGTGATCAAAATGTGGGCACTATAGCTGTTGAGGGAAACACTGGAGGCACTATTAGTGTATGGGGACAAAACGTGGGCACTATTACTATATGGAGGCATTAAGGGTGCATTCTTACTGCATGTGATCAAAATGTGGGCACTATAGCTGTTGAGGGAAACACTGGAGGCACTATTAGTGTATGGGGACAAAACGTGGGCACTATTACTATATGGAGGCACTAAGGGTGCATTCTTACTGCATGTGATCAAAATGTGGGCACTATAGTGTTGAGGGAAACACTGGAGGCACTATTAGTATATGAGGTAACAATGGGGCACTATTACCATATGGGGTCACTATTACCTTATGCAGGACTAAAGGAGCATTCTTGTTGGCTGTATAGGGGCACAATGGATGCACTACATCTATAGGGAGAAGACTAGAGGCACTATTAGTGTATTTGGGCACAATTGGGGCACTATTACAGTATGAGGTTACAATTGGTGCTATTACAGTATGGGAGCACTATTACTGTGTTGGGGGAACTAAAGGGAACTGGAGGCATTGGTGTATTTGGACACAATGGGGGCACTATTACTGCAGGGTGGCACAAGGGCTGAAGAGCCCGGGTCCATAATTTGCCCTGGGCCCATTAGACTCTTGTTATGCTTCTTTACAGCTGGTTTAGGGGTTGTCACCTAGCCTTAAAAGAACTCCATATGCTGAATCTACCTATTTCCATAACACTTTATATGCTAATTGCTGTTTTTGCAGTACTGTCTTGTGTGACCGGTCTTTTATAGGAGGCTCTGCAGATTATTATTTTCTGGTAATTTGCTATTTGGTGGAAACATATGGATTTCACACCACGCAGGTTTTAATTTGCTTGTACAGCGACTAGGATCTGTTTTCTGCGATGGCAGCCGAGGGAAAACAGGACGCATATTAAAAATACAAAAAACAAAGTTGCACAGCATTAATGAGTCAACACAAACGAAGGCAACAGGTGAGACATGAACCTGCATTATAGCCGGGTGTGAAGAGCTGCGGGTCTGTCCTGTATTTACTATGATGGCAGCAGAATAACATTTTCACAGCCGTCATCGTGGTCATGGAAACAACGGGGATTTTTCTTTATTCCCCCAGAATTCCATAATTCATGAGCAGAATTTTGCTGACAACAGACATGATATTTGCAGCGGAGCTGTCACTGCGCAGAACACATGATTAACAGAATATTCTCAAAACAACATAATGGGTGCCGACAGATGGAATTACCTTCACTTACTGCAGATATTCTTCTATGATATTCTTGAGAGTTGTGTGGTGATTAGATGAACGGTCTTGTCACCAGAGGCCCTAAAAGTGGTTCCCCCCTAGGCCTATAAGAGGCTCTCGGAGGCTCCTCGTGTGTAGTGACCTCTTCTTCCACTTGTTGGCCACTAGACGCCTCTACGACGCAGAGAAGAGATTTTACCCCGTTACCAGAGTCTGAGAGGGGCGCATTATTGGGATGTGAGAAGCTGGACGGTCGTATCAATTAATTGTCCTCCACCAGCCGTTCTGATCAGACTGTTAGGAGGTGTTGGGACCAGTGGATGTGTGAGGGCACACAAGGTGACTGGGCTCAGGACCCAACGACAGACCACCAGTAGAGAGGAGCATCTGACCAGACTGTTAGGGGGTGTTGGGACCAGTGGATGTGTGAGGGCACACAAGGTGACCGGGCTCAGGACCCCCCGACAGACCACCAGCAGAGAGGAGCGTCTGACCAGACTGTTAGGGGGTGTTGGGACCAGTGGATGTGTGAGGGCACACAAGGTGACCGGGCTCAGGACCCCCCGACAGACCACCAGTAGAGAGGAGCGTCTGACCAGACTGTTAGGAGGTGTTGGGACCAGTGGATGTGTGAGGGCAAACAAGGTGACCGGGCTCAGGACCTCCGACAGACCACCAGTAGAGAGGAGCATCTGACCAGACTGTTAGGGGGTGTTGGGACCAGTGGATGTGTGAGGGCACAGAAGGTGACCGGGCTCAGGACCCCCGACAGACCACCAGTAGAGAGGAGTGTCTGATCGTCCAATAATAACTAGAAATTCCAACTATTCTGTTGTCCGCCATCCAGAAACAGGGGGCGCCAATGTTACACTCCTGTGTCTGTCAGAACCATTTCCAGGCACTTGGCTGAAGGACATTTGGTCTCACAGCGATGAACCCAGGTTTAGTTTGGGCACTGACGACGGCTGCGTTCGTGTCTGGAGACCTCGGGGTGAGCGCCTCAATCCTGCCTTTGCTGTGGAGCGGCACACTGCCCCCTGCTGGTGTGATGGTCTCGGGGGCCATCACATATGACAGCTGGTCACCCCTAGTAGTGGTACGAGGGACAATGACAGCTCAGTAATACGTTCAGGACATCCTGCAGCCACATGTGTTCCTCTCATGGCGGCTTCCAGCAGGATAATGCTTGGCCGCACACATGGGGGTTACAGGAAGCCCCCACAACATTGTGAGAAATAAATGGTTGGACAGCACACATTGTAGTTTTTTGAATACTCATAAAATTTATTTGGACTGTCCAGATGTTCACATTAGGCAACGTTTCGGGCTCAACGCCCTTTATCAAGCATGTGAAAAAACTTGAAATATTAGGAGATATTAATTACAAAATTCAGTCTGGATTGGGCTAACATCCAAAAGTGAGTCAGACAGTCAATATGGTATGAAGAGGGGAGCTCAGTCGCCAGCTTGATAAAGGGCGTTGAGCCTGAAATGTTGCCTAATATGAACATCAGGACTGTCCAAATAAATTTTATGAGCATTCAAAAAAACTACATTGTGCGCTGTCCAACCGTTTATTTCTGATACCAATAGAGTCTGGGGCGGAGGGACTCTGAGGAACTGAGGCTGATGGAAAAACCTGGCAGATAATAGCAAGCTATAGCAGACAAGATGACAGAAGCAGGAGACCAACCGAGGCAGACTAGCTAGCACACTGAGGGAAACCAATAACTGGCAGTGATTGCAAGTCACTGCCCAACATTTAAACAAAAGCCTCCGCCCAGGAGTGGAGAGAGGGAGACAGCCAACTCCCAACAGATCATAATGAAAGGGAGCTCGTGCACGGCAGCTGCACTCACAGGTGCGCGCACCACCAGCACCACGCCGGCCAGGCACCCACGCCCCCAGCAGCCGCACAACAAGCCGGAGGGACGCGCCCCGACCGCGGGACCCCGCACACCGCCGCCTTGGAAGTACCAGCAACCGCCGCATGGTAACACTGGCCTGAGGAAGCTGCCATTCCGGCACCGAAACATGCTGCCCTTCTCAATAAAGTATTTTACAATTAACCTGCTCTCCTTGACATCCATCGTTTTGCTCTGTGTCAGTGCGTCCTTTGTGCATATTGGGGTGCGTTCACATGTCCCTGATTTGTTACAGATTCTGTTGCAGATTTTGATGCAGATCTGCCCCTTCAATTTGAAAGGATGAAACCTGCTGCAGATCGGCACCAAAATCCACTACAAATCTGCAGCACAGATGTGAACGCACCCATAACACGTTCCTGGAAAGCCTTCCAGGTTGTAGGAGCCTTTATAGGATTCCTGGTAATATATTATACTCTCCAGGATCCTCCTGCCAAATCCTGACTTGGCATAAAGTCCTTCAACGAATCACTCTGTGAAATGTCGCCTTTTGTTTAGCTACATTGGTACTTTTGGAACAAATACATGAGCGTGGCTGGTACGCGGCGTCCAGGAACCCTATAAATAACACTATGGAAACACGCAGTCCTGACACTTGTTCTCCGCTGGAGACGATGCAGGAATACATCACTTCTTCATGTACATAAAGGGCCTCCAGCCAAAATGAGGAAATTGCAGACAATAAGAGCGGGTTAGAAGTTGGGTACTTGTGCCGTCATCAGCGAGGCTTCTAAGATGGACAGTAAGGTGGGCACAAATGTATGCACTTGTCTCTATCTATGACTCTACTGTTATATACCTCGCCCATTGATTTACATTGTATAAACATATAGAAGTAGTTTACATTTTTCTTCTTGTATTACAAAGTGTCACTGACTTCAAATTTCAAAAATGCATACAGATGTATTGCCAATCCACCCCAGAATGCCCACAGAACCACCAATGGGTATACTTACATGAGCTCCATTCCCAGTTAGTGGGTATGTTACTGGTACAAGGGCAGGTGGTACATAATGATATCCATTCCAAGTACTTTTGCTGCATTGCTGGGAATGGGGTACACGGCCAAGGTCATTACCACTACGGTAAGGATATCTTGATACATATATAGAATAGGTAAAGAAACAATTGTATCCAGTGTGGACAATGCTTTGTAAGCTAAACAGCCCAGACTCCAGACTGATACATTGTAGCAAAGTAGCAGAGAGATTTGTGCACCTGCTGATGTGTTTAGCTCACAGAGCATTGTCTAGGCTGGATACAATTGTATCTACTTCACAGCTGATAGCAGCACTAGCTATGTACAATGTATCAGTCTGGAGTCTGGGCTGTTTAGCTCACAGAGCATTGTTGTTACCATGCGGCGGGTGCTGGTCCTCCCAGGGCGGCGGTGTGTGGGGTCCCACCGTCGGGGCGTGTCCCCCTGGCTTGTTGTCCGGCTGCCGGGGCGTGGGTACCTGGCCAGTGCGGTGTGGGTCGCGCGTAGCGCCATGCGGGAGCGCACCTGTGAGTGCAGCTGCTGTGCGCAAGCTCCCTTTCATTATGATCTGTTGGGAGTGGGCAGTCTCCCAAACGTCATATCAGTCTCTGGCCAAACGTCATATCAGGCCGTCCAAATCCCCTGCCGGAGCAGGTCTCTTCTTTGTAGAGAAGAAGGATGGGACATTGAGGCCTTGTGTGGATTTTCAGGCTTTGAATAAAATTACAGTGAAGAACCAGTGCTCCTTGCCCCTGATTCCTGATTTATTTAATTAGGTGGTAGGGGCCCACTGATTTTTCCAAATTGGACTTAAGGGAGCGTACAATTTAATTCACATGCGAGAGAGAGATGAGTGGAAAACCGCGTTCAACACCCCATTAGGACATTTTGAATGTCTGGTCATGTCCTTCGGACTTTGTAATGCCCCCGCTGTGTTCCAGGGATTTATGAACGCGGTCCTCCACGACTTCCTGGGGGTATTTTTGGTCGTATATCTTGATGAGATTCTGGTGTACTCACTAGACTGGGACTCACATGTGAGGCTGGTTCTGACCCGTTTGTGTGAGTACCAACTTTTTATCAAGTTGGAGAAATGCATTTTTGGTACTAAACAAGTGTCTTTCCTTGGTTATGTGATTTCACCCACGGAGATTCAAATGGAGTCTGATAAAGTGGCAGCAATCTCCTAATGGGTTAGACCAGATAATCTGAAAGCTCTCCAGCGGTTTTTAGGTTTCGCAAATTTCTACCGTAGATTCATTAAGAATTATTCTGTTATTGCTCAACCCCTGACCGATCTTACCAAGAAGGGGGCCGACTTAGTAAGATGGTCACCAGAGGCCCTAGAGGCTTTTAGTCATCTCAAAAGGACGTTTACTGCTTCCCCGGTGCTAGTACAGCCTGACGCGAGGCGACCGTTCTTTATTGAGGTTGATGCGTCTGAGGTGGGAGCGGGGGCTGTATTGTCTCAGGAAGTCAGCGGGAGATCTCGGTATAGTCCATGAGCGTTCTTCTCGCGGAAGTTCAGTTCGGCGGAACGTAACTATGACGTGGGTAATCGTGAATTATTGGCGATTAAGTAGTCTCTAGAAGAGTGGTGTCACCATCTTGAGGGGGTAAGGCATCCCATTATCATGTATACTAATTATAAAAACTTGGTATATCTCGCCAATGCTAAGAGACTCACAGCTCGTCAGCCCAGGTGAGTGTTGTTTTTCGCCAGGTTTAACTTCGTCGTTACATACAGTATATTCCAGGGGAGAAGAACATGAAGGCGGACGCCCTCTCACGGAGTTTCAGTTCGCCAGAAAGTGAGACAGTGGCTCCAGAGAATATCTTGGCACCTGGGGTGGTGGTGGCAGCTGTAGAATCTGATCTCGTTCCTAATCTACAAAATTGTCAGCAGAACGCTCCTTTGGGGGTGCCGGGGGGCAGATGGTTTGTGCCAGAGACCTTGCATCTCAGAGTCATTGAAGAGTCTCATTCATCTGTTCTCGCAGGCCATCCGGGAGTTCAGGAGACTCTGGATCTTTGTACTTGACACTACTGGTGGCCAGGCATGTCTCAGGAGATCCATGACTTTGTTAAGGGATGCTCTGTCTGTGCACGCGGTTAAAGTTGTCGTCCGGAGGGGCCTCTGAGACCATTACCAGTGACTTCTCATCTGGGGTCGCATTTATCGGTAGATTTTATCACCGAGTCTCAGAAGTTCACCACTATCCTAGTTGTTGTAGACCGTTTCTCAAAGATGGCACATTTCGTGGCGTTAAAGAAGCTACCTACTGCGATAGAATTTTCTAAGATTTTTGTAAAAGAAATCATTCGTCTACATGGGGTTCCCGAGAACATTGTATCTGATCGCGGGGTTCAGTTTGTTGCGCAATTCTGGCGAGCCTTCTGTAGAAACCTGGGAACGTCGCTTTCCTTCTCCTCAGCATTGCACCCGCAAACTAATGGTCAGACTGAGCGGACGAACCAGGATTTAGTGCAATATTTACGGTTGTTTGCTAGCGAAAAGGCTCATCAGTGGGCAGAGTTCCTGCCGTTGGCAGAGTTTGCGCTAAACAACCGTACTTGTTGTTCCACTGGGGTATCTCCATTTCTTTGTGTATACGGTCAGCATCCTCGCTTCCTTACAGCTATTTCTACTCCGTCTGCCTGTCCTGCAGTTGATGTTGCCACAGATGCGCTGCAGGGGGTATGGAAAGAAGTACAGAAGAACCTGAAAGCAACGGGGGCTCGTATGCAGTTGCGTAGTGGGAGGAGTCTGTCTGTATCTGAACCTTACAGGGCGGGACAGAAGGTGTATTTGTCTTCTAGAAATCTCAAATTGAGGGTTCCGTCTTTGAAGCTGGCACCGCGTTACGTAGGTCCCTTTGTAATCATGCGTATAGTAAACCCGCTTGCTTATGAACTTGATTTGCCAGCTACATGGAGGGTTCATAGGGCGTTTCATAAGTCATTATTGAAACCTTTTGTCCCTTTGGTGAGGCCACGCGCAACTGTGAGTGCAGCTGCCGTGCACGAGCTCCCTTTCATTATGATCTGTTGGGAGTGGGCTGTCTCCCTCCCTCTGCCCCTGGGTGGAGGCTTTTGTTTAAAGCTCTGGCAGGGACTTGCAGTCACTGCCAGTTATTGGTTTCCCTCAGTGTACTAGCTAGTAGGTCTCCTGCCTCTATCAGCTTGTCTGCTATAGTTGCTACCCTCTGCCAGGTTTTTCCATCTGCCTCGGTTCTGATTAGTTTTTTCCTGTTGGTTGCTTTTCATCTGCCTTTTCTGTCAGTATTCTACCCTTCCATCAGGTACGCCAGTGTCCCTCCTCGGTCCCTAGTATGAGTAGGGACTGCCGCCCAGTTGCCCGCCTGGGGTTAGCCAGGAGTGGAGAGGCAAGCAGGCAGAGACAGGGGTTGTGGGTGGGATCTAGGGCAACCCAGGCTGGCGTATCAAGGGTAGTATACCGTAACAATTGTCTACACTGGATACAATTGTATCCACTTCTCAGCTGAGAGCAGGACTAGCTATGTACAATGTATCAGTCTGGAGTCCAGGCTGTTTAGCTCACAGAGCATTGTCTACACTGGATACAACTGTATCCACTTCTCAGCTGAGAGCAGGACCAGCTATGTACAATGTATCAGTCTGGAGTCTGGGCTGTTTAGCTCACAGAGCATTGTCTACACTAGATATAATTATATCCACTTCTCAGCTGAGAGCAGTACTAGCTATGTACAATGTATTAGTCTGGAGTCCGGGCTGTTTAGCTCACAGAGCATTGTCTACACTGGATACAATTGTATCTACTTCACAGCTGAGAGCAGGACTAGCTGTGTACAATGTATCAGTCTGGAGTCCGGGCTGTTTAGCTCACAGAGCATTGTCTACACTGGATACAATTGTATCTACTTCACAGCTGAGAGCAGGACTAGCTATGTAAGATGTATCAGTCTGGAGTCCGGGCTGTTTAGCAGAAAATACCGCAGCATTTCCACAACCAATACAGAGTTGATGGTGCGGATTTTGACTTGAAATTAGCTGCACTTTTGTAGCTGATTTCAGAAGATGCCGCATCCTCCCTCACCTCTAAAGGCTCTGCGCTCTCTGTGCTTCCTTCACTGGGCACCCGGCGGCTTCTAGTGAGCACAGTGCTGCTGGATAGGTAACAAGGATGTGAATTCTATGCGATTTCCGCCTATAAAATCAATGTCTTTGGGCAAAATCCATAGGTGCAACTTTGACGCAGAAATTCTTGTTTCTGTGCGTTACCAAATCAAAAGGTGACAATTCGCTACTTTTTTGCTTTCATGTCATTACCGTTTCGAAATTTCAAATGTGTATTTTATCCACTGACAGGGCAAATTCCACATGCAAATCCACGTGAAAATCAGTGTAAGAAAGATATAGGTTTTGATGCAGATTTTAGAGGTGGAAATCACATTGCGTTTTTCTACAGTGATTTCCGGCGTATGGATATACCCTAAGAATGTTATCATAAACAGTTATCTGATCAACTCTAAAATTATTCTGCAGCAGGACAACGACCGCAAACATCCGCCAATGTCATTTTCAACGTAAAGAAGAACAAGGAGTCCTGGAAGTGATGAACTGGCCCTACAGAGCCCGGATCTCATCATCAATCAGTCTGTCTGGGATTACACAAAGAGGTAGCGAGACAACCCCGATGCAGGGGTTAAAAAAGAACACCGGACAGCGCTTACCTGAATCCCCGCGCTCCGGTGACTTCTTACTTACCCGGTGAAGATGGCCGCCGGCATCTTCTCCCTCGGTGGACCGCAGGGCTTCTGTGCGGTCCATTGCCGATTCCAGCCTCCTGATTGGCTGGAATCGGCACGTGACGGGGCGGAGCTACACGGAGCCCCATTGAGAAAAGCAGAAGACCCGGACTGCGCAAGCGCGTCTAATTTGGCCATTAGACGGCGAAAATTAGACGGCAACCATGGAGACGAGGACGCCAGCAACGGAGCAGGTAAGTGAATAACATTTGATAACTTCTGTATGGCTCATAATTAATGCACGATGTATATTACAAAGTGCATTAATATGGCCATACAGAAGTGTATAGACCCACTTGCTGCCGCGGGACAACCCCTTTAATTGACCTGCCTAAAACTTCTGCACAGTACTGTGTATAGAAGTCTATAGACCACTCATTGTCGAGCCAATCAAGGGAGAGATAATGACTAGGTAGCATGAAGACCTACTACTTGCTGTTGGGCAAACTCTGAACAGCTGGTACCGAAGTTTTGGTATTCCACAAGGCGGAGGGGACCCCTCTGAAACCCATGGAGGTATGTCTGCTTGATAGAATGGCTGCTGTAGCATGGAAGGACTCTGGTGAGAGCTCCCACACAGTTGAGTTCCCTGGGCCTCAACACATTTCTTTTCATTTTCCTTTACGTGGCTGAGTGAAATAAATAATGTGAAAAAGTTTGCAATATCCTCCCGCAGTTCTGCTAGGATCCCCCACCCCCACCCTCTTGGACATTTATGGCATATCCTGTGCTCCATAGCTATGTGAAAGGAATTGCGTATAACAGAATTGAGCTCCACTCCATATAAAGCAGAGGAGTAGCTAGTGAGGGGCAGGCGGGGCATATGCCCCGGACGGAGGCGTAACTTGAAGCTTCTGGGCCCCAATGCAAAACCTGTAACAGGACCCCCAACTATAATGCTTTATTCATAGTACTGGGCTCCCTATATGGAGAAGAGAGGCCTTATGGGCCCCCTAAGGCTCCTGGGCCCGGGTGCAACTGCATCCCCTGCATCCTCTATAGTTCCGCCCCTGGACCCGGATGCAGAAGGTGCTAGGTGCTGGCAGGCACACACTGACTGCAGAAGGAGAAATCCCAGTGAGCCAGTCAAGGGAGCTCAAAATGCTGGGTCAAGCACAACAGTTGGGCCCACCTAATTTTAACATTTTTTTAAAAGCGTGTTTAATAAAATAAAAATACGGCATATACTCACCACCTGTGTTACTCCCCGGCCGCTGGTAGTCGGTGCAGCTCTGTCCCCTCTGACCTCCGCATTGTGTGATCATGTGACATGATCGCTGCGGTCAATCCCAGTAGACTCTGCAGAGATCATGTGTGTCAAATGTCTATCCAATGTGGAAGAGGGGACAGAGCTGCACCGACTACCAGCGGCCGGGGGAAGCAACACGGGGTGAGTATATACTGTGGTTTTATTTTAGCATATATTTAGGGAGAAAAGCTAAAAGTGGCATTGTGTATAACAGGAATCTAAAGGGGTCATTATTTCCAACGGGGGCTAAGGGTGGCATTACATCATAATATTGCATTATAGCTAAAAGGGGGGCTAAAGGGGATATTATTTCTAAAAGCGAGCCGAGAAGGCATTATGACTCACTGGGACAAAAGGGGGCATTATTACTAGCTGGAAGCAAAAGGGGGTATTATTACTTGTAGGTGGCTATGTTCACTCTGAATGACTATCATTTTAATTTGCTTTTGGGGTTTTTTAGTTTTCCCTTGTAAAGGTACCTTTACCGATATGAAAAATTAAAGTAAAGAAAAACACACCACAAGGGGCATTCCCAGAATAGACATTAATCATCTATTGATGGTATAGGTGATAAATGGCAGATTACTAGGGTCCCAATGTGTGATTTTCATATTACATTAATTGGTGGTAGGGAGGGGGCGCATGTGGTAGAGTTCAGCTTCAGATCGAAGGTATGGGAGGGCAAGGGGGCACCAAGCTGATTCTTTGCCCCAGGTGCAGAAAAACCCATCTATGTATCTGTAGAAAGGTATAAGATTTTTAGATCTACCTGGATCAAACCACTAAAATAATGTGAGATAAACGATTGTTAGAAGAAACGTAAAGATAATTCTGCAAAACACTGAAGTGGTCTTCTAGAAGAAAGAAGGTCAGCTCTCCAGTGCCACATATAGGTGACTACCATGTCAGTCAATATTCCACCCCTCAAAGAGCCTTCAGACAGTTCTAATTGACTGTGTAGCAGTGTTTTGTCAACTCCAGTCCTCAGGGATCCCCACAGGTCATGTTTTCAGGATATCCTATGGTAAGAACACCTGTGGCAATGTCTGAGGCACCAACAATAATTACATCACCTGTGCAACACTGAGGAAGTCCAGAAAACATGACCTGTGGCAGTGTCTTGACTGAGCTACAGGGTAAAGTGGAGAGACAATTTTCCTCCTTCTTGGAAAGAGATATTTAGCATATTTCCCAAGATGCATTCCATCAAAGTCTCCCTAACCTATGCAGGATCTCCACAAGAACAATCAATATCTTTCACTTACTTCAGCTAAATCATCTTCTTTTCAAAAAAGGTGCAATAAAAGACAATGTAAGTGAAATTATAAGGTATCA
This sequence comes from Eleutherodactylus coqui, assembly GCF_035609145.1. Taxonomy (NCBI): domain Eukaryota; kingdom Metazoa; phylum Chordata; class Amphibia; order Anura; family Eleutherodactylidae; genus Eleutherodactylus; species Eleutherodactylus coqui. The sequence goes on from NC_089841.1 coordinate 42,572,102, forward strand.
CTTACCGTTCTGTGATGGTTTCTCTTAGTCCGCTGGTCACCCCTTTGACCACTGTACTAGCTTTTGGCGTTAATACCACTTGAGATATAAAAAAGGAGCCTTTCTTTCTGCGCTCAATGATTGATGAATGTAGGAACTGAATTAATTTTTCTGTGTCTGTCGTATTGGCCCAAGGTGCTGGCATCATCTGCCCAGGCCAAAGAAAAGGAACCTCAAGAGCTACGGGACTGTGGTAGAACACTAGGATCTGGTAATTCCTCTCCCAAAGATACTGGAGACTGACTTCTTGGGCAAAGATTGCTGGACAAGTCTTGTTCCCAAATATGTCCTTAAGCATCTGCACCAGCATTTCGTGATGGGATTTTTGCATGCCATAAAAATGATTAAAGTCCAAAAATACCACTTCCTTCTTGTGGTTGCACAGAAAGGAGTTGATCTCTTCAAGACCTTCGTTAACTTTGGCACTAAATAATCCATGAGCGAAATACAACTCATTATCGGGATCTCTGGGTTTAGTCGAAATCCGAAGATCAAAATACCTTATTCCAGCCTCCATTTGGCTTGTAAAGTTCATGGTTTGAGTGGCCAACCACTTTCTCATCAGCTTTTTGGCAACTGTACCAAAAACAGAGACAAAGTTCTGGACGGTTTCCGGTTGTTCTGGTCCAACTGGAGATGCTTCATCGATGTAGAAGCTGAATGAGTCGTGTGATCCTACAAGAGAAGGGAAATTTTAATCAGTATGATTAGTTGGTTGACAGCAAAAACCACAACACTATGAGGGACCCAAACAGACATGGATGAATCCCACTGACTTTAATGGGGTTTGTCCACTGGAATTCCGGTATAATTGGTGGCAAGAATAGAGCAGCAGGCAAAAATACCGGAAAGATTTTTCCAGGTCCCCATCAAGAGGAATATGCCATAAATGCTTAACAGGTGTAGGGCTCACCTTTGGGACTATTGGTAGTCCTTGGACCTTCATTTACTGAAATCAAAGAGTCACTGTCACAGCTCTCTAGCAGGGTTGTAGGACTGAGACTGGGTTGACGTCATGGAGTCAGCCCTGGCCCATGTGATCCTCATGCCAGAGCATGTTCAGTTCATTTCAGTGCTGTACGCCAATGGAGACACTTCTCTGTTGCTGTGTGGATTGATTGGTCAGTTGGGATATGTGCATCCCAGCTGATTTTGTAGACAGTGATGCAATTTTGCATACAAGCTGCGGGGGAAGGGGAAACCTGTCAGGTCATGTTGCCAACATGATGGCCATTTTGAACGCCGCCATCTTGGATGCAACTGTAATTGTTCCAATGGGAAGGTAGATGTGTGATATATCCAACTGGCAGAGAATTTCACCAGAAAAACAATTGTGTGCTTCATTTTATCCTATCTTTATTCATTCACATGGTAATAGAGTGATTTTAATTTCATTCCAGGCAATGTGAATGCCGGCGTTATTTCAAGCAGAACATGTTGAGATCGTCCTTGTGTCAGGTGAACAAAGCACATGTGTCATCACTGCAGATTTCAATATTTTGGTCAGCCAGATTTTGGCTCACCAGTGACAGAACCTGTTTCTTGGAATTTGCATTGAAGTTTGGTAACTGCATTGGGGGTAATGGGAGGTCTGGTTGAATGGCATTGATTGAAATTCTCCACCAGTCTGATATATCACACACCTAGCTTCCCATTGAAAAAAAATTAGAGCTAAATCCAAGATGGTGGCATTCAAAATGTTCATCATGTTGGGTTTCCCCTTCCTCTGCAGTTTGTATGCAGAATTGGATCACCATCTGCCAACCCAGTTTGGGTGTTTCCATACTTTTGCCTCTACAAAGTACAAAGAACAGTTCATGCTTTCCTAAAACAGAGTTAAAATACAGGACTTTAAAAGCAGGCGATCAGTTATCTTCCCTCTGACTAATGACCTGTCAGTGCACAGAGAACAGCAGCACATCCCAACTCAGTAATCAGCAGAGGTGACAATGACATTCCCACCTCCACCTGCTGCAACAAATGGAAATGTACAAGAGAAGACGAATGGGGCGACCTGCTGGGACTGCATTTACTCAGCACTTGTAAATATGTGCATGCATTACAATGGGTGATCATTACCCAGAAAGTGACATGAATCAAACTGTGTAATGGGCGAGTGTCAGATCTACCGGCTTTGTCTTTACATCTTCCTGATTATACCTTTCTCATCCAATTGTTCCATCTAAAAACGTCTTACAGCGAGCACGCAAGCGGCTTACTTTTATGGCACGGCAACTCAGAAACACAAAGGATTTTAAGAATAAGATCAGTTTGTAACTAATTGTATCGCTCTAATGCACTGAGAAGGAAAAAGGAAAGCAATTTTTGGAAAAGTATTATTTAAAGGGCCACTCTAAGGAAAATGCAGTTTTCCATCCCTGTCGCCGTCACCTGATTGCCAGTCACACACTGGAGTTCTCCTCTGTGTATTGCAGCCACTTACATGCATTGCAGCCCCCTGTCTGGTGCTTATCAGGCACTATCTTGAAGCTGAGACCAGTTTTATATCAATCCCATAATGCATCAATGCAACATTAGCTAGAGGCTATACTATTTCCGCCAGCTGGGGGTACAGTTTAAGTATCATTATCCTCTATATTTTTCTAAATAAGCTACAGCCCATAAGTATACAGTCAGAAGGATGAGCGGTGATCTCCTCTATTATACCTGTGTGACAGCAGCTGTGTGATCATCATCAGTAACTGTGACAGGAGTATCTGTGTCTCCCTCTAGGCAGTTTCTGTGGTAGGATTCATGCAACAGCATAACACAGACTGAGAAATTGACTAGTTTCAAGCAAAAACCCAAGTAGATCTGAGCTGGTCAAACTGAGTTCACATGACCATCTGAAGAAAAAGATGCCAGGGATTTCAGACAGAAAAAAAATAACTAACAAAGGTAAGACTAGCCGATTTATATATACTGGGGGAATAGTGGCCCTTTAAAAAAAGAAAAAAAAGACAACTCACAAGGCATAACTAAAGTCAAATGGGCCCCAGAGCATACTTTGGTCCATACCCCCCTGGAACCTAGTGGAAGCCCCTGATAACATGTGATTAATGGATTAGACTACACAGATTCTGGTTCTAGTCTGTAGTCATGGAAACGCATAGATCTGCACTGGAGCTGTAGACACAAAGTGCTATATAGTTGTAATTAATTCAATTGGCTGGTGGACACAAGGGATTGTAAAGGCAGATCCCTGGATTTAACTGCCCATTTGGCACACTTAGAGCTACTTCAGACAGTCTGTTCATTGCAATGGATCCGAATTTAACATGCGCAGCCGCCTGCACAGTGATGTAATCCTCACCAGCGGCTGCCTGACAATTTGAGAGCCCAGTCATTTAGAGGATAAAAAAAGTCGACCCTTGCCGCATCAAAGCCGTACTGCGCTCCTGGCATAACACTTCTAAATGATATCAGCAAAATCCTGCTTATTACTGTCTATTCCTATCACACCGCAGGAGCTGACAGATCTCTGACAGAGCACCAAGACCATTGTTCTCAGCATCGGGAAATGGGCCTGGCAAAGCTAAACAGAAATAGCAAAAAGGTCTGCAAGCTCTGCTCCATGCAGCGAGTGCAGGAGAGCGCAGAAGACAATGGAGAGAAAAGACATCGGTACCCAGGTAATACAGGCTGGAAGAGACATCGGCACTCAGATAATACAGGCTGGAAGAGACATCAGTGCTCAGATAATACAGGCCAGAAGAGACATCAGTACTGAGATAATACAGGCCAGAAGAGACATCAGTACTGAGATAATACAGGCCAGAAGAGACATCAGTACTGAGATAATACAGGCCAGAAGAGACATCAGTACTGAGATAATACAGGCCAGAAGAGACATCAGTACTCAGATAATACAGGCTGGAAGAGACATCAGTGCTCAGATAATACAGGCCAGAAGAGACATCAGTACTGAGATAATACAGGCCAGAAGAGACATCAGTACTCAGATAATACAGGCCAGAAGAGACATCAGTACTCAGATAATACAGGCCAGAAGAGACATCAGTACTGAGATAATACAGGCCAGAAGAGACATCAGTACTCAGATAATACAGGCTGGAAGAGACATCAGTGCTCAGATAATACAGGCCAGAAGAGACATCAGTACTCAGATAATACAGGCCAGAAGAGACATCAGTAATGAGATAATACAGGCCAGAAGAGACATCAGTACTGAGATAATACAGGCCAGAAGAGACATCAGTACTCAGATACAGGCCAGAAGAGGCATCAGTGCTCAGATAATACAGGCCAGAAGAGACATCAGTACTCAGATGATACAGGCCAGAAGAGACATCGGTACTGAGATAATACAGGCCAGAAGAGACATCAGTACTCAGATGATACAGGCCAGAAGAGACATCAGTACTGAGATAATACAGGCCAGAAGAGACATCAGTACTCAGATGATACAGGCCAGAAGAGACATCAGTACTGAGGTGATACAGGCTGGAAGAGACATCAGTACTCAGATGATACAGGCCAGAAGAGACATCAGTACTGAGATAATACAGGCCAGAAGAGACATCAGTACTTAGATGATACAGGCCAGAAGAGACATCAGTACTCAGATGATACAGGCCAGAAGAGACATCAGTACTCAGATGATACAGGCCAGAAGAGACATCAGTACTCAGATGATACAGGCCAGAAGAGACATCAGTACTGAGGTGATACAGGCTGGAAGAGCACTTATGAAATATAGCAGATAGGGTAAAGGGCAAGGAAGGAGGAAAAGGAAAAGAAAAGGGGAAAAGGGGATGAGAAATAAAGGGAAAGGAAAGGGGAGAAGCTTAAGGAGTGTGGAAGTGAAAGGAAAGGGAAGAAAAGCATAAGGAAGGCACCGGAAGGAGAAGACAAGCAAAAGTAAGGCAGAAAAGGGAGAGAAAGGGAGAAATGAAGAAAAGGGAGAGGAAGAGGGAAGACAAATAAAAGAAAAGGGAAGCAAAGGAAAGGAAAATGAAAGGGGAGGAGAAGCATAAGGAAGCGAGAAAAAGGGAGAAGCAAAGTGATAAATAGGGACGACAAGCAAAAGGAAAGGGCAAAGGAAGAGAGAGAAAGAAAGGAGGACTATAAGCAAAGGAAGAGGAAACAAGTGGAAGGTGGAGCAGGAGCCAAGGAAAGTGCAAGAAAGGAGAAAGTGAAGGCAAGGGAGATAAAAAGGAAGTGAAAGGAAGCTGGAAGAAGGAGGAGAAAAAGTGAAAGGAAGAGTGAGAAGGGAGGAAATAAAAGGAAGGGAGAAGAGAAAGGGGAAACACAAGCAAACAAAAGGAAGAAAAAGAAGAAGAAAAAGGAAAAGAAGAGAAAGGAAGAAGTGAAAAGAAGGAAGGGAAAGACAAATAAAAGGAATAGGGAAGGGAATGAAAGGGAAAAGAAAGGGGAGGAGAGGCATAAGACATGCAAAAAAGATAGAAGCAAAGGGAAGGGAGAAAATGGGGAAGACAAACAAAAGAAAGGTGGAAGTGGAGGGAAGGGAAGGGGAAAGTAAGCAAACAAGAAGAGGAAAAGAGGGGAACGATGGGGGTAAAAAGAAGAGAAAGGAGGAAGCAAAGGGAAAAGGAATTGAAGGGAGAGAATGGAGAAAGACAAGCATAAGTAAGGGAGAGGAAAGAGAGGGTAGGCAAAGAAAGAAAGAAATCAGTAGAAGCGATAGGAAGGGGGAAGCAAAAAAAAGGGGAAGAGAAGCAAAAGGAAGAGAGAAAAAGGGGGAAACAAAGGGAAGGGAGAGAAATGTGGATGACCAGCAAAAGGAAGGAGGAAGTGAACAGAAGAGAGGAAGGAAAACAATAAACAAAAGAAGGGGAAATGAAGGGAAGGGGGAGGTGAAGCAAAAGGAAGGGCAAGTAAGGGAAAAATTAAGGAAAGGGAGGGAAAGAGGAAGGGAAGGTGGAAGAAAAAAAGGGAAGCGAAGGGAAGGGAGAGAAATTGGGAGGAGAAGCAAAAGTAGAAGGAAGGGGAGGGTGAAGGGAGTGGAAGAAAAAAGAAGAGTTTGCAATGGTAAAGAGATGAGAGAGGAGGAGAAGGAGTGAAAACTCAAAAGGCGGATTAAAATGAAAGGGAAATGAAGAAGGAGAAAAGTGAAAGAAAAGTAGGGGGGAGGAAAAGAAAGAGGGAGAAGAAGGAAATGCAAAGGAATTGAAGGGGGAGAAGGAAGTTAGAAAAGGGGAGGTGAAGCAAAAGAAGGGAGAGAAGCAAAGGAAAAAGGGATAGAAATGGGCAAAGCAAGGAACGCATGGGGGGGAAAAGGGAAGGGGAATGATGAGATAGCAAGGAAAAGTAAGGATGGAGAATCACACAAAAGTAAAAGGAAGGAAGGTAACGTGAAAAGAAAAATGGAGAAAGGAAAGAAAGACAGAAGAGAATGTAGGGGAAGCAAAGAGAGAGAAGGAAGAGACAAATGGGGAAAGAGAAACAATGGGAGCGGAAGGGAGGAAGAAATAAATAGATTTTATACAGTAGTACGGGGAAACAAAGTCAAGGGAAAGTAATGGGAGAAGTAAAAGGAAGGGAAAGAAATGCAATGAGAAGCAACAGAAAGGAAAAAATAGGAGAGAAGCGAAGATAAGGAGAAAGAAGGGGTGGAGAAGCAAAGCAATGGAAAGGGAAATGGGATGAGGAAGTGAAGGGGAAAAGAAGTGATGGGGCAGAAAGGCTAAAGATAAAGGCAAGGACGAAAAACAAAGAAAGGGAAGATGATAATGAGAAGTGTGAAAATGAGAGAAGAAGGGGGAAGAAAATGGGAGGTAAAAGTGGAAAGAATTAGGGAGGAAAAAGAAATCAGGTGAAAAGGAGATGGGAAGAGATGAGTATAATCAGGAAAGAAATCACATGAAGTGCATTGAAGTTTCCACTTTCCCTGCGCTGCTACTACTTCATTCTAGTGATCAGCGGGTTAATAGCAGTCAGACTTCAACGATATTTAATAGGAAAACCCCTTTAGTAGTTTTACTTTAAGAAATTACCAGCATTGCTGACTAAGGTAAATGAGATGAAAGGCTTGGAGCAAAGGACATTTCTTCTTGCAGTAATTAACTTACTTTTCTAATTTACAGATTGGATCTTTCATTCACAGACATGTAAGCTGATCGAGTTATTGGCCTCTTTGCAGAGTTATATTTAATCTGCAACAAGAGCCTGGAACACAGCAGAGTGTGGTCTGGATGACGGCCATCTACAATCCCCAGGTAGAGAGTCTTAACCAAAATCAATGCCCATCAATAACATTCAGCAGCAGGGCCCAGCACAGCTGAGAGCGCACCTTACAAGCCCGCATCTGGTGGCACAAAGGTACTGGAGCTGGAAGTATAGACGTGGTGTGAGGGTGGATGAGAACGTGTGTGTATATCTATCATCAGAGGCGTAACTTGAAGCTTCTGGGCCCCAATGCAAAACCTTTAATGGGGCCCCCAACTATAATGCTTTATACATAGTACTGGGCTCCCTATATGGAGAAGAGAGGCCTTATGGGCCCCCTAAGGCTCCTGGGCCCGGGTGCAACCGCATCCCCTGCATCCTCTATAGTTACGCCCCTGTCTATCATAGTAAAACACATACTGCAGTAATGCAAGGTAAGATTTTATGTAACACAATGGACCCTTTATTAGCCCCATCTAGCAGCGCGTTGGACCTCTTCTGGCCTTTAGAACAGCAGCAATTCAACATGGCGTACATTCCACTAAGTAATTACATCGTTCTGCAGGAATATCGGCCCCTGCGGACAGGAAGCGTCTTGTAGTTGCCGCAGATTAGATGGAGGTGTTGACATGTTCTGACCAGCATGTAAACTATGGAGGAATAAAGAAACGTTTTATTTGCACCTTCTATGCTGTCACCGCTACCTATTTTCTGTGGATGAAGTGGACCCTGGGCTCGGATCCTTTTGGTGACTGGGCATCATAAACCTGTCCTACCATATTATGGTGAGGAAGCTGTGCTGCTAGCCAACTTCTGTTTAATGTTCTGACCAGCTGACAGGAAGGGGTCAGCGATTCATGCTGCTTGCACCAAATTCTGACCTCCCATCAGCACGGTGCTACAGAAATTTGGATCCATCTGACCAGGAGGTGTTTTGCCGCTGCTCAGTGATATAATTTTGGTGCTCTTCTGCCCCCCCCCCACCCACACACACACACACAATGGTGCCTGAACTAGTCATCTGCTGTTATTGACCATCCGTGTTGGGGAACGGCGAGTTGTGTGTACAGACACGCTAGTTGGAACATCAGCGTTGGATTCAGCTGACTGTGTAGCGCCTGTTGGTCAGAACGATTCCTGACATCCTCCTCTGACCCCTTTCAGTGGTAAGTTGTTTCCATCCACAGGGTCCCCTCTCACTGGATGTTTTCCTCCATCACGCCATTCTCTGTATACTCTCCACACCTTTACATGAGAAAACCCCACACGGTTGGCAGTGGCATCTTGTCCCCAGCTAGTCTACCACTGATGACCCGGCCTTGTTGGAAGTCGCCCAGATCACTGGACTTTCCCATCTAGTGTGGATTTACACTGAAACTGACCCACAGAAAACTTGTCACGTGTACTCTGGGGTCACGGGGAGAATTTTACAGAAAAAGTGCCAATCATCAGAGACCTGGGGGCTCTAATAAAGGGCCAGTCTGTTTTATATGTATATATATATATATATATATAATTTTTGTTTTTTTTGGCAAGGCAGTACACAGATTGGCCTGCAGCCACATTCAGTTTGGTGGCTGCTGCTGGAGCTACTCCCTGAAAGAGAAGCTGGGAGGAGGCTGAAACCCTGAGGTCTGTGGCTGTGGTATGGCCACAAGTCTGACAGGGAAGGATGTCCCTAGACTGACACCCAGTTGGGTATGCTGTTAGACAGTGTTGTAACATGTAGTTCCACAAGGCCATTGTGTTAGGTAGGAGAGAATCCTCTGTGAGTTAGTAGCAAGATGGCTATAATTTCGGTTATTGCCTGTGTGCACTGTGACTGAACAGCAGTGCAGAGTTATTACCTTTGTAACTATTACTTGCTGCCAAAATAAAATGGACTTTCTGAATTTTACGACTTACTCTGGTCCGGATATGGGTCACTGAAGTGCAGCCACCCATCTAGGTGGAGGGGTGATCCTGCGAGGTGACTAATCCCCTAATTGCTACAATATATATTCTACATATATAGAGAGAGGTAGACATAGATGTATACGTATATATCTACAGATATACAATAGATATGTGTGTGTGTATAAATATATATATATACATATATATATATATATATATATATATAATCTGTATCTATATATAGGGAGAGATATAGATATATATATAGGGTTCCACTAAAACTAGTCTCATGTCTGCTATTTTTAATGAGCCATTACTGCTATGATGGATCCGTTTTCAAACAGATATCAAGAAAACCTGACAGATCTCATTAACTTCTAATGGGTTCCATCAGCGTTCTCTTTGATATGTGAAAGAACGCATAAAGTTCCTGACTGTAGATACAAAAATACTCCCTTCCATCTGTCCTCTACTTCTGACAAACTTGCATTTGGTAGATTAGCAAAAAGTTGGAGAAAAATAAAAGGAAGTATGATTTTAGGATCAGACTACACAGGGTGTGTTGTCTGTTACCATAGAGGCACATTGCTCTGCATAGGAGCTGCAGACATAAAAAATAAGACATTTTTTTGATGAAGACTATTAGCAAAGTTACTTCATTTTAGATGTAGTGGAGCAAAAAAAGGGTTATGAAGGTAACATAGGCTAAATATTAATGCCCAAAGGATATACTGACACATACATATCACGATAACTTCGGCAATATGTTAACCCTTTAGTGACCACCAATACATCTTTTTACTGACCTCACTAATGGGCTTTTAGACATGCACATACATCTTTTTAAGGCGGTGGCTTAGCTGACTATTTACAGCAAGGCTCTTAACTGACAGGAATGGAGAAACCTCAGATTCTGGCAGTTCAACCCCTTACATGCCACAATCAATGCCAACTTCAGCATGTGAACAGATGACAGGGGGAGGGGGCTCCTTCTATCACCTACTGGCTCTCGTCAATGTGATCGCAAGGTACCAATGGGTTCCCATGGCAGCCGAAGGCCTGCTAAAGGCCTCCATGTCTGCCATGTAACTCAGCCTATTAGACCCTGCCACTGTCAGAGTCTAATAGGCTGATGTCATAGGCATAGTACAATGCACTATATAAGTAATGCAGTGTACTATCACAGCGATCAAACGATCACATCTTTAGTTCTTCTTGAGAAACAAAAAAGTGTCAAAAAAGTTCAATAACATGTAATTAAAATGTAAAAAATGCAGTTTAAATAGAAAAGACATATTTTTCCCCACAAAAACCCTATTAATTTTTTTAAATGGCATCTTTATAAAACAAACATAATGGGTATTATCACATCTGTAATGACCTAAGCAAGGAAAATATTTTGATATTTCTCTCGCTTGGTGACTTAAAAAAGTAATGCCAGCATTATTATTTTTCTTTGTTCGCCTCCCAAAAAATGCAATAAAAAGCGATCCAGAAGTCACACGTATCGCAAAATTGGAACAATAAAAAATATAACTCTCTGCGCAAAAAACAAACCCTCCGTTGCTGGAAAAATAAAAATGTTCTGATGCAATTGTTTTTTTTTTGTGCTTAAATAGAAAAAATGTAAAAAAAATCTCTATAAACTTAGTTTTGCAGTAATTGTGCTGATCAAGATAAGACAATCATCATGTTATTTTTACTGAATGGTGAACGCTGTGCACGTTCCCCCCAACCCCCCCCCCCCCAAAAAAAAAGAAAAAATGTAATAAAAGTTCTAGAACACATTATATACATTATATGTAAGGATGAGCGAGTATACTCGCTAAGGCACTACTTGCTCGAGTAATGTGCCTTAGACGAGTATCTCCCTGCTCGTCCTTAAAGATTCGGGGGCCGGCGGGGAGCTGCGGGGGAGAGCGGGGAGGAACGGAGGGGAGATCTCTCTCTCCCCCCACTCTCCCCTGCTCCCCACCACGACTCACCTGTCAGCCGCAGCGGTCCCCGAATCTTTATGGACGAGCAGGGAGATACTCGTCTAAGGCACATTACTCGAGCGAGTAGTGCCTTAGCGAGTATACTCGCTCATCCTTAATTATATGTATGCCAGAGTTCGGCCCTGACACTTGTGTTATGGCTCTTGCAATGTGACTATGAAGATCGCTTGGTCATTGAGGCACAAAAGAGGCCGGTCAATAAGGGGGGTAATTCTCAGTGATAAACTCATGCAACAAGTTTACTTGCAGTCCCATGTAAATCTACAGAGAATGCAAGACTGTACCAAATGTCAAATTCAGCTCTACTACGTCAATAAACTGTAGAAAATGTCACTGATGACGTAGGTGAGGGAGAAGCTGCTGGAGATGTGCAGCTTCGTCAGGAGTCGAGTTGTGTTGTCTGTCACTGTATGTGCATCCCCCTCCCCTCCGCTGCATGGAGTTGTCAATATGCAGGATGTTACTGTCCATCTAATGAGATAAAACACCAGCCCTTCTGCTTGTCATATACACAATGCTCTCCTCTCTGGGGCTCCTATGGGGCCCGGCTGGACTGACAACTTACCATTACAGCTAACCATATAACACTGCAGTAGGGGACTGCGGTGCAGCTAAACCAGAGAAGGATGAGAGTAGTAGTGCTTTACATGGAATGATTCCATTAGACCCCTGATGAAAGCATCGTCGATGCTTAACCCCTTAATGACTAACCTGTTTTGTGCCTTAAGGACCAAGCGATTTTCACCTTTAACTCGTTGACAGCCGTACGAGGGTTTATTTTCTGTGGGACGAGTTGTATATTTTAATGGCGGCACTCTGGGGTCCATATAATGTGTTGAAGAACTTTCAGAACTTGTTTTTGTTGTGGGTGGTGGAAACCGCCCCAGAGATTCTGCCATCGTTTTCGAGTTTTGCTTTAACAGCGTTCACCATTCGGTAACAATAACACGATGACTTTCTGATCTGATCCGCAGGATTACTGCGATAAGTTTATAGAGAGGTTTTTATTTTTTACTACTCCTGCACAATAAAAATGTGTTTTTAAATTAAAACAACTGAAACTGTATGGCCGCATTCTGAAGCCTTATTCAGATGTCAGTATATCGGCCGGGCTTTCACGCCCAGCCAATATACGCTGTCCCTTTCTGCAGGGGGAGGAGGCGGGACGGGACGGGAGCAGTGCAATGAGGTCCGCCTCCTCTTCACCTCTCACCACTGTTTGCAATGGGAGGGGTAGGGCAGGGCGGAGCTAAGTCCCCGCTCCCCTCCCCCTCCCATTGCAAATAGTGCGCAGAGACGGACAGCGTATATCGTACGTGAAAACCCGTCCGATATACGGACATCTGAATAAGCCCTTAGATCCCGAACATTTTTAGTTTCCCAGCAGTGGAGCTCTGTGAAGGCTTGTTTTTTGCGGGAAGAGTTGTAGTTTGTGTTGTTCCCATTTTGAGGGTCATGTGACTTTTGATTTGGTTTTTATTATGTTTCTTTGGAGGCAAACAAAAGAAAAATAGCATTTCTGATATTACTATTTAAAATTATGTTAACAGCGGTCACCATGAAAAATAACAAAATATTTTTATTTACAAACACATTTTGGGAGCATTTTAGCCATTTAAAACTGTTTTTTTGTGAAGAAAAATGTGTATTTTTTTTTAAATTGTATTCTTTTCATTATACTTTATTGAACTTTTTTGAGACTACTTTTTAGTACCCGAATAGGACTTGAAGATGCAATTGTTAGATCACTGAGATAATACACTGCATTACTTATGTAGTGCATTTTACCATGGCTATGACACAAACCAATTAGACTCTGCCGAAGGCAGAGTCTAACAGATTGAGTTACAAGGCAGGACAAAAAATCTTTCCCATAGTTGCACTGCTCTTGTAAGAGGGGTGAGCGGTGCCCTGTTGTCACCCTAACTGAAGCCGCTCAGCTGCCCTGACAAGCGGGTCAAAGAGCCACGCTAATCTCCTCCCCCTCCTACCAGAAATGCGGCTGGAGGGAGATTGGGGAAAAAGAGAAAAGGTGCTTATCAGCACAAGGTGAAGGAGGCTATGCCCCCTCGGTGACATCAGCTGTAACATGGTTACCAGATCCCCCTTCCGAAGAAGCAAGAAGGTACTAAGTGCCATAGGGCTTACTACAGCAGCAGCACACACCACAGACCATCAGGACTGTGTGAGCGCTGCAACACACACAGTACCAGACCATTCAGAGGGGCAGCACAGCAGGCCACATCCCCATGCTGGGAAGCAGACAAGGAACCAAGTGACCACTACCAAAGTGCCCTGACGACCTAGGTGCTAAATATGATGTACTAGATGGAAGGAGAGGGAGTCTGACTTCCCGCATGGGATTCCTGAAGATGCAGATGGCACCATGGATTGAGTAAATGACTAAGCTCCCGGTTAAATAAGAGACCGGTCTCTGACATTGTTAGGACGTATGTGGACTGGGAGAGTACTTCGCCATAAGGGACTGTGACAGCATGCAAAAGCTATATGTAGTTGTATTGTAGAAGAAAGACAAGGCACTTTGTAATAGGGGCGTTGTGACCCGATGAAAGTGGACATGAGACAGGAGCCATACATTAGGGATGTAATGTCGCACCTACGGTGCATGCATCCATGCTGCCACAGAACTCGGAATCACAGTCAGCTGGTTAGACAGGAGTGACGGGGCCTTAGGCCGCGAAGTCTGTATTATGCCATGGACCTTTGAGAATATAGTACAAACGATGAGGATGGTTAGTTACTTGGTGGATGTACGTGCAGACGAAGTGTCTTGTTGCTCAGATATGTCGTACTGATTCCGCTCGATGGTGTTAGGGTGAATGCTATTAAACATGAAACATTAAGTAATTTGTGCGCCATCATGTAAACTGCCACGCAAGTGCTTAACGCACAACCGGTAACTCTCTCACTGAATGCTGCCCAACAGACATGGGTTTAGTGGTACAGTCCTGGATTTTGGGGCTGTCCAGCTATCCCATGGAGCAGAAGACACGATCCACAGGGTAGGACATACCAACTATACAGCTGGGAATGGAACAAAATAAAAAAACAGCCTATATTGACCACTTTCGCTCCCCCCACTGCTCTGGTGCCATCAAGCACGTGATCATTGCCGCCAATCACTGGCTTCAGCCTTGCCACCAGTGAATATTCTACATGATTGTACTACCCAGAATTGCATGGGAGCACTACTATTGGGAGAGAATAACTGAGGGCAATAATACTGTGAAGGAGATACTGAGGGACACTATTACTATCAGGGTTACTGAGGGGCACTATTATTGTGAGGGGTCACTGAGGGGCATTAATGGGAGGCAGTTATTGAGATGCAGTATTATTGTGAGAGGTTTATTGAAGGGCACTATGACTATGAGGGAATCATAAAGAGGCACTATTACTGTGAGAGGGTCACTGACAGGCACTATTACTGTAAGAGGGTCACTGACAGACACTATTACTGTAAGAGGGTCACTGACAGGCACTATTACTGTAAGAGGGTCACTGACAGGCACTATTACTGTAAGAGGGTCACTGACAGGCACTATTACTGTATGAGGGTCACTGACAGACACTATTACTGTGAGAGGGTCACTGACAGGCACTATTACTGTAAGAGGGTCACTGACAGGCACTATTACTGTAAGAGGGTCACTGACAGGCACTATTACTGTGAGAGGGTCACTGACAGGCACTATTACTGTAAGAGGGACACTGACAGGCACTATTACTGTATGAGGGTCACTGACAGACACTATAACTGTGAGAGAGTCACTGACAGGCACTATTACTGTGAGAGGGTCACTGACAGACACTATTACTGTATGAGGGTCACTGACAGGCACTATTACTGTATGAGGGTCACTGACAGACACTATTACTGTAAGAGGGACACTGACAGGCACTATTACTGTGAGAGGGTCACTGACAGGCACTATTACTGTGAGAGAGTCACTGACAGGCACTATTACTGTGAGAGAGTCACTGACAGGCACTATTAGTGTGAGAGGGTCACTGACAGGCACTATTACTGTGAGAGAGTCACTGACAGGCACTATTACTGTGAGAGGGTCACTGACAGGCACTATTACTGTGAGAGAGAGTCACTGACAGGCACTATTACTGTGAGAGGGTCACTGACAGGCACTATTACTGTGAGAGGGTCACTGACAGGCACTATTACTGTGAGAGGGTCACTGACAGGCACTATTACTGTAAGAGAGTCACTGACAGGCACTATTACTGTATGAGGGTCACTGACAGACACTATTACTGTGAGAGGGTCACTGACAGGCACTATTACTGTGAGAGAGAGTCACTGACAGGCACTATTACTGTGAGAGGGTCACTGACAGGCACTATTACTGTGAGAGGGTCACTGACAGGCACTATTACTGTGAGAGGGTCACTGACAGGCACTATTACTGTAAGAGAGTCACTGACAGGCACTATTACTGTATGAGGGTCACTGACAGACACTATTACTGTGAGAGAGTCACTGACAGGCACTATTACTGTGAGAGGGTCACTGACAGGCACTATTACTGTGAGAGAGTCACTGACAGGCACTATTACTGTGAGAGGGTCACTGACAGACACTATTACTGTATGAGGGTCACTGACAGACACTATTACTGTGAGAGAGTCAGGCCTTAGTCAGACGGGCGTTTTTTCGCGCGATTTGCGCATGCGCATGCGATTCGCGCATATATAGAACCAATGGTTCACTATGGTATCGGTCACATGTTCGCTTTTTATGCGGATATGCGATAAATTATAGGACACGATGATTCACAGATCGCGCCTATCTGCGTTCGGCGTTTTATGTGCGCACCAAAATCATTTACTGCAGCTAGCTGCGTTTTTTTCGCCGACCAGTCTAAGTTTCATGAGCATTTTGATGCGCACGGCGATTTTTCTCCGGTCAGACGGGCGTTTTGCTGCGACGATTGACGCGGCTAGGTGCAGATTTTTCCCGCGATTTTTCGCCCCCGGTCACGCGATTTGTGCATGCGCATCCGTCATGCGATCCGCAAATCGGCGAAAAAACGCCCGTCTGACTAAGGCCTCACTGACAGGCACTATTACTGTGAGAGGGTCACTGACAGGCACTATTACTGTGAGGGAGATACTGAGGGGCATTTGTATTGTGAGAGGTTCACTAATGAGCACCATTACTTTGAGGAGGTCCCTGAGGGGCACTATTACTGTGGAGGAGTTACTACGAGGCACTATTACTGTGAGAGAGTAACTGAGGGACATTATTATAGTGATAGGGATACTGAGGTGCATTATTATTGTGAGGGGTCAGTGAGGAGCACTATTACTATGAAAGCACCATTATTTTGAAGGGGTCACTGTGAGAGAGGTCACTGAGGGATACTATTAGTGTGAGCGAGTCGCTGCGATGCACTATTCCTGTGAGAGGTTTACTGAGGGGCATTACTACTGTGAGGGGGTTGCTGTGGAGCACCATTACTGTGAGAGGTTTACTGAGGGGTACTATTCCTGTGAAAAGGTCAATAAAGGGCACTATTACTCTAAGGGAGCACAAAAGGTGTGGCTTACGTTTAAAGGGACGTGCTCCATGCATGGTCTATCTCTGTTGTTCCCTATGGAAGTAGAACTATGTTCTCATCATATGCATTTAGACATTTGATTCATCCCATCTTCTTGTTTGGCTTGGCAGCAGCTGCCTGGCATGGATTGCTAAGGTTTAGTTTACTATCACATAAGTTTCTCCAAGTGCTTTTCGGTGTCAGTTTTACCCAATGTTTTGGCAGATATCTTCAAACTCATCTATGAAGTGACACCGTTGTATTCTGCGCTACTTATGTTACCCCGCAAGCTGAACGGCTGCACTTTCTGAGGGGTTTTCTGACAGGTATTAATGGGGGCTCCAGACAAATAAAAGTACAGGCTTCTCACTGATTATTATGGACACTTTATTTGGTTGCGATTCCCTTTCTTATAACCTGGAATGGGGGATACTCCGGGTAACCTGCACTACTGTACCGGCTTATTCGTATATTGCAGTCAAGTTACATTTTTTTCCACAATTTCAGAAAATGATGGCAAAACCCACAACATGACCGAGGTGCGAGTATAAACCCAGCATCCAGTCTTTACTGGAGTCAAGAGTTGTAATTTTACAGGATGCAGGTTGTACAAACATAACAATTTGTTGCTCAGCTCATCTGAAGCATGTGAACGTGCGGCACACCCTGTTATTTCGGAAGGGCACCACGAAGCACATTGCCAAAGCCTCCTTCATTACTGCTGACAACAGTGTAACCATCTTCTGCTTCAGTAGTCTCACCTCAGATTAAACTCAGCAAACGGCTACAATATCAACACAATAGTTCTGTCCTATCATTTCCTGTTAAAGGGATCTCCAGGGCTTTAATACTGATAACCGACCATTAGGATAGGACACCAATATTCAACCAATGGATGCCTGACGTCTAGGACCCTACCGATCAGCATTATGAAGGGGCTGTGGTGCTCCTGTCAGTACGTTTGCAGTACCAGTCTTAGGTTAGATGGCAATTTGTGTCGCATTTTTCTTGCCCCATCCCTACAAAGGCAATCTGTTTGTGCTGAAAGCAACATTTCAGTACCAGAAGAGCTCAGGGAATAAATGATATACCAGATATACCAGAACTAAGCTCATAACTTAAATAAAGCACCAGAACCAAGTTCATAATATAAATACAGCACCAAAAATAAACTGATAACCTAAATACGGTACCAGAACCAAGCTCCTTATATAAATACAGCACCAGAACTACCAGATTCAAGCTCATAACATGAATATAACATGAACCAAACCCAGTAAATAGATGCAACACTAGAACTAGACAAAAAAAATCACTGAAAGCGGCCATATACTTACTGATAAACAGTACTAATACAAGAGGGCAGGTAAAAACACCATATCCCTCAACGTGCAGACACCCAAACACGGCTGTCTGCCAATTGAAACCCCCACAACACAATTATTTAGTACTGCTACTGTAATTGTTGTATGTACTGAGGTTGGTTTGGGTGCTGTATTTATGTTATGAACTTGGTCGTGGTACTGTACTTATGAATTAGGTTCTGGGGCTGTATTTTATTACCTCGGTCCTGGAGCTGTATTTATTAACTTAGTTCTGGGGCTGTACTTATGCTATAACCTTGGTTCTGGTGCTGTATTTATGTACTGAGCTTTGTTCTGGCACAGTATTTATTCATTGACCTGTTCTGCTGTGGGTACACTGCTATTTTGCTGCAGAAAAGAGGCAGATTGACTATCAGTGCAATATAAACCATTTTTTATGAATGATACGAGGGAGGAGGTGGGTGCAAAGAAAATATTCTGCACAGGGTGCCATCTAACTTAAGCCTGCCTCTGTTGATGGGTCTGCATACTTCCCAGCCTTCCCATTTTTCCCAGAATTGGGCCATGAAATAAACCACAAAGGGGCGGTGTTTAGGCAAAAGTGACCCATACTGGGTACCTTGTTTCCCTGAAAATAACACTTCCCTAATTTTCAGGGATGTTTGAAATATAATCCCTACCCTGAAAATAAGCCCTAGGTAAACTACCTAAAAAAATACATTGCCTAGCAGGCGCTGTCCAAGTCCCTTCCACCGTTCTCTAGAGGTTTGGCACGGTTCCTGCAGTCCTCAGATGCTCGTACAACATCACTTCCTGGTTACGCGATTCATAAATCCCACCTCCAGGAAGCGATGGCTGTGTTTGGTTCTTCCATCGCTACTCAGCCAATCAATGCAGCGCTGGATAAACCAATCACAGCCATTGCATTGGTTCATCCAGCGCTGCATTGATTGGCTGAGCAGCGGTCGAAGAAGCCATTACTTCCTAGAGGCGGGATATATGAACCTTGTAAGCAGAAAGTGATGTTCTATGAGCAGCCAAGGACTGCGGGAACCATGTCGGAGCTGTGGAGAGCAGTAGGAGGGACCTGGACCAAGCCTGCTAGGTAACTATAATAAGATATACACTGAAAATAAGACCTAGTGCCTCTCTTGGGGCAAAAATTAATATAAGACAGGGTCTTATTTTTGGCAAAATACGGTACTTCTGAGAGATTTTCTGGGTATTACTTCACACCGCCATTCACTGAACATAAAGGTCACCTCTCCGTGCACCAGAACCGGCGCTCCGTTTTCGTATTCATAGTTTCATGGCTTAATTTTCTTGCTGCCAAATATTTAGTACAAGTAACACTTGGGAAGTCGCTGCCTGAAATGTCAAAACTTAGACAATAATAATTTGGAAAATCCAGCTGGCTCTTGATTGCTTTCAGCGAGAAGTAGCGCTCAATCATAGTTTTCCAGAAGCCTATAATAAGTGGCATACATGTCGTCCACCCACACACTCAGTGAAACTCTAAATACTGTATTTAAACCCAAATATTCTGAAAAGGGGAGAAGCCGAGTCACAAGGAGATAACGTAGTGTAAATACGAAAAATAATGATAAAAACAACTTCAAGCTCCTACGTTATTTTCTGTTCAGCCCCAAAACATCAGGCTTCTATGGCTCTAAGGGTGTGCGTAGGTGTGAAGAGTTGTGGGAGGGATACGTTCTCACGAAAGAAGTGGCTCAGCGAAGACACAACTGGCGCCGGCTAAAATAAGGCATGGAGTCTAAAGAATCTGCCCATATTTCACCTTTAAAGGGGGTTTCCAAAACGTAAAAAAACTTGCCCCGGGGTGGAGGATGGCATTAAAAAAATGAAATCGCCATTGCTCACACTTCAACTGACTGCCTCCTATCCAGCACTGCCGTCCCCATGCTTCAATCCCCACTGAGACAGGAAACAATGGCATCATGACTGCTGGCCTCACCAACCATGTATGCATCAATGGCACACGAGTGCTGAAGACAGAATTGACTGCAGCAATCATGTGACACGGGGATCATTCATACGACCGTTATGTAGACGCGTACTACACCTGCGCGAAACGCGGCGATTGGAGTCAATGAAAGTAAATGGATTTTCATTGATCCATTCACATTAGTGTGTGACCACTGTTTGTAGGTACGCGTAAGAAAAAGATGGCAGCGTGCTCCATCTCTCCGCATACCATGCAGCGTGATCCCTATTCATTTCTAGAGCAGGGTATGCAACGCTGTCCGTATGCAATACATTTCATATGTACGGCGATTCATACGAAACCCCACTATGAAACAGAGTAGGGAATTTTTTTTAAAAAAGGCAGAGTCACACTGCGCATGTCCGTGCGTGTGTAATACGCGGTCATCCGCAGTGCACTCGCTGCCGCAAGTGGCTCACATAGACCAGTAAAACGCTGCAGGACCCCTGCAATGTTTTACAGATACGGTCGCGTAAATGAGCCCTAATACGGTACATTGCACACTGCTCTGATTGGCTAACACTGCTCAACTGTATGTCTCTTCCTTTTTCCCCTCGGTCTCTTTTTTCCCCACTCTCTCCCATTCCTTTTTCCTGCTGTTTTTTTTTAGCTGTCTCTCTATTGCTTTTTTCTGCTTTTTCCATCACTTTTCTCCCGCACTCTCTGTTTTTTTCCTGCTCTCCCTGCTTTCTTTTTTCCTACTCTTTTTTTTTTGCATGTACCTCTCTGTCTTTTTTGTTCTTTCTTTTCTTACCTCTCTTCTCCGTCTCTTTTTTCTCATTGTCTCTTCTGCGCTCTTTCCGTCTCTTTTTCCCCATACTCTCTCCACCTTTTTGCCCGTTCTCTCTCTTTCTATTTCTAGTTTCTTCTCACTCTCTCCATCTCCTTTTGTCCACTCTTTGTATGTGTGTACCTCTCTTTTTTGTGCTCTTTTTCAGCCTTATTTTGTCTCTCTCTTGTCTCTTTTTTCTCATCATCCGCTCTTTTTTTCTGTGCGCTCTCTTTTTTTTCTTTCTCACCGGCTCCTTTTTTCCATTTTGTCTCAGTTATCCCACTCTGTCCATCACTTTTATCCCACTCTCTCTGTATTTTTCTGCTCTCCTTCGCCATCTCTTCTGTCCCTTCTTTTTTTCCTCTCCATCTCGGCAATATATTTTTTTTGGGGGGGGGGAGGGGGGTAGTAGGCCCCTTATAATTCTTGCTATGGGACCTCATGATTCCTACATATACCCCTGCCATAATACAGATATCCCTAGCATACATGCCACGTGTGAACATACCACCCATATGGCGTTTTCACAAGGGATGCAACAACAGCCGAACATAAATCTTTTTGATCTCAGTATGAGATGAGGGGCACAATGGGGAATAAGTTCATTTTTGAGCACCGTTTTATTTTCGGAGTAAGAGGGTTCATACATGAGTTGAGCCATGTTCTCGCAGCACCATATGTTCTCCGGCCCCTCATGTATTACCGCTGAGCTGTTTCATTTCCACTCCATATGTATCACTAATACAGGAGCTAATGAAAAGTACCGTCCTGAGCGGCCGCCCTCCAGCTTTCACGACCTCCAGTCTCTTGGAGGAAATCTTATTTACCTACTTAGTCATTAGTCTAATGGACCACATGCTCCAAATTAGTGATTTTTTTTCCTTTTCTTTTTGTTGGGGGTGTTTAATTAGCAGTTCTCTGCTGTATCTAACCAGACTGAGAGGATGTACAGCAGCACTTATCAGAGACCACGCAGGGTTAAGATAAGCCATTGATGGAAAATGTCAAGTTTACTTCTCTTCTTGCCAAGATTTATCCTTTTTCTGCTGAGAAATAGGATTACTAAAAGGCTGGAAATAACCATAATTAGGAGCATGCAGGGAATACAGAAAATCTCAGCGGCTGTTTTGTGCAAAAACTGCAAAAAAAGTTAGAATAATCCGATTTGTGCATTTTATAATAATGGTATGGAGGAGGGGTTGTCCACTCGAAGCTACGTAGGAACTGGCAGCATTTCAGATCCGGTCACATCAGTACTCTATCAGGGGGGCACTGGCCTTTTAAACAAGCCCATTGAAATTTGTGGGTTTTATTTGCCAAGGGTTGATGGCGAGGGGTCCTGCTACTAAAAACCCACAAAATATAATGTTAATTCTACACATTTTTTGCAGCACAGTGTTACAGGGCTTCTATTAAACTCAATGGTCACCCATTCTTTATTAATGGACATATCTAGTCGGAAGCATAACCATAGGGATGCAGTACTTGTTTGAAGTTGGGGAGGCAGTTTTATTCCTAGTGCTGTGTAGGGGAGAGGTAGGGGGAGAAGCTGCAAGCCAGAGCAGGAAAAGAGTTAAAACTTGTTATCCTTTTCCAATCCACTGTCTGATGTACAGGCTGTACAGCTCCGATGTCAGAAGACATCTGGCAGGGTATTCTTACTGCATATTACTGGCCGCTAAGTTGTTGGGGGCCTCTTCAGCATGTCCCATACTCCAGTACTGGCTCTAGCCAGCAGATGGCGCCATTGTATAATGGCAGAAAGAAAAAAAACCTAGGAAACCCTGAATCCAAAATTGGATTGCAAAGGGTTAAAGGGAGCCCGTCATCAGGTTCTCACATGTGTAACTGACAGGTAGACAGCGTGATCTAACTAGGCTTTATAACAATATGCACTCTGTTAATCACTAAATCACTCCAACAACTTTTCCTGCACTGTACCCTAATAACTCAAAAAGAGTCCCTTTTTAGTGAAAAAAGTCACCTTGTCTCATTGTTCTGCCAAAACTGTCTGTAAATGTATCAATTTCTATCCTGTCACATGGTATGAGTGAGGCTATAAATGTGAGTGATTGAGAGCGGGAAAGGGGTCTTCCATCTTCTGAATTAGAGAGAGTAAAGCACAGAGGCCCATGAGGGCACCTTCAGCCCTCATGTGTTGAAGATGGAAGAGGAGGAGAGATTTCCCGAATGCAAGGATCAGCATGATTAGTAAGTGAGCCCCTAGAGAGAGAGAGAGAGAGAGAGAGAGCGTGAGCCACTTCTAAGGCTTTCCTACACAAGGCCCAGTGCAGAGGTACTCTTCTACTCAATTGTTCACGCCCAAAGGTCCTGAAGTCTGGGACCACTGGGAGGAGGTACGTGTCTTCAATTGTCAAACACACAGGTGTCCTGAAGTCTAGGATTGCTGTGTGGAGATACTCATGTTCAAGTCTTAATGCTACCTGCACTTGGAGCACTGTCTATCTTTGCCTTGTATTCTTGGAGTGTTTATTCAAGTAAAGTTATTCCAGGCCCTGACCATTTCCAGGAACCTGAGGTACTATATCATTGTCAGTGGCTCATTTCTTTCCTTGCCAATGTTTATGCCGGAGGTGAATGGTGGCATAACCCATGACAACCTCATCACCTGTTCTACTGTTTATTGGGCAATGCCATGCCGGGGGTGTCTGGAAAAGGGCCCAGTGCTGCCTTGGCCTTGGCTGCGTGCATCCCTCCGGGAGGGAGCATGGTAAGTGCCACCGTGACAAGCCAGCATCTTGCTCTCCCAGCTCCTCAGCGTATGCCATGTATCTGGGGTCACCCTACGAGATGCTGCAGGACGCTACTTCTTCTTGGCGTCACGAACAGGATTGAATCTTCCGTGCCCCACAGTCATGCTGGCAGTAATGCAGAGGTACTACCCAGAAAGAAGAAATGTTTTAACATTTTACAAATGTTTGAACTACACGTTCCACCCAGGACTGCTCAAAATGGCGCCCAAACTTTAATGCTCTCCTCTATCCAGCGCACTCCCACCAAAACCTTCCTGCCAGATCATTGTACCAAAATGGACTTCTATCTTCTATCCATAGGGTAGATGATAAAAGTCTGATCAATGTGGATCTCACGGCTTGTACTCGGCTTTTTCCATCGGCCACATTAAAATGAATGGAGAGGTGCTGCACATGCTCGGCCACCATTCTTTTAAATCTCGTTTTCACTACAGTGAGCCTGCAGTAAGATATTGTGGCCGTGCATTTTTGTTGCATATATGCATTTTTCAATGTCTGCGTGTTATACGTTTTTCAAACGCAAAAGAAAAAAAACATCTTCATTACTAATATGGGTTCGTATGCTGTCTGTGTGTCGCCCATTTTTCTCATGTTCAACAACAAAAAAAAACGCTAGTGTGTCACAAGCCTTAGGGTGAAAAGATGACCAGTTGCAAATGTATTCACCGCCCGCACCTAATACAGACATTTATTGACTACGACTCAGCATCTGGATCACAGAGATTTTGGGTTCCTTCAGTCCTGCTGATTGTGTGATGATATGTGCATGTAGACATGGACATAAAGCCATGAAAAGGAACCTGTAATGATGATTTTGTGTGTTAAGCCCACATCAATCACCTGCAGGGCAAGTGGGAGCAATCGGAATCAACTGCTTCTTATGGCCAAATGACTCCAATTGCCTTTGCAATCTTGAATATTTCCTATATGCTAATGAGCATAGAAGAGTCATATTTTTGGGAGATGAGTCATGGCACAGCCACTGACATCATGTGAGGCATAAGGGGACATATGTATTAAGAGCTCTAGACCGGGCAACATTTATATATATATATATAGCACCCTGCTAGTATAAGCAGCAGCTAAATAGTTAACGTGTATAATGTTATATGCTTGTATTTGCAATGTTCTCCCTCTTGGAGCAGTTTCCACCCCTCTAATTAATAAGGAACTGCTGATACCCCCACCTTTGCATTCTTTAAAGTTGGTAACTGTTTAGTTTAGGTTGTAAGTTTTGTTTCCTTTGTTCCAGATCCATTTCTCATGTCTGAATAGTATCACACACCTTAAGGCGTAAACATATGTTAATCATTAGAAGTTAGAACCTATCCTGAATACTTATGGATTTTAAAGGTATGTGTCTGTACTGTTACGTCCCTTTGTGTATATAAGCAACCTGTTGCTATGAATATATTAGACAATCGTGATACCACAAGAGACTGGTGTCTACTTTGCTTCTCTCCGAGCTCGTTAAAACGTATTATACTACCAATTTGGAATCAGACATGAGAGGGTTAAGGATTTATTGGTCCAACAACAACATATCACGTCCCCAAAACAATGAAGGACTGCATAGTAAATGTATTGGTGCTGGTGAAAACATGCGCATGTGCTGCAATACAGCTGGGCGGCGCATGCGCAGGTTTTCACTAGCAGCAATACATTTTTTATGCAGTCAATCACTGTTTTTGGGGGGCGGCTTCAGAGGAAATCCAGAGTGCCGTGACTCAACTCCAGAAAATATGACTCTTCTATACTCATTAGCATACAGCGTGGGAACAATTTGATTTCCAAAGGTAATTGGAGTCATTTGGCCACAAAAAGAAGTTGACTCAGATTGCTTCCACTTGCCCTGCAGGGGATATTTGCTGATTTAACACACAAAATTGTTGTGACAGGTTCCTTTAAATAACTCTGTGCCTCTTGGACTTTTATTTTTAGGAGGTGTTATGTGTCTCACGCTCAACTTGGACCTGACTTTTTGACATAAACATGAATTTTTAGGTATTTTTGGTACAAAACTTTACGCTTTGATGCAAAATTGCATGATGGATTGCAAGTCTAAAATGCATGGTGGCGTTTTCACAATGTGCCAGCTGTCTACTTGGGTATGGGGATATGGGGATCTTCTTTATATTGTACAATTTTGTGAATGTCAAAATTGTGAAAACTATTCCGAAAGGGTTAAACACCCCAAGCGGAGGCTAATAACTAGTAGCTAAAATTCATCGTCTCCTTAAATACTGCTTTACCAATCATTTGTTAATGTTTTTTGAAGTCTGACTGTTGCTACGGTAACCTGAAACTTATAATATATTTGCATTCGTTCCTGGGATCTATGTGAGTGTTGAATAAAAAACGCCGTGCTATAACAAAAAGCTGCTCGCCTTGATCCTTTGTTCTTGCTAGGAAATGCATAATTCTGAATATGAAAGGAGGAGTCGACTTCGCCGCAGCTTTATAGTGACATGCAAAAGAATTTACGGTGATGTGCAGCTCCAAATTATAGGGGCTTTAGCTGCTTGAGACTAATAAATATAGATTACAGCGCGTCCTGCATATGAACACAAATGGATAATTATAGCGTACGGATGCATGAGTGATGGCGCTCGATGAAGGTCTAAGCTATAATTTATACACTCAACTCCATAAAAAGTAATGGGACTTGTGGTGCTAATAAGAAATGCATCCAAATTTTTAATTTAGGCTTTGATATACACTCTTTGTCAAAAACACCTCCACCCCTAGAAAAAGTTGTCATTATACTGCAAAACCCGTCCTGCAGTTCCATCACAGGCAGATATACAAATGATGAGAGTTGTGGTGATTAGATGAACGGTCTTGTCATCTAAGACCCTAAAAGTGGTTCCCCCCTTGGCCTATAAGAGGCTCTCGGAGGCTCCTTGTGTGTAGTGACCTCTTCTTCCACTTGTGTAGAGCTTGTTGGCCACTAGACGCCTCTACGACGCAGAGAAGAGATTTCGCCCCGTTATCAGAGTCTGGGAGGGGTGCATTATTGGGATGTGAGAAGCTGGATGGTCGTAGCGATGAATTGTACCCCATCGGGCCTTTCTGATCAGACTGTTAGGGGGTGTTGGAACCAGTGGATGTGTGAGGGCACACAGGGTGACTGGGCTCAGGACCCTCGACAGACCACCGGTAGAGAGGAGCATCAGACCAGACTGTTAGGAGGTGTTGGGACCAGTAGATGTGTGAGGGCACACAAGGTGACCGGGCTCAGGACCCCCTACAGACCACCAGTAGAGAGGAGCGTCTGACCAGACTGTTAGGCAGTGCTGGGATCAGTGGATGTGTGAGGACACACAAGGTGACTGGGCTCAGGGCCCCCTACAGACCACTAGTAGAGAGGGGCATCTGACCAGACTGTTAGGAGGTGCTGGGATCAGTGGATGTGTGAGGGCACACAAGGCGACTAGGCTCAGGACCTCCGACAGACCACCAGTAGAGCAGAGCGTCTGACCAGACTGTTAGGAGGTGCTGGGATCAGTCGATCTGTGAGGGCACAGAAGGTGACTGGGCTCAGGACCCCCGACAGACCACCAGTAGAGAGGAGCGTCTGATCATCCGACAAGCACCAGCAACTCCAACTGTTTTATTGTCCGCCATCCAGAGACAGGGGACACCATCGTTACACCCCTGTGCCTGTCAGAACCATTTCCATGTACTGGGCTGAAGGATATTTGGTCTCACGGCACCCATTATGTTTACTGATTCTGACACCCACCATCACCTCCATTTGCGTTGGTATGGTGATTGATGAAACTGGATGCTATGGAGGGGATCCGGGGTGTCTTCTGTGATGAATCCAGGTTTAGTTTAGGCGCTGATGATGGCCGTGTTCCTGTCTGGAGACCCCAGGGTTAGCGTCAAAATTCTGCCTTTGCTGTACAGCGGCACACTGCCCCCTGCTGGTGTGATGATCTGGGGGCCATCACATACGACAAACCCCTAGTAGTGATACGTGGGACAAGGACAGCTCAGCAATATGCTCAGGACATCCTGCAGCCACACGTGTTCCTCTCATGGCGACTTCCAAGAGACTTCCAGCAGGATAATGCTCAGTTGCACACACAAGGGGGTCACAGGAAGCCCCCACAACATTGTCACACTTATATAGCTACCGGTCGCCATATGTATCACCAATAGAACATGTATGGGACCATCTGGGACACCAACTTCCACAATCTACAAGTGAGTTTGCATGATCTAGAGACTCAGTTGCAGCAAATGTGAAGCGATATGCCGCAGGATACCATACAGAACCTGTATCACTCCATTTCCACCCGTATCACATCTTGTATCCAAGCTAGAGGCAGTACAACAGGGTACTAAAGCCTCCATGCCGGCCCGTATCACATCTTGTATGCAAGCTAGAGGCGGTACAACAGGGTACTAGAGCCTCCATGCCGGCCCATATCACATCCTGTGTCCAAGCTAGAGGCGGCACAACAGGGTACTAGAGCCTCCATGCCCACCCGTATCCCATTTTGTATCCAAGCTAGAGGTGGTACAACAGGGTACTAGAGCCTCCATGCCTGCTCATATCACATGTTTTATCCACGTTAGAGGCAGTACTACAGCCTCCATGCCCACCCATATCACATCTTGTATAGGAGCTAGAGGCAGTACAATAGGGTACTAGAGCCTCCATGCCCACCCATATCACATCTTGTATAGGAGCTAGAGGCAATACAATAGGGTACTAGAGCCTCCATGCCCACCCGTATCACATCTTGCATCCGAGCTAGGGGGGGGGTACAACAGGTACTAGAGCCTCCATGCCCACCCGTATCACATCTTGTATACAAGCTAAAGGCGGTACAACAGGGTACTAGAGCCTCCATGCTTGCCGGTATCACATATTATATCCAAGCTAGAGGCGGTACTACAGGGTACTAAAGCCTCCATGTCCCCCATATCACATCTTGTATCCAAGCTAGAGGGGGTACAACAGAGTACTAGAGCCTCCATGCCCACTCGTATCACATCTTGTATCCAAGCTAGAGGCGGTACAACAGAGTACTAGAGCCTCCATGCCCACCTGTATCACATCTTGTATCCAAGCTAGAGGCGGTACAACAGAGTACTAGAACCTCCATGCCCACCCATATCACATCCTGTGTCCAAGCTAGAGGCGGCACAACAGGGTACTAGAGCCTCCATGCCCACCCATATCACATTTTGTATCCAAGCTAGAGGTGGTACAACAGGGTACTAGAGCCTCCATGCCCACCCGTATCACATCTTGTATACAAGCTAAAGGCGGTACAACAGGGTACTAGAGCCTCCATGTCCCCCATATCACATCTTGTATCCAAGCTAGAAGGGGTACAACAGGGTACTAGAGCTTCCATGCCCACTCGTATCACATCTTGTATCCAAGCTAGAGGCGGTAAACAGAGTACTAGAACCTCCATGCGCACCTGTATCACATCTTGTATCCAAGCTAGAGGCGATACAACAGGATACTAAAACCTCCATGTCCCCCATATCACATCTTGTATCCAAACTAGAGGGGGTACAACAGGGTACTAGAGCCTCCATGCCCACCTGTATCACATCTTGTATCCAAGCTAGAGGTGGTACAACAGGGTGCTAGAGCCTCCCTACAAGGGGTCAGTTCTCCACAATAAATGATGGTTTTGCTCTGATACTGTAACCACTTACTCATATCAACGTTACAATCACACAGAGAAAGTTCCATCCATCCGACAACTTTTTCTAGGGGAGGGATTGTTTTTTTGACAATGAGTGTAGATGAAATCAAGTATTGTTATGATGCGCGATTGGCAGAGAGTCCCTCTCCAAAAATTGGACCATAGATGCGAAAATGATCAGACTGACTCCTAAAAAGATGGATAAAGTTGCAGGGCTAAACAAAGCATGAATGGTGATGGAAATACCCAACAGTTACAGACTGCTAAAAAATATATTTCTGGCAGCGGTGGCCAGAGCAAAGTCTACTGGGCCCACTGTTTGGAAGGAAAAGGAAAATAACATGTGAATTTCTGGCTTCCTGTAACAGATTATATATGAATATGGTAAACCGGTACAAAAAAGTACTATAAAATATACAAATAGCTGAGCCATACAGAGCCATAGAGGACACGAATGATCAAAATATTCAATAGTGTGCCTAAATAATAGGGCCATAGAATAATGTATACCCTTCACACAGTACTGTAAAATACTGCCTTATTGTGCCCAAGTAATACAGCCATGCATCACACAATGTATACCCTGCATTCAGTACTGAAAAGCACTCCACATCATGCACGAATAATAGGCTCATGCATTTACACAATGTATACCCTCCACATAATGCTGAACAATGTTGCCATATTTTAGCTAAATAGTAAGGCTATGTATTATGCTATGTACAGTGCTCAAACAATGGAGCCACAAGCTGGCCTAAGGTCTCAAGGATAGAAACAGGGACTGTTAGCCCCCTGCTATAAAGAGTACAGAGGGTGAGAAAGAGTTGAGGTCCCAGAAAATCTGTCCCCTTTGGCCCATGTACAATCCAGTAAACATATCTAGTGACCGACTCCTGCGATGTGTGGATATTGCTGATATTACTGTCATGCTGATTTCATAGAATCATAGACTGGTAGAGTTGGAAGGGATCTCCAGGGTCATCGGGTCCAACCCCCTGCTCAGTGCAGGATCACTAAATCATCCCAAACAGATGTCTGTCCAGCCTCTGAAGACTTC
Organism: Eleutherodactylus coqui; assembly: GCF_035609145.1. Taxonomy (NCBI): domain Eukaryota; kingdom Metazoa; phylum Chordata; class Amphibia; order Anura; family Eleutherodactylidae; genus Eleutherodactylus; species Eleutherodactylus coqui. Next base: position 42,602,370 of record NC_089841.1, read on the forward strand.
CATTGAAGGAGAACTCACTACCTCCTGTGGCAACCTGTACCACTCATTGATCACCCGCACTGTCTAATATCTAATCCATGTCTCCTCCCTTTCAGTTTAATCCCATTGCTTCTAGTCTTTCCTTGTGCAAATGAGAATAGGGCTGATCCCTCTGCACTGTGACAGCCCTTCAGATATTTGTTGACCAGTATTAAGTCTTCTCTCAGCCTTCTTTTGTGCAAGTTAAACCTTCCCAGATCCTTTAACCGTTCCTCATAGGACATGATTTGCAGACTGCTCACCATCTTGGTAACTCTTCTCTGAACTTGCTCCAGTTTGTTGATGCCTTTTTTAAATTGGGGTGCCCAGAACTGGACACAGTATTCCAGATGAGGTCTGACTAAGGAAGAGTAGAGGGGGATAATGACCTCACGTGATCTAGACTCTATGCTTCTCTTAATACATCCCAGAATTGTGTTTGCCTTTTTGGCTTCTGCATCACATTGTTGACTCATGTTCAGTCTGCAATCTATTAGTATACCCACGTCTTTTTCACATGTGCTGCTGCTTAGTTCAATTCTTCACATTTTGTATGTGCTTTTTTGAATTTTTCCTGCCCAGATGTAGGATTTTGCATTTCTTCCTGTTAAATATCATTCGGCTAGTCGCCGTCCACTGTGCAAGCTTTTCTAGATCTTTTTGAATCCTCTCTCTCTGTACTCTAGTGTTAGCTATCCCTCCTAGCTTTGTGTGGTCGGCATTCGTTCTTTGTATAAGTATGGTTGAAGACGTCTTCAGCCTGCTGGTAATGCGGAGTAGAGAACACAATATCTCCCAGATCTGAGGTTCTTCCTATAATGTGACTGATTTATTTGCTCCACATAATATATAGGATTTCATTTTAGCGGAGATGAGATCTGTGGTCTGATAGCGAAATCCTACCGAAATGTTACATTCTGATGGATATCTATTGTGAGGATTTATTTTTGCAATTTCCTCTCCGCCTTCCTTCAGTCCCCACTCCTTTATATGGAATAAAATGGTAATAAACTGCATAATAGTGAGCAGACCCAAGAGACGGCACGCCAGATGTAGAGACGTAGATTCACCATGTTCTTTGCCCATAAAAGCTCTGAAATGGCCGGTGGCTATATTATGTATGATGGGAATGAATGAAATGTGTGTCTGGTGTAACGATAAATATGCACCGCTTACTATACATATCTGCCTTTGGGGTCAGCTGGGTGGCAACAAACATGAGTGTACCATAAGACATTACAAAGGTGTCAATTAGCATTCCAAGGCTGACATTTCCCCTTTTACCTGTCTGCATGTCTGGTGTCAACATTCACAAACATCCATAGTCATCAAAAAGAATGGAAGAGGGGGATGCAGCTGCAGCAGGTTCTCTCTCTGTGTCTGCATGCTGTGAGAGGAAGAGAGATGAGGCGAAAGGAAGGAGGCAGCTGCAGCAGGTTCTCTCCATCAATGTCTGTGAGAGGGTACATGGAGCAGGAGGACAGAAGATGCAGCTGCAGCAGGTTCTCTCCATCAGAGTGTGTGCTATGAGCGGGTATAGTGAGGAGTAGAGGGGGATGCAGCTGCAGCAGGCTCTCTCCATCAGTGTGTGTGCTATGAGCGGGTATAGTGAGGAGTAGAGGAGGATGCAGCTGCAGCAGGTTCTCTCCATCAGAGTGTGCGCTATGATCAGGTAGAGTGAGGAGTAGAGGGGGATGCAGCTGCAGCAGGTTCTCTCCATCAGTGTGTGTGCTATGAGCAGGTATAGTGAGGAGTAGAGGGGGATGCAGCTGCAGCAGGTTCTCTCCATCAGAGTGTGCGCTATGAGCGGGTATAGTGAGGAGTAGAGGGGGATGCAGCTGTAGTAGGCTCTCTCCATCAGTGTGTGTGCTATGAGCGTGTACAGTGAGGAGTAGAGGGGGATGCAGCTGCAGCAGGTTCTCTCCATCAGTGTGTGTGCTATGAGCGGGTATAGTGAGGAGTAGAGGGGGATGCAGCTGCAGCAGGTTCTCTCCATCAGTGTGTGTGCTATGAGCGGGTATAGTGAGGAGTAGAGGGGGATGCAGCTGCAGCAGGTTCTCTCCATCACAGTGTGCGCTATGATCAGGTACAGTGAGGAGTAGAGGGGGATGCAGCTGCAGCAGGTTCTCTCCATCAGTGTGTGTGCTATGATCAGGTATAGTGAGGAGTAGAGGGGGATGCAGCTGCAGCAGGCTCTCTCCATCAGTGTGTGTGCTATGAGCAGGTATAGTGAGGAGTAGAGGGGGATGCAGCTGCAGCAGGTTCTCTCCATCAGTGTGTGTGCTATGAGCGGGTATAGTGAGGAGTAGAGGGGGATGCAGCTGCAGCAGGTTCTCTCCATCACAGTGTGCGCTATGATCAGGTACAGTGAGGAGTAGAGGGGGATGCAGCTGCAGTAGGCTCTCTCCATCCGTGTGTGTGCTATGAGCAGGTACAGTGAGGAGTAGAGGGGGATGCAGCTGCAGTAGGCTCTCTCCATCCGTGTGTGTGCTATGAGCGGGTATAGTGAGGAGTAGAGGGGGATGCAGCTGCAGCAGGTTCTCTCCATCCGTGTGTGTGCTATGAGCGGGTATAGTGAGGAGTAGAGGGGGATGCAGCTGCAGTAGGCTTTCTCCATCCGTGTGTGTGCTATGAGCAGGTATAGTGAGGAGTAGAGGGGGATGCAGCTGCAGCAGGCTCTCTCCATCAGTGTGTGTGCTATGAGCGGGTACAGTGAGGAGTAGAGGGGGATGCAGCTGCAGCAGGTTCTCTCCATCAGAGTGTGCGCTATGATCAGGTAGAGTGAGGAGTAGAGGGAGATGCAGCTGCAGCAGGTTCTCTCCATCAGTGTGTGTGCTATGAGCAGGTATAGTGAGGAGTAGAGGGGGATGCAGCTGCAGTAGGCTCTCTCCATCAGTGTGTGTGCTATGATCAGGTATAGTGAGGAGTAGAGGGAGATGCAGCTGCAGCAGGTTCTCTCCATCAGTGTGTGTGCTATGAGCAGGTATAGTGAGGAGTAGAGGGGGATGCAGCTGCAGCAGGTTCTCTCCATCAGTGTGTGTGCTATGAGCGGGTATAGTGAGGAGTAGAGGGGGATGCAGCTGCAGCAGGTTCTCTCCATCAGTGTGTGTGCTATGAGCGGGTATAGTGAGGAGTAGAGGGGGATGCAGCTGCAGTAGGCTCTCTCCATCAGAGTGTGTGCTATGAGCAGGTATAGTGAGGAGTAGAGGGGGATGCAGCTGCAGTAGGCTCTCTCCATCAGTGTGTGTGCTATGAGCAGGTATAGTGAGGAGTAGAGGGGGATGCAGCTGCAGCAGGTTCTCTCCATCAGTGTGTGCGCTATGAGCAGGTATAGTGAGGAGTAGAGGGGGATGCAGCTGCAGCAGGTTCTCTCCATCTGTGTGTGTGCTATGAGCAGGTATAGTGAGAAGTAGAGGGGGATGCAGCTGCAGCAGGTTCTCTCCAGTAGTATGTGTGCTATGAGCGGGTACAGTGAGGAGTAGAGGGGGATGCAGCTGCAGCAGGTTCTCTCCAGTAGTATGTGTGTGCTGTGAGGGAATAGAGGGAGAGGGAAAGAGGGGGATGCTGCAGTAGGTTCTTTTATTCAGTGTCTGTGTGCTGTGAAGGGATAGAGGGAGGAGGATAGAAGAGGGATGCAGATGCAGCAGGTTCTCTCACTCAGTGTGTGTGATCAGAGTGGGTATAGTGAGGAGTAGAGGGGGATGCAGCTGCAGCAGGTTCTCTCCAGTAGTATGTGTGCTATGAGCGGGTATAGTGAGGAGTAGAGGGGGGATGCAGCTGCAGCAGGTTCTCTCCAGTAGTATGTGTGTGCTGTGAGGGAATAGAGGGAGAGATTTTCTCATTCATGTCCGCGTGCTATGAGATGATAAATGGAGGAGGAGACGAGGGGGATGCAGTTGCAGCAGGTTTTCTCATTCAGTGTCCCTGTGCTGTGAGAGGATAAAGGGAGGAGGAGAAGAGGGGGATGCAGCTGCAGCAGGTTCTCTCCAGTAGTATGTGTGCTATGAGCGGGTATAGTGAGGAGTAGAGGGGTATGCAGCTGCAGCAGGTTCTCTCCAGTAGTATGTGTGTGCTGTGAGGGAACAGAGGGAGAAGGAAAAGAGGGGTATGCTGCAGCAGGTTTTCCCATTCAGTGTCTCTGTGCTGTGAGAGGATAAAGGGAGGAGAGGAGGGGGATGCAGATGCAGCAGGTTTTCTCCCTCAGGGTCTGCGCACTTTGAGAACCTAGAGGGAGGAGAGGGGGTGTGCAGTTGCATCAGGTTCTCTCCAGCAGTATGTGTGTGCCATCAGGGGATAGAGGGAGAGGGATAAAAGGGGGATGCAGCAGGTTCTCTCATTCAGTGTCTGCGTGGTGTGAAGGGATATATGGAGAAGGGGAAGAGGGGAATGGAGATGTAGCAGCTTTTCTCCCTTGGAGTCTATGTGCTTTGGGGGCGTACATGGAGGGGATTTTTTTTCTTGTATTTGCATCACAATTGAAAAATCATATATTATGGCACATGCCATATTTCCTTCTTGCAAGACTTTTAAAGATTGTGTAGAGTCTATCCGGAGCAGTGGGGTGTACCACGAAAGCGGCATAAAATTACACTCGTTATTTACAAGTTTAAGGGGATACTCTGGGCAGTTTACCTCTTGCAGTATTGATGACCTAACCTCAAGACAGGTCATCAATAGTTGAATGGTGGCAGTTTGCTGCTCAGGACCTCTGGCAATCAGCTCCCATTGAAGTGAGTGGAGTGGTGGTGTGCAGCGTGACCACCACTGCTGTAGGGGCTGTTTCAGGGGCGTAACTATAGGGGATGCAGGGGATGCGGTTGCACCCAGGCCCAGGACCCTTAGGGGGCCCATAAGGCCTATCTTCTCTATATAGCGAGCCTAGTAGTATTAAGCATTTTGCATTGGGGCCCCGAATCTTAAAGTTACGCCTCTGGTATGAATACAGATGGAGGAAGGAGGGCCCAGCTGAACTTTTGCACCTGGGCCCTTGAGCCTTTAGTTACGCCCCTGGGCCTTTTACATGGAGCATGGAACAATCCCCAGCCCACTCCACCTCCATTCACTGAGCAATGATGGTTCCTGTGTAAAAGCATCGCTGAGACGACCTGCTGGGCATCTGTGACCAACAGGTCATTCCGTGTAAAAGGACCCTTACACTTTGGGATGAGCCGCGGTGGGACATCACTTGCTGGGTGACAGCTAAAACCTGTTATCAGACAACTCCAGAATCATTAAGGTTTCAATCAACCACAGTCATCTCTAAATGGAGTTGCAGCCCCCTTACTTCCCGGACCCCCATGGCAGTTACCATACCTGCTACCCTGGTAGTTATGGCCAAAGTCAATAAGATACAGCAGCGATGAGGATTCAAACCAGCAGAACAGTACAATGAAAACTCAATGATATAAGGACTCATGTGGGCAGGAAAGGGATCTCGGCCCAGATTCTACTAGTGGGCAGCAATTTCCTTTTTGAAATGTTGCCCTTAAAGGGAATGAATCACTTTTTTAATAATTAGATACAGATAGTGATTTTTTATTTTATTTTATGATTGGTACATAACTATGGGGGTGGTCATCTTACCTATGCTGCTGTTAACAGCATTCAGAGATTTGCTTTACAGCAGCCACATGGACAATAGAAATCTGTATTTGAGGACCTATTCTCTTCTATGGGAAAGTGTTGTGGGCATGCTGTGTTACCTGTGTAGGGAGGGGAGGAGGTAAGTGGTAACCATCACATATAGACTTCTATGGATTAGTGTTGTGGGCATACTCTGTGACCTGTATAGGGAGATGAGGAGGTGAGCAGTAACCATCACATATAGACATCTATGGAAAACTGTTGTGGGCATGCTTTGTGGCCTGTGTAGGGAGGAGAGGAGATGAGCGGTAACCATCACATATAGACTTCTATGGGAACTGTTGTGGACATGTTCTGTGACTTGTGTAGGGAGGAGAGGAGATGAGCGGTAACCATCACATATAGACTTCTATGGGAAACTGTTGTGGACATGTTCTGTGACCTGTGTAGGGAGGAGAGGAGATGAGCGGTAACCATCACATATAGACTTCTATGGGAAACTGTTGTGGGCATGCTTTGTGACCTGTGTAGGGAGGAGAGGAGATGAGCGGTAACCATCACATATAGACTTCTATGGGAAACTGTTGTGGGCATGCTTTGTGACCTGTGTAGGGAGGAGAGGAGATGAGCGGTAACCATCACATATAGACTTCTATGGGAAACTGTTGTGGACATGTTCTGTGACCTGTGTAGGGAGGAGAGGAGATGAGCGGTAACCATCACATATAGACTTCTATGGGAAACTGTTGTGGGCATGCTTTGTGACCTGTGTAGGGAGGAGAGGAGATGAGCGGTAACCATCACATATAGACTTCTATGGGAAACTGTTCTGGACATGTTCTGTGACTTGTGTAGGGAGGGGAGAAGGTGAATGGTAAGCATCACATATAGACTTCTATGGGAAAGTGTTGTGGGCATGCTTTGTGACCTCTGCAGGGAGGGGAGAAGATGACCAGTAACCATCACATATTGACTGCTATGGATGAGTGTTGTGGGCATGCTCTGTGACCTGTGTAGAGAGGGGAGGAGAGCAGTAGCCATCACATATAAACTTCTATGGATGAGTGTTGTGGGCATGCTCTGTGACCTGTGTAGGGAGGGGAGAAGGTGAACAGTAACCATCACATATAGACTTCTATGGGAAAGTGTTGTGGGCATGCTTTGTGACCTCTGCAGGGAGGGGAGGAGATGAGCGGTAACCATCACATATAGACTTCTGATTCCGATACGGACCAAACTTACATGTGAAAATAATGCATGGATTCTGTGAGATTGAAAAACCGCTGCATGTCCTATTTTTCCTGTGGGATCTTTAAAAAAAATGATTTGCACTCGCATGCCATGTGATTAGCATACAAGTGCGATTTTTTACCATTGAAGCTATTGGAGGCATTTGTGATTTTTTTAACGTGCATGAAAATCGCAAGTACATAGATGTAATATGTTTTTTAAGCATAGATGCAGAGCGCTCCGTTTAATGTGACATAGATCCGATATCGCTCTCGCCTGTGTGAACGCACCCTGCAGTGGACTCCAGTGGACAGGTAGCGTTCCCTGAAGGAGGACCTGCTGGTGAACATCTGATCACTGCGGGTGCAGCGGCGATCACCTCCGGCCCTTTGCAGTGGCTCTCCAATCTAGCATACAGCCAGGGGTCAGGAGTGGAAAGCTGGATATGACGTCCGTCAGGACAACATGATGTATGGTCGGGATGGCCCCCATATGGTTAATATCTGTCATTCTCAACTTTATTTATAATTAAAAATTCTTTCTTTACTTTTTCTTGATTTCTTTTTTAGAAGCAGATAAGAAAAGCTCATTAAGTCTTGAATGGAAGCGTTTCTGTCTGGCAGGATCCTCATAAGCCAATCCATTAAACATTACCGTTATCAATTCCTAAATTAGCACAAAATGCAGGCAGAAAGCCAATTTTCAATTTCCATTTGTAAGAGAAATCCTGCATGATATTAATTGAAAGAGATACATACTGCGCTTCATTCATTCCTTTCATCCATATGCACGCTCTGAGCGGCGGCGCGAGCGGGAACAGCAGCGCCAAACATGTTACTGTGCACCAAAGAGAAGGATCTGACATTCATCCCCAATGATAGATATTACAGTCATGTACCCTGCAATGAGTGCCCGGCGGCTGCTAATCGCGTGATCGGGGCGATTTAGTGGAGCAGATTCCCATAGCAACGAATTACACTGCAGATTCAACTCTGGTTGCTATGGCAACTGCTCCAACTTTCTTTTGAAGCAGTTTTTGCAAGTCTACCCAATATTCCTATAGAGACGAGCTTGAAGTTCTGGACAGTGCCGGCCTTTGCATAGATGGCACCCTGTGCCGAGCAGGTTTTTTGCTTCCCCCCCCCTCACCCCAGTCATAAGAGAGAAATTATATATATATTTCACTGATAGGCAGTCTGGCTGTATTCTGCTTGTGCAGAAAGCAGCAAGGTAGCAGCACACCCACACCAGAACAACTCAGTCAATATATACAATATCAGAACATAAATACAGCCCAGTACATAAATGGAGGAGGAGAACCAAGCTCATAACATAAATACGGCATCATAACCAAGCTCAGCACATAGATAAATCACTAGAACTAAGCTTGGTGCAAAAAACAGCAACAGAACCAAGCTGAGTATATAAATACTGAATGAGAACATAACAAACACAGAACCTGAGTATACAGTTACAATGCCAGAACCAAGCTCATAACACTAATACTGTGTCAGAATGAACCAATTGTGCTGCTGGGGTGGCGATCATGCAGCATCTATGTACTGAACTTTTTTCTTGTTCTGTATTTATGTTATGAGCTTGGGTCTGGTATTGTATTTATGCTGTATTTATGTTATGAACTTTGTTCTGGAGCTGTATTTATGTACTGATGATGGTTATGGTATTGTATTTAATATTATAAGCTTGGATTTGATGCTGAATTTATATACTAAGCTTGGTCTGGGTGCTGTATTCATGTTGTGAGCTTGGCTCTGGCTTTGTATTTATGTAGTGAGCTTGCTGCTGTATATATTTTATGAGCTTGTTTCCGGTATTGTATCTATTTATTGAGCATAGTTCTGGTGGTGTGTTTATGAACGGATCGTGGCTCTGCAGCTGTATATATATATATATATATATATATATATATATATATATATAATATATATATATACACCCTGTTTCCCCCAAATAAGACAGTGTCTTATATTAATTTTTGTTCAAGAAGGTTTAACTTTTTACATGTATAGCTACCTGGACACTAGAGATGAGCGAGCGTACTCGGATAAGCACTACTCGCTCGAGTAATTGGCTTTATCCGAGTATCGCTGTGCTCGGGGCTAAAGATTCGGGTGCCGGCACGGAGCGGGGAGCTGCAGGGGAGAGCGGGGAGGAACGGAGGTAAGATCTTTCTCTACCTCTCTCCCGCCCGCTCTCCCCTGCTCCCCGCTGCGACTCACCTGTCAGCCGCAGCGGCACCCGAATCTTTAGACCCGAGCACAGCGATACTCGGATAAAGCCAATTACTCGAGCGAGTAGTGCTTATCCGAGTACGCTCGCTCATCTCTACTGGACACTATTTAATTTGACTTTTTTAATTAGCTGTTAGCAGGGCTTAATTTTGGAGAAGGGCTTATATTTCAAGTATCCTCAAAAAGCCTGAAAAATCATTTTGCATCCTCAAAAATTCTGGAAAATCATGCTGTCTTATTTTCAGGGTATGTCTTATTTTCAGGGAAACAGGGGTATATGGAGGTTGCTGACGGGTAATGATGTGAGCACTGCTGGCCCTTTGTTTTTGCTAATTGGTGGAGTCCTGGGATGAGCCCCCTACAACCACACACTAATAGACTTACTAACGATATGTAATATCTGGAAGAACAGCTCTGTTTGTATGATTTGGGCACCATATGGTACTATATATTGTGCTCTTCATGGCGCTGACTTCAGCACACTAATATCCCCATATACAATGTGGAGGAGTATATTTAGTATTCACCCCTGAGCATCACCAGCCCTACATACAGCCTCCGGCCATACTGAGAGGCCCAGACATGACAGCTATTTCCGTAATGTTTCTGTCACTCTACTTCCCATAATCCCGAGGGACCTACTAGATATACAGTTTATGTGCCACTGATAGCTAAAGGTAGAGAGTATGAGGCGTCATTTACATCATTTATTCTTACAGCAAATACGTGGATCCCCGAACGTTACTAATGTAACAGGATTCAGCATGAGCGCCGACATATCCAGCAGCTCTACACCAACTCCTACATCTTCATCCGTCTGAAAGAAAAGGGGGCAGAGAGTTTACTTTCTGTTACAAAGTGATTGTAGTACTTTGGCTGACATTTATTAAGAATGGCCTTTAACGGAGCCTAATAGGCTGCTGTCACAGGCTTAGTAGAGTACACTGCAGAAGTAATGCAGTGTACTATCCTAGAGATCGAATGAACACGTCTTCCAGCCCCCTTCAAGGGCTAACATCATAATGTCAAGAAAGTTCAGTAACATTTATTGTAAAGAGAAAATCCAGTTTGGAAGAAGCTGCATTTTTTTCTCACAAAAACCCATTTTAAATGGATAAAATACCCCAAAAATGTTTTAAAAAGTAACACATAAAAGGTAACATAGCCTGTCAACAAAACGTGCGGCTCATGATTCAGGGAACGACCACGGACTGACTTCCACTCCTACAATCCTGCAAGATGGTGAATCAGTCACGCCCTGACATGTTCTCCAAACCTGCTGCCACCACTGACCGATGTACAGCCACCTAGTCGCTCACTGAATGGAGGCTGGAGATCATTCCGGCCGCCCACCTCTGTTCACTGTAAACAGGCAGTCGTTCATAGATGATTGATTGCCTGTTCTAACTGAGCGATGCAGCGGCAGACCGACGATGAAAGTTCCAATCAGTGATTTATTGCTGACCGTCATTTCACTGCATGCGTTTACACTGCACAATTATCACGCAATCCGCTCCATCTAACAAGCGATTTGCATGATAATTGCCCCGTATAAAGCTGAAATTCTGCAGCAATGTACAGTACAATGGAAGTGAAAGGGGTTTTAACAAACACCATGCACTTGGGACTTCGACAAATGGCGTGTAACGTAATATGCTTGTTCCTTTGTGCATTTTGCGCTTGTTCCTGTGCAAATACGGAGCGTATATGCGCAGGCCCTGCCCATGTACACGGGCGGGGGAATCACCCCAACATGATCTAAATGGCTAATTAGCCTAAAGCAGTGCCAGTGATCACAGATATGCGCTACATTTGGCGCATACGCACACGGGCACAAATGTGTTTTTTCGCACCTCTCATAGACCTCTATGGGTCTCTTTGGCGCGCACAAATAGGGCAGGTCCTATTTATTAGCATCTGCAGAACATCTTGCAGAATTTTATGCGGTTTCTTCCGTTCTTGCGTTTTATTACATCTGCTGAATGTTGCAACAACTAAAATTCTGCAAGTCGTCCCTAATTCTGTAGCAGGAGGCTTTTCCGCTGCAGAATTTAATCTTGCCATTTTGAAGTCGAGGCGCGCTGATTTTAACAGATCCAGAATTCAAGCCCCATAGGGATAGCATTGTGATGCAGGATTGTCGGTGGACTAATTCCATCCCGTGTGAGAGGTCCCTTACACTGCGGATTCTAAATCTGCAACATGGCAATTTATTCTTCATATTAAGGGTTTATTCAGACGGGTGTATATCGGTCGGGTTTTAAAGGCCGACTGATATACGCTGCCCCTCTCTGCAAGGGAAGGAGGCGGGATGGGACAGGAGCCAGTGCACTGAGCTCCCGCCCCCTGTTCGCTTGTCACCACTGTTTACAATGGGAGGGTTTGCATGGGGCGGAGCTAAATTCTGCCCCTCCCCTTCTATTGCAAACAGTGCCGCGGAGAGGCCGTGGGAGCTCAATGCACTAGCTACCGGCCCATTCCGCCTTCTCCCCTTTCAGAGAAGGGCAGCGTATATTGGTCGGGCGTGAAAACCCAACCGATATATGCACGTCTGAACAAGCCCTTAGGCTGGTTCCAGATTTTAGCTCCATATTTGGTCCTCGCTTTGCTAACTGTAATACAGAGCTAATGTAGATCTATGTATTAAGTCACATGGCCGTATTTTTCGTGGCTGTTTTTTTTTAATGCAGCATGACCTATTTTTTGCATATTTGCCTTCATATTTTATTCGGGCAAATACTGATGACATATTATTATAATGTCATCCGAAACACGTCCGTAATATGGATCTATTATATAACGGACGTATAACGGACGTATTTCTATAGATTCGTCTGAAATTGGCCTTTTGCTGTGGAATTCAACCCCTGCAATACAAGGGTTAACCCTTTGCAATCCAATTTTGGTTATTCAGGGTTTCCTAGGGGGCTTTCTCTTTCTGCCATTATACAATGGTGCCATCTGCTGGCTAGAGCCAGTACTGCGGTATGCGACATGCTGGAGAGGCCCCCCCCCCCCCAACAACAGAGCGGCCAGTAATCTACAGTAAGAATACCCTGTTGGACGTCTTCCGACATCGGAACTGTACAGCCTTCAATCAGAATGTCTTTAGATGTCAGACAGTGGATTGGAAAGGGTTAAATCCTGCAGTAGATCCATAATGAAACCCTGGCAAAATCCACATTATAAAGCTGCGTATTTGTTGCGCATTTGCAGAGAGCCCGAGGCGAATGCTCCACGTGTGAATCTTCACGACTTCAGCCTGGTCACCAAAATCTTCCGCTAAATTTCCAGAAACTTTCCTCTACTTTTCCGGCCTCATTTCTCCATTTTTCTCTATTAATTTTTTTTTGCATTTGATTAAAAAATGTAGGACTAATAAGCCGGAGTGGTGCAGCTGTCAGCGACACGCGGAGTAATAGGTTTCCATTTATTCCATGTGAGACGGAGCCAGAAAGGAATCTGCATCTTATTCCGTAATACAAACATTACAGCAAATAAATAAATCAGCAGCTGCACCTTCCAGCTGTTTGCGGTAATTTCAGGGCTCCGCGCTTATCAAGCTTATTACCATATATTTAATAAACAGCAATTATCCTTCCATGAATACAAGAATAAAATAAAAGGAATCGATTATGTTCCCCGGCAGCCGCACTCTCCTTCCCTTGTTATATACACCTGCTGCCGGCGGCAAGTAAATAGCAAATGTATCAACACAACAATAATGAAGAAACATTGTATCTAATATCAAAAGTATCAATGTAACAACAATAAGGATACATTATTACCTAACCTGGATAAAAGGGACTCAAAGCTGTCTTTTTCAGGGGTCAGACTGATTTTTTATTATGTTTTTGGATGGCGTGACGCCCTTTACATACTGCGCAGGACCTATGGTTTATAAAGTAGACAGATATACGATGCGCCCGTGTATGACCAATGCTTGAAGTGCTTCTCCACAATTGATTACATTTTATATTCCAGTTTCCAGCACCCCCTCCCTCAGCAGTGTCTGCGTTGTGCCCGCTCCAGTTGTCCCTGGCAATGTCCTATAGTTCCACCACACATGCCAAGACAGAGACACAGCAATAATACCCTCTGTCAGTACTGGTGCGTGCCACCGCCTGCTGTAGGAACAGGAGGAGGCAATAGGAATAATTTGTCTTAAAGGGATTGTCTTTAGAAAACCCATTTTACTCACCCTGTTAAAAGATTTATAGGGTTATATCAAGTTTTATTTCAGGTTATTCCCTATCCACGGGGTGTCCAAGGGATAACTTGCTGATCAGTGGGGGTCTCATGTCCTCCCTCCGACTCATTGCGAGGTTACTGCACCCCTCGCTGTGAGGAGGAGTCTGAAAGGGGGGGCTGGATCTGCAAGTGGCAGCGGCAGCTGCTCAGCTATTTCCGTCAGCCCCATTGAAATGAATGGAGCATTGACATTGCATGCTCAGCCTATGCCCAATTCAGAGTGATGTCACTATGGGGGAAGAGGCGACCTCCAGCATGGGACCCCCATTCCCAGGTCATCGGGGATCACAGCGGTAAGACCACCACTGATCAGCAAGGGGGCTAACTTGAAATCTTGGTACAACTCCTTTAAGTTAAAGGGGTTATCCAGGCCCCCAAAATTATTTGGAAGCTGGTGTATAAACATTTTAAAAAGATGTATCCCAATTCCCCATAGCTCCCATTTTGACGGTGTCCACTTGCTGATGTTTTTCTGCTGCAACAGAGATGAAGTACATGTGAGCAAAGTGAACTGATAAATGGCTGCAGTGGTCACATGCCCCTGGTGTTGGTGATGTCACTGCAGCAGCTGGAAGCAGCGGGGAGCGGGCGCCATCAAAACAGGGGAGGAGGGGTTGGCTGCTCTCTACTTCCTTCTGCAGTGATTATGTCATAAACCCCCTTGACATGCGACTGCTGCAGCCAATCATCTGCTGTAGTGGTCACCTGTTCCATTATTAGGCAATCATCGCTGCTGCAGCAGGAATTGGAGAGCAATATGGCACTGGTGGAATGATAATAAAAGGGGATCAGGTGGCTGTTTTTTCTTTTCACACCACCTTTCGCAGGTATAAATGGGGATCCCACTTGAAGACCACCATCTACCCACCTAAGAAGAGAGTGGGTATAAAGAGTATTATGGAAGGTCCAGCATATGTGAAGATTATGTGGACAGCCCGTTAATATTAACGTGAACAGTGTAATGCTTCATTTCTCCTGTGGTGGCGCTATGGGGAAATTGAACAATTGCTAGTGGGATCTCGCACAGATTACAGCTGCTCACCGAGAGTCAATTTATCATCAATGGAACCTTCTAACCAAAATGGATTTTCCAAAGAGGAAAATCCTTTTATGTGGCAATCCTGCATGAATTTAAGGGGTACTCCAGCCACAGACATCTATCACAGAGCAGGCGGTAAATATTAGATTACTGGAGGTCCGTTTGCTCCATTGCTTCCATCACTCTCAAAGAATATGAATGGAGCAGCAGCACAAATGCTCAACCACAACTCTTGACTCCTCTATGTCCATGCTGGCTGGGTTGGAATGGGGTACTGGAGCCTCCCCGTTCTACAAATTATGGGGGTCATATTTCAAAAGTAGGTGTGTCAGTCGAGGCATAAAATCATATAATCTTTACTCAATTACTGGTAAAATCCAACATATATGGCACACAGACCCCAGTCCAACACATTTTAAACCTTGTGGTTCCTACTCATGGCATGACCAAGTGGACCAATAGGATACAGGAATTTGCTCTTCTAGGACTATACAGCATGTTACTCACAAATTGCCATTACATTGTAACTCATTGCAGTTATCATACATCTGCAGATTGAATATTCTAACAATATAATAACACTATAAGTCTTCTTTCAGGGTCAAACCGTTAGGTGCTCCAGTACTGCAGAAATAAATCCAATAGACCTGCTGGCCATACAACTTGTGTTGCAGATCCTTCCTTATTCCTTATTCTCTTTCTATACCAAAGAATGAAAAAGACGTTGTGTCTTGTGAAGATGTATGTATAAATGGCGTGCCACTCCCCATGATTGGCGGTATTTTTAGATATGTAACAGAGATTTTCTAATATTCTCGGTTTAAGCATGTGCATCCAATATATATAATATTACAAGAATACATTGTATGCAATATATGACATGTTTAGTTCTGCAATTAATAAATAAATCAATTATAACTTCTTTGCCAGGATGAACTAAAAAAAAAAGTAGTACAGTTGGCCGCATGCTTACAAGCTGCACATTGAGAAAAAAACGTATTTGTAGAAAACCCTTAGGGACTTTTCACACGGGACAGAACATTCTGCAACAGAGTAATATTCCATCCAGTGTGAAAGGTCCCTTAAAGGACCACCACGTAGTCTAAACAGGGGGTCTATGGTAACCATAGAGATGAGTGAGCATACTCGCTAAGGCTAACTACTCGAGCGAGTATCTGCCTGCTCGTCTCTAAAGATTCATCTGCCGGCGTGGGTGACAGGTGAGTTGCGGGAGTGAGCAGGGGGGAGCGAGGAAGAGAGAGGGATCTCCCCTCCATTCCTCCCCGCTCTCCCCTGCCGCTCCCCGCCTGCAGCCAACAGCCGAATCTTTAGAGACGAGCGGGCAGATACTCGCTCGAGTAGTTAGCCTTAGCGAGTATGCTCACTCATCTCTAGTAATCAATATTACCTAATGTCCAACCTCGGTTAGCAACCACTCTACATTCACCACCGAGGATACTATGGAAGCTCTCATCTTGATGCAAGATACGCAAATGTTTCAAGAAAATATTTTTGACATGTGGGGAGCAAAAGACGGGCACAAACGTTTTACTTTTGTTTTTGGACACTTGAAAAAGAAGGTATTGTCCAGATTTATTGTATATTCTAGTAGACGCTCTTTGTAGCAGCCGTGATTTGTATTGTCTCTCTCTAAATCTGGACTGTAAATCCTCCAGATTTTTAGAATCCCTACCATCACAGCTTGCACGTTTCGCTCTGATAAACTCTCTTACAGGTATAGATTTTATCGTGTGCCTAGAGTGGCTAGAGGTGAAATGTAATATGGAGTTAACTGAAAGGGTTTTTGTAGGTGGAAGAACTATATGGTAGGTCTGTATGATCAAGGAAAATACATACCAGGTGATATAGGTGAGAAGATTTCCCATAAACTCTAATTTGGGACCCCAGTGTCTGGGCCCCCAATGCTGTAACATTTACCCCCTTAAATTACATCTCCTCATAATAAATAGAGCTTTACATACACTCATGAATGTTTCAAATCTATACAGTTCAATTGTTGGAGCAGCTGTTTGTGCTCAAGAGCTTCTCTTCCTTTTCGATTTAGGAACCATAGTAAGTCATCATTAGGAGGTGGAGCCACACTGGTGTCATGACATCATCCCCGATGCATGTGATCACGCTTTGTGCCCATCATCCCCTGGGAATTCCATGCTGAGCTCTTTCCTCTCACTGCATAAGTTCCCCTGGGTGTCATCTCTCAGGAATCCCTCAGTGTTTAATGCTCCTTTCTTCTCTTTTCTGCTTCAATACCTCCTCTGGTGTATTCACTGATTGGCCAAGAGGGAGCTGTTTTCACTGGTTGGCCAATCAGTCATAACTAGTGTCCATGTATTCTGGTCCCAACCTTATATGGGGGCTGGTTATTCTCTTGTGTGCGAGCTCTATCTGTTTGCCTGCTCTAAATCCTTTCCTGATTGAGCCACCTGTCCGATGGTTGTCAGATGCTTAAGTTCTATCTTGTTTGTTCCCTTCAACTAATGGTGTTCGGACTCCTGAGTCATGTCCTGTCTGTTCTCTCTCCACCCGAAGGTTTCCAGACATCTGAGTCTTGTCCTGTCTGTTTCCTCTATTTGAGTGGCTGCCAGATGCCTAAGTCTTGTCCTGTCTGTTCCCTCCATCTGAAGGTTTGCCAGACACCTGAGTAATGCCCTGTCTGTTTATCTGGTCTAAGTCCTCTTTTGTTTGAGCCACCCATCCGATGGTTGTCAGATGCCTAGATTCTGCCTTGTTTTTCCCTCCATTC
This sequence comes from Eleutherodactylus coqui, assembly GCF_035609145.1. Taxonomy (NCBI): domain Eukaryota; kingdom Metazoa; phylum Chordata; class Amphibia; order Anura; family Eleutherodactylidae; genus Eleutherodactylus; species Eleutherodactylus coqui. The sequence goes on from NC_089841.1 coordinate 42,619,507, forward strand.
GATGGTGGTCAGATGCTTGAGTAAAGTCCTGTCTGTTCCCCCTCTATCCAAAGGTTTGCCAGATGTCTGAGTTTTGCCTTGTTCAGAATCTTGTCCCATCTGCTCCATCCATCTGAATGGCTGTCGGATGCCTGAGTCTTCTCCTGCCTGTTCCTTCTGTTTGAATGTTTGCTGGATACCTGAGTGTTGTCCTGTTCTGCATCTTGTACTGTCTGTTGCCTCCGTCCGATGGTTTGCCAGACACCTGAGTAATGTTCTGTCTGTATGCTTTGTCTAAGTCCTATCCTGATGCCTGAATAAACTCCTGTCTCTTTCCATTCGAAGATTTGCTGGACACCTGAGTTTTGTCCTTTCTGTTTCCTTCATCCAACTGTTTGCCAGATACCTGGCCCTTGTCCTGCCTATTCCCTCCATTTGATTGAAGGTCTGCTAAATGTCTGAGTCCTGTCCTGTCTGTTTCCTCCATCTGAATGGTTGTTAGATGCCTGACTCTTGTCCTGTCTGCTCTCTCCCTCTGATGGTTTGCTGGATGCCTGAATCTTGACCTATCTGAATGATGTCCTGTGTGTGGTGTTTGGTGTGGCACTAGACTCCTGTCAGTTATGTTCCTTTGCCTAGCCCTGTTTATATTTCCATCTGTTATATACTCTCCCCTATCCTCCATCTAGGGACAGGCTAGATCCCCTAGGTTAAAGACGTGAGGTCATCCCTATTGGAATGATCACCCTGCTTTTAGTCAGAGTCTTCCATGCCATAATTGGTTAGGGATAGCATTCCCTCTCTTATATATGTCTTTCCCTCATCTAGGTGTTAAATGTTGGTCCTTTATGGACATAATCACATCTTGTTTTAACATGATGGTGATGTTCGTGAGGGTTGCCATAGATGCGCCCTGCACGAAATTAACACCCACCATCTTAAAAGGTACAAGTATACATAAACACTCCTGCCTCCATCAATAGTTACATTTCTCTGTCACACCATGGTTAATACACAAGCTAAAGACACTCATTCACTAAGTGAATGTCCACATTGCAGCCCACATGCCCCAAGAGGCAGTAATACCTTTTATGGGTTGCATGTATTTCAATAGAGGTCAATGAAGGTGAAAAAACGGCTATAATACGGAAAATATAGGGTCTGAATACATCCTGAGGTTCACATCTCCAGGAAACTGCAGAAAATATAAAACAATGGGGACATGATAAAACTCACAACCTGATAAAGAAAAAAAAAACTAAAAAAGTGACCCCCTCCCTTATAATGCATGTGTTAAAACATATAGCCACATACATTTAAAAAAAAAACGTTATCTCCCAGTCAAGAGTCACCCACTAGTTATCTACTGAGACAATGGCATATAATCCCAACATGTTCCCCGTTAACCTTCGCTCTCCTACAAATTAGTCAGCGATTCGCCGCCCCCTGCGTCCTGTGAACGGCTACAGCCGGGGCCGTTCAGCTCCAGGCAATAAGATTCACATCTAATTAATTCTGCAGCCATAAATTGCCCATTTCAGCTCTCGGGACGACTTTTAGTGATGTCCTCTGAATACTGAGCCTCCATTATTATACCCCCTCCCCGCCATTTTTACACCCCCCCTTGTGGAGTCAATGTCCCACATGGAGATGCTATTGATTGATATCTATTCTCCAGCCTAATGCTTGACCTGATAGAAAAGCCGCAGCTTCGTCTCCTGTGCTGCAACCTTTGCTTAGTGCCTAACATTGTACTGTATGAAACTTCAATTTAGCAGAGACTTGAGGAGAATATTAATGATCCGGGGCTGTGTGATGGTAGAGCAGCGATTGTCCAGCACATCTATGGCGCGGTTCACACATGCGTTTTATAAAAGAGCTTTTCTTTATGCCTCCTCAGACTGTAGGATGCAATGGAGTGTGATACATAATATTTAATGTGATTCTAATCAGCAGATACATTGTAACAAAATGTATCATCCAACTTTAAATATGACCCACAGATTTAACCCTTGAAGCTGCATCCTACATCACATCTTTTGTCTTCAAGCCGACAGTTCATTCGGACACCCAAGCGACGCAAAGCGATCCGGACACACAAGTGGTGCAAAGACCTTGACTTGAGGACAAATGACTAATGCTCTTAAAGGGACCCTTAGGGTATAGTCACATGAACAATCTGTCTGTCTGATTCTCGGACAGAAAGCAGACAGAGATAAAGCCTATACGTTGAAATGGTTATAGTCACACGTGTGATTTTAATGGGACGCACAGTCCGAGCAAAAAAAAAATAAATCGCAGCATGTTCTATTTTGTAGCAATTTAGTACATTCAAGTCTGTAGGTGTGCTTCAAAAAACGGAATGCACTCATTTGATGCGATTGCGATCTCTTTTTTCTGCATGTAACCATGGCAATCTTAGAAAAAAAAGTGTGCAGAACGTGTGTACGTTTTTCAAGACTGAAAAAAAAATTGCCTGTGTGAATATCTCCTTAACTTAAAGCATGTGTTACCCACATATCCTGAGAGCACAAGATAGGGAGAAGCTATGGGATGAAGGTGAGGACATCCAGAATATCTGCACCACCCACCCCCTCCCAATATCACTATTCTGCCCCAATAGATATTTCCATCCATATCAATGGAAGGTTTTAGCAGGACCTCCAGAAGGTTGACTTCCACTTTAAATCCCGATGTCATATACATGGCTGTATGAGACACCTGTGCAGTGCAGACAGCGCAAGCTGCATCCACGTGTCTCCCCGCCGCACATATTCTATACGGCCAGACATGTAGTATATCGGCGCACCAGTCATATACCAGCATGCACATGGAAGGATATGAGTAGTAGCTGCAGGGGATGCCAGCACCAGGTGCTGCAGGGAACAAAGTTGTTAGCTAGGCTGCGGGCACCTACCTGGGATGGCTAAACTTGTGAGTGGCACCCTGTGGATCCTCTCTGGCAGGCTTGCCATCCATTCAGCGAACTGCGTGTCGCTCTTCCCGTGAGATGAAGCCATGGTGCTGTGCCCGGTGCCCGCCTGGTGCTGAGTGCTGCCTGTGTCTGTGCGGCTCCAGCGCTGGAGAGTGCGCCACACCCACACGATGGCGCACAGCCTCAGTGCTGACTGTCACCAGGCGGGAGGTGAGGGGTTAATGGAGCTCTGAGTAGAGCATCCTGATAATGGAGGGGTGGGAGATGATACATATAATATATGTGCTTCATCACACTACTCTTCGCATTTACCCTACATGTAATGTATAGACATCCATTATTATCTATATAATCCTATATCAATCAATCTCATGTATATCTATCTATCCATCTGATGTCTCTTTCTTTCTTTCTTTCTTTCTTTCTTTCTTTCTATCTATCTATCTCATATCTATCGATATATCTATCTCTCTGATATCTATATACTTATCTATTACATAAGTATCTATCTATCTAGCTATCTCATATCTATCTATTTATCTCATATCTATCTATCTATATATCTATCCATTTCACATCTATATACTTATCTATGTCATATCTATCTATCTATCTATCTATCTATCTATCTATCTCCTATCTATCCCTCTATCTATCTATCTATCTATCTATCCCCTATCTATCTATCTATCTATCTATCTCCTATCTATATCTCTATCTATCCCCTATCTATCTATCTATCTATCTATCTATCTATCTATCTATCTATCTATCTATCTATCCCCTATCTATCTATCTATCTATCTATCTATCTATCTATCTATCTATCTATCTATCTATCTATCTATCTATCTATCTATCTATCTATCTATCCCCTATCTATCTATCTATCTATCTATCTATCTATCTATCTATCTATCTATCTCCTATCTATCTATCTATCTATCTATCTATCTATCTATCTATCTATCTCCTATCTATCTATCTATCTCCTATCTATCTATCTATCTATCTATCTATCTATCTATCTATCTATCTATCTATCTATCCCCTATCTATCTATCTATCTATCTATCTATCTATCTATCTATCCCCTATCTATCTATCTATCTATCTATCTATCTATCTCCTATCTATCTATCTATCTATCTCCTATCTATCTATCTATTTATCTCATATCTGTCTATCTATCTCATAACTATCGATATATCTATCCATCTATGTATCCATCTCATATCTATATACTTATCTATTTCATATAAGTATCTATGCCATATCTTTCTATCTCCATATCTATCTATCTATCTATCTATCTATCTATCTATCTATCTATCTATCTATCTATCTATCTATCTATCTATCTATCTGTCTGTCTGTCTGTCTGTCTGTCTGTCTGTCTGTCTGTCTATCTATCTATCTATCTATCTATCTATCTATCTATCTATCTATCTATCCATCTATCTACTCATTCATCCACAACTGGTCTGTGTTTTGCTTTACACATAATCTGTATTTAGCACTTTGTTAGATAATTTTCTGTGGCAGCGATGGATAAAGGTGAACGCCTCTATAATAAACGCTGACATCTACCAGTTCATTCCCGATTATCTGCCATGTATAATGACCTCACTAGTGCTCCGTGTTAATTGACTAATAGCAGACTCCTTTGTACATGCATCGTTAATAAATAACAAGCTTGGCCTTATTCGTAATTGTGTGCCGTATATAAAATCCTCTGGCGTTAGCACGCTGCCTCTTTAAATCTCCCACACTGCTCAGCCATAGCGATAAAACCACTAATACGTAAAGTGAATAACAGATGATCTGATGACAATGATGCCTGTCAGGTGGGGATGTATGTTATCATATGGCATATATTACTATGGGATATATCAGACATCAAGTGACCAGTCAGTTCTTAAAGTTGATTTTGGAAGCAGGAAAAAAAGAGAAGTGTGCGGATCTGAGCGACTGGGATGTGTGCCGAACTGTGATATGTAGACGACGGGGTCAGAGCATCTCCAGAACAGTCAGACTTGGGGGGTGTTTCCGGTATATAGTGGTTAGTGCCTACTAAATGTGATCCAAGGAAGGGCAAGCGGTAACCGGTGACAGGGTCATGGTTACCCAAGGCTCACTGATGTGTGTGGGGCGTGATGGCACCTATCTAGTCCAAGATCACAGAGGAAAACTGTATGACGTGGTTTCTGCACTGTATGTGTGTCTGCAGTTGTGTCATATGAACCGCCACCTGCCGGGAAATGACCTATGCTATATTAGATACTATTCTCCCTATCAGCTGAGATAAGCCGAGTATAATACCATCCAGCTGCCTGGGCACAGTTATCAACCTGCACCTCCAGATATGGATTAGCAGGGGGCACAGTGCGTGAGCTGCTCATTGTTCACTGTCTGAAAGAAACTGATAGGAAGAAAGAGCATCCGATAACCAACAAGTAATCAATGGGCGTAATACAAGATATGCGAGCAGGAGCTGTCCGGCTGAGCGGTGCTGAAACCTTAAAGGGGACATCCTGTCAAAATGATCTTCAGAAATGTCATAGATACATGTGAAAAAGGGGCATTGGTGACTAGATTATCTCCGATTACCCCTTTGGCACTGCGCCGAGATTTCTCTTGCTGAAAAGCTATGCAGTAGTCCATTCAAATCAGTGACATGATGGTTAGAATTGGGTGTCAGAGAGTAGGGGACAGAATGGACATAACTAGACAGACATGCTCTTCAGGAGTAATGGGAAGATCCGTGACAATATACAGCGGTCTATCAGCGAACAATATTAATTGGTTCTGGGACGACTATTGCATGGTGAAGATATCAAATGTTGAAACTAGTACTCTATGGAAAACTGGTAATTGGCTACGAAGCCCCAAAAGATTACCCAAAAGCAACAAAAAAGGAAGACGGAATAAAAAAAAGCACATAACTAATGCGGATGACGCAAATCCTTGCATAAGTCAGAAGGAGCTGCTGCAAACTCTTCCTGGCCTTTTGGCACTGCTACAGCAGATCGGGTGAGTATGATGACTTTGTGCGGCTGGTCTGGACTGGGAACGTTCCTCTGGTAGTGGCATGATATCTTTCTTTAGGCATTCGAATTTTGCTGCGCCACAGGGAGAGCACAGAATGTGGGACAGTGAGTCAGAGGTGTTGCCAGAGCACTGCAGACCAAAAGCGCAGTAGTCTGCATGGAGTACAGGGGCTACAAGCAAGTTTGTTAAAGAAGCTCTGCCGGATTGGTTGAGAGAATGCTGGGACACAGAGACAGGAGGCTGCTGATCCAGATTGAAGCCTTGCAGAGGCTAGAGGGAATGTCATTGTGCTGTGAGAGCAACGGATTATGGCAAAGGATGAGATCAGAGCATTCATTGGCAAGAAAAATGTAAGTGAGGCTGGCCTCAGTAAAACTGAGCACACCACTAGGGACAATATGTTAGCACGCCTGTTGTAGGAAGGGGTAATATAAAGGACACTAACATTGTGCAAATTTGCGGATGTTCAAACCGCGTCTTGGACTGTGTTTTTGGTAGAGACATTGCCCATGTATATTGGAACTGCTGTTTCTAAGATATTGCACTGGGGTGGTTGATACAAAAATAATGCTGTGTGTTGTATTTCATCATCTTCATTTCACTGATACTCACTCGGCTATCAGCATTATTGATATAGTCAATAACGTGTTGCTGTTATTACGTATTGTGCATAAAGTGTTGTTATTCCTACATTTTAGCTAGTGGTAGATAGTGCCTAGGGACTGAAAAGTACAAGTTCAGCTTCTTCTCCATCATTATCCTTTTATCCATTGCTATTTCTGTGTTCTAAAATAATTCTGCATATTCTGGTTACTCCGTCTGCTGTATCGTATCCTGGACCTGTGTCGCAGTACCACCTCCCAGAAACACTGTATCAGTTCTTTCTCTCTTCGGAGCAATATTAGATCAGTGGCAGGCTGGTTTTTCGCTTCCCTGTCATAAGAGGATGTCTGGTGCCGGGGAGCTCCTGCTCTTCTGAAGGGAGGGCAAGTGTATCCTCCAGGATGAGAATGTACCTGTTTCCATACAGCTCTCCTGCAGGGAAAACATATTTTCCCTCTACCCTTCTGCCCTTTTATCTGCCCTGTCTTTTCCAGATGCTCCTCTGACAGCTCTTCTGCAGGGGAACCTACCTTCCCTTTACCCGCCCCTTTTGCATCTCCATTTTCCCTGGCTTTTTTTACAAATGCGCCCTGATGGAAGTGGCTGTATATGTCTGGGAAGTGGGGAGACCAATTGCTGGAGTTTTGGGAGAGGAATGTTGTCCCATTCTTGTCTGATGTAGGATTGTAGCTGCTCAACAGTCCTGAGTCTTCTGTGTCATATTTTTCGTTTCATGCTGCGCCAAATGTTTTCTATTGGTGAAAGGCCTGGACTGCAGGCAGCCAGTTCAGCACCTGGACTCTTCTTCTGGGAAGCCATGCTGTTCTGATGGGTTTAGTATGTGGTTCAGCATTGTTTTGCATGGATGAGGCCGGCATAGGGTTGTTCTAACCTCAATATGCTGCTCAGCATTGATATTGCCTTTTCAGACATGTAAGCTGTCCATGCCATAGGCAGTAATACAACCCCATACCATCAGAGATGCAGGCATTTGAACTGTTCGCTGATAACAAGCTGGATGGTTCCTCTTCTCTTGAGTCTGCAGGACACGGCCTCCGTGGTTTTAAAGAAGAATTTCAAATTTGAGTTCATCTGACCACTGAACAGTTTTCCACGTGCCTCAGTCCATTTTTTTAATGAGCTTTGGCCTATAGAAGATGCAGACGATTTTGGATTATGTTCATCTGTGGCTTCTTCTGCATCTGTATGATACAGCTATAACTTGCATTTGTGGATTGCACGTTGAACTGTGTTCACAGACAATGATCTCTGGAGTATTCCTGAGCCAACGTAGTGATTTGCATTACAGAATCATGCCTGTATTTAATGCAGTGACGCCTGAGGGCCGTAGATCTCCAGTATCCAATATTGATCGTCTGCCTTGTCCCTTGTCTGAATCTTTAGATGCTATTATGTACTGTAGATGGTGGGATATTCAAAGTCTTCACAATTTTATGTTGAAGAACATCTTTCTGAAATTGTTCCACAATTTCTAGATGCAGTTTTCCACAGATTGGTGAACCTCTGACCATCTTTGCTTCTGAGAAACTCTGCTTCTCTAACAGGTTCTTTGTGTACACAGTCATATGACTTAGAAAATCGCCCCTCCAGCTGTTTTCCAATAGTACCACTTACTTTCCCAGCCTTTTGTTATCCCTGTCCCAACTTTTCTGAGATGTGTTTCTGCCATCAATTTCTAAATGAGGTTTTTTTAATGAAATGGAAAAATATCTACTTTTCCCTTTTGATATGTGTTCTATGCTCTATTGTGAATTAAATATAGTTAAATGAGATTTCCAAATCAATGCATTCTTTTTTTTCTTAACCATTACTTACATTTTACAGAGTCACAGTGTTTTTAAAATTAGGGTTGTACATTGATTACTGTATATACATTATATACATTGTACTCTACATAACATGCAGCCACCACTAGGGGGAGCTCAGGAGATTACTGTATATACATTGTACTCTATAATAACACAGTATACAGTAATCTCCTGTATAGTCATAGAGTTACATGATAACATTCTACTACCTGCAGCCACCACTAGGGGGAGCTCAGGAGATTACTGTATATACATTGTACTCTATAATAACACAGTATACAGTAATCTCCTGTATAGTCATAGAGTTACATGATAACATTCTACTACCTGCAGCCACCACTAGGGGGACCTCAGGAGATTACTCTGTACTCTATGACTATACAGGAGATTACTGTAAACTGTGTTCTTATAGAGTACAATGTATATATGGTATACCCGAATCTCCTGGGTTGCTACCACAGAGTCCAATTGAAGTGAATGGTACTCAACCTGCAGTACCAACCCAGGCCACTGCGCGACATATGGAGCTGTTTGCTTCCTGCAGCAAAACAGCGAAAAGTGGTAAACCACTTTAAACAGTGGGGCGCTCCATATGGTTTTGCAGTGTTGTTTCCCATGGTAACTGCTGCGTGTGAGCTTATACTATTACAATTGGTGCCATTAGTCAAACACTGGCTGCATTCTTTTTATGCAGCCTTATATTGTGTGTCCTTCATTCAGTACGTTGTTATACAGCTTCCTGCTGACAGCCGACCCCATATGGCTGGTGATCATTTTAATGACAAGCTACAAAAAAAAGCACTTATCAGGATAAGCAAATAACCTTAGCTGGAAAAAGACAGCGGCGCACGCTGATAAGAAATAGTCCGCATGGCAGCCATCTGGAATCATCATCTGTTATAATCACCACCTCACATGCTACAAATATAGATTGATTTTAGGACGCCGATGGGAAGACATGCTGATAAAGCAATGACTGGGGGAGACGCCGCGACGCAGGTCACTGTGAGAAATGTATCGACTGTACATATATGTCACACTGTGCCGCTGATGGGGACGGCCGCATGGCCCGTTCTTAATAAAAGCTCCTTTAGCGGATGCTTACAGCTTTATGGCTGCTCTGTAATCACCGCCACCAGCGAGGCGTGATATTAGTTTAATATAAACAGGTAGAACAATCTTTACCACTATGGCGGCTAATTTTCGCAAGGATTTGATTTATTTGACAGCAACAGGGAGGGGGGGGCAGTTTATTTACCTGATTCAACACAAAGGGAGAATGCGCAATTTATTTCTAGGAACCATTGATTTAATCGTTCATTTATTGCTTGAAATTTATACACGGAATGACCCCTTTATTAGAGACCCCCATCTAGTGGCACGTTGGACTCCTTTGGCCATCAGAACCACAGCAATTTGTCGTGGTGTAGATCCCACCAGGTGATGAAATCATTCTGTAGGAATATCGGCCCCTGTGGACAGGAAGCTTCTTGTAATTGCCGCAGATTAGATGGCGGTGCTGACGTGTTCTGACCAGCTGACAGGAAGGGGTCATCGATTCATGCTGCTTGTGGCAAATTCACACCTCCCATCAGAATGGAGCAACAGAAACTTGGATCCATCTGACCAGGAGATGTTTTTCCGCTGCTCAGTGATATAATTTTTGCACTTTTTTGCCCCCTGGAGTCTCATCTTTCTGTTTCTCTTAGACACAATGGTGCTGGAACTGGTTGTCTGCTGCTATAGTCCTTAAGGAATGGTAAGTTGTGTGTACACACATGTAAGCTGGAACACCAGTGTTGTATTCGGCTGCTCCTGACTGCAGAGCCTGTTGGTCAGAATGATTCCTGACATCCTCCTCTGACCCCTTCTGTTGTTTCCATCCACAGAATGCCTTCTAGCTGGATGTTTTTCCTGGATCACGCCATTGTCACTATACTCTTCACACCATTACACCAAAAAAAAAACACGGTTAGTCTAGCACCGATTACTAGGCCTCCATGGAAGTCACTCAGATTGCTGGATTTTACCATCAAGTGTGGAGTTATACTGAAATTGCTTCATGGAAAACTTGCGATTTTATGCAGCACGAGCCACAAGTCTTTTAATATTTTTTTTGTGTAATAATTAAAAATCTTCATAAAGCTTATTTTTCTTTCCTTTTTAGTACCTTTGGGGACCTGTGAGCGTTTCATCACTTGTATAATAGGAGAGCTTTAAACTATAACAATGTAGGAAGGGAAGAGAAAAGCCCGGTAAAAATATACAGCTTATTAATACATTTGAGAACCTCGCTATTAGAAGTGGAAAGAAAGAACAAAGACAAAAAATTCAGAAGGCAAATAGAGGAGCAAGAGACACCGATCACAAACAAACATGCACAAACAAATGCACAAAGCATGGGAAACAAACAAGGAGAATAGGAGATCCTAAGGAAGAGAAATATGATATCATAGACATCACGGAAACTTGGTGGAATGATACACATGATTGGAATACAAGGCTTGAAGGATACAACTTATTTATAAGAAACAGACCTAATAAAAGGGGAGGAGGTATTGTGTTGTATGTTAGGAAAACATTCATCTCCACAGAGATTCCAGCTTCAGAGTATGGGAGTTCTGTAGGAACTGTTTGGGTAAGAATACAAGGAGAGAACAACAAAAAGCACACCACTGTAGGCATTTACTATAGGCCGGCTGGACAAGCCGAAGATATGGAGGAACATTAAAAGTAATGGAACCAACAAATTCTTATCCGCTCTTGCTGACAACTTTATCTTCCAGAAGGTAGAAGAGAAAACAAGGGGATCTGCTATCTTGGACCTAATTCTTACCAACAGAGAGGAAATGGTTGAGGAAGTAAGGGTGGCTGGGACCTTAGGAGGCAGTGATCACGCTATCCTTGAATTTTGGATAAAAAGGTGAAGAAGACCTGAGAAGACTCAGACCTCAAGGTTGGATTTCAGAAAGGCGGATTTCAATGAACTCAGAAAGAGGATAGGAAGGATCCAATGGCTGGATGTTCATAAGGACAGAAATGTCCAAGAAGGTTGGGAAATAGTGAGAAATGAGATTCTCAAAGCACAATCGTAAACAATCCCTAAAAGAAGGAAGAATGGGAAGAATTTAAAGAGACCAGGATGGATGAACACAGAACTTTCCCACATGTTAAAAAGGAAGAAAAATATGTTTATCAAATGGAAAGAGGGGGAATATCTAAAGAAGAATATAATGGAGTCTGCAGAAACTGTAGGGCAAGTGTCAGAAAAGATAAAGCTGATAATGAATTGAGGCTTGTAACAGAGCTAAAAGCAATAAAAAAGGATTTTGGGGGTACGTCAAAAGCAAAAGAAAAGTCAAAGATGCTATTGGATGCTTACAAGATGAAAATAGTGAATTGATTAACAATGATGTTGGGAAGGCCAAACTTTTAAATTCCTATTTTGTATCAGTTTTCTCTCAGAAAGTAGATGGGGCATCAACTGATCTTCCCTGTGCTATTGGGGGAATAAAAGAATGCAGGCTATCTGTAAGCAGAGAGATGATGAGGGAACACTTAGCTAACTTAAATGAATTTAATTCTCAAGGTCCAGATGAATTACATGCTAGGATACTAAAGGAAGCAGCAGAAGTAATTGCTGAACCACTTGCCAGTATCTTTGAAAATTCCTGGAAAACAGCAGAAGTCCCAGAAGATTGGAAAAGGGCAAATGTTGTCCGTATCTTCAAAAAAAAAGGGAAGGAGGTGGATGCAGGAAACTAAAGGCCTGTGAGCCTGACTTCTATACTGGGAAAGATCTTATTAAACAGCATGTATGGAAGTACTTGGATGAAAGTGGAGTAATTAACGAGAGCCAGTATGGGTTTGTAGCAAAGAAGTCATGCCAGACAAATCTAATTTGCTTCTATGAAGAACGCTTAAAGGATCTGGGAAGGCTGAGAGGAGACTTAATAGCTGTCTACAAATATTTGAAGGGCTGTCACAATGAAGAGTGAACAGCCCTATTCGCATTTGCACAAGGAAAAACAGTCTTCCTTTTAGACAGTTGCCATAAATCTGCCCCATACTATCTGAGTATCTGATAATACAGCACTGGACTGGCCTCACAGGCACCAGGGGGTTGTTAGCTTCTGAAGATACCCAAAGTAGCAGGTGGTACTGGAGGAGGAGGAAGTTAGATAATGGACATCCTGCTATTAACGGGTTTTAATACTCATTTTCAAGCAGGATAAGTAGTTACAAGGTCCCCCAGGAATCATCAAATATTCACAAGTCTTCATGCGAGTGGCCATCTATAGGTTAACCGCCATTAAGTCAGTTCTTCTTGTGACATCTGCAGGAACTATAATGCATGAGTTAACTGACTTAACCCCTTAGGGTGGCTTCACACGAGCGTGTTTTTGTGCATACATAAGTGCGCCATGTACGTGCAAAAACAAGCCTGAATGCCGGTCCGTGCATTCTCTTCAATGGAGCAGCGGCTGCTGCCCGCAGCTCCATTGAAAACAATGGTTTGCTGGCACCCCTGAATTGTTTTTCAGGAAACAGCTTTACATATAAGCTCTTCCCTGAAAAAGAAGAATTTTAGTGTAAAAAAAAAAAAGAAATACTTATCTGTCTGCTGCTGTCATGTCCCCGCAGCTCTCAGCTATTGAATAACAGCTGAGAGCTGCCTCTAATTGGTCCCTGCGCTCAGCCAATCAGAGGCAACACTCACCTGTTCATGAATTCATGAATGGGTGAGTGCTGCCTCTGATTGGCTGAGCACAGACACCAATCAGAGGCAGCTCTCAGCTGTCATTCAATAGCTGAGAGCTGCCTCTGATTGGTCACAGTGCTCAGCCAATCAGAGGCAGCCCATTCAACTGGCAGGGATTTTAAATCCCCGCCTGCTGAATACTCCTCAGAGCGGTGCAGGAGAAAAGACAGCTGGATGCGGCTGAGCCCCAGCAGCTGAAGAAAGGTGAGTATGTTTTTTTATTTTTATCACCCTTTTTTTTTTAGGGAAGGCTTATATTTAAAGCCCTTCCCTGAAAAAACAATTACAGGATGCCGGCAGCTGGATCCCCTACCACAGCTGTCATCTGTTACAGTTGTGGTAAGGAATTATTACGATCGTGTGGGCAAACTAAGCATCCACACGATCGTGTCCAAGGAATGCATACACGCATGGGTTACTAAACACTGGCCCTGAACTACAGGGAAGATGATAAGGCCCTACCTACTATGCAGGGCGATCGCCTCTATAAAGGCGGCCCCACTCTCCCTGAAAGAGGAATACTCACAACCAGGCAAAACAGCAAAACTGACCCAATGCACAAACACTCCACACAATCTCGCACTCCACAGCAGATGGTAAAGATGAATTTAAAAGCGAGGTGTTAGTTCCTACATTGGCCAATGAACTTAAGCTGCAAGCCCCGGCAAGGCCCCTTGTGTCTTGCAGTCCCTACACTAGCAAGACACATCTACTAGAGGACCCTAGGGGCCAACCTAGCACAGAAATAGCAAACAAAGGCAGCAGAACAAACTGACACAAATCTGACAGAAAATAAATGTACAAACGGACATGAACCAGCAAGACACCAAACACACAGCAAGCTACAACGGACAAGGATTTATGATTGCTCATCCTCAACACCAAACGCACAGCAAGCTGTAATGGACTCCATTGAGCCGCGGCTCCATTGAAGACAATGCGTGCATTCCCTATGGTGCACGCATGTCCTATCTTTACAGGCACGCACCTGTAAAACACGGACGTGTGCACACACCATAGGGAATGCATTGTTTCTAATAGAAGCGTGTTTTTGTGTGCGCGTATGCACGCACAAAAACCTGCTTGTGTGAAGCCACCTTTAAAGGGGTTGTCCCGCGAAAGCAAGTGGGGTTATACACTTCTGTATGGCCATATTAATGCACTTTGTAATATACATCGTGCATTAAATATGAGCCATACAGAAGTTATTCACTTACCTGCTCCGTTGCTAGCGTCCCCGTCGCCATGGTTCCGTCTAATTTCGGTGTCTTCTTGCTTTTTTTAGATGCGCTTGCGCAAATCACTGCAAAAATAATTTTGGTACTTAAGACAAAAAAATAAGGCCTCCCTCACACAAACGTTCTTGTACAGCATTTAGCGCTGCGCTAAACGCTGTACATCGCTCCCATTCATTTCCATGTGGTTGCTCACACAAGCATCAAAGTGCAGCGTCTTCAACGCCCATAGCAACCAATCACAGAGCAGCTTTCATTATACCGCAGCAGTACGAGGAAGGAAAGCTGCGCTGTGATTGGTTGCTATGGGCAACAGACAGTCTTACTTTTAGACAGCTTCATAGCTCTTCCCATTGTGTATGTGGATTAACCCTTCCCGCATCCCACGCTGTTCAGTTATAGTTGGCTTAGTTATAAGATTCGGCCATCGTGCTTCTCATTTTGTTCTCTCTTTCCATTGTTTTCCGCAGCCGGACACAGACAGCCGGTGCTTCATAGTGAATATTGATGCCCAACATGGGAATACCTCCATTACAGGGACCAGCGTCTGCGCGATATTTATCACATCCTCGCGTGGCAGCGAAGGGACATTTCTCGTTAGCTGTAACTATTAATCAATGCACTTCAGTTTTCAGTCCGCGACAGAATACGAGCCGTAAAGACCAGGCCATAGATTTCCTTTCAAGCACGCTGCTCCTGAGAATATAATTCAGCCTCTGATTCTCCGGACATGAATTTTGCAATCCATTTCATAACTGGAAATGTGCTGTATCGTTAACTGTGTGACCGCGCCGCAGGCGACTCTCCGTAACCGATAATCAATGCATTTTAGGGGATTTTCACCTGACATTCAGGGGAAAAAATGATTTTCCAATAATATAAGGCCCATGTAATATTTGCGCTGGATCCTCAACAAAATACAGCAAGAAAAAGCGCTGCATGCAGCTGAACAGAAATCAAACAGGTCCCATTATAGTCAATGGGGTTCAGTTACATCATAAGACGGGGCCGGTTGGCTGCATGGAACAGGAAAACGGAACCCCGAAGCGAATGTGAAGCAAATTCTGCCAGTAGCATTTAAAGGGTAAACAGCTCCGATGAGCGGCGCAGCTTATCGGAGCTGTTGCAGACAGGTGTCGGCTGTAAGAAACAGCTGGTAGCTGCATTTTATGGAGTGGCATCGCCCTGCAATCCCCCTCTATACAAGCATTTGTTTGGACATACAAACAAATGTACTTACGAGCAGCTTCCTGGAACGGAACCTGTTGGTAAGTAGGGGACTTTCTGTATAGCATAGCATTATTTCGGTGATACCCGTGAACAGTATAGAAAGTTGACACATTGTTTCAATCCTCTGGTAAGTGTAAAATGGGGAGGGCTCATGGAGATTTTAATAACCAAGGGCCCCCGTAAATCTGAAGCCGACCCTGACCGTAGCCGCCCTGCCAGCCTCCTTACCTACTTGCTGACCTGACCACATTCGGTCCATAAAAAAACAGACAACTCTCACTTTGCATGTATGTGCATGTTGCATGCGTTTTAGTTGTGTATGTGTTTTTCTTATGTCCGTGTGCCATATGTCTGCCATCCATATTTTACATGGATAAAAAAAAAAAACAAGAAGACCCAACGAATTTCCCTTTTTTTTCCCATGCATAAACAATGCAGCGCAGGAGCATCTATCATCCCTGTCCTCGTGTCTGCTACATATCTCCCATAGACGTTCATAGGCACAACTGGTCCATGAATAAGAAGCAGGACATCCTGCGATTTTTTTATGCGCAGCATTGGTCTGCACAAAAAATTGCACACCTGAATTCACCACTTTACTTTAACCCCTTAAGCACCAGGGTTTTTTGGTCCTAAAAGACCAGACACTTTGTAGGGATGTTACCCATGTGGTGGTTTTACTGCCATATTTTTTTTCTTCAGCTGCCAAAATTATTTTTGCTGTGTTTTTTTTATGTGACATATAGGATTTTTTTTTTTTTTATATCTTTTTCCCTGTTTTTTTTTTTTTCGTTTTTTTCATTTTAAACTAAAATAAATGGAAGTTCCTCATTTTGTTGATAAATATGTATAGCTTTGGATCACAGGGCTCATATGGCGATGGCTTTAGTTAGTGTCAGTCATTTTCTTGCAGTAATATACAGTAAGAATACCCTGCTGGAGCAGCCGGTAATATACAGTAAGAATACCCTGCTGGAGCAGCCAGTAATATACAGTAAGAATACCCTGCCGGACGTCTTTCGACATCAGAGATGTACAGCCTTCAATCAGAATGTCTTTAGATGTCAGACAGTGGATTGGAAAGGGTTAAATGCATGGACTCCCCCCCTCTTTATAATGTCGCCCCTATGCTGTGTCACCTTGCTCACATTTTCAAGAAGCAGCGTCTCATTATACACTTGGGAACAATGGGAGTTAGCCGAGGTCCCCCTCTACATCCACACATGGAGCTGCACTTATCACCAAGCCATCGAGGACCACCCGACAAAAAAACTGCATGCGGTTTATTGCTGATTGCTGCTGTTTTGCAGCAAGTATAGATATAGCACATAAAAACCATATACTTCATCAGTACTTGTATCGAAACTGTAGCAATTAGCGGTAAACTGTGCATTCTCCACCACGCAGCAATAACCACAGCACAGCGGCTACATGTGAGCATCCCCTGATGCAGCTCTTAGTATGATTTTACAGGGGGTGAGCAAAAATATGGAAACACTGTATGAAATAAATGCCTTAAATTACATGGCATTATAAATCATATTTTAATAAGACAAGTAGAGACTGATTTTAGTGGAAGTAATATGACAGGAAAGTAAACATCTGCCCAAGCAACAAGTTTCCATTGGTCAGGAGTTTGAGCCACTCAGCTGCTCCCAAAACCACCCAGAGCAGGGCAAGAGGTGAAGTAAACACAAATTTGGCAGGAGAGTTTTCAGACAAGCAGGAGTCAAAAGGGCAACTCAGTGCTAATGATTAAAATCTCTGGCACTTCATACAGTGTTTCCATATTTTGTCCACCCCCTGCACATACAGTGTCATGACAGAATACAAGAGGAGCCGGGAGTGAGGATGGTCCTTATGAGTCTGGTCCGTGGTCTGAATTAATTTAGATGTGTTGACTATTGATATGATTGTGGCAGCATGACGGGGAAGTAGGGACCCAACTTTCAGGAACAAACCAGGACTCAGTCTGTTAGATCTGTCTCTGTGTGGACGTACCCCAATATACAATATCGCTATATTCACCATTCCGGAATCAGGGAGAACTGGATGACATCCAGGATGGGGCTACTAATGGCAGCCATATTGTTTGACCCCCAGTGGCCCCAAAAAACAATCTGTTGTGTGAAAGGTTATTAAAAAAAAATAACATTACTAAAGCAATGTCCTTTTTTACATTTTTTCCAGCTGGGGTGACGTTGCAGGCATGAGGCGCGACACCGCAGTGAGGAACACATTATTTAAATTGAAAAGCATTAGTTGTAAAAGCTTAAATCCCGTGTTATTACGGCTCCTCGCCGTCCCCACGGTCCAGGATAATCCATAATTTGAAACACATAAACCTGTATTTTTAATTGAAAAACAAATTGTGAGGAGTCGCCTCATCCCATGTGGACCGAAGGAGAGCGAGAAATGAGATGTGCGGAGGAAGAAGGCTCCAACTATAATAAACCGGGTATTACGGAAGAAAATCAAGGGGCTCCGGAGGGAGAGGAAAGTCTCCTCAGCAGCTGCTGCACAAAGCTGTCAAATTGCAAATCTGATGAAGAAATGATTTTTGTCTGGAACTCCGAGACAAATCCAATGCCAAGTACTCCGATGGGTAGTGCCAAGTAGTGCCAACCAGAAGGGCGAGGGTTAGTATCGCAGCACTGTACAATGTAACACTATTTAGGATTAGTCTCTGTGCACATCTGTGCTGCAGTTTCCATTATAAGCAGTAACCATGCCACAGTGCAGACACATCACACAGTGGACACCAGCAGCGCCTGCCGGACCCTATGTACTTATTATGGGGTCTGTTGGTTGACAAAGACTCCAACACAGATGTGAACAAATTCTTATTGGTAGCAATGCCGGGCCTTGACTTGTAAAGTGCTGCGGAATATGTTCATGCTATATAGAGATGGTTATCATTATTATTAGATAATGTGCAGAATAGTTTTTGGTGCTCTACCATCATAAGAGAACACTACATATATTGCGCTGATGGGCAGTCTACCTGCATTCTGCAGAAAGCTGTGAGATAGCAATGTACCCACACCAGAACAGCTCAATGAATAAATGCTGTCCCAGAACCAAGCTCAGCACTAAAATATACCAGAACAACTCAGTAAATAAATGCTGTAACCAGAAAAGCTCACAACATAAATACAGCTCCAGAACCAAGCTCAGTCCATAACTACAGCCCCAGAACCAAACGCAGTCTATAACTACAGCCCCTGAACCAAACTCAGTCCAAAACTACAGCCCCAGAACCAAACTCAGTCTATAACTACAGCCCCAGAACCAAACTCAGTCCAAAACTACAGCCCCAGAACCAAACTCAGTCCATAACTACAGCCCCAGAACCAAACTCAGTCCATAACTACAGCCCCAGAACCAAACTCAGTCCATAACTACAGCCCCAGAACCAAACTCAGTCCATAACTACAGCCCCAGAACCACGCTTAGTCCATTACTACAGCCCCCAAACCAAACTCAATCCATAACTACAGCCCCAGAACAAAAATCAGTCCATAACTATAGCTTCAGAACCAAACTCAGTCTATTACTACAGCCCCAGAACCAAATTCAGTCCATAACTACAGCTCCAGGACCAATCTCAATCCATAACTACTGCCCCCGATCCAAAATCGCTCCATAAATACAGCCCCGAAAACCAAACCTATTCCATACATACAGCCCCAGAACCAAACCCATAACAAACATACAGCCCTAGAATCAAGCTCATAACAAATACAGCACCAGAACCAAGCTCAGTACATAAGTACAGCACCAGAACCAAGCTCACGACATAAATGCAGCAGAAGAAGTAAGGGAGTGCCAGTGGGCTGACAGCAGTGCCTCACAACATCAGAGGGGAGGAGAAAGAGCCACGAGGAGGATTATTCATGTAGCTCCATAAGATGTTTCCACATAGAGGAAGGAAATCACATGGATGAAAGGATCTAAGGGGGCAATCGCCCCCAGCCAACATCAGCGTAGTGCTGCCCCTACAAGCTGGTGGCTAGCACCTCGTGCGACTACACGGGTCATTTATAGCTAAAATGGGCCATGATGGGGTCATTCAAAACATTCCAAAAACGTTGAAAGAAACATCAGCTTTTTGTGTGTCCCAAATTTTTGCTGCATGTTTTATGTTGAATGTTTTTGGCCTTTGCACTTTTTGTCTGTAGATGTCTGATAAACGCTTCCTGCTCCTCTTTGACCGTGTGCATAACAGTTGTGGGCAAAATATTGCTGCAAAGTGCGCTAGTCAAGAAGTGAAGAAATCTATCTCTGCCACACCTCTATGCTTTGGAGGAAACACTGCAGAGTGCCAAAAAAATGTAAAAAATAAATAAAAATACCACAAATAAAAAAATATATATTTTACCGCTGATCAGCAGTGACAAACCATGCACCCGCTCTGAGGTTCATGAGGCAGGACCCCCACCCACTCAAAAATGAGCAAAGCCAGTAAACCTGTTCCTTGGGGCTTGGGACCTGGCCAGAATGGGACACCAGGATGGGGAGAGCAGACCAGCTAAGTGATAGGTGCCTGTTGGTGCCTTAAAGATGTGCCAAAGGAGCAGAGGATGATGGGTCAAAGCATCACTTTGTTGAAGCCTGGGGTGAGGCTGAAGGAGAGGAGACTCTATTCCCCGCCAGTGATGTAGCGGTGACACAGCTAGCCTGTCACTGCTATGAATATCCAACCCTAGATAACGAGTTATTAAAGTTACTTTTGTAATAAGAGCATCGGCAATAACCGGTTCATTGACCCATAAATCTAGCACTGCGGCTCCTGCGGTCTTCCTGCTCTTGGTTTATGAATAACTATCACCTGACTGCTGCATCCAATCAGAAACTGCAGCAGTCATGTGACTTTCTTCTGGCATCATGGCTGCAGCCTCTGGTTTATCCTAAGTTCCCCCCACACCAGGAAAGGAACAAGATCGTCAGATACTAATCATCTGACGGCAGCAGGAATCATTGTATTAGACATCACCCATCTGACAGAACAAAGGACATTTGATGTCTGGAGGCAGCACCTGATACAGGAGAAGAGAGAAGGGGGAGCAGAACATGCAGACCGGGAGATCTGGTGTCCAGAGCGTCTTCAGGGAAGGCGGGGAAAACAACTCAAACAAGCAATATGCATGGACACAAAACACCAAAGTTTTGAGAGGGAATGATGTAAATGGATAAATGTCCAACTCCCTCTAGCAAATTGGGCTAGTACTTATCTGCACCAATTGAGCTGGCTGGGTGGGTGGATTGCTCCAGCCAGCCAATCACCACCAATCATCCCACAGCTGTGGAAATGTGCTCCTAGTAACCCATAAAACTACAGGTCCAACGAGCAACACGTAACACTTTCTATTTGTGATGGTAACAGTCATAGTGCTTTCCCCGAGGTCTCTAGACACTAACATGGCCAACGTCAGTGCCCAAACTTAACCTGGATTCATTACTGAAGACAATACGGTTCCACTCCATAGTGTCCAGTTTCATCATTGACAACACCACTGCAAACAGAGGCTACGGTGGGTGTCAGAGGCCGTACATGTGTAGTGGTCCAGAGTTAATGGGGCCCCTCCATAATGTTTGTCTCGTGCCTTTGTATTGTCCGCGTCTTCTATGTTGTATGCATTTGATGTCTATTGCACCTCTGCAGCACTGAATGGGTTAGCGTCTGGGTTATATCTGGGAAATGTATCTTGTTGTTTGTCACGTGATCATGTTATATATATATATATATATATATATATATATATATATATATATATATATATATATATGTTTGCAAGGTGTAGTACAAGGGTCTTCTTGCAAACAGTTTGCTGTACTCAGTCTGGCAAGAGTCTAAGTCTATGCAAGTCTGCAAGAGTGCAAGTAGTGGAGCCTGTCTTGAGGGAAAGGAACTTTTGTTGAGTAGGAGAAACTGTTCCTTGTCCTACGAGGATCACCAAGAGGGAAAAGGGTGAGCGATGGCCTAATGTCTGCCCTGGGAGCAAATCACCCAGGCCTCCTCGGTGCTAAAATGGAAAGCTGAGACAGAGTGAGAGGAACCGCCAGGCAGCGCTGAGTGTGACTTCTAACTGTGAGTGTATACTGGTAGAAGGTTGGAGTGTGTACAAGAGAGTCACTGGGAGCAGAACCCCACAGATAACTGGGACTGTGGACTCATCTGCCATCCTGTGAATACTCCCTGTCACACCCCTATCCTATCTACACTGGTGTCCTACTGGCTGATGTAAAGTTTGTGGACTGCAAATAGTTTTATGCAAGTAATTGTGCTCTACCAACTCTTCTCAGTTTTACTCAGAAAGTTATCCCTGTGTGTGGACTATTTTTTTTCCAACTTCTAGATTCACCGCAGAGGACTAAACAGTGCCATCACGACTAAGAAAGAAGTTTTAAGGTAAAATCTGGTAAAACTTTCCCTGCAGTAACTTGTTCGGGTCCTGTGCTAATCCCAGGGAAGGAGATGGTAGAACCCGTGACAAGGCCTTCTCTTCCCCCTCTATCTCGTCAGCTGTGGGCCCGCTCCTCAGACGCTGTACATGTAATGGGCGTTGTGAGACCAAATGTCCTTCAGCCAAGCACCTGGAAATGCCTCTGACATAAACAGGGATGTAACAATGGCACCACCTGTCTCTGAATGTGAACAAAGAAACAGTTGGAGCTGCTCGTGCTTGTTGGAGGTTCAATCGATCCTCTCCACTAGTGGTCTGCCAGGGGGTCCTGAGCCTAGTCACCATGTGTGCCCTCACACATCTACTGGTCCCAACACCTCCTAACAGTCAGGTCAGACGCCCCTCTCTACTGGTGGTCTGTCAGGGGGTCCTAAGCCCGGTCACCTTGTGTGCCCTCACACATCCACTGGTCCCAATACCTTCTAATAGTCTGGTCAGAATGGCCGGTGGGGGACAATTCATCGATACGATCATCCAACTTCTCACATCCCAATAATGCGCCCCTCTCAGACTCTGGTAACGGGGTGAAATCTCTTCTCTGCGTCGTAGAGGCGTCTAGTGGCCAACAAGCTCTACACAAGCGGAAGAAGAGGTCACTACACACAAGGAGCCTCCGAGAGCCTCTTATAGGCCAAGGGGGGAACCACTTTTAGGGCCTCCGGTGACAAGACCGTTCATCTAATCACCACAACTCTCATCATTTGTAGATCTGCCTGAGATGGAACTGTAGGACGGGTTTTACAGCAAAATGACAACTTTTTCTAGGGGTGGGATTTTTTTGGACAAAGATTGCATATTAAGCCTAATAGCACCTGCACATTAAGGACCCTCACAGATGCATTGTTAGCAACCAAAAAATGGCAGAAGCGTTGTCTCCTCCCTATACTGGCAGTCTTAAAGGGGTTTTACGTTCTATTTGTGCATTTAGACAGGATATTCTATGAATTACCTGTAGAATTCCCACCTACCAGGAGAAAAGGACCCTCATCCTGAAAGGTAAAGTGTCCTTCACATCCTCTTTAATTTGCGGCATTTTGAAGTGTAGCGAGGGGGACTTGTAGGAGCTGCCTGTCTTTGTCCTTTGAAGAGGAGAACTTGTGTTAGTCTATTTTTTGCAGCTACATAAGATGTCTTTGGAGGAAGTTGAGGCCCGCAGGACAATCGTGCAGTCATGCACACTTAGCACTTGCCATTTGAGCAAATGACCGAGGGACACAAAGTGCCAGTGCTGTGTAATCAGCAGATCTGCTGGAGTCCCGGAGCTCCGAGCCATAGCACTGCTGCGGAGGTGACAGCAGGGGACTCTGGTTATGACACTGTGCTCTCAGGAGCCGTATACTGATATATACAGATTATGCTCTGCATTTACAGTGTCGTTGTTGCAGTAGGGGCAGGCGACACAGGAATCAGGGTGCGATGCGGACACCGGGCTTACAAAAATATATACTTTTTATTAGAACAAATACACTTGTAGATGAAGTTGCCGTAGAAACTTCTGTTAATAGATAAGCAACATGCGGTTATTCGGAAACGTTAGACAACCTAATTGACTCCAACTAAAAGCAATATTAAATCTAATGTGAGTGGGGGATGGTAACAATCTGTTATATACCACAGAGATCAGCAACACACTTCACTGTAGAACACGTGATAGTACCACCCTATGTTTCAACCCAGCAATGGTGGTCGCCCACACACAGTCCGAAAGTAACGCAAGTGTTATTGAATAACTTGTCTGCAACTGGCGGATGAATATGTGTACCTCTGGTATCGGCTCGAGCTCACATATTCTAAGTGACAGGCCTGCTTTTAAGTCACTACGTGTGTGTAATTCCAAAACACAAGATTTCTTCCAGAACTCATGTGAAGTTAAAAATCAAAACTTTTATTATAGCATCCTTCAAAACATCCTAATAGAAGCAGAAGGAAAAAAAGAGGAATGATTTACATGTTTCAAGCCCCACAAACCTGGCTCTTTTGGCTTGAAACATGCAAATTGTTCCCTCTTTTTCCATCTGCTTCTATTATTATTAAAGATGCTAGATAAAAGTTTTGTTTTTAACGTCATATGAGTGCTAGAAGAAATCTTGTTTTTTGGAATTAGATCCATCCTTGGCTGAGGCGGCTTCCTTCCCTGCACCATGCTTCTTAGATTCCAGGATAGTGTCTGGTGTGGGTGAGCTGGTTTCACTTTTTCTTTTAACTACCTGTGTGCACACGTCAGCCTTGTCCCGAGGGCCGACCTCACTTACATATCTCCAGTGTGTTTGGTACTGTAATGTAGTTGATGCATCTTTGGACATCTGTTGGGGGTAGACCGAGTTGCAGAACTGCGGGACAATGTGAATCCCTTGCAGAAGTCTCTCTAGCTGTAGTACCTGAAGCTTTGTTCTCTCAGTGTCGTCCGTTCTAGTACGTTATGGAGCTGAGCTTCTCAAACACTGTCTGCCTCCTTTCTTGTGCCACTGTTTCTCTCTAACAGGCACAGATTCTCCAGGACATGTCTCATACGGCTCCCCAAGCTGACTTCTCACTCCTCTGGCTGCTCTCTCTCCCAGAAATGCAGTCCTTCTTAAGACTCAGTACCACTGGAATTGCTCTGCAGTTTGCAGCTCTCTGTGATCTTAAGTCCTCCGAATATCCCACCTGACCTCTGCAGCCAATGGGAAGTCACATACAACACTCCATAGAAAAATACACAAACTGCAGTATACCACCCAAATTTCATAACTATAGGAACCATAACATAGCTCATTACAACACAACCTTGAACCTGGGCTCCCTCCTTACATCATCATAATGAAATACTTCTGCTGCTTCCTATATTCAGTGATCATCGAAGAAAATATCACGTCCTGTTTTATGTCTTAGGGGTGCTTCTACAGGGAGGCCCACCACCACCATAAAAAGTACTATATATAAACTACATGGCTTGGGGGCACTGATTATCACTGAAGAGACCAAGCTTGTGTATAGAGACTTATTTTTAGGCAATGCTTAATGGGAAAAGGTATGCAAATTAGCTCATGTGAGCCAAACCAATGATTCCTCCAAAAGGAAGAGTGACCTATCAGTAGTCAGACTGTTTTGGGGTTCTTGCCCCTCATCAGTACAGTGCAGGGTCCTTGTTCCAACACCTCTAATACAATATAACTTAATTTTTGCACTTTGACTTAGACAAAAACTTAACTTTTGCGTGGAGATGCCAGGACTAGAAAAACAAGAGGAGCAACATGAGGAGCAAGAATTATTTTGTGTCTGGGGAAGCAGCTTGCAACAGCAGAAAGCTTCCTTAGAGCTATGTCTGCAGTAGTGATCAGGTTGTTATGGGAATAAATCATATTCCAGAAGATTTCACTGATCTGCTCCAAATTGATTTTAATGAGAAGCTTAATGCATGAATATATGTATTTGAGCTGACTGTTGTTATCCATCAGCCTCCAATACCTTTCTGATTTATTCAAAGAAAATACAATACAGATATAGTTGAATATGATGCACCAATTACATGCACGCCCCTCCCCCCCCAACATCATAACAACTCATGATTGGCCTAGTATGTAATGACACTAATGATTAACATATGTTTACGCCCCAGGTGTATGTCGCTATGTGAACATGTAATTCCTATATACCCAAGTAGCACAGACTTTATTAATATTCCAATCTGGACCGAAGGAATGCAGTAAGAGATAAGAAGTTCTTCCCCTTGTGAGGTAGCGCTGGGAAGATGCATAGGGGTTTAGCTTCAACATTGTACTTGTACATACCAGGGTATTATATTGAGCTCGTTAACCATTTAACTGCTAGCTATTTCCTATGAGGCCTTAGTCACACGGGCGTTTATTGCCGCGATTTGCGCATGCGCATGCGTCCGGCGATTTTTTAAAACCATTGCTTTGCAATGGTATCGGACACATGAGCGCTTTTCATGCGCTCGTCCGATAAATTAGAGAACAGAAATCGCAGATCGCACCTATCTGCGATCTGCGATTCCTGTTCTCTTCTCTATATGCGCTCAATGGGGCCGGCGGCAGCAGCGCCGACCCCAATGAGAACATATAGAAGACAAATCATTCTTCTCTGCCACAGCTGTTCCAGCTGTGGCAGAGAAGAACGATGTTTGCCCATTGAATTCAATGGAGCAGCAATACAGCCGCTCCATTGAAAGCAATGGGTTGCCGGCGTGCGCGGGGTTAATTGTCGGGAAGGGGTTAAATATATAACCCCTTTCCTGCAATGCATCCTGAAAAGTGAAAAAATAAAAAAAAAGGATGTACTCACCTGCTCCCGGCAGCCTGAGATCCCCGCGGAGGTCCTGCAGTGAGTGTGAAGGGGGTGTGACTCAGGCTTGCCCCTGATTGGCTCAGCCTGAGCCAATCAGAGGCTGATCTCAGTCACACCCATTCATGAATTCATGAATGGGTGTGACTGAGACTTGCTTCTGATTGGCTCAGCGCTGAGCCAATCAGGGGCAAGCCTGAGTCACACCCCCTTCACACCCACTGCAGGCCGGCCGCCGGGATCTCCAGCTGCCGGGAGCAGGTAAGTACATACATTTTTTTTATTTTTTCACTTTTCAGGATGCATTGCAGGAAAGGGGTTATATATTTAACCCCTTACCGACAATTCATCCCACACTCGCCCGCAGCGCTTGCATTCATGGAGCCGCTGTATTGCCGTCTCCATTGAATGCAATGCGCTGGACAGCTCCGGCCCGTTTCTAATGAAACGCGGCTAGGAGCAGATTTTCGGGCGATTTTTGGGCCGATTTTTCGGCGCCGGTCACGCGATTTGCGCATGCGCATCCGTCATGCGATGCGCAAATCGCGTGAAAAAACGCCCGTGTGACTAAGGCCTGAAGGTGAATATATGAAAAATATATGTACGTTTGCCTAGGCTGATATAAGAAACACATTTATATTATTACTACAGCAGTGAATTAAAGGGGTTCTGCTGATTAGAAAGACATGACTGCTTTCTTCCAAGAACAGCTCCACACCCGCCACAGGTTGTGTCTGGTATTGCAGCTCAACTCCATTCACTTTAATAGACCTGAGCTGCTATTTCACTTGCATCCTGCGGACAGGTATGGCGCTGTTTCTGGAAGAAAGCAGCCACGTTTTTCTAATCTTGGAAAGCCCTTTAATTGCCTATTTTCCACTGGAAACATGGGGGGAAGCTCTCTGCTGCTGCAAGCTGCTTCTGAGTTACAAAATATTTCTTATTCATTTTTCAAAACCCTTAGTCACCCATGTCTGATCCTGGTGACAATATAGATGCCTCACGAAGAACTTTTTGAATTATTTTTTATAGTTATGAAATTTAAAGTAACAGAAAAAAAGAAGGCAGAGAGATAATGGCTCACTGTTATATGTTAATGAAGTGATGGAGTCTGATTTCTTGGCCATCACCAAGAGAATATTAGGAGCTCTGAAGACTGCACCACTGTATATATGGCTGCTCCCCGCTTCTCACACAGTCAAGCAGCATAGCTGCTGAATATTCACTATGGCCCTTTAATTAAAGCCCCCAACACTTTCGGGGTGCTTCTTTGTATGGAAATTCTCACCGTAACCTTGGAGTGCAGCATTAAAATCACTTGACAAGTTTTCCGCGGATCAGTTTCAGTGTGAATCCACATTAGATGGGAAAATCCAGTGATCTCAGCGACTTCCAACAAGGCCGGGTCATCTTTGCTAGACTAGTCGGTGGCCAGGATTTCACTGCCAACTGTGAGGGGTTTTCTTATGTAGTGAACTGGAGAGTAAATAGAGAATGGTGTGATCAAGGAAAGACATTCAGCAAAAGGGCATCCTGTGGATGGAAACAACTCATCACTGAAAGGGGTCAGAGGAGGATGTCAGGAATCGTTCTGACCAATTGTTCTGAACAGTCAGCCAAATACAACACTGGTGAAGAAGACCAAAGGAGGTCCAATGCACTACTAGATGGGGGTCTAATAAAAGGGCCATTCAATATATATAAGGGTCTGGAGGATGGGAGAGCGCGCTGTATAAGGCACCCAGTGCCGAATATATTTCTTCATGTAACTTTAGTAGCAGATTCATTCTTTTTTAGGTTCAGGTCGGAGTGAGCGCCGGTTCTTGAGGAAACATGAACTCCGCTGTATTGTGGGTTAATGGCGCGTCTGCTTTATGTTTCCTGCGCTAATCCTGTAATGTTGTCGTAGCAACAATCAGGTAGGTTTTAGGTACGACACAGGATGTAAATGCTTTATATGCAGATCTTTTTTTGTATCCAGGCAACAAAAATAAATTGCATAGCCATTTACCTCGAGAAAACCGAGTCGTGCCATACGATACTCCGCCGCCTAATGTCACCAATAACATTCAGTTAATTGCAGTCTGCTTCGGCGAAAAAACACAAGATCTAAAAAAGCAGCAACGTGTGGCCTTAAAATTCAGACAGAACTTTGCATCAACTCTTCTAATGCCAGGGGTAATAAGGTCAAAGTGGCTAAAAGTTTACAAGACACAGGAGGTGACAGAATTGCATTAACCCCTTAGTGATGGCCCCATTGCCTTTTTACGTCCTAGCTAAGTGGGCTTTAATCCTAGAGGACGTAAAAACATGCATCCTCTTAGGATTGAAACCCTAGAGCTGTCACCACCGCTGCTGTACTGCTGTGAATTCCATTTGTGTATGCTGTTGGAACCATAATGGATTAACGTTCCCTTTTATTCAAAAAAATTGCCGTTGATGCTGCCTCTTACTATATGGAATACTCACCCGCCTTCTCTGTGGTGTCCTGCAGTGAACTGGTCCTCCGGGACCCCTTGCCGCTCTTCTGCGCATGTGCGCCGGATGTATGACATCACACACATGCTCAGAAGGCTGAGAGCCCCGGCAAATTTAAAATCTCCTGGCTCCCAGCTCCTGAAGGCAGCCGGGAACCAGGAGATGTCACCATGGGCCACGTGATCGCCACTATCTAATGGATTGCGGCGATCATGAAAAAGTTTTAAAAAGTTCAAAAAAAGTTTAAGTTTCACCTCCCCTCATGGATCGGATCCATGGGGGAGGTGAAAATACTCACCCTGGATCCTCCGCGATGTCCCGGTCTTCCAAGACCTGAAGTCTCCTTCTGCGCATGCCTGCCCGACGTCAATCATTGGGCGCGTGCTCAGAGGGGCTCGCGCCCCGGGAAATTTAAAGTCCCTCTGCTCCTGGCTACCATGTGTAGCCAGGAGCAGAGAGATATCACCGGGGACATGATTACTGTTATCCAATAGATAACAGTCATCATTTAAAGTAAAAAAAGTGTAAAAATAAAAAGTTTGAAAAAGTTAAAAAAAAGTTTAAAAAGCTTATGCTTCATCTCTCCTCATGGTTCATATTTGTGAGGGAGGATGAAATTATGTATCTAAGTCCCCAGGTTTATCTGCTGACCTTACCCCAGCTTCTGCGCACACGCCCCTTCGCCAAAATGGCAGACGCATGCGCAAAAACCGTGGATTGCCAGGGTAATTTAAAGTCTCCCTGCTCCTGGCTACAAAACTTAGCCAAGAGCCTGGAGATTTTATGCAGGAACTGTGGTGAGCGGTTCCTGATCACGTGTTCGCTGTTATCCAATGGATAATGGCGATCACGTGAAAGTAAAAAAAAATTGAAGTTTCAACTCCTCTTACCGATGCGATCAGTGAGAGGAGATGAAACCTTTTACCAGAGGCCTCCGTATTTGAACCCCGACACGTTCCTCCTCCGTGGACCTTCCCGGATTCTGCACATGCGACCGCCGGCAAAATGCCGGACACATGCGCAGGAGTCGGGTAGCCCAGGAAATTTAAAATCTCCTTGCTCCCACTATCAATGGTCGCTGAGAGCCTGGAGCAGTGACGGGTGGCCTCGTTGAGCGGTCGCCGGTCAAGTGATAAAAAGGTAGCAATCTACCTTAGGCCGGTCTCACATGACTGCATAGGATTTACGGATTCGGCATGCGTCTGATCTGCGGTAATATGCATATCAGTCGCATTGGATTACACAATTCCGCTCACATTAGCGGGTCGGAATTACGTAATCCACTCGCAGAAAAGAGAACGCAGCAGGTTCTATTTTACCGCGGATATACCCGCTGCCTATACGCAACTACATTGTATACGGGCTGCGGGTACCCGTGTCATCGCTAAGCGACGGTGCGGGAAATACAAACAAAAAAAAGGTGTACTGCGCATGACCGCCAGTGTGGGTACGCAGTTATGTGCAGTACATTACGCAGTACACAGGGCTATGGCCAGGCTCACAGCTGAGATCCGCTGCAGGCCTCTGCGAACAGGTTCCACATCCGGCCGTGTGAACCCGGCGTTATTCAGACCGCGACCTGTAATCTGTAAATTACAAGAAGCCCTGGGAAAGCTCGCCTTCATATAGTTCCAGGAGCAGCTTCCTTCTGTGTGAGACCGCCGCACCTCAGCAAGCTTACAGAGACTCACAGAGCACCACTTTTTACACCCTATCCCTGCCGCTGAGGTCAAGAAATACCTCCAAACAGCATGGCAGAAGGGAGTTTCCGATTTTTTTGCCCGATGTACCCATCCCAACCAGCCTCCATAATTACCCCTGTCTTAGGTTATAGCACACAGTTTACAGTATTACTTTAATCTGAGATTTGGGGAACGCCAAAAAGAGTGCGTAGGGGGTAGGGGATTATTTTTAGGGAGTCAATTGTTTTCCCACACAAGTGAGCAATGGGGCCTGGAATTTATTCAGTTGTACCCTGAAATCCCATGGGTGTTCCTACCATTATAGGCCTAGCCATGTGTCCTGTAAGTAGATTAAAAGGTATGTTTCTGAACACGGAACAAACAGGGGTATCCATTTTGGGGTGAAAATATTCATTCTTATGTACACTGTACAAAAAAAACTGTTTTTAAATTGATTGCCAAAAAAATGAAAATCGTAATTTTTTTCCTACTGCTTTGCTTAGATTCATTCAAAAATTGTTGAGTAAAAATACTCAGTAGACCCCTAGATTAATTCGTTAAGGGGTCTGATTTTGAAAATGGGGTAATTTGTGGGGGTTTTCTATGGTTTTGGCCGCTCAAGAGCTCTACAAGTGGGCAATGGGGCCTAAATCACCGTCATGCTAAATTTCTGTTCTGAAAGACACTGACTACTCCTTTCATTTTGGGCCCCGTTGTGCACCCAGACATAAGATTAGGGCCACAATGGGTATGTTTCTGAACACGGGAGAAACAGGGGTATCCATTTTAAGGTGTAAATCCTCATTTTCATGTACACTATAGAAAAAAAAATTGTCTTTAAAATAAATAACATATTTGCAAAAATATGAAATTTTATTTTTTTCTCCTCTAAATTGCATTAATTTCTGAAAAAAACTGTGGGATCAAAATACTCCTGACCCCCCTCAGTGAATACATTAAGGGGTGCAGTTTTTATAATAGGGTCATTTGTGGGGGTATCTATCATTCTGACATCTATGAGCCTTTGCAATCTTGGTTTGGTGCAGGAAAACAAAGTGTTCTTCAAAATGTTGAAAAGTAATGTTAAATTTGAATGTCTCCTAAGTGGTTAAAAAAAACAAAAGTTTTTCAAATGTGCATCCAGAATAAAGTAAATAGATGGAAATATATATCTTAGCAAAAATTTGTACAGTATGTTTGCACATATTTGAGATATTACAGTTGAAAATGTGAAAAAAATGACAATTTTTTCAAAATTTTCCCAATATTGGTACTTTTAATAAATATACACAAGGTCTATCGGTCTATTTTTACAACCCAAGGGCTTCTACCCACTAGCGTTTTTTTAATGCTGCAATATCGCTGCGTTTTTTCAATGGGACTTTCTAATGTTAAAATCGCATCGCACAAAAATCGGAAAAGCACAAACTTGCGTTTTTTTGTGCGATGCGATTTTAACATTAGAAAGTCCCATTGAAAAAAACGCAGCGATATCGCAGAATTAAAAAACACTAGTGGGTAAAAGTCCTAAATGAAGTACAACATGTGGCGAAAAAACAATGAAAGAATCACTTGGATGTACAAAACCTTTACGGAGTTATTCTATGTTAAGTGACACAGGTCAGATTTCCAAATTTTGGCTCCGTCACTAAGGCGCAAACAGGCTTGGTCACTAAGGGGTTAATATTAAAGGGTGTGTAAACTTTTCAAACCCTTTTTTATTCCTCCATTGCATCTGAAATAATAAATGATGCCCCTTTCCAAGGGGCACCCAAATACTTTATGCTGGACTGGGGTTCACCAGAGCACCAGCCGATGCTTGTTAGCGCCTCTCTACTCAGGTTCACCCTCCATTGTCTCCGTAGTCCATTTGGGCTGTCCTGATGTGTCTAGAAATGAGCGAACCTACTCAGCCACGCCCCTTTTTCACCCGAGCGCCGGGATTTTCGAGTACTTCTGTACTCGGGCGAAAAGATTCGGGGGGCGCCGTGGGTGAGTGGGGGGTTACAGCGGGGAGTGAGGGGGAGAGGGAGAGAGGGCTCCCCCCTGTTCCCCGCTGCTACTCCCCCTCCGTCATGCCTCCCCCTGCCCCCGGCGACCCCCGAATCTTTTCACCCGAGTACGGAAGTACTAGAAAATCGCGGTGCTCGATCGAGTAATTACTCGAAACTAGTAGGTTCGCTCATCTCTAGATGTGTCACCTCTTTTTCTGGTCACTTGTTTAATTTTTGCTGTGACAATAAATAAAAAATACTTAAAATATTATCGGGATTTGCTGCAGGTCCTTCTCCGATCTGTTCATCTATTCTGCAATAAATCCCAGATCAGTTTCTTCAGTAAATCAATATCAATTCCTGCGTTCAACTGCAGCCATCCATCCTGTGTGGAAGTGACGGAGGGTCCTCCGGGAGGACAACCGGCGGGGGCCAAAAATCCTCAACTATTTATCTGTTCAGCATGGCAGTAATAAAAAATATTTCCAAGGACGGCATGCTCAATGTACATAATGTTTCTTTACTATACAATGTGTTTATATACTGTATATTGTGTATATAATGTGGGTACATACTGTACAATGTGTGTATATACTGTACAATGTGTGTATATACTGTATAAGGTGTATATAATGTGTGTATATACTGTACAATGTGTGTATATACTGTATAAGGTGTATATAATGTGTGTATATACTGTACAATGTGTGTATATACTGTATATTGTGTATATAATGTGGGTACATACTGTACAATGTGTGTATATACTGTACAATGTGTGTATATACTGTATAAGGTGTATATAATGTGTGTATAATGTGTGTATATACTGTACAATGTGTGTATATACTGTATAATGTGTATATAATGTGTGTATATACTGTACAATGTGTGTATATACTGTATAATGTGTATATAATGTGTGTATATACTGTACAATGTGTTTATATGCTGTATAATGTGTATATAATGTGTGTATATACTGTACAATGTGTTTATATGCTGTATAATGTGTATATAATGTGTGTATATACTGTATAATGTGTATATAATGTGTGTATATACTGTATAATGTGTGTATATACTGTATAATGTGTATATAATGTGTGTATATACTGTACAATGTGTGTTTACTGTATAATATGTATATAATGTGTGTATATACTGTATAATGTGTATATAATGTGTGTATATACTGTATAATGTGTGTATATACTGTATAATGTGTATATAATGTGTGTATATACTGTACAATGTGTGTTTACTGTATAATATGTATATAATGTGTGTATATACTGTATAATGTGTGTCTATACTGTATAATGTGTATATAATGTGTGTATATACTGTACAATGTGTGTATATACTGTATATTGTGTATATAATGTGGGTACATACTGTACAATGTGTGTATATACTGTACAATGTGTTTATATGCTGTATAATGTGTATATAATGTGTGTACATACTGTACAATGTGTGTTTACTGTATAATATGTATATAATGTGTGTATATACTGTACAATGTGTGTATATACTGTATAATGTGTATATAATGTGTGTATATACTGTATAATGTGTATATAATGTGTGTATATACTGTACAATGTGTGTTGATACTGTATAATGTGTCTACAATGAATATAAAAACTCAACATATGGGGCTTTGACAGATGAATGTTTGCTCAAATGCGCTATAAAAGTGCAGTTCACAGGATGGCATCTAGGGGGCATAAAATCAGGAATTCTGTGTGCTGAATTAGCTGGGACAGCTGCAGGGATGTGGCTGGAGGAGATAAAACCTCCAGACACTCTCCTGCTCAGGGGGAGAGAGGCTGTGGAGAAAGCTACAGAAGCTGCAGGCCTGAGTTCTGGTGCGGACCAAACCGTGTCTGTCATGAGTCTGACAGGGGAGGACGCCCCTAGATGCCCTGGTTGGGGATAGCGACAAAGACACTGTGGATTGTCCACCCAGAAATTGTGTTATGCTCCAGTGAACAGGCATTATGTTGATGCTGTAAACATTTGTTTTGGCAAAAAAGCTGGCAGAAGCCAGAGTTAAAAGAAATTCGGCTGAGAGTGGTGCCAAACATCTTAGATAGAGAAGATGGTGATCCCCGGGTGCAGCAAGACTTGGGCTACACGGTGACTCTTTGTAGCGCTACATATTGATTTAACTATCAAGCTACTGTTCATGGGAATACATTGTTTTATATGCAATATGGGATTCGGAATTCTTGGAAGTCGTCACAGGCGTAGGCAGAAAGTTCTTCCCATGCCAGCAGTGGTAGTGGGAGAAGGTTGGTTTTCAAACCCGGGGCTTTCCAACGCCTTTTGGACTTCGGTTTTTCAATCATGGAAAGTGCTAAAGAGTTAAAGCTTTTATAAAGTTTTAGAGAATCTTAAGATTTGTTTGGAAGTTAATCAAGCTGTGGCCATACCACTTAAAAAGCCAATTTGCGTGGAGGTTTTTATTTAGAGAAAGAGGGGAGCGAGTTTGGGAAAACGGGGTGAGTACCTTTAGTCCTTCCGTAGGAAAGAAAGTCTTTGTCTCCAAGGACAATCTCTCTCTATTCCCGTCCCAACGCTCTAGCAATACACCTTTGCTAGGGCGCTCCGCCACCTAACTACTGCTCTCTCAAGACTTCTTGCATCATAGGGAACAATTACAATTGTGGCATCCTGGAAGTGGCAAGATTGAAATACTTCTTCAAACTTTTCAAGACTTTTCTCCCTTTTACAGAGGATTCTGCAGAAAATAAGACACTCTCTCTATACATGGACTTCTTGAATAATGTACACTCCCATTTTTCTTTAAATACCTTAAATGACTAAGAATGGCAAAATGAATAAGTAATGATAGTCATCATCAATAAATGATTCCCTCATTCACATTCTAGCTGCATAATGAGGTCTATGGATGTCAGACGTCAGATGAGCGGAGCCTTGGGATGTGTCAATGGCGCATCACGGGCAAAAATAGCTGGAGAGCTTATAATATTGACACCATCTAGATGGGATGAAATACCTGTCAGTTTGGGGCCGATCTCCTCTACACATAACTGTGCAAAAAGCCTAACAGAGACATTTAGGTTCTTAAAGGGGTTGTCCAGTTGTAAACTATTCGTCGGCAAGGGCCTTCCGACCAGGACTCCCTGTTTCTACTTGTGCACTGAGCCAATTTCTGAGGAAGCAGACAGCTCCATTGTCACTGCATTGGTGAGTCTTGGTATTACAAGCAAAGTTCCCATTAAAATGAATCACCTGCAATACCAATACAGGCCACTACAGTGTGGTCAGCGCTGTCTGCTTCCTGTAGAAATCAGCTCTGTGCAAGAGCACAGAGGCCCAGCAAACAGCTGATCAGCAGGGGTTCTGGCCAGCAGACTCCTGTCAATCTACTATTGATGACCTACCCCGAGAATAGGCCAGCTGTAGTTTTACAACTGGACAACCCCTTTAAATCCTCCTGTTATGGTGTTGGCTGCTTTCAGTTTTTAGGATTATTTTTGTTTCTACATATGATTTGGGATTATTAGAAATTATTTCTTCAATCAGGAGGATTAAAAATTCTGCTCCGTTGTATCTTACAAAGAACGTGGTCACTGCTCTCACGCTGCCCTCAGTGACATCATCTGTCCTTTCCTTGCAGCCCAGTCTAGAGGGAGCAGTTGGGGATGATCCCGTCCATATAATTTAGTACTGCCCCTCGTCTTTCAGATTCTGTCCCCGTACATGACTACAAATGGTGCAGTAATAACCCTGGATCCTACTGACAGATGATCCGGCGCTCGGCGACATATTCTGCGCTTTGTGTCTGGTGGAAGTAATCTCATGCCCGGGACACCACGATTCATCTAAATCAAGACAACATGGATCTTCGTGGGAAAAAATAAATCACCGCATCCCCAGAGCAGCTGCAGGAGGTGACGGGCGGCTAATTATGGGAACATTTACTAGAATGATGATGCACAAGGCGATCTCTAGAGAGGTGATGAATTGTACCCCCTGCTCTTTATTGTCCCTGTCACAATGAGAAGACGTAGACCAGGAGCTTAATAAGCCTTCGGTACAATGTATACGGGGTCCAACAATTACACACATATCACCATAATGGGGTTTATGTATACCTCATTCTGGGGTATTGGGAAAAGCCATCAAATCAACCTGCCATTCACACAGTACTGGAGGAGAAATCCCGTGTGATGGACATAAAGTCATGCAAGTATCTTCTAAGAAGTCCACAGCTGTAACATAAAGCTAATTCAGTACTTTTCAATGTTGCCTGTGCAGCGTCCGAAGAGTAGGCCCTCAGCCGAGGAGGCAGCAGGGTAGAGAGATAACCCTAAGGGTAGCTAGGGACCCCAAGGAGCAGGCCCTCAGCCGAGGAGGCAGCAGGGTAGAGAGATAACCCTAAGGGTAGCTAGGGACCCCGAGGAGCAGGCCCTCAGCCGAGGAGGCAGCAGGGTAGAGAGATAACCCTAAGAGTAGCTAGAGACCTCCTTTACCGCAGGGGGATATCACAAAGGTCAGCGGTGGTTACCTGTAGTCCTGTTTGTCACTCGTGACGCCACTGTTCTTTTCTCTGCTGCGGATCTCTTCGGTGAAATAATGTAGTCCACACACAGAAAAGTATCTTCAAAGACAAAACCAGGAATGGGCGGTCTTGCTGCTTTTACTCAACTCTTGAACATGTAGATTAATAAAGAGTCTTAGTACAGAAACAATTGATAGTGTTGATATAGTGAAGTCTCTCGGGGCATTCGTGTAATCCACAGGCTAAGTTATCTGTTAGATTTCTCTCCCGACACACCATCATGTCCGGGCTTTCACTCTCTTTAGAGATGGAGGTCATAGGTAGTCTCTCTACAGGGCTGGGCCTAGGTGGGAACGGAAGACCACCTCTCAGACTACTCCATGTCTCCAATCTGTACTCGTCACTGACTGATTTCTCTCACTCTCTCTTGACTAACTCCTTCTCCTCCTAACTATCACATGACCATACTTTTATACCATGCAGAACAAAACGATACATTTTTCAGACAACCTCAGACATGACCAGACATTAACCCATTCATGCCTGCAGACATCCAGTCCACATAAATCTGACTCATTCTACGTTCAAGACAATAGTACAAGACATATTCTCTAAAGTGATGGAGGGGCCCCTAACTCTGGGCCACTACACCTATTAAGCCCTGGTACAGGTAGGATTTATAGGGGTCATCCAGTTGTAAATTATTGATGGCCTAATCTATTAGAAGAGGTTCAGCAGAGGTCTGCTGCATGGGATCCAGGAGAAAAAGATGACAAACCTAGAATATACAAAGGAAGGGTGGATTAGTGTAGTATGTCTCCACTCAGGAGCTTTTGTCAGCTTAGGGCGTGACCTGAACGTGATCTGGACATTACCTGTAGGTCAGCCCGCCCAACCCATACTTCCAGTGGAGACATACTACACTAATACCTGGGATCCATGCCAATCAGCTGTTAACTGGGCAGAAGCACTTGTATACTGAGCTGATTTCTGCAGGAAGGAGACAGCTGTTTCCACTACAGTATTACAAGCAAAGTTCCTATCGAAGTGAATGACCTGCAGTACCAAGCCTGGCTGCGTCCTGTAGAAATCAGTGCAGTGTACAAGGACACCAGCCTGTTGAACAGGTGATTGGAAGGGATCCCAGGCCCTGCTGATCTACTATTGATGGTTTATCCTGAATGAATCCAATCAATAGTTTCCAACTGGACAACCCTTTTCACCTTTTCCAATCCACTGTCTGACGTCTAAAGGCATTCTGATTGAAGGCTGTACAGCTTCTGATGTCAGAAGATGTCCGGCAGGGTATTCTTACTGTATATTACTGCCCGCTCTGTTGTCGGGGGCCTCTCCAGCATGTCCAATACTGCAGTTCTGACTCTAGCCAGCAAGTGGCGCTATTGTATAATGGCAGAAAGAGAAAACCCCCTAGGAAACCCTGAATCCAAAATTGGATTGCAAAGGGTTTATAAGCATCCATGCATGGCAGCCCTGGAAGCCATTACTAGGGTGTCGGAAGGGCCTCCCACTTCAACTGACTGTTTAGATGCCTAATGAGCTGTGACCGCAATACCAACATAGTTAATAACTGTGATCATGGACAATTGCCGGCAGCTGTCAAAAACAGCTCATAGCCGCTGGGCATCTAGAGGACTTGGCTTCCAAGCACTCTCCATAGCTTCACCAACACATGGTGTTATGAGGTTGGAAAGAGGTTAAGGTATATTTACACAAGGTGAGTATGCTGCAAATATTCCATCCAGATTTTCCGGCCAAAAAATCCCGAGTGCGCTGACCTGTTCAACATCATTTAGAAGGTATGGTATGTCGGTAATGTCATATTTTGATGCCTGGATAACACATTCTTACAGATTTTACTGTAATTTGATTTGTTTGATAAAAGTCCCGCAGGACTGAAGCATCTCAGAACTTCCATCGTATGGAGGGTGTGTAAACTTTTATGTGCTAACTATGTGTGCATTACATATCTATCCCGCTTGTCCCTGGCGGGCAGCAGTTGTTTGCAGGAGATCTCTTAGATGTGTTGCAATTCGCACACTTTGCAGAATTCTATAGGACTTCTTACGACTCAGATG
This sequence comes from Eleutherodactylus coqui, assembly GCF_035609145.1. Classification (NCBI taxonomy): domain Eukaryota; kingdom Metazoa; phylum Chordata; class Amphibia; order Anura; family Eleutherodactylidae; genus Eleutherodactylus; species Eleutherodactylus coqui. Next base: position 42,658,669 of record NC_089841.1, read on the forward strand.
GGTTTTTGGCAAAACCCCAGCAGACGTCGGCACTTTCACACTCCCCACGTGTCTCTTGATCAGATTCCATAAGCTCTTTATGTCAAGAGTTTGATTACCCAGAGGCCTTTTCACTACAATGCTGAAGGAAGAAGAAAAAGTTCTTGCTGGGAGCGCCGCTGTCCTCAGACTCTGCGGGATTTCTTAGGAGGAATCCTATTTCTTTACTTACAGCCGGCCATCCAGCTGTGCCCCTTTTTCCTCTTCCCTCCGCTATTTGCATTACAAAGACGCATTATTCTCGGCAAGTCCTGCAGGCTGCAGATTACTCTGAACCCAGCAGAGCCCAAGCAGAGGAAAGTTTTGCTGCCAACAAAAGCTTCGTATTAAATTCAAGTACCAATTCAGCTGCTCGAAATGCAAATACTTCTGCGATGCTCAGTCAATGGGGACTTGTAAGTTGTCATCCAGCTTTCCAGCAGTCCCAAATGGCACATCTAGAAAAACTACATGACTACCAGAAGAACTTACACAATGGTTGGCACCAAGAGTTCAACTTTTTGAATGGTAGTAGTTACTGATGAGGGATGTAGAAATCTATTCCTGCTGCAGGGGTGCACCTGTGTGTGGAGGGAGGTGTTCTAGCACTGAGTACTAGGGGGCGCCAACAAGCCATCTTTTCTATGTGTTTGGCCAAAAAGTTGCACATCAGAAGCACAGTGGAGATAATTAATTGGGGTTCTTGCAAGGAGTGGGGCTGTAGTAGCCAGTGCCTCCTTCTCTAGTCCTGATAGCCACTGCATTCAGCTGTAGCTTAGCTCTTCACCAGGCAACTGGCACCTGCCACTGATGTCTTGCCTGGTTGGGGAAGTTACCACTTTTGTGGTCAAAAAATACCGGGCAAGGTAAAGGGGGTGTTAGGGGCATGGCTTATCACAAGGTATGTTTTAACCTGTTATTCTAGTGGCACCAGTAGTAAGAGTGACCACTTTCAGTGACCTTGGTAATAACGGTGACCCCAGTAGCAATAGCAGAGATAGGAAAATAAAAATTCTTAGAACGCTTAGGTTCAACTTCTTCTTTATTTGGTAATAAAAGCAACCAGCATTTGAAAACATGTTTCGGGGGAAAACTCATTCATCTGTTGCCTGTAAAGATGCAAGGCGACAAGGTATTGCTTAGAAACAGTATGAAATCCAGATGAAGAGGATTCGCCCCCAAACCAGTTTTCCAATGCTGGTTGCGTATATTACCAAATAAAGGAGATGTTGAACCTAGTTGTCCTAAGAATGATTCTATAATTTGACTGCTCCTGGAGTGCTGCGTCGAGCCACCAGTTTCTTTTTTTATCTCTCCGTTCAACCACGCACAGTTAAGTGGAGCAGTATCGGGTCGGCAACACATAAAATCATAGAATGTTAGAGTTGGAAGGGACCTCCAGGGTCATCGGGTCCAGCTGCCTGCTCAGTGCTGGATCACTAAATCATCCCAGACAGATATTTGTCCAGCCTTTGTTTGAACACTTCCATTGAAGGAGAACTCTCCACCTCCCGTGGTAACCTGTTCCACTCATTAACCACCCTCACTGTCAGAGAGTTTTTCTAATATCTAATCTGTGTCTCCTCCCTTTCAGCTTCATCCCATTGCTTCTAGTCTTTCCTTGTGCAAACGAGAATAGGGCTGATCCCTCTGCACTGTGACAGCCCTTCAGATGTTTGTGGACAACTATTAAGTCTCCTCTCAACCTTCTTTTTTGCAAGCTAAACATTCCCAGATACTTTAATCATTCCTCATTTGTACACCGCTCACCATCTTGGTAACTCTTCTCTGAACTTGCTCCAGTTTGTCTTTTTTAAAGTGGGGTGCCCAGAACTGGCCACAGTATTTCAGATGAGGTCTGACTAAGGAAGAGTAGAGGGGGATAATGACCTCACGTGATCTAGGCTCTATGCTTCTCTTAATACATCCCAGAATTGTGTTTGCCTTTTTGGCTGCTGCATCACATTGTTGACTCATGTTCAGTCTGTGATCTATTAGTATACCCAAGTCTTTTTCACATGTGCTGCTGCTTAGCCCAATTCCTCCCATTCTGTATGTGCTTTTTTAATTTTTTTTTGCCCAGATGTAGGACTTTGCATTTCTCCTTATTAAATACCATTCTGTTAGTCGCCGCCCAATGTGCAAGCTTTTCTAGATCTTTTTAAATACTCTCCCACTCTTCCATAGTTTTTGCTATCCCTCCTAGCTTTGTGTCATCAGCAAATTTCATCAGTTTCCCATCAATTCCCTCCTCCAGATCATTTATAGAAATGTTGAACAACACTGGGCCTAGGACAGAGCCTTGTGGTACCCCACTTGATACATTCTTCCACTTGGATGTGCAGCCATTTATGACCACTCTTTGAGTATGATCACTCAGCCAGTTGTGAATCCACCTAACAGTTGCCTTGTTAATCCCATATTTGGTCATTTTTTCAATAAGTATGATATGAGATACTTTGTCAAATGCTTTTCTAAAGCCAAGATGTACTATATCCCCCACATTTGCCTGATCAACCCAGTTGGTGATTCTGTCATAGAAGAAATTAGATTCGTTTGGCATGAATTGTTTGTTACAAACCCATGCTGGCTCTGGTTAATTACTACATTTTTATTCAAGTACTTGCATACATGCTGTTTAATAATTTGTTCAAAGATCTTTCCCAGTATAGAGGTCAGGCTCACAGGTCTGTAGTTTCCTGGATCCACCTTCTTCTCTTTTTTGAAGATAGAGACAACATTTACCCTTTTCCAATCTTCTGGGACTTCTCCTGTTCTCCAGGAATTTTCAAAGATTATGGCGAGTCGCTCAGCAATTACCTCTGCTGCTTCCTTTACTATCCTAGGATGTAATTCATCTAGACCTTGAGACTTAAATTCATTTAAGTTAGCTATTAGAGATGAGTGAGCATACTCACTAAGGGCAATTGCTCGAGTGAGCATTGCCCTTAGCGAGTACCTGCCCGCTCAAGAGAAAAGATTCAGATGCCAGCGGCGGGCAGGGAGCTGCATGGGAGAGCGGGGAGGAACGGAGGGGAGATCGCTCTCTCCCTCTCCCCCCCCCCCCCCTGCTCCCCTCTGCTGACTGCCGCAACTCACCGCTCCCCCGCGCCAGCACCCGAACCTTTTCTCTCGAGCGGGGAGATACTTGCTAAGGGCAATGCTCGCTCGAGCAATTGCCCTTAGCGAGTATGCTCGCTCATCTCTATTAGCTATGTGTTCCCTCACCATCTCTCTGCTTATAGATAGCCTGCATTCGTTTATTTCCCCAGTAGCACAGGGAATATCAGTTGATGTTATATCTACTTTCTAAAACAAAACAGATACAAAATAGGAATTTAAAAGTTCGGCCTTCTTAACATCATTCCTCAGTAATATCTTCTAACACTTCTAACTCATATGGCCCTTGCCTTTTCTTTGGGCCACTCTTAGCACACAGGTTTTTCTCCACCCCTTTTTTCTAACCTGCATTTATACCCAGTAATAATAGGGCTTCCATTCCAGTAGTAATAGTACCTCCTCTCAGTGGTCTCAATAGTATTAGTGGCCCCTCTCACTAGCCCCAGTAGTATTGGTGTTGCCTTTAGTGGCCGCAGCAATAATAGTTCCCCTTTAGTGGCCCCAGCAGTAACAGTGCCCATTTAGTGGTCCTAATACTAATGTAGCAACTCTCAGTAACCCCAGTAGAATTAGTGCCTTCCTTTACTGGCCCCAGCAGCATTCCAATGAGAACTTTACAGTGAGTTAGAGTGCTTGATGAAAAAGTTGCTGCCCAACCAGAGGTGCCCACACCCGGAAATTATTTTTTACCATCCATTAAGATAGCTGGTATAAAATAAATACCGGCACCAGCCTCTAGAGTAAATTACTGGCCAGGCCAGTGGTTTACCAGCCTGGTGGCAACCCTGTGACTGGTGGTCTATCTAAGAGGCAATCAGTCTCCAATCAGTCTGCTGTTTGCTGCTTTTAGGGTGCATTTAGACTGAAAGATGATTGCTCAAAAATCACTCAAATGGCAGTTTGAGTGACAGCTTTGAACAATCATCTTTGCATAACTCTTAAGTAGCTAATTAGCTACTTAAAGAGTTGAATGCAGGCGGAGCTGGACACCACTGATAACTCAGAACAAAGCAGCTGTTTTGTATATGCAAACAGCTGCTTTGTTCTCACAGTTATGAGCAGTGTCCCTCTAAGCTGATAACTCCGAGAAACAGCAGGAGCGCCAACAGCTCCTTTGTTCTCGGAACTTTCAGCTGGTATCCTGCTGGTAAGTCCCAGCAGGATACTAGCAGAAAGAATACTATCAGCACCACCCACTGAGAAAATCATTATGCGGCGCTGATAAGAGTCATACTTGATTTCTAGCATGCTAGAAATCAATGCTGAACGAATAGTGCACGATGGCAGCGCGTTAGACACAACGATTATTGCTCAAAAGATGGCTTTTGAGCAAATTATGTGCGTTAATCGTTGTGTCTAAATAGGCGTTTACTCTTTCCTTGCTCTCATTTTGAGTCTGACTCCTCATTGACCTCGAACAGAGAAACGGATGCTTGATAAAGACTCCTTGAGTCAAAACATTGCTGTCAGTGCGTCTGGGAGGAATAAGAAGGATTTGTTTTGCACCATCGATGCTGTCACATATCTCTATTTTTGGCTATCCTGACCTTGGTCAGATTGACCCTGATTGTGACCTTGGTCTTATTCCTGACCTCGCTCCTGCCTCACCCTCAGGATTGGTCTACTTCTGGATCTAGTCTTTGGCTCTGTTCCTGACTATGCTCCCATCTTTTCACCTCTCGACCATTCTCTTACTGATGACCCTTGATTAGGCTTGCCACTTTTATTTAAAAGGGGTGTGTGGTTTCGTTGGTTCGAGCATGGCTTACCACCATTGTTTTAGTGGCTGCAACTAGTAATTGTTTCTCCCTCAGTGTTCCAAATAGTAACAGTGCTCTCAGTAGTAAGAGTGCTGTCAGTGGTGGCGCCAACAGTAACAGTGCCCTCAGTAGTGGTTCCAGTAGCATTGGTGTCCCCAATAGTAACAGTGTCCCCAGAAGTTACCCCCAATAGTAATAGGGTCTCCTCTTTGTTCCCTACACACCCTGAACCTGCAGCCAAGCAATAACCCCGCATCATCCAGTATGTTGCTCATTCTATCTAGCTGTTGTAATCAGAGGCTGTCCATCGCTGTTGTATTCAGAGGCTATAACCCCTGACCTCTCCTGCCGATGTCTGCGCTCCATACAGGGAGTATACGCCAGGAGGAGAGGTCAGGGGTTACAGTGTCTGCAGCTAGATATAGTGACATATTTGATAGTGCATGGTTGCTGCTCTTAGCCTACATTTATTTTTTATCATTAATATGGCCGGTAAAAAATAAATACTGGCACCAGCCTTTGGACTTGATTACCAGCTGAGCCGGGTGGAAACCCGACCCTTGGCTCTTTTCCTGACACTACTTCATCAGGGATAATGCTGTCAATCGATCACTATTTTGAGGATCTTCCTGCAGCAAAGTCCTCACCACCTTGCGGGGGTTAGTTTAAAGATCAGGGCATCCCTTAAATTCTGCATCCCAGTCCAGTCTAGCCAATGCCAAGTGGATGGCAGCTTCGAGAATCCACATCTCTAGTACATGGCTATAATCAATTAATAATAACGGCACCCAATGGACCAAAATTACTTACAGTGGGGTCCACTGTGCTTCTTACATGGTACACAGCACTGTGATGGGAAAAGAAGCTCTGCATTCCATGCTGTACCTTGTATTAAATTTGCAATGGAGGTTCCAAACTGAACTACTGATGCAAATGTGAACAGAGTTGGACAGACTCACTCAGCCGAGACATAATGCTTCTATCCAGACATCACAGGTTTCTTCACCCATGAAGACATTTTCAGATTGACATAAAAACAGTAGAAGATGATGAAGGGAGAAGAAGAGAGAAGAAGGTCAGTAATGTACAGACTGTGGGTACGATGGTTGCCACTGGAGGCTCTGTGGCTGATGCTGTGGTCCAACTATTCGGTTAAGCTCAGGTAACACCATAATTTAGCTGCTAATGTCTCAGAAGAAACGTTTTGGTCAAGACAACCCACACACTCCCCCATGTTTATATCATAGATGTGACAGTCATGTTTGATGACAAGTCATCATTAAAGCAGAAGTACATTTCTTACACTATGTCTTTAAGTCTCACATTGACTACTAGACCACTCAGTAGACTGAGATTTCCTGTTTACAGTGGCTCACCTGTCAGCTTTTCAGTGTAGACTGGGGAAGATGAGTAGAGCAATCTATTTATTAATAGAGGGTGGAAGAGTTATTGACAGCTCTACCACTCTGATGGAGGCCTACATAAGGCAGGATAGTAACACTAAACACACAGATAAGATTCTTTATGGAGCTCCCCTGTCATGCAATGGTCTCTTTGGTAGGGTCTGTGCTCCATCACTTCAAGTTTTCTGCAGTTGACTTGTCAACTTTGCTGTATAGACTGGATCAAGATGAGCCCAGATCAAGAGGACCTATAAACTCTCCTAGGTTTATTTCTTAGAGGTAACAGTTGTGATTGATGACATGTCATCTTTAAGGAATAATTCTATATTTTACACTATGTCTTGAAATCTTGCAATTTGACGACCGACCACTAGAGCCCACAATAAACCTGCACCTCTAACTTTTGGCAGCTAACTTGTATAGATTGGGGCAGAATGGGCCTTAATCAAAAGAACTTAAACACTCCCCTATGTTTATTTCTTAGAGGTAACGGTTGTCATTGATGACATGTCATCATTAAGGAATATTTCTATTTTTTACACTGTGTCTTGAAATCTTGCAATTTGCAGACCAGCTACTAAAACCCACAACAGGATGAAACCTCCAATTTTTTTGTTACAGCTAACCTGTCAGCTTTGCTGTATAGACTGGGACAGAATGGGTAGATTTATCATTAGAGGGTGGAGGAGTTATTGACAACTCTATCTTAAGGCACTTTTACAGACAGCTATTATCACTCAAAATTCACTCAAAAGCCATCTTTTGAGTGATAATCGTTGTGTGTAAATGTGTGCCCATTGTGCACTTACCGTGCACTTTTCGTTCATCGCTGACTTCAGGTCCTCTTGAAATCCTTGTCCCTCAGGATGATAAGATAAGACAGACCGCATGCTGAATTCTCTGAGAGCAGCGCTGATATCATTCTTTAACAGCTAGCAGCTGTCCCACTGGAGAACAATAGCGATGTATTTAGAGAACAGACCACCCGCTGTTCTCTAAATACATGCATATGAAGTACTGAAGGGCTGATTAGCCCTTTAGTACCTATGCATAATGATCGCTGAAAACTGTCAGTTTCTGGCAAATTTTGAGCGATCATCTGTGTGTAAATGCACCCTTACTGCTGGAGACCTAGATAAGGCGAGATAGTAATACACACAGATAAGGCTCTGTATGCAGCACCCCTGTCACTCCCTGGTCTCTGTAGAAAGGGCTGTATTTCATCACTTCCTGTTTTCTAAAGCTCACTTGTCAGCTTTGCTATATAGACTTGGACAGGATAAGCAGACTCATCTCATTAGGGGGCAGGGAAGTTACTGACAGCTCTATTGTACTGCTAGAAACCTAGATAAGGCAAGACAGTAACCCTATACACACAGATAAGGCACTGTGTGCAGCTCCCTATCACTCCCTGGTATCTGGGGGGAGGGGCTATATTTTACTTCCTGGCGGCTGTAATAATTTATGACATTTTTTGTCCAATGACTCCCATTCACTTCTGATGTCATAAAGCACATGGCCCGCTATACTGTATGTACAAACAATGGGACCTCTTTATTGTGCTCTGGATGCCAGAATTCTAGTGTTCAAAAGTTGCAATTTTGGCACAAGCACTGAAACTGTTACTTTTAGGGCATTCATGCCATGAGATATTTAAAAAAAGTGAGTGGGGCTAGTAGTTTATGGTGGGACTGTGCAGAGCCTATAGCAAAAACCGACTCCAGCTTTTAGTGCATGGGGAGATGTGATAAATGTATTAAGAGGCCTCTCATAACTTAGGCACAGGGTCTTTGTGACTAAGCCCCAATGTGTGTTTCTCCAATATGGCCGCCCCCAGAGTATTTTTCTTTCTTTTTTTTATACAGAATGGATATCCTTAAAATATAAAAAAAATAGAACAATCTTGTTATTTCTCTTCCATACACTGGAATCTAATGCATTACATCCATGCGACATTCCCTTTAAGACACCATGTAAGCACCAGTCATGGAAACGTCCTCCCAGTCTCCTTAATACAACCCCATTTCTGCGGCCTCAGTCGATCGCACGCCGATCTCATTTCCATTGTGCTCCTTATTCCTATTTTTACTCAGTTCATTAATTGATATCTACACAGTGCGGGAGATAAGCCGATGAAGCGCACTGCGCACTTTTAAGTCTTGTTGTTCTAATGCTCTGGTTGCACAAGATAACAAATCAAAAAAGCATTATAGGAGCCAGAACGCCAAGCCGGGGGTGATTACTGCCGCATACCGCCCTTACTGCTTCCTCAGAAGGTCCTTTCTTCTACCTCTCATTACATGACTTCATATCAAATCCAGTGCTACATTTCACATACAGAACATTAAAACCACTGAGAGGAGAAGCGAATGACACTGAGCATCCGGTGACAATGACGCCTGCCGGAGGGACAGATCAAGGAAGAAGTCAATTCTTGAAGTGGATGTTTGAAGAGGGAAAAATGGAGAGGTGTGCGACTGTGACAAGGCCGAACCGCGATGTGTGGCTCACTGGTCAGAGGGTCTCCAGAACAGGCAGTCAGAGGGTCTCCAGAACAGGCAGTCTTGTAGTCGTTAGTACCTACCAAAAGTTCCTCAAGTAAGGACAGTCGGTGCCCGGCGACAGGGTGATGGGTCCCCAAGGTTCATTGGTAGGAGAGGAATGTGAAGGCGCCGGTCTGGTCCAGGAGGAGCACCCCAGTGGATTGAAGATGGGGCAATATGAACATTTTCGAAACTCCTTTAATCCCCAAGGACGCAGTCCTTTTTAAAAAATTTTTGTTTTTCCACTTTCAAAAAAAATCCCATTTCACTCATTTTTTCATCGGCGTAGATGTCTGCGAGCGCATTTTTTGCAAGACAACCTGAGTTTTCTATTTGCACCATTTTGTAGTACAGATGACTTTTGAATTGTATTTTCCAATGGTACTATTTAACCCTTTCCAATGCAATTTGTATCCTGGTTTTCCTAGGGGGCTTACTCTTTTTCTGCCGTTATACAACAGCGCTATCTGCTGGCTAAAGCCAGTACTGCATGAGGTGACAGGTTGGATAGGCTCCGACAGCAAAGAGGCTGGCAATATACAGTAAGAGAACCCCGACGGACGTCTTCCAACATCGGAGCTGTACAGCCCTAAATCATAATATCTTTAGATGTCAGACAGTGGATTGGAAAGGGTTAATGTACCATAGTAAGTGAGTGAAATTAAAAAAAAAAATTCAAATCCATCTTTGGGGGGCGGGAGGGTTGTTTTTACAGAGTAGACACTGCAGCAAAAATGCCATAACTTTATTCTATGGGTCAGTACAATTTATACTTTTTTTTGTTGTGCTACTATTAAAAGATTAGGTACCTGTGAAAAAATTATTTTCTGCTTCCATCTTCTAACTTTTTTATTTTTCCAAGTCTGAGGGCTTGTTTTTTGGCAGGACAACTTGTGGTTTCCATTGGTACCATTTTGGAGTACATAGAACTTTTTGATCCCTTGATCCCTCACTATTATTTAGTGCCCATAGGGGACCTGAACTTGCAATCAATTGTTTGATGGCTTATACCATGTTCTGCAATACTTAAGTATTGCAGTATATGGTATTTCTGCTAGCATTCTATTAGGATGGGCCTGTAGAGTGTCCTAATATGCAGAAATACATGAAAGCCCTGAAATCATGAAGAAAAATATATGAAGCTCAATCCACATACAGCTGGTTAATTTTTTTCCTTCCAGAGAAGACTCTGGCTTTGGCTTATTTTCCCAGTCATTGTTGCAAGGCTTGTCAAAAGATCTGACCTTGACTTGCAGGAATGTTGACTTCCAATAGGTGGTGCTGTAGAGGCACTGTTGCATCTTCCCATTTGCATAAAATTTCCAAGAGGAGCATGGATGGCCTTATATGCCTCCTCACTAGGTGCTCTCCCTAAGGAGAAACCATACCCATCCTAGCTGTTATTTTTGGACCACAGAATAGTGTTGCTGACTATGCTAATGCTGTAGGCAAAAACTATATGAACCTAAGGTGCCATGTATTACGACACAAAAAATAAAAATGCTTATCAATAGTAATGAGGTGGTTCTGATTACAGGGTGTCCCGGGGGCAATGACCACCAGCAATCAGCTCTACTGAATGTTAGAACCTGGCAGCAAGTGTTCAATTTCCCTGCAGTGCCTCCACAGGAAAAAAGAAGCATTACACAGTTCTTATAGAAACAGTCTGCCTTTGTAATGCATAAATGTGTTGGATCCTTCACAGAGAGACTCGCTTCACTCTTCCGAATAAATGAGGATCGCGAACAGCTCCCCGCACCTCATTAGCTCACATTTGTAAGATTTTTTTTTAACCAGACGAACTCTTAGTTAATGAGATAGACTCTAATGCGTTTACAAAAATGGAGTCTGTTTATACACTTGACACTTGAGTCCTCGCCATATTTTATCGGAGCGATTTTCTAATAAAATAAATGTAGCACAGAGGCAACAATGTAACCATAAATAACAAAGCTGTCACCAGAGCCACGGAAATAAGATGCACAATGCAACATCAATCACTTCAGTCACATGACAAGATGGCAGCCAGCTGCAGACACATTGATTTATTCATGATGGACGCGACTGAAGGTTGAAGCTTTATGCGGCAGATCAATGACATCCTAAATTAAACCATAAAAGTTACCAGCGGCCTCTGATTTGTCACCTCTCTCACATTATTTATCTCTCGCACACAGCCCAGGCCTGACTGTAAGTGCTGACAGTAGACGTCCCCCTCGCTCGGACCCAGCTACATTCAATGAAAATAACGCTGAGGTAGCGAGAAAGTTGGCGGCTCATGCTTTAACTACAGCGGCTATTTATTATTTTAGCTGGATCCTCTTTTGTGCGTTGACTCGGCTCCAGCAATCGTTAGGTGTATCAGCAAAACTGGGATCAAACTTCTAAAGTATACTGAGCAACTTTTCAGAAGTCACGTCAGGGAGAATGGAAGACGCAATGCACATAGGGCACAGTACACTATCTGGTGTTTTACTTATAGCCCCTTTACTACACCTCACAACACCCAGAACAGAACTCCTATATACAGATGCAAGATACGCTTAACTAATACGGATCAAAGACCCTCTAAGCAAAAAACGTCTGAGGGGGGCTTCACACGAGCGTGTGCTTGTGCGTAAATGGGTGCACACCCCTGTACGCGCAAAAAACACGCGTGTATGCAGGTGCGTGCATTGCCTTCAACGGAGCCGCGGCTGCTGCCGGCGGCTCCATTGAAGGCAATAGTCTGCCGACATGCCAGAAGTAATTTTTCAGGGAAGAGCTTTAAATATAAACTCTTCCCTGCGCTGTCAATCAGAAGCAGCTCTTTACAGCAGCCGGGGATTTGAATTCCCTGGCTGCTGAAAGCACTTCATTGCAGAGCCGGGGACAGCGCAGAGAGGATGCGGCTGAGCCCCGGCAGCTGAAGGAAGGTGAGTATGTGTTTTTTCTTATTTTTTACACTACTTTGGCCTGTTTTTCAGGGAAGGGTTTATATTTAAAGCCATTCCCTGAAAAACAATTAAGGGGTGCCGGCAGCTGGATCCTCTACTGTAGACGTCATCTGTGATAGGTGCAGCAGGGAAATCTTTATTCCCCGTGGGGATGAAGAAAACATCTGTCGCATGTGGTAGATGTGTTCTTCACCCCCACTGGGGACAGGTATATATATATATATATATATATATATATATATATATATACACACACATTTTTTTTTTACACTAAGATGGTTGATTTTCAGGGAAGAGCTTATATTTAACCCTTTGCAATCCAATTTTGAATTCAGGGTTTCCTTGGGGGCTTTTTTCTTTCTGCCATTATACAATGTCGCCATCTGCTGGCTAGAGCCAGTACTGCGGTGTGGGACATGCTGGAGAATCCCCCGACAACAGAGCGGCCAGTAATATACAGTAAGAATACCCTGCCGGATGTCTTCTGATATCAGAGCTGTACAGCTTTCAATCATAATGTCTTCAAACGTCAGACAGTGGATTGGAAAGGGTTAAAGCTCTTCCCTGAAAAACAATTAAGGGGTGCTGGCAGACCATTGCCTTCAATGGAGCCGCCGGCCGCAGCCGCAGCTCCATTGAAAGCAATGCGTGCATTCCCTATGGTGCATGCGTGTCCTATCTTTACAGGCGCATGCCTGTAAAACACAGGCATGTGAACACACCATAGAGAATGCATTGGTTGTAATAGACGCGTGGTTTTGTGCGTGCGTATGCATGCACATAAACACGCTCGTGTGAAGCCACCCTGAATACAGATACAGGATCATATAAATTAATACAGGTGCCAGATAACCTCTGAAGAAGTACAGGCCCGAAGTTAAATATAGACACCAGACCCCTAAACTAATGCAGACCCCAGACCAGACCCCCTACATACAGACCCTAGACCAGACACTCTAAATTAATACAGATTTAGTACCCCAGAGTTGGGGTCCCACAGCATCACATATATGTCATGTATATGCTTATTTATGTGTGTAATAATGTGTATATGCCTTTAAATGGGTTGAAAGTGTTATCACTACCTAGCACTATATGACTATGCAGAATTTACCCTAACCTGCTCTTACACCTGTCAGTCAGCCCTAGCTAGTCTCAGATTGGGTAGTCACTATTTCCCTAGCTCAGGATTGGTAGACAAGGAAAGTATAAAAGATTGAGTGTGGGCGGGGTTAGTTAGTCTAGTCCAGGGGAGCCTGTGATAGAGACCAGGAAGGAACTAGGAGAAGATCTTATCACTCATCAGAACCAGTCTAGTCCTGGAGTTCATAGAGAGAAGACAGTCAGAGATAGAGACCAGGGAGTTTCAATGCGAACATCTTCACAAAGTCTTCTAGGAGAATGTCTAGCCTGTGCAGTGGGAAGAATAACATCCCATGTGAGTACTAACCCCTAAAGATTGTTGAGAAAAGAGAATAGAGGAGAAAGGAAAAGAAATCAAGTTTATTTTGGAGTGTCAGCAACAGAGAGAGAATTAGAAGCAAGTCAGTATGTTCATGTTCCTCAGTCCCAGACTCACTAACCGAATCCACAGTGAATGATGCTCACCCACCACCATTCATATACAGACCACAGTCTGTAACCTACATGCTGACAATGTAAGGAAAGTTTGTGATTTACCTCAAGCGAATATAATGCAAGTATTGTAACTACTGAATCACCAAGTACTCTCTCTGTTTTCATACAAAGTCTGCCTCCTGGAGTGCTTCTCAACAGCTGCACTGAGACATCACATGGTACTATAGGAGTGGAAGGACTACTACCCCCATTTTTGTTTAGTTCCCCCCTTTTTGTATTTTTATTTTTTGCCTGAATCAGGTCCCTTCCTGTATACAGGCTGGAGTCATGAAAAACTAACATCTTACTCTATCTGAGTCTGCGGGTAGCAGGTTGTAACAACTACCTATTTTTATTTCCTTTTTATTAGTTCATTTATTATTTTCACCACTGGCTGTAGCTTGGCCCAACAGACCATTAGGTTTGTCATCTGCCAGGAGGAGCAGTGGAGCCACCGTGACTACCATCTTGTTTTTGCCCCACTGCTAACTGCCTCTTATGTCTGAGTCACTGCACAGACCCACAGACTAGACACTCTAATCTAATAGAGAACCAGATCACCTAAAAAATAGCAAACCAATAAATTAATAGACCCTGACTAGAGTCCTTAACGCTATAGGAGGTGCAGTTACGTCCTGCATGTTTTGGGTATGTATGGAGGGAGATTGCTGGGCGATCCCGCTCCATACAACGCTGGTGCTGGCTGTTTCGTACAGCTGACACCCGCCCGCAGCAGCTCCAATAAGCCAAACGGCTCACCTGAGATGTTAACCCTTTAAATGCAGCTGTTAATTCTGAGGGCAGCATTTAACCCCCCCGACCGACATTCCAAGGTCCCTTATGAGCCACCCGCGATGAGATCGCAGGGAGCCGTGCAGGTCTCATTGCAGCCGGGGGCCTTTTGAAAGGCCCCAAGGCTGTCATAGCAGAATGCCTTTGGCATGGCTTGATAGAATGCCTGTCAGATCGCAGTATAATGCAATGCTATGACATTACATCATATGTAGTTCTTGTTCCCTCTGGGGACTAAAAAACTAAGTAAAAATAAGTTTTAAAAAGTTTTACTAATTATTTTAAAAAAATTAAAAGTAATAAAAGTTTCAAGAAAAAACCTTTTTGCCATATTTATAAAAAATCATCTAAATAATAAAACAGAAATACATATTCGATATTGCTGCGTATGTAAAAGTCCGATCTTTCAAGGTAATGTGTTATTTACGCTGCACGGTGAACGGCGTCAGAAAAATAAAAAATCAAGAATGCAAGAATTGTGCTTTTTTTTGGTCACCCAAATGATCAAAAAGTCATATCTATTAAAAAATGGTACCAATGGAGAGAGAGAGATATCAACCTCCACTCTTCCCCGCCCCCCGCCCCCTGCATTTGCTCGGATGAGTAATCAGTTACTCGAGAAGACCGATGCTCGCTCGAGCATCAACCTTAAACGAGCGTGCTCGCTCAACTCTAATACTGACCCATAGAATAAAGTTATGTCATGTTTGTTGCAGTGTGTACGCAGTAGAAACAAGATGCAGTCAAAGATGGTGAAATTTAGTTTTTTTCCCCCATTCGACTCAGTACATTATGTGGAACATTAAGGGTGGTTTCACACTGGTGAGGGAATTGCACGATTTTCCAGCGCTGCGAGAAATCGCAAATTATGAAGCCAATGGCTTCATGCACACTTGCGATGTTTTAACGTTTGCAATGCAGCCTTAAAACAAAATCGCTGCATGTCCATTCTTTTTGCGATCTCGCCCATTGTTTCCAATGGGGCCGGCGGCAGCAGCGCCAGCCCTATTGAAAACAATAGGTGGGGATCGCGATCCTCTGCAACTGCTTTGACAGCAGTGGTAGGGGAGTCTCCACGACAAGGATTTTCAGGGGGGGCTTGAAATGTAAGGTGATTGCAGCTATTGCCCGCGTGTGTCAGCTGTAATAAACAGCTAACGCCCGCGCTGTATGAAGACGGGTCGCCCCACGATCTCTCTTCATACATACCCCGACGCTCTAGGATGTAAATGTATGTCCTGGAGCGGGAGGGGGTTAAATACAGATTCAACTAGACTCCTAATCTAATCCCGACTCCAGTTCAGACCCCTGAACTAATATAGGTCTCAGACTGAACCATCTACATACAGGCCTCAGACCAGATCTATAAACCAGTAAAGACCCTAGACCAGACCCCTTAGTCTAATACAGAGCCTAGACCAGAAACTGTAAATTAATGCAGATCCACAGACTAGACCCCCTAATCTAACAGAGAACCAGATCACCTAAAAATAGAGACCCCATAAATCAATACACCTTAACCAGAGTCCCTAAACTAATGCAGACCCCAGACCAGGCGTTCCAAACTAAAGGCCCATTTACACGGAGCGATGATCGCTCAAACGACAGTTTGAGTAGCAGCTTTGAGCGATCATTTTACATAAACTATTAACTAGCTACTCAGCTACCTAAGAGCTATTCAGTGTGCAAATGAAGCCTTTAGCCCCATTTACACAGGATGAGTGTCAGGCAAAAGATGCCTCATCCCTGTGTCTCCCTGTTCCTGTGCTCCTGCACGGGAGCTAGCAGAGCAGGCTGGTTCACGGAGCGGCCAGCAGGGGGGTCGGGGCAGTGCAGGAGATTTCTCTCCTCTCGCTCCCCTACCCCTCTCCATTGACATAACACAGTGGCCATTCACTACTGAACGTCCGCTGTTTAAACTGAACGATGAGCTGATCGTCCATCGTTTGCCAGACACTCGTCCTCTGTAAATGGGGCTTTAGCTAAAAGCAGTTAATAGCCCAAGGGCTCTTATCTGCTTTCAGTTCTTTAGTTCTCCAGTGGGAAACAATGCTATCAGCACTACCTGCGGAGAACTGCTGATAAGGCTGAACGATGATTTTTAGGTTGGACTGAATTTAACGATCAGCTAGCAGTACACGATGGCCGCGTGTTTAGATGCAACGATTATCACTCAAACGATCGATTTTTAAGGATTTTTGAGTGATCATCACTCTGTGAAAATGGGCCTTAATACAGATGAGGCCCCCAAAACTAATACAGACTCCTAAATAAATACGGACCGCAGACGAGATTAGATACAGACTCCTAATCTAATACAGACTCTGGTCCAAACCACTTAACTAATAAATATTCCATACCAGACCCTCTAAACTAATGCAGACTAGAGATGAGCGAGCGTACTCGGATAAGCACTACTCGCTCGAGTAATTGGCTTTATCCGAGTATCGCTGTGCTCGGGTCTAAAGATTCGGGTGCCGCTGCGGCTGACAGGTGAGTCGCAGCAGGGAGCAGGGGAGAGCGGGCGGGAGAGAAGGAGAGAAAGATCTTACCTCCGTTCCTCCCCGCTCTCCCCTGCAGCTCCCCGCTCCGTGCCGACACCCGAATCTTCAGGGACGAGCACAGCGATACTCGGATAAAGCAAATTACTCGAGCGAGTAGTGCTTATCCGAGTACGCTCGCTCATCTCTAATGCAGACCCCAGACAAGACCCAATAAAATAATATATACCAAAATGAAACCTTTTGTCAAATCTAGATCACCACATCATACCCGTAAGATCAATACAGACCCCCTAATCTAATACAGACATCAGAAGAGACCCTTTAACTAATAAAGAACCAGACCAGATCCTCCAAGTAAAAACATATTGCCACACAAGATTCCTGCAGCATTTCTTAATGCCCTCAGTGCCCGAGAATGAGGGGAGATGTAAGAACAAGAAATGGTGAATATTTAGTCAGAACGCAGTCTCCGGGACACTGACTTGTACTAAAAAACCTCTGAGAAAAGGGGCTAATATATTCAAACGTTGGGCTAGTGCCCCAGTACCCAAGTGATGTTTCTCATAGCAGGACGCACCCTCTTCTCCCTGGGGTATAGAGCCGCTGCGGTCCAGGGGTGCAGCTATAGCGGTGCAGCGGGAGTCCCTTTCTTTACATCACTTACATGCCATAGTTGCTATTAACTGCAACAACTCAGCTGCAATTTACCCCAATTCCTTGAAAAATCAGACCGAAACAGGTAATTTGACAGTGTAAGGGTGCGGGCAGACGAGCGCATAAACGGCGCGTTTTTGCGACCAAACGTATATACGTGACCATCTGAGGCAATGGTTTCGAATGTATTCGTTCACATGGGCGATTTTACGGCGCGTAAAAACGGCAATTCGAAAAAAAACGGAACATATGCGACCGAAATACGCGCCAACGCATATTCGATCGCCGAAAAGACCGTTTGCAAAGTAGGAACAAACGAAAATACGCTTTCTAGCTCTGGTCGTGATCTGTGAAAAACGATCGCTCGGGCGATTATACGTTGCGCTCGTGCGAACGTAAATATACCTACGCTCGTCTGCCCGCACCCTAAATAATAGCTTTAGATGTGACTGCCAGGTGATGAGCCGCGTACATCCAGTCCGGGCGTCCGTAATCGCCAGGTTTTGTGTATAATCGCACATGCTAGAACTTCCTGTCCGGTATATAAAAGTGATAAAAAGCCGATGTCAAGTGGTTTGTTTTCTCCGCCTTATAATAGTCATGTTGGTAGGAATGAAGAGTTTCTTGCAGGCAAAAGAAATCAGTGTAAAATTGCTGAATTATTCCGAAGTCATTAGCGCAGGATTAGAAAATAGCACTTCCAGGCTTTAACGAGATGTCATGGCTGCCGGCTGTACGGTACTTAATGATGTCATTCTATATCCATACAGAGAGTTATATCAATTGTTTCCCACCGCTACTTACACACCCGGAGCGCAATACAACGGCCACTGAGATGCAACAATAAATTGTATTCGGTTATTGGAATTTACAAACAAATTGTAATTGGGTAAAAGTGAAATAAAAGATCATTTGTTGTAACTGCATTTGCTGTCGAGCAGATAAAAGAGGGAATACATCATGTATATATTCAATCAGTAACAGAGCAACACGAGTTTAAAGGGTTTCACTGCACACCATGCAGAGCTGCACTCACTATTCTGCTGGTGGAGTCACTGTGTACATACATTACTTATCCTGTACTGATCCTGAGTTACATCCTGTATTATACTCCAGAGCTGCACTCACTATTCTGCTGGTGGAGTCACTGTGTACATACATTACTTATCCTGTACTGATCTTGAGTTACATCCTGTATTATACTCCAGAGCTGCACTCACTATTCTGCTGGTGGAGTCACTGTGTACATACATTACTTATCCTGTACTGATCCTGAGTTACATCTTGTGTTATACCCCAGAGCTGCACTCACTATTCTGCTGGTGGAGTCACTGTGTACATACATTACTTATCCTGTACTGATCCTGAGTTACATCCTGTATTATACTCCAGAGCTGCACTCACTATTCTGCTGGTGGAGTCACTGTGTACATACATTACTTATCCTGTACTGATCTTGAGTTACATCCTGTATTATACTCCAGAGCTGCACTCACTATTCTGCTGGTGGAGTCACTGTGTACATACATTACTTATCCTGTACTGATCCTGAGTTACATCTTGTGTTATACCCCAGAGCTGCACTCACTATTCTGCTGGTGGAGTCACTGTGTACATACATTACTTATCCTGTACTGATCCTGAGTTACATCCTGTAGATCTTTTTATTATAAAAGTGAAAAACATAACAATAAACAGAACATAAATATCGCTCACTTGGCATAAGACAAACATAAAGCAAAAACAAATCATCACTTATATTACCTGGACTTTGCCTTACTTCAGGACAAAGGAACAAAAGCAAAAGGTCCATCTGGTCCAAATAATACACACCTCACACTACACCAACCTGCACTCCAAAACTACACTCACTCATCCTCACCAATACATATACACTACATACTACATATAACAATATACACACATGTAAGAAAACATCCCTAACTCTCAGGATCCAGCCTGAAATCCCAAAAAAAGAAGAAAGAAAACGACTAATAACCAAAGCAATTATATAATAACAATAATGCAAATAACAAAAGTAGTAACAATAAGAACAACCCAATACTTTTTTTTTTTTTTAATATATTTTTTGCAATTTTTTTTAATTTTTTTTGAAATTTTTTAATTTTTTTTTTTTTTTTTTTTTTAATGCCCACCACCTAAAAAAATAAAACCTTACATAATCCTAAACTAACCCTATATCCAGACCAAACCACCACACACCCCAAACAACCCCCTACGGTGCAGCCTGGGAGCCACGCCTGCATCCCAAGTCCGTGCTCAATGTCTATGTCCAGGACGAGCCGAGCTGCACCGCATACACACACCCTGCCCGCCGCAGCCTGAGGGCCACGCCCGCACCAACAGTCCGTGCCCAGTGTTCATTGTCCGGGACGTGTCAAGCTACGGCTGAGGCATAAATCCCCCCCCCCCCTCCCCCCAATAAACCCCCACCCAACCTATCTATAACCCCTAACCCTATATACAAAACAAAACATAACATAACATATAACATCTCTTATACTACACAACTACAAACCAACACTACATATTAGTACCCGAAAGCCTAAGGTTCAGTTACCTGCAGCCGTACATATTTCATCTTTGACCGAAAAACAAAAACTCTACTAGTGTCACACTCAGCCCTCCACCAGGACTGGATATGATAAGCCGGGCACCGACCAAATAGAAAAACTATCCCTATAGTTAATCTGTCCCTACAATGTCCCTACTCCTTCCCTAAAACTTACTCCAGAGAAACTGTCCCTACCTCTCCCTATTCTGTCCCTACAAAGACCCTAACAATAAGAAGACTGTCCCTAACGAAATACAAACCCTCTCCATAGGAGAGAGGCCTTAGTCGTGCCCAACCTCTCATAATCCAGAGAGCGCACCTTCACCAGGTCACCCAGGATGTTTCTATTCACCTCATCCACGGGGAGGATTTTCTCTTCCGTCGAAACTAGACACCGTGCATTCCAAATGTGAAACCTGACCACTAGGCTGACTAAGAATAAAGTGCACCGGTCCCTGCGACCAAGGTCCCCGAATGCCCCATAGACCCATTCCGCATACGAGAGGCGTGCCAACCTGGGCCAACCAATGGAGGCTCCCACCCGTTTGTACACCTCTGTATTAAAGGGACACTGAAGCAGGAAATGCTCCATGCTTTCCAGTACGTTGCTGCACTCCTGGCGGGGGCAACCCCTATCCACCAGTGGCCTGCTCTTCAAGTTGCCCCTTACATACAGTCTCCCGTGGAAACAGCGCCAAGTCAAGTCCCAAAACTTCAAGGGGATCCTGTCAGAATTCAATAAACGTAACCCTCCCTCCAGGTCCCGACTTGGGCAGTCCTTGAGCGCCAGGGGCTTCTGGAAATGGGTCAACAGAACCCTCTTATCGAGGAGTTTCCTCGACAGAGTTCTGATCTCCCACATCCCCAGACCCCACCGACGTATCATCTTCAGAACCACGGTAGCGTAAGCCGGAAGATGCCCGTGCGGCGTGCGAAGATCCTTCACTCGCCCTCCTGTCTCCCATTCCTGGAAGAAAGGCCGAAGCCATCCCCAACAGGAGACTACCCACGGAGGAGCCCTCTCTTGCCAGAGGTTGCCTATATTGATCTTAACAAAGGTGTTTACGAGAAACACCACGGGGTTGACCATAGATAACCCCCCTAGTCTCCTCGTGCGATATGTGACATCTCTCCTAATTAGGTTCAACCTGTTCCCCCACAACATTAGGAAGAACAGGTTGTAGACCCGGGTCCAGAGAGGTTCTGGCAAAATGCATACGCTGCCCAGGTAGATGAATAAAGGGAGCAGGTATGTTTTGATCAGGTTAACCCTTTCCCGAAGGGTCAAAGACCAACCCTTCCACTGGGCCACCTTCTGAGTGGCACCATCGAGCCTGACCACCCAATTTTGCATGGGGTAATCTCCCCGGCCAAATTTGATGCCGAGAACTTTAGCCGAGTCCTGGGGCACTGGAAGGGTGTCCGGGAGACCAAATGTAGGATCTCCCCTTCTTAACCAGAGACTTTCGCACTTATCCCAGTTGATGCCGGACCCGGATGCTTCCGAGTAGCGATCCACCTCTGCCATCACGTACTCTGCCTCCCCCCTCGAGGACACAAAGACGGTGACGTCATCAGCGTACGCTGCCACCCTGAGGGCGGCTTCCGGCACCGCCCGATCCATCCCGACCCCCGCCATAGGCCCACCATCAATCATCCTAAGGAAAGGATCAATGGCAAACACGTACAGCAAGGGGCTCAGAGGACAACCCTGACGGACGCCAGACCCAACCTCAAATGGGTGGCCGACCCAACCCTTCACTAGCGGGAAAGTCTCAGCCCCCGCGTACAATGTCCTGAGCCAATTGACAAACCCCACTGGCAGGCCATATCTCAGAAGAACAGACCAGAGGTACTCGTGATTAACCCGATCAAACGCTTTGGCCTGATCCAAGGACAGCAGGTACCCCTCCCAATGACCAGCCCTACCCTGCTCCACTGCCTCCCGGACACCTAGAACAGCACTAAAGGTGCTACGGCCTGGAACAGAGCAATGCTGGGCCTCCGAGAGGAGCCGGGGTGCAAACTTGACCAGCCGATTAAACAGCACTTTTGCCAGAACCTTCCTGTCCGTATTGAGAAGCGCTATGGGACGCCAGTTCTCAATACGGCTCGAGTCTTTACCCTTTGACAGAAGGATCAAAGCCGACCTCCTCATTGACTTTGGGAGAGTGTCCGAGGAAAGACACTCATTGAAAACCTCAGTCAAGAGGGGACTCAAGAGGTCCTTAAAGGTCTTATAGTACTCAGATGTTAAGCCATCCGGTCCTGGCGATTTTTTGAGCGCAAGCCCATCAATCGCCAGTTTAACTTCCTCTATGTTGATCTCCTCTGTCAAAACATTAAGGGAGAGGTCATCCCCTGGCTCAGGAACAGCTTCAGCCAGGAAAGCCGACATCACATCTCGATCTAGATCCCTCTTCCCCAAAAGGTGCGAGTAGAAGGATCTGATGACTTCCAGAATCCCTGATCTGGACCTGTTCAGAGATCCCGTACCGTCGATCAGTCCAGTGACAACTTTACGATTCACTGACATCTTGCAGTTTCTGTAAGGGTCAGGTGAGTGGTACTTCCCGAAGTCCCTCTCAAAAACCAAAGATGCGTGCCTATTATACTGGCACCCTTTGAGCAAAGACTTCACTCTGGAGATCTCCTCGCGGCTACCTCCAGTCGAGACGAGATGTTCGAGTTTCCTCCTCAGGCCCTGATAAAGACGATACTTACTCAGGCTCCTGAGGCTAGAGAGCTGGCGGAAGAACCTCGCCGCCCTGATCTTGAACATCTCCCACCACTCTGACTTACTGCTACAAAGATCCAGTAATGGTACCTGGCTCTGCAGAAAATCCTCAAAGGACTGTCTTATCTCTGCTTCCTCCAGGAGTGATGAATTCAGCCTCCATAAGCCTCTACCCATCCGGGGGGTCTCTGAAACATTCAGGGAAAACAAAATCAGACAGTGGTCGGAGAATTCCACCTCAACAACAGAAACTGGTGAAGAGATGGCTTCCTCCTTCAAATAAAACCTATCTATTCTAGACCTGCACTCGCCTCTATAATAGGTGAAACCCGCGTTGCCTGGGGTGTGCCGGATGTGGACATCCACCAGGCGAGCTTCGCTAGCTATGCTATTAAGCGCGACGCTATCATAAGTCAGCTTGCCTAGGGAGCCTCCCCTGTCACGGGTCCTCGTGACTGCGTTAAAGTCACCCCCAAAGATCACCTGCCGACTAGTAAAAAGGTACGGCTTGATCCTCATAAAGAGATCCTTGCGGTCCCGCTTGGTTTGGGGACCGTAGATGTTGATTAGCCAAAGCTCTTGTCCCTTAATGAGAACATCCAGGATCAGGCACCTCCCTATTTCTAACTCAATAACCCGTCGGCATTCAACTGCTGCGGTAAAAAGTACCGCCACTCCGCTATATGGCTCGGCCGCAAGAGACCAATAAGATGGACCAGACCTCCATTCCCTCCTTGCCTTGTGCACAGCTGCCAAATTTGGCAGCCTGGTCTCTTGCAAAAACAAAATGTCGGCTTCAACGCGGCCGAGAAAATCAAAGGCCGCAAATCTAGCCATATCAGACTTAATGCTGGCAACATTAATGGATGCCAGCGTCAACGGAGCGGGTGCCACCATCATTGGTGATTGAGTTAGATGGCTTTCTTCTTCCCACCCCCCTTCTCATCAGGGTCTGAGGATGACCCCTTGCCACGTTTCTTGGACACTGAAAGGTCCATGGCAAGGGGCTCCTCAACCTCGTCCTCCTTGCCACTGGGCTCTGGGCCAGCCCTCCCCCTGGATGTCACCAAACCCCCACAAGAGGTAGGCTCAGCACCCCCTGTAGGCCTCACGCTTGTCCTAGGCACCCCTCCCTCCGAGGACGAGAGAGCTTGGTACCTGTTGGAGAGCCCAACAAGAGGAGAGTTTGGATTGCCTTCCTGCACCTGGCCCATTGCAGGGGAAGATTTCCCTTCCCTTTTTTTCATTTTCTTGGAGCCCTGCTTGCGCTTTTTCTTTTGCCACTCATCCTTGCCCTCACCCACACTTTCATAGTGGGAAGAATCTGAATAAGTGGCATCCTCTTCCCTTTGGATCCTCCTGACCTCCTCATCCAGCTCCCTGTCCCCTGGAGCCTCAGCCACATGATTTGCGTCCGGAGCAGGGGCCAGCATTGACCCACCTGCCACCTGGGTTTCCACCAGCTCCCTGCCCCTTCCGCGCTTCTCTTGGCGCCTTAGCTTGGCTGCCCCAGCATGTTTGCTCTTCCTTGGCTCCTGGGCTCCATCGCCTCTGCTGGTCCCCTCCCCTGCAGAAGCAACCTCACGGCTCTCCTCCGCTGGGGCCATGACCGCATTGGCGAAAGAGCGCGGACAGCGACTGAATGGGTGACCGAGGTCACCACACAGGTGACACCTAATCTCTGCACAAGATGCCGCAAGATGACCTACCTCGCCACACAGAGCGCACTTGATGACGTTACAGGCTGCACTCAAATGTGTGGGGTCGCCGCACTTGTGACAGAGCTTCGGCTGCCCCTGGTAGAAGGCCAAGATACGATCCCTGCCAAGGAAGGCCGCGGATGGTATGTGGGCCACCGAATTCCCTGAACGCTTAAGTTTTACCATAAACGTCCAGGCTCCGGACCAGATGCCATGTTCGTCCCGGTTCTTATTGGGCATATCCACCACCTCTCCGTACCGACTTATCCAAGTCATGATATCATAACAAGAGAGGGACTCGTTACGAGTCAAAACGGTCACTCTCTTGACTCCAGTCTGGCGGGTTACCACTTGTGCAGCGAAACCGCGCCAGCCGGGCTCGTCCTTCATCAGCTCATAATTCCCCCAGAAGAGCTCCAGGCCCTCCGGGCGAGCAAAGCTGATGTCGAACTCAGACGAGCCGTAGGGGTGGATCAGGGCATAGATGTCATTTGCCCTGAAACCCATCTTCAGCAGAAGCTCCACCACCTTACTCCTGGATGGGCACGCGTCATTGCCTCTCCACTGAAGACGAGCCACATTCCTACGGCCAATGTCCTGCCCGGTTGTCGGCAGGGACCAGACGGTCTCCCCCCTTTGTTCTCGGAAGGCACCAAGACCATGTCTCTCCACCCAGAGAGACAAATCCACAACTCTGCCCCCTACATTCATCGAGCTCTCCCCCCTCCTCAAGGCCTCTAGGAGGCGCTGTTGCAAAACACCGTCCCCAGAGCCCAAAGACAAGGAGGACGCCTCTCCCCTCCCTCCAGCGGCGACACTGGCATAACTTCTACCAGATGTTGTCGCCGCTGGAGGGGCGACTGGATCCTGACCCACGCCCTGACTACCCTCCGAAGCCCCACCCACCCGTACACAAGGTGGCATACTTGCCGGGGAACCGGGGACAGCTGTTCCTGCGGGAACAGGGGCAGCAGGAACAGGGGCAGCAGGGGTACCAACAGCCGCATCCATTACCTCACTCACTTCTCCATTCGCTGCTGGACCAGGACCCATGTAATCTTTACCATTAACTTTCCCTTTATGCCCTGAGGGCGGGTCCATGGCACTTCCGGTGGGTGGCTGAAGATGCACTTCAACATTTCTCTGGACATTGGTGGCTGTAGCTCCGCCCACCTTAGCCACTCTAGGAGTTGTAGTTCCTCCAACTTTCCTTGCAGGATCTTTACCATGTGTGGGAGGATCGGCAGACCCAGCCACCACCCCCTGCGCCCCCTCCGCACCGGAAAGGCACTTTAGGGACACAGGGGGGACAGCTAAGCCACCACCGGTGGGACCTGGTGCCGGATCACGCCCCCCTCCCACTGGGACGTGACCAACAGCGCCAGCACCTCTGGACTGGCCGCGACTCTTCGCTTTCCCAATGCTCTTCTCCACCTCCTTTACTCCTCCATTCCCACTACTAGCACAAGCGGGCTTGGAGTTTTGGGCCGCATTAACCCTCTCTTCCCCAGTCCCCTGCACCGGACCCACCACAGAGCCCGGGACTAGGAGCTCAGGGTTACCACCCTGGTCTGACTTTGCAGCCAAACCAGAGTGCTTGGTGACATAAACAAACTTTTCTTGTATATATTTTTTTTCCTTTTTCCTCCTCTTTTTGCTTGAGGTCTCCGGGGGTAAATCATTCCCGAAATAGCAAGACTGCAGCCTCTCTGGGGACTCTTGCAGCTGTATCTGCCGCATTATCAGCGCCCCCTCTCCACTACTGCTGCAGCTATCATCAGTGTCCTCTGAATCAGACTCGCCTGATGTGGAGGGCAGGCTGACCTGTTCAGCTGGGATGCTGGGCCCTGTAGTCCCACCTGGCAGTGCTGATTGCTGCTCTCCAGAGCACCCAGCTCGACCATCCTGAGCAGCATCGGATTCCACCGAGCTGCTGCTGCTGGAGTGCCTGGCAGAGCGCTCTTTAATAGCACCGCTGCTCACAGACGCCATTTTGATAAACCTCTCGTCATTTAACAGTTTTTCTTTGAAAGGTCCACTTCTTTCCAGGATCCTTTCCCTCTCCTCCGCATAAAACTCAATGGCCTCCTCACAAGCTTCAATCTGCCGTGATATGGCCAGTTTCCTGGTACGGGATTTTGCCCGCTTCGCATCATGTCGGGCAGCGTGCAGCTCCTGCGTATATTTATTCAGCTGCCTCCCGACATGTCCATAGTCCTTCATATATTTGGCGATACGGGTTGCCACATCCGTTACAGACTCGCCCTCCCTGCGATCAGCCCAACTTGCCTGCGTACGTTGTTTTTCCGCATGGTCCTCCACTCTCTTCCTCTGGCTCCGAGTCATCTTGGGCTCCTCCAGGGGAGTCAGGGTGACATTGCTGCCACTCTGACCTGATCTTCTCCCCTCCTGGGGTGCAGTCCTCCCTCCCCCTGACCGAAGCCAGAGGGAGGAGGTCCGGGACTCCATGGCTGGAGCAAGCCCAGCACCTGTAACCTTGGCTGGGTAAGATTCCTCTCACTGCTGACCACACCCTGGATCCTGCAGAGCTCTCACACACCCAACCTTCTCCAGAGCTGCACTTACTATTCTGCTGGTGGAGTCACTGTGTACATACATTACTTATCCTGTACTGATCCTGAGTTACATCCTGTATTATACTCCAGAGCTGCACTCACTATTCTGCTGGTGGAGTCACTGTGTACATACATTACTTATCCTGTACTGATCCTGAGTTACATCATGTATTATACTCCAGAGCTGCGCTCACTATTCTGCTGGTGGAGTCACTGTGTACATACATTACTTATCCTGTACTGATCCTGAGTTACATCTTGTGTTATACCCCAGAGCTGCACTTACTATTCTGCTGGAGGAGTCACTGTGTACATACATTACTTATCCTGTACTGACCCTGAGTTACATCCTGTATTATACTCCAGAGCTGCACTCCCTATTCTGCTGGTGGAGTCACTGTACATACATTACTTATCCTGTACTGATCCTGAGTTCCATCCTGTATTATACTCCAGAGCTGCACTCACTATTCTGCTGGTGGAGTCACTGTGTACATACATTACTTATCCTGTACTGACCCTGAGTTACATCCTGTATTATACTCCAGAGCTGCACTCACTATTCTGCTGGTGGAGTCACTGTGTACATACATTACTTATCCTGTACTAATCCTAAGTTACATCCAGTATTATACTCCTGAGCTGCACTCACTATTCTGCTGGTCACTGTGTACATACAGTACCTACCTTCTTTAGGCATTTTAACCCCTTAATAATGTGTCCCCCCCTTTTTTTTTTTCCATTTTCGAATTTTCCTTCCCCTTCAAAAAACTCGTAACTCCTTTATTTATCCATTGACGTCGCTGTATGAGGGCTTTTTTTTGCGGGACGAGTTGTATTTTTCAGTGGTGCCATTTAATGTACCATATAATGTACTGAAAAAGTTTTTAAAAATTCTAAGTGGAGTAAAATGAAGGGAAAACGACATTCCGCCATTTTTAGGTACGTCTTGTTTCTACAGCGCACAAATTGCAACGCAAATGACATGTTAACTTTATTCTATGGGTCGGTACGATTGCTACGATACCAAACTTGTACGTTTTTTTTTTACTATACTCCTCTTTTCTTTTTCAAAGACATTTAATTTTTTTAAAGTTATTTTCTGCCGCCATTTTCTGCACGTAATAACTTTTTTATATTTCCGTTGACGTAGTTGAGCGAGGGCTTATTTTTTTCGGATGTTCTGTAGTTTCCGTTAGTACCAATTTGGAATACATACGATTTTTTGATCACTTTTTATTGCGTATTTTTTCTGGGAGACAGGGTAACTATGAAAGTGGATTTCTGGCGTTCTTTATTTTTTTTACGAATGACATTCATCGTCCAGGAAAAATAATGTGCTACTTTGATAGATCAGACTTTTACGGATGTGGTGATACCAAATATGTATTTTTTTCATTAATTATAGATATGGCAAAAGAGGGGTGATTTAGAGCTCAATCACATCTATCGTGTTTCTGTACGATAAGACCGCCGCACTGCCGATGTGGACGACTCTCCACACCGCCCGGAAGATAGAACACATGGCCGACAATGGAGCCGGTCATGCAGAGAGTCGTCTGCACGCAATGCGGCCGTCTTATCCTGCAGAAACACGGGCGGATCGGCGCCCGTGTGACTGAGCCTTTAATCTTTTATTACTTTTTTTTTACATTTAATAAAACTTTATTGACCTTTTTTTAAGCCCCCCTGGGGGACTACAACATGCGATGCTTTGATCGCTCCTGCAATATGACGTAATGCTGTAGCATTATGTCATACTGTGATTTGACAGGCAGTCTATCAAGCCACCCCACTGGGATGGCTTGATAGGCAGCCTCCTAAGGCAGCCCTGTGACCTTTCAGAAGGCCCTGGCTGTCATGACACCTGCATGGCTTCCCCGATCTCACCGAGGGGGGAGCTGTACGGGACCCCCGAACATCATTCGGCGGATTTAAATGCCGCTGTTAGAATTGACAGCGACATTTAAAGGGTTAATAGCTGCAATCGGCCAAGCGGGTGTCAGCTGTAATAAACAGCGATGCCCACGCTGTATGAAGAGAGGTCGCCCCACGACCTCTCTTTATGCATACCCCGACACTCCAGGACATCAATGTACGTCCTGGAGCGTGAAGGGGTTAAAATCGTACAGGAACAGATTTAGGAGAAAGATAGCTACGCGTTTCAGACTGACGCCTTACAACCCTTCCTCATACCGTAATCATGCCATTAGGAGGGTCTATAGACAGTGAGTCTGAAACGCGTAGCTGTTTGTCTCCTAAATTCGTTCCTGTACAATTTTAAAATGCTTAAATAAAACTTGCAGTTTTAATAAAGAAGACTCAGTGCTGGATCCATAGAAAGCGATCTCTGTACGGAGACGGGAATGGAGCTGCACAGTAAAGTGTGAACATATCTGCAGGCGGGTGAGCTGTTTGAAATACACTCGCTTTTACTTTATGTGTCTACTTCATTTACAGGGAGAGACAGGAGGGCAGTACTATCTGTACCTAATTAATTTTCAGGGAGGGACAAGGTAACAGTTGTATCTGTACCTCTATCATCTGCAAAGACGGGGAGGCAGTACTTTCTCTACCTGCATCATTTACAGGCAGAGACAGGGTGTCTGGGATTGAACTGGGGACCTCCTGAGCTCCAGTCAGTCGCTCTCACTACTGAGATATCCAGCCTGTGGACCGTTCCCTTGCATGACTCTCAGCCATGTTTCCTGATCCCAGTTACCTACTTCCTGCCTCCTGATCCTGACTCCGCCTCTGTCATGATTACACTTCCTATAAAAGCCCTGCCACTCCCTCAGTGCATTAGTACTCTTGCCTGTTCCTCCACTATTTCTACAAGACCTCCTGATACTGATTTCTGACTTCCCTTCTGACTACGCTACCCGCCTACTCCATTTGTACTGCAAACCGGGACTACCTGTTGATAACCTCCAGCTTCTTTCCGACTACTCTCCAGACCTGCGGCAACTATACCTGAGGCTCCACCCTAGTGCCTGAAACCACTACACAAGGATGGAGTACTTTCAATACCTACATAATTTTGCAAGAAGAGGAAGAGTGGCAACACTGTCTATACCTCCATCATTTATAGTAGGGACAGGGGGGCAGTAATATCTGTACCTCCATCATTTATAGTGAGAGGTAGTACTATCTTTGTCAGATAATTTTGGATCAGGATGACATCAATTACTTTCAGCACATTGATATGTGTTTCTAATGCATCAAAAACAAAACCTGTTGCATGTGTTGTATGTATAAGTGTAAGCAACCTATAATAAGATGGTCCTAGTGCAGCGACCGAGACACAAGGCCCACGCTGAGGAGCTAGCGGGGTAGAGATGGCACTTGTCACGGTGGCTCTACCAGACTCCTCCCTGGAGGAACGCACGGAACCTTGGCCAAGGCACCGCTAGGCCTCTTCCAGGCAACGCTGGGTCAGTGGTTACCTGTATAGTTGTGTAGTGGACTGTAGAATCTGTGACTCGTGACGCCACTGTTCCTTTCACACCATTAATTACCCGGCGGTAGAAATAAGAGAGTCCACACACGATTTAACTTGGAAACTCATTTACTGGGAATGGGCAGTGACTGGCAAACTTTACTTCTTAATTGGCAGAGTACAGCTTTACTCACTTGTCCAGGAAAAGACAGTTTTGAGCTGACGGTCAGGGAGGAAGGACACAGGATGACACCGGGCCTACAGTTTTGTTATCTGTAATGCTCCGCTCCTGGACACACACACTCCGGGATGCAGAATAACACCGGAGGGGGACACAACACTCTGCAGACACTTACTTGAACTAAGTAGATTAACGACTGCATGGTGGACTCCTTTCTTTTCTCACTTTCACTCCTCAAAGGTGGTTCCTCGAATGGTAGGACTCAGGGTACCTTTCCTCCGCTTCCATCACTTCACCACATGAGGGTTGAAGGTACCCCCATGCGGCCGGCACTCTCCCTCCATTCTCAACCGTTGAAGTAACTAGAAGAACCACACCTAACTCTCAATCACTCTTATTTATATCCATACGATATATATATATTCATATGACATCATGTGACTAGACAGACTTGTAACTTTTTCCAGACATGTCCCAGCTACTTGCAGACATTAACCTCTTGCATGCTTCAGCTGTGCAATACACATAACAACAGACAAGACACTTTGCACAGAGCATCCACATAAAAGACATGACATGTATGACCATTATGGAGGGGCCAGATATACGCGTTTCGGGCCACTACACTATAACTTACTAGACACTGCAGAGGGAGGTCCCAACCCCCAGAAAGGTCCTAAAACTTACTAAGCATCCTAAGGAAAGAAAATGTCAGCTGTGTCACAGCTCAAGACACTACAAGGACAGTGCTGTATCAGGGCTAAGTGCTGCAGGAGAAGGAAGCTGGGGCGCAACTGTCTGCAGAAGATGAGACCTTGAAGCAGTAGCAAAATGATCTGCACGGAAAAGCTGTTGCTGGAGAGCAAAGGCTTGCAGAGAGGGCAGAGGATTTACAAATGCAAGACTGCTGGTTGAGGATGTCTGGAGAGATAGACTGAGCAAATGGGAAGATGAAACAACGCCTCTACAGCGCCACCTATTGGAAGGCAGCATTCCTGCAAGTCAATGTCAGACTTTTTTTTCCCAATAAATTTTTTATGAAATACATAATACATTAGATCTTTCTTACATATAGAAGATTTTAAACATTTCGTCTTTGCTCTTGTAACATTACCATAAGCATATTATTGAATTCTTTATTTCCAACAAGGGACAGGATTATAAGGAGAATTAGGAGGGGGAGGGAGGAAAAAAAGGGGGGGTGTCGCGCTTTTTAACAAGCCTTGTAACAATGACTTTGAATTGTGAGCCAAGGTCAATAGGAAAAGATAACCATGCACAGACAGCTGTTTCGGGGTGGAGATATTGTTCCATCTTTCCATTTGCATGTTTCCCAAAGGAGCATGCATGGCTTTATGAGTCTCCTCACTCACCTTCTAAGTGCTCTCCCTATGGAAACGCATTACCCTTTCTGACATCTATAGACCTCTCACTAGCCAAGCTATAAAACAGCTGCACACTGATGAGGGGCAAACACCCTGAAACAGTTGTCTGTACATACTTATCTTTTTTTTCTGGAGAAGACTCAGGCTTTGGCTCATAATTCCCAGTCATTATTATAAGGCTTGTTAACAAGTCTAACATTGATTTGCAGGAATGCTGCCTTCCAATAGATGGCGCTGTAGAGGTATTGTTCCATCTTTCCATTTGCATATTTCTAAGAGGACCATGCATGGCCTTATAAGTCTCCTCACACCTAGTAAGTAGTCTCCCTAAGGAGAAACGTTACCCTTCCTGACCCACTTCTGATATGATGCCACATTGAGCTGGGCTGTACACCCCCAGTGTATAATTTACCTCTTCATTTTATGTTTTTATTGTTTGCTATGTTGAACATAATTTCATTTTAAGAGGTGGGCTGGGGCTGTGGGAGTGAACAGGAGCGTTAAGTGCACCCTGTTCTTCAGAGGAGGTCAATTCAGAGAGAAAGCAAGATGTTTGGCATGGAGTGCTAAGGCAGCAGAAATGCAGTCCTAAGCTCCTGCTCAT
Organism: Eleutherodactylus coqui; assembly: GCF_035609145.1. NCBI lineage: Eukaryota > Metazoa > Chordata > Amphibia > Anura > Eleutherodactylidae > Eleutherodactylus > Eleutherodactylus coqui. Next base: position 42,691,213 of record NC_089841.1, read on the forward strand.
GACCTTAAGGTTGCAATTTCAATCACCGCCTGATTCAGGTAGCCAGCTCAAGGTTGACTCAGCCTTCCATCCTTCTGAGGTCTGTAAAATGAGAACCCAGCTTAGTGGGGGGTAATAAATAAATTACCTGAAAGCGCTGCGGAATAAGTTGGTGCTATACAAATAACGAGCTTTAATTTTAATTTTTTTAATGTGTTGTCCGTTCCTCATAGGGGGGAATTTACCGTGATGCGGCGCCTCCAAATTCTTTTCAAGCTGAACCCACCTGGCTGAATTTCTGGAGCAGCTTTCCTGTTCCTGTGCTGCCCCTGTGAGCGGCTACCTTCTGTGACGTAGAACCCCATGGCCTGAGCGTTCAGATCCTGCAGCTCCGACTCCTGTGCAGCCCCATATCAGAGGTAAATAGAAAAAGTGGGACTTTCTCCGTCGTCTCCTGTACCGAAGATGAAAACCCTGATCAGGGGACGTTGCTCAGTACCGGTTGTTTGTGACTGTTTGCAGCAGTTTAAGTGTTGTACCCCGGAGATCTTGGAGAATTTTCTTATCCACCATATTATTTAATAAACTTGCACTTTTTGAGCATGCATCCTGACTTTAAGTACATGGATAGGGATACATTTGCTTAGGGATATGTACACCTGGTCCCAAACTATCCCATAGACCATAGCCACATGAGAGAGGTGGAGAGACAAGAAAGAGGCCAACCTGACCCTAGGCGTCCAGTTAACGGGAGAGCCTGTGGATTTTCAGCCATTGCAGGAGATACCACTACCTTCCCGACCATGGCTCCTTCAGAGGACCAAGCATCAAGACCTAAACTTTCTGAATCTGTGTCATTGGTGAACTCTCATGATATAGCTGCAGTGACCAGGCTCCATGCACATTGTCTGTGACTCATCCACGTACCCCAGACTCGCCATGGTGCTGCTAATGGATGTGAAGTTACGGCTTGGTTTTATGTACGATGCTGAGCAGCTTATTGCCGTAATTATGCACAGATACAGCTGCTCTGTTTTCTCATTCCCTCGATGCTCCGGTAATCTTACTCCCAGAAATAATGCTATTAAGGCACAACATGACTTCTAGACCAAGAAATCAGCAACAAGGAAGAAACTTTCCATGTATACATGTCAGGTTCTAACTTTCTCTCTACCAGTATGGATCCATCTTGTGCTCTCTATGTCAATAGCCCAGACAGTCTGCACATATCGGTGGGAGACTACACAAGGTAGGGGGACAAAAATAAGATCCCACACTTATAAGTAGTTCAGATATACTTTAAGACACAAGTTTTTATTAAACAGGTTCTCCTTGACCTTATACTTAGTCATCAGTGTTTGATGGGTGGGAATCTGACCTCCAGAACACCCATCGATCAGCACAGTTGAGCTTCTGGGTCTAGTACTGCAGCTCTATCTATTTCTGTTGAAGTGCAGGATAGCAGTGCATGGTCTTACGGCTGCTGGTCATGGGTGATGGCGGCTCTTACCGTCTCCTGCCACTAGTCAAGGCCAGTGCAGTGTCCCTGGTGTTATCAGCGGCAGACGTTGAATCTTTTCGTCCTGCACTCCGGCTGTCACTTCTGCCCGACAGGTGAGTACATCTGTCCAGTCTGCCTCTTAAAGGGCAAGCACATGCACCCAGATTTCCAGTTCCCAGCCAATCTGGACAGGCTTCAGTCTATTTTAGGTGTCCTCCCCTACTGGAGGGTGCTTGAATAATTAGTCTTCTACTATGCAAAGTGTGGCAAGGGGGTACTCTTGCCTGCGGGATCGCTGACTTCTAGACCGGAATGGGCACCAGCCGTGTAGAAACACTCTTTGGAGACTTGGAAATATCGTTAACCCTGGCTCCTGCCAGTCTTTATTCACGGCACCAACAACTCAAAGGGGTTGTCTCGCGGCAGCAAGTGGGGTTAAGCACTTCTGTATGACCATAATAATGCACTTTGTAATATACATCGTGCATTAAATATTGGCCATACAGAAGTTATACACTTACCCCCTCCGGTGCTGGCGTCCCCGTCTCTATGGCGCCGACCAAAGCCTTCTTCTGCCTGGATTAGACGCGCTTCAGAGTCCAGATAACGTACTTCAGTACAACATAAAGTCCATATAAACACACCCCACCTGGGTGTTGAGGTTAGGGGCGTCACCCTGTCAACCTCTTGCCTTTCCAGGCCACCAGCCTGCAGCACCTCACTCTGCTGCGCTGGTTCTCCCCCTCACTCTTTGGCAGGAACTGGCTTTTATCTGGTTCCTGCTCCACCCCCTGGTAAACGCTCACAACAGAAGTCCTGTCTCTGGCCCTCTACAGGACCTTCTGTGTACTGCACTACTACAAAAGGTACAAAAGTGTTCTATCTGATCTCCTGGTTCTTGACCCATGCCTGTCCTACTCAGCTTTTCCAGCTTCTTCTCTCACTATTACTAGACAAAAAGGGCTGATACTTTGCGGGGGCACAGAGGGGCACTATCACTTTGTAGGTGCACAGAGGGGTATAATTAGTCTGTCAAGACACAGAGGGCATTATTATTTTGTTGAAGCACAGGGGGGAGCAATTATTTTGTGAAGCCAGAGAGGGGAGCTGATACTTTGCGGGGGGCACAGAGGGGCACTATTACTTTGTAGGTGCACAGAGGGGTATTATTAGTCTGTCAAGGCACAGAGGGGCACTATTACTTTGTAGGTGCACAGAGGGGAGCCATAATTTAGTGAAGCCTTAGAGGGGAGCTGTTACTTTGTGGAGGCACAAGGGGCAGTATTACTTTGTGGGTGCACAGAGGGGTATTATTAGTCTGTCAAGGCACAGAGGGCATTATTATTTTGTGGAAGCACAGAGGGGAGACATTATTTTGTGAAGCCATAGAGGGGAGCTGTTACTTTGTGGGGGCACAGAGGGGCAGTATTACTTTGTGGGTGCACAGAGGGCACTATTACTTTGAGGAGGCAAAGAGAGGTACTATAACTTTGTGGGGACACACAGCAGAACTGTTACTTTGTGAAGGCATAGACAGGCACTATCTCTTTGTGGGGCTCAGTGGGCACTATTACTTTGGGAGGCACAGAGAGGTACTATTTCTTTGTGAAGGTACAGATGGGAAATGTAATGTTATTTTGTAAGGGAACAGAGAGGCACTATCAGTTTGTGGGCTAAAAATGGCACTATTAACTTTGTGGAGGCACATAGGGCACTATTACTTAGTGAAGGCATAGAGGGGCACTATTACTTTGTGGGTGCACAAAGTTCACTATTACTTCGTGGAGGCACAGAGGGGGACTATTAATTTACAGAGGCACTGAGGGACTGGTATACTGGGTAAGTGAAAATATTTGTGACATTAGGGCTGATTCCCATACATCTGCTTTATCTTTTTGTAGAATTTTCAGTGAATTTCTATGATTAATTAAATAGTTGAAATTTGCAGCAATATCTACAGCAACCATTTTACTGCAGGGTGAAATACACCACAGAGGGGCCCACAATGACTTACAGAAATCTGGACCTGACCCTATTTCACGCTAACGTGGTGCTAGCACTAAACTGTGTGAAACAAAATATAATTTCCAGGTACTACTAGTTTTTACTACTTGTGTCTGTGGCTGAGAATGACTGCCCCAAGAACCAATCTCGGATGGGGCACTTGATGGGAAGTTTCAGGGACAGTTCAGTTGGCTTCTAGAGCCCACCTTCCTTAGTGTATGCCATTATATTCCCTGAATGCACAGACAATACAAACCAGCATAAACCCCTTCTGTGTTGTGGTGCACAGAAACAAATGCAAATTGCGCAAAGGATATTACATTTTTATGGGCAGAGCAATAGCTCAGATTGTCTCCACCGGTGGGGAGGTTCAGTTGACTGCTCTTACCTTGTTTTTCAATACCCTGGCCAAGGCCGAGTGGTTTGCTGCTGCACCCAGCACCGTGGGCACATGAACCGGTAGACCCTTAGCTATGGGTAACAACAATAGTAATCCCTGACCGACTGATTCTGGGAGGGGAAGGAGGAGAACACAGGAAGAGGGCATCTGCTATCCAGCAGTTATCAAATATAATTTCTATCGCATTTACTAAAGTCTCGGCAGCAGACTGCTCCTTCTGACGTCTTTTCTAAGAATAAACAGGAACATTGAGATGACACGGATCCCATAAAACCGCTCATAAAATATTAATATCAAATATATTAGAACACCAAAATCTGAATGAAGAAACACCAGGACTCCATAAATTCTTTCTGCGGAGTAAAAGCTGACGCGCCGCTCTCATTACCCCCCATCGCTAATCATATTAACATCTTTAATCCCGCCATATAGAAGGAGGACAATTTAAAGATGCTAATAATGCCGTCTATATGGACCCCATAATGGCTGGTGCCGATTCCGTCCTGAAGTGCTCAGTTTAATTTCCACATGTGACAATTTTGCGGTTTACGTGATTAGATGAAGACGGAGAATATGCAGCTGCTTTTCTTCTCCAGATGCTGAATGGGAAATGTCTCCTCGCAAAGCGTCTCTCATCGCAACGTGATTAATTTATACTTGAGGATGCTACTTGAGTTTCAGAGTGTGAACTGAACCTTTCACCTTTATGAAAGGGGCACTCCGGTGATTTTATCATTCATTATGTAGCTATCCCCCCAGAATATATAAGTGCGCAAGTGCTACCTTAGTTCATTATTTATTTCCATCTACTCCTGGCCTCATTTTCCTCCGATGGTCATGTGATCTCAATTATGATCAGCTCGGATCTACTTGAGGTTATTTGTTCATTTTCTAGTTGGTTTCTCAGTTACATGGATCTACCACAGAAACTGCCTGAAGGAGGACACTCCTGTCAGTTACTGATAATGATCACACAGCTCCGATCAAACAAGGATAATAGAGGAGATCATAGCTCACCCTCCTGACTGTATCCTTTGGGGCTGTAGCTTATTTAGGTGCATATAGAAGGTAATGATAATTAAACTATCCCCCCAGCAAGAATAAATGGAATAGCCTGCTGTGCTGATGCATCATGGGATTGATTGAAAGTGAAAGTATAAAATCTGACTTTCGGGGCTCTTTCACATGAGTATATATCGACCCGCTGTTTTCACGGTTGGCTGATATATGCTATGATCTGATGCATTGGATTCCAATGCATCAGATCACATGGCTGTATTCACGCAAGGTAAACGCGCCTGTCCGGCCAATATAGCGCCGCGTGCTTTTACGTTGGGCTGAAAAGATAGTCCTGGAACTATTTTTCGGTCCAGAATATGTCTGTCGCTGCATAGACTCCTATGGGAGCCAATGACAGCGGTTGGAGAAGGAAGGTGGGAGGGAGTTTAGCAACATGACTGCTAAACTCCCTCCCCCTTCTCTCATCCCCTCCGGCTGATTGCACTGGGAGGGGGTGGGACAGGGCAGAGTTAAGCACCACCCTGCCCCGCCTCCTCCCATTGCTGGCTGCGGACTAGGGTCGGGAGCTTAGCCCGCCCCAAACCCACACCCTCCCATTGCAAACAGCCAGAGGAGAGGAGAGGAGGTGAGCCGGTAAGGGGGAGGGAAGGGGCAATGCCGTCTGAACGGGCGCACAAACGTTAGATTTGCGTGAGTGTTCACAAGTTTTTACTCCTCAGATCGTAGCATATATCGGCCAGCCATGAAAAACGTTTGTGTGAAAGAGCCCTCAGGATGGTGCCTGACAAGCATCAGACAGTTATGGTAGTGGCTGCAATACACAAAGGAAACCTCCAGAGTGTTACAGGCAATCAGGTGAGGGAAGCAGAAATTGGAAAAAAAAAAAGGGTTTTTTGCTAGAATTGTCCTGTAAACTGATTTCATAAGTTGTAGTCGCTGGTGTTAATTCACAAACAAAATTCTGCGGCATTTGGGAAGATTGATGAGGGCTTTAATCTAATCACCAACAGTCAAAATGTAATTAAAAATTGTTATGGTATGTACCCCAATTCCCAAAAAAAATGGAGCGACTCCTATTAACCTCTATGTGATGGAGTTTTTTTGCTTTTTTCCATTTTTGTTTTTTCCTCCTCCATTTTAAAAAATTATATCTTCTTTATTTATCCATCGACGTCGCTGTATGAAGGCTTGTTTTTTGCGGGACAAGTTGTATTTTTCAATGGTGCTATTTATTGTACCATCTAATGTACTGAAAAAATGTGAAAAAAATTCTAAGTGGAGAGAAATGGAAAAAAAAATCATTCCGACATTCTTCAGTGCCTCCTGCTTCTATGGCGCACAAACTGCAACCAAAATGACATGATAACTTTATTCTATGGGTCAATACGATTACTACGATACCAAACTTATATAGTTTTTTTTTTTGCTGTACTACTTGTATTTTTTTTAAAGATATTTAATTTTTTTAAATTATTTTGTCTCCATTTTCTGCGCACAATAACTTTTTTATTTTTCTGTCGACGTAGTTGTGTGAGGGCTCATTTAGTGCGGGACGTCCTGTCGTTTCCGATGGTACCATTTTTTAATACAAACAACTTTTTGGTCGCTTTTTCTTACTTTTTTTTTTTTGGAGATAGGTTGACCAAAAAAGCGCATTTCTGGGGTTTCTTTTTTTGGGGGGGACGACATTCACTATGCAGGGTAAATAATGCATTACTTTTCTAGATTGGACTTTTACGGACGCAGCAATATCAAATACGTATTTTTGCTTTATTATTTCGATTCTTTTAATGCAAATATGGCGAAAGTGTTTTTATTTTTACACTTCCTTTTAGTCCCCAGGGGGACCACAACCAGCGATGCTTTGATCGCTCCTGCAATATGATGGAATGCCATAGAATTATATCATACTGCATTCTGACAGGCAGCCTATCAAGCCACCCTACGGGGACATGTAACCTGCACGGCTCCGCCGATCTCACCGCAGCGGGGCCATATGGGACCCCCGAACGTCGGTCAGGGCATTTAAAGGGTTAATAGCCATGACCAGACGCACGGCCGATTGCAGCTATTGCCCTCGGACCTCAGCTGTAATAAACAGCTGACGCCGGCGCTGTATGGAGGGAGATCGCGTCGCTATGTCCCTCCATACACGTCCTGCAGCCGCAGGACATAAAAACACAATTGGGCCATCACTAAGGTGGGGGGGTGAATTGCTCTGAGATCTTTGCTCTGACCACCTTTGCTTCTGAGAGACTCTGCCTCTCTAACATGCTTTTTTTACATAGTCATGTGACTTAGTAGAAAATTGACCCTCCAGCTGCTCTTCACTAAAATCACTTTTCCAGCCTTTTGTTAACCTTGTCCCAACTTTTTTTAGATGTGTTGCTGCCATCAATTTCTAAATTAGTCAACTTTTTAAAATCAAATGGGAAAATGTCTCACTTTCACCTTCTGAAATGTGTTCTATATCCCATTGTGGATAAAATGTAGTTAGATGTTTCCAAATCATTGCATTCTTTTTTTTTACATATACTTACATTTTATACAGCGTTCCAACTTTTTGAGAATTGGGGTTGTATATAAACTTCTCAGAACATTAGTCACCTCCATCCAAGGCGACCATCAGGGTAATGCAGATGGCACTATTGTTTGGAATCCAAGAAAATAAGTGGCCCAAACATATTCTTTGCTGCCATCCACCTACTACTGAATACAGGAAATACTAGGGGCATACATAGAACCCATAGTGCCCAACAACAAAACTCATAATTGTCCCTCCCCCCACCAAAATAAAGAAATATATGTAGATAAATTGGAGACAGTGTATCTATAAGACAACTTTTATAACATGGTGAGCTTAGATAAACAGAAGCTTAGCTATAGCATACTTCTATACAATGCAGTCACAGGGGAGGAGACAGAGCTAGGAGGATGATATATAAATATAGCACCAGAATCAATCTCAGTACATAGATAAAATACTAATGTACCTGGAGCTACATAAATAATCCTCCTCCTCGCTCTGCTTCCTCCCCTCTGGTGTTTGGATGCACCATTGTTAGCCCAATGGCACAACCACTTAGTTCTGCTACCATATTTATGTTATGAGCTTGGTTCTGTTATTGCATCTATGTCCTGTTAAAAAAATCTTCAAAACAGGGAAGAAGGTTGATCCAGGAAACTACAGGCCTGTGAGCCTGACTTCTATACTGGGAAAGATCTTTGAACAAATTAACAGCATGTATGCAAGTACTTGGATGAAAATTGAGTAATTAACAAGAGCCAGCAAGGGTTTATAACAAACAAGTCATGCCAGATTAATCTAATTTCTTCTATGACAGAATCACAGACTGGGTTGATGAGGGAAATGCGGTGGATATAGTATATCTTGACTTTAGTAAAGCATTTGACAATGTATCTAATATCATACTTATTGAAAAAATGACCAAATATCGGATTGACAAGGCAATTGTTAGGTGGATTCACAACTGGCTGAGTGATTTACTCAAAGAGTGGTCATAAATGGCTGCACATCCAAGTGGAAGAATGTATTAAGTGGGGTACCACAAGGCTCTGTCCTAGGCCCAGTGTTGATCTGGAGGAGGCAATTGATGGGAAACTGATCAAATTTGCCGATGACACAAAGCTAAGAGGGATAGCTAACACTAGGGAAGATAGAGAGAGTATTCAAAAAGATCTAGAAAAGCTTGCACAGTGGGCGGCGACAACAGAATGGTATTTAGCAAGGAGAAATGGAAAGTCTTACATCCGGGCAAGAAAAATGAAGAAAGCACATACAGAATGGGAGGAATTGGGCTAAGCAGCAGCACATGTGAAAAAGACTTGGGTATACTAATAGATCATAGACTGAACATGAGTCAACAATGTGATGCAGCAGGGAGGCTACATAAAACAATGAAAAAACTTCATTCCGCCATAATCAATCCATAAAAAGTGAGGAAGCTACGTTTTGGCCGACAGGAGGCCTAGAGGAAGTACAGCAGGGTACTAGAGCCTCCATGCCTGCCCGTATCACATCTTGTATCCAAGCTAGAGGTGGTGCAACAGGGTATTAGAGCCTCTATGCCCACCAATATCACATCTTGCATTCAAGCTAGAGGCGGTACAACAGGGTACTAGAGCCTCCATGCCCACCTGTATCACATCTTGCATCCAAGCTAGAGGCTGTACAACAGGGTACTAGAGCCTCCATGTCCACCCGTATCACATCTTGTGTCCAAGCTAGAGGCGGTACAACAGGATACTAGAGCCTCTATGCCCACCAATATCACATCTTGTATCCAAGCTGAAGCTGGTACAACAGGATACTAGGGTATCCATGCCTACCTGTATCACATCTTGTATCCAAGCTAGAGGCGGTACAACGGGGTACTAGAGCCTCCATGCCCGCCCGTATCACATCTTGCATCCAAGCTAGAGGCGGTACAACAGGGTACTAGAGCCTCCCAGCCCACCTGTATCACATCTTGTATCCAAGCTAGAGGTGGTACAACAGGGTACTAGAGCCTCCATGCCTGTCTGTATCACATCTTGTATCCAAGCTAGAGGTGGTACAACAGGGTACTAGAGCCCCCATGTCTGCCCACATCACATCTTGTATCCAAGCTAGAGGTGGTACAACAGGGTACTAGAGCCTCCATGCCTGTCCGTATCACATCTTGTATCCAAGCTAGAGGCAGTACAACAGGGTACTAGAGCCTCCATGCCTGCCCACATCACATCTTGTATCAAAGCTAGAGGCGGTACAACAGGGTACTAGAGCCTCCATGCCCACCTGTATCACATCTTGTATCCAAGTTAGAGGCAGTACAACAGGGTACTAGAGCCTCCATGCCACCCGTATCACATCTTGTATCAAAGGTAGAGGCGGTACAACAGGGTACTAGAGCCTCCATGCCCACCTGTATCACATCTTGTATCCAAGCTAGAGGCAGTACAACAGGGTACTAGAGCCTCCATGCCTGCCCACATCACATCTTGTATCAAAGCTAGAGGCGGTACAACAGGGTACTAGAGCCTCCATGCCCACCTGTATCACATCTTGTATCCAAGTTAGAGGCAGTACAACAGGGTACTAGAGCCTCCATGCCACCCGTATCACATCTTGTATCAAAGGTAGAGGCGGTACAACAGGGTACTAGAGCCTCCATGCCCACCTGTATCACATCTTGTATCCAAGCTAGAGGCAGTACAACAGGGTCCTAGAGCCTCCATGCCTGCCCACATCACATCTTGTATCCAAGCTAGAGGCAGTACAACTGGGTACTAGAGCCTCCATGCCCGCCAGTAAAAATAGTGACCCCTATATTATCCCCAGTCATAATATTGAGCCCTATTGTGGCTCAAAATAAAAAATCCCAGACAGCGGCCACATACTCACTGATACAAGAGGGCAGGCATATAAACCAGATATTCCAGTCCAGTCTGCTATATGGAGGAGCCAAAAACAGACATATATGAGGACACTGATGAGACGACCACTCACAGCCCTCTTTATAATGAGGTGGTCGTTGCTTAGTGGTAATTCCTGCACAAGAAAGTCAAATACAGGATGCCAGACCACATGATACGTGTAGTGCACCATGCAGCATTACAACCTATTAATGTCACCATGTTTGAAACCTTCTTGTACTCAGCGCTGAGAAGGGGAGAACAGGACTCATTTCCTGGACTACATAAAAACTTGTTTCACATGGATGAGTTCGATATGAGTTTGTGAATCACGGCACAATATCGCGCTCGCCAGCCTGAGATATTTTCGTGGGTGCCAGGCATTTTTTAAATAAAAAACATCGCTCATCACTCTGGGGAAGAAGCAATCCTCTCAAAAGACAACGGGGAAACCTTGCTCCTCCTCTTCTTGGCGCTGATCCCGGGTGCACGCTAAGAGCAGTGTGTGCGTCTGGAATGCTTCCTCCCTTATCCTCTCCTGTGGAACTAAGGAGGAGGGGACTCAGGGGAGGAGGATTCCGGCTGCACACACTGACGTCAGAGTCTGTGCTCGGGATCAGAGCCGCTAACAGCGACGCTGAGTGATTACTGGCTGGGGAGCTGCGGCACCCCGGACGGTAATCACTATCGTGGTGAGCAGCCGATGGCGCGCGTGCCATAGGTTCGCCATCACTGACCGCATGCCTCTGGCCCCCTGAGCACAGGGGCCCAGTTGCGGATATAGAATGAAAAACAACAGGGGTACATTTTGATCTGGGCTCTATGGGTTCACTACTTTCTGCTTAGGTCTTGCCTTCAGCTTTTCTCTTCTCCAAGGGTTTTCTTGAAACCTTGAAATGCGCCAGCCTTGATTGCAGTGGATGCAGCTTTCTGCGGTCTCATCCATTCATAACATGAGATGCTTTAATGACCAGTAAGCTAAATGGACATAATGGCTTTGTGTTTATTACTTGTATCTGTCAATGTACCCGACACTGCCGCATTACACATCATTTCACTTGTAATTAGCTCATGTCTCCTCCCCGCATGGAAATATGCAGCCATAAGGATGCAGAACGCTCTGAGTTATTTTGGCGAATTCTAAACGGGAGTCAGATGTTTCATTCTAACCACATTGTGTGTCTGGATGAAAGGGGATTTCATGGAGCCAACACCTCGTGTATGAATGAGAAGACCTGCTCCGGCTGCACATGGGCTGAAGACTGCAGATGTCTACACATGGCTTCAAGACCCGGTGAAGGTCATTTACCAAAGCGCTAAATGAAGTCTCTTAAAGGGCATCGCCCCTGAAATGCCCACTGGTATGTACCCATGCTGAGAGCAGTACACCTGAGAATTGTCCTGGACCGCAGGCATCATGTGGCGCCAACAGGAGCACAGCTAAAGTCTCAGCACCAATCCCTCCCCTATAAGAAGTTGTCGGATGGATGAAACTTTCTCTGTGTGATTGTAACATTGCTATAAGTGGTTACATTATCAGAGCAAAAGCGTCATTTATTGTGGAGAACTGACCCCTAGTAGGAAAGCTCTAGTACCCTGTTGTACCGCCTCTAGCTTGGATACAAGATGTGATACAGGCAGGCATGGAGGCTCTAGTACCCTGTTGTACCACCTCTAGCTTGGATACAAGATGTGATACAGGGGGCATGGAGGCTCTAGTACCCTGTTGTACCGCCTCTAGCTTGGATACAAGATGTGATACAGGGGGCATGGAGGTTCTAGTACCCTGTTGTACCGCCTCTAGCTTGGATACAAGCAGGCATAGGGGCCCTAGTACCCTGTTGTACAACCTCTAACTTGGATACAAGATGTGATATGGGCAGCCATGGAGGCTCTAATACCCTGTTGTACCGTCTCTAGCTTGGATACAAGCAGGCATGGAGGTTCTAGTACCCTAGTGTACCACCTCAAGCTTGGATACAAGATGTGATACGGGTGGGCACGGAGGCTTTAGTACCCTGTTGTACCACCTCTAGCTTAGATACCCTATTCCTGTCTGCGGCTCATTTTTCTCTGCCGATGTTCATGACCGGTGGATACCGGAACAGTGGCATCACCCGTGACAAACTCATTCCCTGTTCTACCATCTACTGGGCATCCCTCTGCTAGGGGTGTCTGGAAGAGGCCCAGCGCTGCCCTGGCGTTGGCTGTGTGCGTCCCTCCGGGATGGAGCATGGTAAGTGCCACAGTGACAAGCCAGCATCTTGCCCTCCTAGCTCCTCAGCGTATGCCATGTGTCTAGGGTCACCCTACGGGACGCTGTACTGGTGCCCTGTTGTACCGCCTTTAGCTTGCATACAAGATGTGTTATGGATGGGCATAGAGGCTCTAGTACCCTGTTGTACCGCCTCTAGGTTGGATACAAGATGTGATACGGGTGGCATGGAGGCTCTAGTACCCTGTTGTACTGCCTCTAGGTTGGATACAAGATGTGATACGGGTGGCATGGAGGCTCTAGTACCCTGTTGGGCCACCTCTAGCTTGGATACAAGATATAATACGGCTAGGTAAGAAGGCTCTAGTACCCTGTCGTACCGCCTCTAGCTTGTATACAAGATGTGATATAGGCGGGCGTGGAGGCATACAGGTTCCATATGGTATCCGGCGGCATATCGCTCCACATTTGCTATAACCGAGCCCCTAGATCGTGTAAACTCGAAAGCTTCTGAAATTGGCATCCCGAATGGTCCCATACATGTTCTATTGGCCATAAATCCAGGCACCCATGGAAGTGTGACAATATTGTGGAGACATTCCCAACCTCCATGTTTTTCTGTGTTATTGAAAATTCAAGAAAGACACTTTGAGAGCACATCTAGCCTCCATCAGAAAGCTTTTTATGTATCATGTCCGTCCTTCATTTATGTTTCCGGTAATAGCGCAGAATGCGCTCTATGAGGATTTGCTGCAGTCATAAACTTCCACCACTGCTCATAAAAGAGCCTGGACTTTGACCATTGAGTCCCCACTGACTTCAGTTTCCATCAGTGCTGAGTTTATGGCCCACAGATCTGGTATCAAGTACAAAGCAGGACGGAGTTTCCACAAGAAGATCATCGATAGCGATGACAACCGCCACCCCTCCCCCATCATCTTTCAGTGCATCCGACATTTCTGTCCCATCGCACACAAAAATTAAGATCTGTTCCATTGTTTCAGATTCGCCCATTTCATGCCTCGTGATTGAATTATTTGGGAGTTTTCATTGATTTGCATATTTATTTGTATCGTAAGTGAAAGAAAATCGTCAGGAGATTAAGTGGAGCTGAAATTAAATTACTTTTATGTGCCGTGATGGAAAAATGAGAAACACAATAGGAAATGTAATATCTTCACACGAAAAACATAATCACATAATTTCCTCTTTATTCTTTAGTCAAAAGGTTAAAAATAAGACAAGATGCAGATAATCGCACAGGCGGCATTTTATCCCCCCTTCTTCTACCCCAAGGCTCGCAATTGCAAAATAGGAAGCATTTTTTTTCTAATCCTAGAAAAAGCCCTTTGGGACCTTTCACACGGGACGGAATTATGCTGCAACGTTTGCCCCAGACACGGGTTGCCCCACCCAACGCCCAGAGGGTGCAGAACTGCACCCTCTGGGCGTTGGGTGGGGCAACCCTTATCTGGCGCAACAGCCAAAAGTCGCTGGTAACCAGGGTTTGGTATAAATTGTAGGGCGATGCCCTCCCCCTGGCAGAATGAAATAGGAATCCAGATCTAAGATAGTTCGAGTGTACCGAATGAGTCAAGCAGCGCAAGTGGACAGGGACTATCTCTTGACTCCACCGAAGGCGCCCAGAGAGAGAAATCACACACCACAGAAACCAGAATAAAGTTCCCTTAAAAGTTAATGATGGATGTTGGTTGGGCTGCTTCCCGCGGGGATGAGTGCCAGGAGAAGTACTGGTTACCGAGAGAGGGGGATAATACGGTGGCTGAGAAACCATTGGTTAGCTGGAAGGACGAAGTGGATGCCAGGCTCCCCATGGAGGACTGTACATCACCTGATCCAAGTAGGTCCCTGACCCCCTGAGGACTACAACACCTGTTGGCTGATCCCATAGTGGATCCTTTAATAAGCATATGGTGTGGGAGTCTGATACGCAGATGCAAAAGGCAATTGTAGATCAATATTTGAGGGTGACCAGGGGGTTGGCTGGGGTCATTCCCTGCCCTTTGCTTTCCTCCGGGCCAGTTTTGCCAGTGCTAATCTTAATATGGGAAGACTCACATCCTTCTGGGTTTGAGTTTGTACTACAGAGGGAGTCATTGTATATTTGTCCTCCATCATGGTCAGGAGAGTCAACAATCCCTCCTGGCTTGGATCTATCCATACTAGAGGCGGGGGCTGGCAGGTGGGCCATCACTTTGGAGTGATTCCTTGGGAGTGGCATCTATCACGAGTGGCTGTGAAAACTCTCATAGCTGGACATTTTCGATGCTTGTGGAACTTATATTATTTAGACACAACAAGGCCAGATTGGCCACAGAAAGCGTTTTAGACAAGCAGTACAAGACCGTAGTTGGCCCGGTCTTTAATGAGAAAGTGCATAGCCCAGTTGTGAACTGTTTAACAATAACGAAGTCCTGAGGCAATACTGTGCAAAGTTTCCATTGGAGCAGCTTACTCACTGAGTCCATGTCTTGAGTCGGATACCGGTAATGGCAGAATGGGATTGCATTGAGGTGGTCGGGAATTGCCACTCCAGACCACTTGTGTAGGATTATGCGGTGCCGCTAAGACATCTGCCCGTTGGGCAACATATGCTGGTTATGCATGGAGGCCAGTCACCCTGTCCTTATGCTCAGAAGCCCACCAACCACTGCTATCATCTAGGAGACCGGTCTTGTATATTGCGTGAGCAGAAGTGGCCACACCCCAGATAACCCGCTGTTAAAGACACAAACACTGATGAACTTTAGCAACTGCTACAAGCCATAAACAGTACGGTTGAAAACAATGGGGTACCCCCTTACACATGTTCATGAAAGTGGTCAGCTGGGAGTACAAATAGGTGACATATCTGTTCCCTTTAATTGACAACTGCCTGGATCTGTCATAGCGGTAAATTTCCTGTCATTTCTATGTGAACGCAGCAGATGCCCCATAAATATGGAATTCTGTAGGAAGAGGAAATCAGAAGTTTCATTTGCTTTATCTAAACTGGTGGAACATCTTGTGTTTGTTTGTTCATCAGCAAATAAGAACTTACAACATCCAATCTGTTGCCTCTGCTCCTGCTGAGAACCATGTGAGACAAGCTGATATCTGCCATCTGCAACGAGGAGGCTGAATAGTTTATAATATTTGCATTGCTGAAATGACCATAGAAGCGATATTCATGACTGAAGCATGGAGCATTGCTGCCGGATGTTTACTGAGGCCAGAGGGTTAACACAAAGCCCCCAGTGCAAAATCCGAATCAGGGCCCCACCTACCACGTGCCATTTATAGTAATGGTGTCTTCTTATGTGCAAGAGAAGCCTCTGGACCCCTTTACTCAGCGGGTGAAAGTTCTGCCTGTACACTCCTAAACCTATGACCTGGCTAAAGAATTTTTAAAAAATGATCTCTAAAAGCAAAGATGAAAAACATAAAGAAATGCAATGTAACAACCATCAGCACCATTAAAATCTTAATTTCTGAGGGTTTCATAGCACGTGGGCAGAAAGATCAGGGAATAAAGAAGCTCTCTCTCACAGCAGGAAGTCCCAGCATTATCACAAGCACTAGCCAGCATCTTTATTATCTCCAGCCAACCAGATATACAAAGATACACGGGCTGGCCCCTTTATAAGAGCCCTCACCCCTTTATTAGATGGGAAAATACAGTGATTTAAGTGACTTCCAAGGAGTCCTGGTCATCAGCGCTAAACTAGCCTAGGCTGCGAATTTCACTGCCAACCGCATGTGGCTTTCTCATGTAATGATGTGGAAAGTATAAAGAGAATGGTGTGATCGAGGAAAACATCCAGTGAAAAGGGGTTCCTGTGGATCAAAAGAATTGGTCACCGAAAGGGGTCAGAGGAGGATGTCAGGAATAATTCTGACCAACAGATGCTGCACAGTCAAGAGCAGCTGAATGCGCTGTTGGTACTCCAACTATCGTAATATACAACTTGCCATTCTTTAGCATGGATGGGGTATAACAGCAGATGACCAGTTCCAGCACCATTGTGTCTAAGAGAAATACAAAGATGAGACTCCAGGGGGCAAAAGAGCACAAAAATTGTAGCACTGGGCAGCGTGCTGATGGGAGGTCAGAATTGGGTACAAGCAGCATGAATTGATGACCTCTTCATGTCAGCTGGCTAGAACATGTCAGTACCATTTAATCTGCGGCAACTACAAGAAGCTTCCTGTCCGCAGGGGCCGATATTCCTACAGAGTGATGTCATCACTGAATGAAATCTGCGCCACAATGAATCGCTGTGGTTCTAAAGACCAAAGAAGTTCCAATGTACTACTAGATGGGGGTCTAATAAAGTGGTAATCCAGACTATGTTCATTATGATGGGCCCCTTAGGGAAGGTGCACATGCAGCTTTTACTGTTTCAGCGATTACCCTTTATTTTAAAGGGAAATGCTCTTTCAGGCGATTTTGCTCTACACATCTTACTTCATTGCTTGTACCGTCTCTTTAAATCCCAGAGTAAAGTTTTACGAAGCTCCCGTTACTTAATCTAGGAACTGAAACCTCCTACGCGGTATAAATAAATATTGGGCCATCTGCAGTAATGAGGACAATCATTTTAAATAGTTTTCCCAAATGTGTAGCTTTCAGCTGTCATTGCATGGATGTGGTGCGGGCACACAACGGGCGCCTGCAATGTCAACGTTACCCGTCCAGGAGATTATAATGAGCTGCACGGAGTAAGAATATCCGCAGCCAATTTCTGACCCGCTTTAAATGTCAATTCCTGTCAGAGATGGAAATAGAATGAGCGGCTCGGGCCGCGTGGCGGTCACCGCTATGACTGGCGCTGTGGAAATGTGACTGTTTATTACACTTGGTGAGGTTTTATAACGAAGGATACAGTTTACTTAAAGGGAATGTCCATCGTTCGCTAAATAGAGTTTATTTCAACAACTTCCTAGTTATTTATTATTCCTGTTCTCGCAAAAGCTGGGTGACGACTACTATAGCCCCCATCACAGCTCCAGAAGTGGCCGTCACCCAGCTTTAACCCCTGAGCGACCCAGCGTATTTTGTATTGTATAGCTTTTATTATTTTAGACAGACGGGAGAAAAACCTCAATTCTGCATTTGTGTGTTTTGTTTTTTTTTTGTTTTTTTTTTTACAACATTGATCATGCAGCACAACACTAGTTTTTTTTCTGCAGGTCAGTACCATTACAGAAAAACCTAATTTTTATTATATATATATATATATATATATAAATAAATCTTGGTATTTGTATAGCGCCAACTTATTCCGCAGCGCTTTCAGGTAATAATTACTTATTACCCCCCACCAAGCTGGGTTCTCATTTTACCGACCTGGGAAGGATAGAAGGCTGAGTCAACCTTGAGTCGGCTACCTGAATCATGCGGGGATCGAACTTGCAGCCTTCAGGTCTCGGTCTCTCTCGGTCTCTCTCGGTCTCTCAGGAAAAAGTGTGTAAAAAAAAAACAAACCACGGTCTTGCAGCAGGAGGGCAGCTGTCTGTTCCAGCTAGTTCCCACTGTGAATGGTGCGTGCTCCGCTTCTGACCCGCATCATCCATAGGGATGTAAGTATATGCCCATTCATGGGAACCCCTTCTGACCCAGGGTGGAAATATATGGCCCATCTTTAGAAGCTGCTGAAAAAAAAAACCCCTTTATTTAGCTGCAGTATTTGACAACCAATACAGGCACCCTTAAAGCTCCAGCAGCACTTGTCATCCTGCTTTAAGGGTTTTGTCCACTTTGTAGAATTTTTTTGTTAGTTCACATGATGTCCTGCTGCTATAACCCCCAGTGATCTGCACAATCTGTGATTAACCTGGCAGTAAAATGTATGACTCTTCCCCCGCAGGTGAAATGAGGTATTACACTTTGGCTATTGAAGTCAATAGGTGGCCTGTGCTATGCATGGACACGCTGGGTCCTCCAGTATGAAAGCAATTCTTCTGACTACTAGATGAGGGTCTGGAATGGATGACGTCCCCCTATATTAACTATCAAATTAGGTTCATTGAACCAGATAACCCCCTTACCCACTTCCCATTTGTGCACCCTGGGTGGGAAGCAGTTCCTGTGAATGGGCGTGGGCTGAGAAGCCATATGTACCCCAAAATTTGTACCAATAAAGGCTACATCTCATCAAAAATAAAAAAATATGGGAATTTGAATGCAGGAATTACAAAAGAAGAATATTTTCCAAAACAAAGGTTTTTATTGTGCAAAAGTGGAAAAACATAAAAAAATGTCCATATAATTTTGGTATTGTCACAATTGTACCAAAACGCAGAAAAAAAAAAAAAATCAATCATGTTATTGATGCTAAAAAAAAAACCAAAAAAACAACAAATCGCAGAATTGATCTTTTCTCTCTGCTGTACAAATAAATTGATACAATTATACATTATATGTACACAGACTCTGGAATCAATAGTACAGCTCGGCCCGCAGGAATACGAGCCCACATACGCCGCGGCCATGGAGGAATATAAAAAGTTATGGCTTTTGAAGAGTAGAGATGAAAATCCCGAAAGAATGCCACGCCCTTAGGACCACAATAGGCGGCGTCACTAAGGGGTTAAGGAACAGTTGGATGGAAGATCTGCGCGGTTATCTGGCGGTCCATCTTCGGCTTCCATATGGATGTACAACTAAGCAGATTAAGCCACTCAAGTCTGAGAAAGTGGTTAACCCTTTACAATAGAATTCTCTCTTTGTGGGGTAGGAGGTGAGAACGTTATCCTGGTAAGGGCTCACTGCGAGGGTGTATGTGGCCAGCATGTTACACGCAGAGTTTTCACGTATGTAACATATGCAGTAAACAGCAGATATACATGTGCATGCATATTTGCTGCTATGTTAAATCCCCATAGACTATATTGCTGCGCACTACCCATATACACTCTTCAAAACCAATCCTGCCGCTAGAAGTTATCGGATGGATGAAACTTTCTCTGTGTGATTGTAACGTTGTTACAGGTGATCACAATAGATGATGCTTTTGCTCTGATATGGTAGAGAACCAACCCCTTGTAGGGATGCTCTAGTACCCTGTTGTACCGCCTCTAGCTTGGATACAAGATGTTATACAGGCGGGCATGGAGGCTCTAGTACCCTGTTGTACCGCCTCTAGCTTGGATACAAGATGTGATGCAGACCGGCATAGAGGCTCTAGTACCCTGTTGTACCACCTCTAGCTTGGATACAAGATGTGATACAGGCAGGCATGGAGGCTCCAATGCCCTGTTGTACCGCCTCTAGCTTGGATACAAGATGTGATACAGACAGGCATGGGGGCTCTAGTACCCTGTTGTACTGCCTCTAGCTTGGATACAAGATGTGATACAGACATGCATGGAGGCTCTAGTACTCTGTTGTACCACTTCTAGCTTGGATACAAGATGTGATACAGACCGGCATGGAGGCTCTAGTACCCGGTTGTACCGCCTTTAGCTTGGATACAAGATGTGATACAGGGGAGCATGGAGGCTCTAGTACCCTGTTATACCACCTCTAGCTTGGATACAAGATGTGATACAGGCAGGCATGGAGGCTCCAATGCCCTGTTGTACCGCCTCTAGCTTGGATACAAGATGTGATACAGACAGGCATGGGGGCTCTAGTACTCTGTTGTACCACTTCTAGCTTGGATACAAGATGTGATACAGACCGGCATGGAGGCTCTAGTACCCGGTTGTACCGCCTTTAGCTTGGATACAAGATGTGATACAGGGGAGCATGGAGGCTCTAGTACCCTGTTATACCACCTCTAGCTTGGATACAAAATGTGATATGGGGGGCATGGAGGCTCTAGTACCCTGTTGTACTGCCTCTAGCTTGGATACAAGATGTGATACAGGGGAGCATGGAGGCTCTAGTACCCTGTTGTACCACCTCTAGCTTGGATACAGGATGTGATACAGGGGAGCATGGAGGCTCTAGTACCCTGTTGTACTGCCTCTAGCTTGGATACAAGATGTGATATGGGCGGGCATGGAGGCTCTAGTACCCTGTTGTACCACCTCTAGCTTGGATACAGGATGTGATACAGGGGAGTATAGAGGCTCTAGTACCCTGTTGTACCACCTCTAGCTTGGATACAAGATGTGATACAGGGGGGGCATAGGGGCATACAGGTTCTGTATGGTGTCCTGTGACATATTGCTCCACATTTGCTGTAACTGAGCCGATAGATCTTGCAAACTCGTAGGCTGTAGAAGTTGGCATCCCAGATGGTCCCATACATGTTCTATTGGGGATTAATCTGGCGACCGGGCAGCCACGGAAATGTGACAATGTTGTGGGGGCTTCCTGTGACCCCCTTGTGTGTGCGGCCGAGCATTATTCTGCTGGATGCCTCTTGGAAGCTACCATGAGGGGAACACATGTGGCTGCAGTATGTCCTGAACGTATCGCTGAGCTGTCATTGTCCCTCGTACCACTACTAGGGGGGACAAAGTGTCAGATGTGATGGCCCGCCAGACCATCACACCAGCAGGGGGCAGTGTCCGCTCCACAGCAAAGGCAGGATTGAGGCGCTCACCCCGAGGTCTGTAGACATAAACACGGCTGCCATCAGTGCCCAAACTGAACCTGGATTCATTGCTGAAGACAACCCGGTTCCACTCCGTAGCATCCAGTTTTGTCATTCACAACACCACTGCAAACGGAGGTCACGATGGATCTCAAAGGCCGTACATGTAATGGGCGCCGTGAGACGAAATGTCCTTCAGTCAAGCGCCTGGACTGGGTTCCGACAGACACAGGGGTGCAACGATGGCACCACCTGTCGCTGGATGGCAGACAATGAAACAGTAGGAACTGCTCGCGCTTGTTGGATGGTCAGATGCTCCCCTCTACTGATGATCTCTCGGGGGTCCTGAGCCCGGTCACTTTGTGCCCTCATACATACACTGGTCCCAACACCCCCTAACAGTCTGGTCAGACGCTCCTCTCTACTGGTGGTCTGTCGGGGGGTCCTGAGCCCGGTCATTTTGTGCCCTCATACATCCACTGGTCCCAACACCCCCTAACAGTCTGGTCAGACGCTCCTCTCTACTGGTGGTCTGTAGGGGGCGTCCTGAGCCTGGTCACCTTGTGCCCTCATACATCCACTGGTCCAACGCCCCTAACAGTCTGGTCAGAACGGTCGGTAGGGGACAATTTCTCGATTTCAGACTCTGGTAACGGGGTGAAATCTCTTCTCTCCATCGTAGAGGCGTCTAGTGGCCAACAAGCTCTACATAAGTGGAAGAAGAGGTCAGTACACAAAAGGAGCCTCCGAGAGCCTCTTATAGGCCAAGGGGGGAACCACTTTTAGGGCCTCCGGTGACAAGACCGTTCATCTAATCACCACAACTCTCATCATTTGTAGATCTGCCTGAGATGGAACTGGAGGACGGGTTTCACTGCAAAATAACAACTTCTTGTAGGGGCGGATTGTATTTTTAAATTTTTTTTTAACAATGAGTGTAATATACACGAACAATTCGTGCGGAGTACACAGGCGACACGCCCATGTGATTTCTAAGAGTAGAAGATTAAGGAAAACTCAGAAGAAAAAAGGATTAAAATTAAAGATGAGCGAGTATACTCGCTAAGGCAAACTACTCAAGCGAGTAGTGCCTTATGCGAGTACCTGCCTACTCGTCTCTAAAGATTCGGGGGCCGGTGGGGGTGAGCGGTGAGTTGCGAAAGTGAGCAGTGGGGAGCGGGGGGAGAGAGTGAGAGAGAGATCTCTCCCCCGTTCCTCACCGCTCTTCCCCGCCGCTCCCTGCCCCCTGAATCTTTAGAGACAAGCGGGCAGGTACTCGCATAAGGCACTACTCGCTCGAGTAGTTTGCCTTAGCGAGTACGCTCGCTCATCTCTATTTAAAATGTAAACATTTATAACTGTATCCAGGGTCTATATTCGATTAGGAGGTCTGGTCTGGGGTCTGTATTAAATTTAGGGGGTCAGGTCTGGGGACTGTATTAGACTAGGGGCTCTTGTTTAGGGTCTGTATTATAGTAAGGTGTCTGGTTTGAGGTTTGTAATAAATTAGGGGGTCTCTATTTTTTAGGGGTCCGTATTAGATTATGGGTCTGGTCTGAGGTCTCTTAAATTTAGGGGCTCTGGGTTTCATATTAGATTAGGAGGCCTGGGCTGGAGTCTGCATTAGTAAGGAGGCCTGGGCTGGAGTCTGCATTAGTAAGGGGGCCTGGTCTGGAGTCTGCATTAGTAAGGGGGCCTGGTCTGGAGTCTGCATTAGTAAGGGGGCCTGGTCTGGAGTCTGCATTAGTAAGGGGGCCTGGTCTGGAGTCTGCATTAGTAAGGGGGCCTGGTCTGGAGTCTGCATTAGTAAGGGGGCCTGGTCTGGAGTCTGCATTAGTAAGGGGGCCTGGTCTGGAGTCTGCATTAGTAAGGGGGCCTGGTCTGGAGTCTGCATTAGTAAGGGGGCCTGGTCTGGAGTCTGCATTAGTAAGGGGGCCTGGTCTGGAGTCTGCATTAGTAAGGGGGCCTGGTCTGGAGTCTGCATTAGTAAGGGGGCCTGGTCTGGAGTCTGCATTAGTAAGGGGGCCTGGTCTGGAGTCTGCATTAGTAAGGGGGCCTGGTCTGGAGTCTGCATTAGTAAGGGGGCCTGGTCTGGAGTCTGCATTAGTAAGGGGGCCTGGTCTGGAGTCTGCATTAGTAAGGGGGCCTGGTCTAGAGTCTGCATTAGTAAGGGGGCCTGGTCTGGAGTCTGCATTAGTAAGGGGGCCTGGTCTGGAGTCTGCATTAGTAAGGGGGCCTGGTCTGGAGTCTGCATTAGTAAGGGGGCCTGGTCTGGAGTCTGCATTAGTAAGGGGGCCTGGTCTGGAGTCTGCATTAGTAAGGGGGCCTGGTCTGGAGTCTGCATTAGTAAGGGGGCCTGGTCTGGAGTCTGCATTAGTAAGGGGGCCTGGTCTGGAGTCTGTATTAGTAAGGGGGCCTGGTCTGGAGTCTGCATTAGTAAGGGGGTCTGGTCTGGGGTGTGTTTTAGTTTAGTTAAGGCGCTCATCTCTCAGAATCTCCCTGTTCTCGCTTATTCACAAATGTATTTTTTCCTAGCCATTTTCCCCATAGAGACGGTCATTCCTAGCACAGAATACTATGGCATAATATGGCACTGTCATACCAGAGCAGGGACCCCACATAGGCATGTAGCTGTATAATAGGGGCTGTTTGCAATCCCCAATATATTGATGAGAGTCTGCTGCATAAGGATGCGGAACAATCCACAGCGCAGTCCTGATCGCCTAAAACACGTTTGTATTTAATGGTTTATATCTGGAATTGACTTTTTTTCTTCCTGTGAACATCAATATGAATTAAGCAAATCCATCATTTTTCACTCAGAAATGGGCTGCGTCAGACGGAGGGGGTTGCATAGTATCCCACAATCTCCTGGCTGACGTCCGCAGACGCCGCTCGCTTTCCAAAATATATATTGTTATCTGGTACTTAAACAGGAATGACGGCGTCATTACCGTGCAAATGGACTCGACAGGCAAGGAGAGGCACGAGGCTGGTTATTTTAATGCCTCTGCTCTACATCATGCGGTCACCTGCCGGCTTCTATTTAGAGCTCACCTTGTCCTATAGACTACTGCTTCTCCACTTTAGAATTAAAGATGGGGGAGGGGGAAGGTGACCTTACATGACATTGACCAGCTTTGTTCTTCACAAAGCTGAAAGATCTGCATCTCAGAACTGTAAGTGGAAATACTTTGGTCTATACACTACAGCGCCCCCTACTGACATACCGCAGGCTGGCGAGCATGCACTTACAATAATAAAAGTGCGCCTTAAGTAAAGGCAGTTCCGAGGCCACTTATTGTTATAGAGATGTAGCAGACTTGAAATGGGCATCTATCTCTTGTACAATAAAACACAATCGTGCATGAAATGTGGAAATAGCAAACTCGGCTCTGCTACGTGCAATCATCCAAGTTCAATGACAGCAGTAGGGGCCATGTGAAAAGGCGGCAATGAACACCCCTAAGGTACATTTTTTACACTCTTCAGTTTTGATACAGCTTTTCCATCCACTGATTGACAGCTTTCTCTCTATGCACAGGAGCAGGGAGAAAGCTGTCACTCAGTGGTAAGAGCCGGCATATCATCAATAGATCGGATGCCAGAATTCACATGTTGATTGCAGATGAAACACACAGGGCTGTAATCCAATGACACTATTGGATGCAGCCTCCAGGTGGAGCCGCATAAACTTCCTGACAAGTTTCCTTTAATAGCAGTATTCAGTGAGCTCCCCCTAGTGGTGGCTTAAGGCAGCCAACGGTTTGTGATGTAATGTTGTCTTCGAAGGATATTTGAAGCTCTGTATCAGAAAATGGAGCGCAAAATATCTCTAAGATGTGCTGCAAAAGGGAGAAAAAAAAATGGTCCAGCAATGTCTATTCCCAGTTCGGAAGTGGCTGCCAGCAACTCTGTTTCAACTTTGATATCAAATGTTGCTTGTGGTTTATGTACTATCTATAAAAAACAATGGCAACCACTCATGAGGGCTGCTACCCTCTCCACTGAACTAGATTGGAGCGTGCAGTGGCTGGGTTGTCAATGGCCCTCTGATCTCCCAATAGGTGAGACCTGCAGCCATCAGGCAATTACGGCAGCATACCCCTTTAACCCTTTCCAATCAACTGCCTGACGTCTTCCTCCATTCTGATTGAAGCTTGGACATCTTTTGACATTGGAGCTGTACAACAGGGTATTCTTACCATCTATTGCCAGCCACTCCGCTGTCTGAGCCTCTCTGGGGCACACACACTGGCTTTAGCCAGCAAATGGCACCATTGTATAACAGCAAAAAGAAAGCCTTTTAGGAAACCCTTATTTCAAAATTGGATTGGAAAGGGTTAAAGCAGAAAATTGGCAAAAAGAGAATCTGCCCATTTGAGTAACCCCTTGAAAATTCCAAAAAAAAAACAAAAAAACTCTGGCCTCCACGAGGGGCATGGAAGAAAGTATTCAGGGGCTTGTCTACTTTAAAGGGGTTATCCCACTTTTACGTGTTCTGAGGCAGGAAGCAGACAGCGCTGTACTTTATGCAGTGGCCCAGGTCGGTACCATTCACTTCAATTGAACTCAACCTGCAGTACCAACCCCAGTCACTATGCAATGTATGGAGCTGTCAGCTTCCTGCAACAAAACAGCAAAAGCTGAGACGACCCCTTAAACTTTTTATATATGACCTATCAGGACTAATAACAGGGAGACTCCGCATCCAGCAGAGTTCTTCCTACTGGCCATGGCCATGATCTGTCAGTAGAGACGTCTCACTTATGAAGAGGCACAGAAACATCGGCTTGGATTCCCATTGACATCAACAAGGCTGGCTTTTCTTTTCTGTACTGACATGGGAATGGAAAAGTGGAAAGCTGGATGGATCCTATGAGAGAAATGAACGGTGCCGGACATAGCCCATTGACGCTGACATGAACATGGTCAAGGCGCTGTGTAAGGCAGCTAAGCAAAGTAGTTCCCCTGCAATGAACAGCAGACTGAAGGGAGACCCTGCGAGATCCACAGTAAGGGTCAGGCCACACAGGGTGGATGTGCTGCAGATTGCCTGCAGTGGGTTTCATTGCGCAGTCTGTAGTGTGATGTGGATGAGACTCCAGCCAGCCTCAGCCAAAAACTGCAGAAAAAAAATGCGCAGCAGAATTGACTTGTGGTGCGAATTCTAGATCTGCAGCCTGCTGTGGAATCACCACACTAAATCTTGTGCCTGCGCAGCGAGTAGATCTCTGCCACAGACCATAATGAAAGCAGCCATGGGAATAAGAGGGTTGGTAGGGATCATGATCGGCGGACCACCATCTGTAGCTGAGCCAACAGTGCCCAATACAGCAGGAGTAAAACTCCCTGCAATGGTGCCACAAACCACCGGGGCCCAGATCCAAATGACACAAGTTATTCTTTATACTCAACTCGTACAAAAAGCATCCCAAGAGGAAAAGTCCAGGAATGGGGACAATATTCTACGCTGTACTGGTCAACACAAACCGATCTCATCAGTGCGAGACTGCGTTGTGGCGGGACTCAGACGACGCATCTGCTGTAGTACAGTAGAAGCTGCCGCATGCAGACTTACAATACCATACATGCCCCAGCCAAAGTAGCGGCTGCGCATGCGGGAGATCTGTCTATGTTAATCAGCCAGTCAATCACCTGGTGGTCCTCCATGACTCCTCTCAAACTGCTATGACCCTTTTCTCCTGATTTACATAGAGCGGGAAGACTAAAAAAACTTTTATTGGGGGCATTTATGACTGGACTGGGGGACAATTAAACAGTATTGCCAAAACCCTATCTGCCAATACTATTAACCCAGTAACCCAAATGCTGATAACGGGTTTCCTTTAAAGTTTGTTCATTGTCTGAGCGGTGGAGAAGCCATAGTTGGCCTAAGAATAAGGAGGGGAATTGACCAAAATGAGTGCAAGAGAAAGCTAAAACAACTTTGACTCATTCTATGTTTGCAGCTCCTATACAGACCTATGCGTCTCCCTGGTTACAGACTACAAACAAACCCGGTGTAGTCTGATCCTGCAGTACGGATCAATCTAGGAATCAGTTAACGGAGAACCATAACAGTCAGGCATGAGCCTGAGTTCTCCTCTTCCCCCCCATTCAGCATTTTCTTAGTTCTCACTTTCTTGGCTGCACGGTGACAGCTCCTCCGCTTTGAGCGCGGCATCATCAAGACAAAGAAAACCCATGAGTAAGGATTCCCAGTCAGCTGGCTCCAGGGATGGAAATAGGTGGCATCTTCATCCTGGCCAGAGCAAACAGTACAAAAGGACAAACCCAATATCAAGATGTGATCCCTGTAAGTGGGCAACACAATGCAAGACATGGTTGGAGAAAATCTACACGTCGGCACCTAGAGAGTCGCCAAACTTACACAGTGGATTGTCGCTCCTCATTGGCCCTGCAGGGGCTTCTACTTTATTTTTGCTCCTTTTTGGAAGTCTGAGGGAGGAAACTAATAAAGCTGGAATTATCCAGATTACGCACCCGAATCCGCACCAAAACCCACAAGTCTCATTGCAGATTTGGATGTGGAATTGCCAGCAGAATTAGGACCTTTTCGATTCCGTATTAATAACTGTACAGATTTTGGCGTGTAATTTACCGCGGCTTGCGCTGTGTCCTCTGGACTAGTTCCGCCCATGTGAAAGCACCCTTAAACTTAAGTCCTCACTTCTTCCATGAAACTATGTATAATTTTGTTTGCATAGGCTTTTGGTCGATTTCAGTGTTCCTTAGTACATACATTAGAGCAGATGACTGTCCTCAGACAGGTTAACGCCAAGCCAAATTTGCAGCATTTTGCTAGACAGTAAAGAGCTCCAGCTCTGAGGAAGGACCATCCCGGCCTGAAACGCTGTCCGGTCTGCACTGAGGTTCAATAATAGCCTAGAACTTTACTCCAAGCTAAAACTAAAGGATCTTCTTTTTACATTTTGCTAGACCTTTTAGACACTTCTCCTTAGGCCTTTCGCACATATCTGGCTCAATGTGCCGTCTAGGCACAGACAGCATACGGATCCATTATAGGCTATGGGGCTATGTATACTGCCGATGGTCCGTGTGGAAAAAAAACAACTAAAATCGCATCCGTATCATGCATGAGAATCAGGAAATACCAATGGATGTCAAGGTCGGGTGTATAGGACAGAACAGACCGGCTCAGATGCAACTCTCATCGGATACCTCTCAGGGGCAACTTGGACACAGAAATTGTGTACCCGACCTTACGGCAAAAGACTACTGCATGCTGCTAATAAGTCCGTTTTATAGCTCCTCCTAGGCACACGCTCATTTCTAGGCACTCCAACCGTCTAATGAGGTGTGATAAGTGTCTCAAACACGTACAGATATAGCAAACATTAACTTGACATTTAAAGGGGTATTCCAGCAGTTTTCAAGTGATGACCTATTCCCTGGATGCCCAGTCCCGACCACCGCGAGATGCAGGAAGTGTACTAGCGGCACGTCGCTTCTATGGACTTCAGTGGTGTCCGGAGAGGACAGCATCCGGCCCTAGTGCAATGACAGAGGGCTGGGTGATTAATTGGTCAGCAGGGATTCCAAGCCGTGGACCGCCACGATAAACTAGTAAATGCCCTATGCAGAGGATAGGTCATCACCTGAGAGGCCAGAATACCCCTTTAATGCATTAGGATAACTCCATTTATAGCACTGGAGTTACCACGATGCGCCCGTCATGTTAACAGCTGCTACATCTGTATTTGTAGATTTTGTAACAGATTTTGGTGCAGATCTGCAGCAGATTTCATCCCCCAATTTGAATTCAATTGAAAGGGTAAAATCTGCTGTAAATCAGCGATATGTGAACGGACACGAGGTGGTAGGTGGAATTCCCGCAGCGACAATTTGCTGCAGAGTTGTGCCTGAACCATGCTATCCTTGACACGGATTTTGATGTGCATTTTGTCTAGATGACAATCCACAAATTACATTGCCATACGGAGGATTAAAAATCCACACAAGCCAATTTATGCTGCAGGGTTTTCGCCCCCACAGCGTATGGATGGGATTTCTTGAAATCCCATCCACATTCCCTGTGCTGTTACATACTGCAGATCTGCACATC
This sequence comes from Eleutherodactylus coqui, assembly GCF_035609145.1. Classification (NCBI taxonomy): domain Eukaryota; kingdom Metazoa; phylum Chordata; class Amphibia; order Anura; family Eleutherodactylidae; genus Eleutherodactylus; species Eleutherodactylus coqui. The sequence goes on from NC_089841.1 coordinate 42,720,406, forward strand.
TCCACACTGTGTGAACGCAGCTTAAGACTGTCCTGCGCAGGAATCCACATCCACGTATTTTCCCATGTGGAATCCCCCTCAGAACCCACCGCCAAATCTGAAGATTTGCACTTGTGTACAAATTAGCCCTCTGCAACGTGGCATAATTCGCATGTGGATTTCCAGAGAAGCGTACCATGTGGAAGGCAATCAAGTAATAACAGAACTTTCCTTAAATGGATTTCAGATCCACACGCAGAAAACATCTGCGCCATAAAAGACTACAGCATAGATTTCCATTAATGTCAATGGAAGAGTTTCAGGCTGTGGATTTGCCAAGGATCTGGTATAAAAAGTCTTGCCAGGCAGGGTACAGAGGTGGCAGTCATACCCGGGCCCCGGTGTCTGAGGGGGCCCAAAGACTTTTCTGCCACACAAGGCACTGGTATTATACCTGATGGCACATGGGAGTTGGTGGAGTCTGTTGCAGATTTTGCATTGGAGCCCAAGAGCCTCACATTAAGACTCCGCATTCTGTGTCCGTTGCTCCCATCTGACAGCTTTTTTTCCCCTCTTACCGTTTTTGGGATTCACTTCCTGCCACACAAGGCACCGGTATTATACCTGATGGCACATGGGAGGTGGTGGAGGCGGTTGCAGATTTTGCATTGGAGCCCAAGAGCCTCACATTACGACTCCGCTTTCTGTGTCCGTTGCTCCCATCTGACAGCTTTTTTTCCCTCTTACCGTTTTTGGGATTCACTTCCTGCTAAAAGATTTGGTTCACAGACTATCAATAAAAAGACAAGGTACTACAAGGGTTAATCAAATTATAAACTATTTTATTACATTCCACCTCCCAATCCCTGTGTAACCAGTCACCACTAGTGTTAGAGAGCAGGTCCTAGATGTGGACCGCCATTGCTGCAGGATCTTCCTGGCAAGACGTCTAATCGCTGATCTGCTGCAGCGGCTTCAGGTCGGGGGAAACCTGGAAGATAAAGAGCGAGTCAGAGATTAGTTCTCCCGTGTGATGTAACAATCTTACGTCCAGCTGCATCTAAGACTGTCCACACGGTTAGGACCCTCCACCAGTCATTCTGGTAGTGAAGGTCAAAACTGCCCAGCGGGTAGTGCCAACTACCTGAATAGACGACAAAACTGAAGGATACATCAACACGTCCCGGATTGATCCGGTGTGGATCCGTGCCAAAATCCTCATGTGACACTAAATCATGGTGTGGATTTCACTGTAATTCGAACAGGTGAAATCTGCAGCACAAATTGCCATACTGAGGATTTAAAGCCCGCACCGCAGGTCACTTTATGCCGATTGTCCCCACAGTGTGTGGATGGGATTTCTTGAGAACCCGCGCCTGTACTGTATGGGTAAGCTAGAGAGCGTTTTGTGTTGCAGATCCATATCAGATATTTCTGATGCAGATCTGCTAGATCAGTGGTGGCGAATCTATGGCATGCGTGCCAGAGGCGACACACAGGGCCCTCCCTGCTGGCACGTGTGCTGGTGGATGCTCATCACGGTAGTGAATACCGGTAGGGGTGCCGCAGCTCCCCTGCCAGTATTCACTCAGCCGTGCTGCTAGTGGCGCTGATTCCGACGCACACTGTCACGCCAGTGTGCAGCTGGAATCCTCCTCCCCCCTCCAATGACTACTCCTCCATGGTTCCGCGAGAGCGGAGAGGTGGTGTCCGGCAGCCCACTGACATAAGTGTGTACCTAGCATCAGAGCCACTAGCAGCGCTGAGCAGAGGAGCAGCGGTGCTTCGAAGAGGAGGGGGTAAGTATATGGGTCTCAGGGGATCACTATCACTACTGGGGCTGATATAGGGGATACGATTAGTAATAGTGTCCCCTATATCGGTCCCAGGAGTAATAGCATTACCGCCGGGGCCGCTGTGGGCTTTCACCATTACCGCCGGAGCCGCTGTGGGCTTTCACCATTACCGCCGGAGCCGCTGTGGGCTTTCACCATTACCGCCGGGGCCGCTGTGGGCTTTCACCATTACCGCCGGGGCCGCTGTGGGCTTTCACCATTACCGCCGGGGCCGCTGTGGGCTTTCACCATTACCGCCGGGGCCGCTGTGGGCTTTCACCATTACCGCCGGGGCCACATATTAGCAATTTCTGCTACTGCTCTGCCTTAACCAACCAGGCTGAATCATCCAACCCAAACAACCTACCAGGTTGCTGGAATTAATGATTGTTGCAGATGTGGGGAAGATGATGCTAATATGCGCTGGGGCCGTTGTGGGGAAGGTTAGGGCCGCTGTGGGAGGGGGTGTCTCCATCACCGCCAAGGACGCTCTGAGGTGTCGCCATCACCACTGAGGCCGCTCTGAGGTGTCGCCATTACTGCTGGGGTATGTTTACACATGGCGGAGATGCTGCAGAAGGTCTTCAACGGAAATTTCCGTGGCAAATTCTGCATCCTAAAAGCAGACAAAATCTGCACCCAGTCTATTTTAAAACAGCCCTTTCCTTTTCAGAACGACGGGGGTAAAATCATACATCGTGATAAGCCCCGCCCCCTGACGTGTTGGCACTTTGCAGTAAATAAGTAGGGTTTGGCTTGCAGTTTGGGCCCTCGGTCTCTAAACTGTTCACCATCACTGCCCTAGATGATCCACAGCAGAAGTTTAAGGCTAAATTGAGGAGCTGTGCCGTGGATTTGCATGTGAATCCATACATGGATTTAGCCCCTTGTTGGCTTCTCTTGGCAGCTGCGGACGGTCTACTGTCATGTACAATCCTAGGGGCCAGAGATTGTGGAGACGACCTGGTAAATCATAGCTATACGGAAAGAGATGAGTTTAATGACATCACCAAAAGTGTAAGAAAATACATTTTAATGTCAGATGAAAAAAAGTGTGAAATAGTTAGAGGTTTGGGCAATAAACGCCATTATAAGCCTTGTGTATTACATGGACTTTAGTTGCAACTTCGTGCCATCTCTGGTGTCCCCTATGTGCTCTCCAGGTGAGCCACAGAGGGCACGCGGTCTGAATTACATTGACAGTGTTTCTCCCCCCCCCCCCAATGGTTGGTATAAGTAACAGAGGACACACAATAAGATGCGTACAGATGACACGTGGAGGACAATCAGTCCGGGTTTGGTTTTTTTTCCAGACCGAAATTGGGCATGCTTAGCCGAACAAGGACCGGCATCCCTGTGCGCTCCGTTTTTCACAAATTGTTGCAATGTGACGCTGTGGATGACCCAAGGGAGCAGGAAACACACAACATACACACAGATTATGATCGGTCTGTTTTTTCTGCGTTCTCTGATTTTCGTGGACCCCGTTCACTGCATGTCCCACGATCGTCTGTGATGGCGATGATCCGGGTGAAAAATGGTTTGCCTGACTAGTCTAATTGGCTGAGGGATATCCCATAGTCCCCCCCATTCACATCACCATGTTTTCCGCCCGTGTGCCTTCCATGTATCCCACAGACCCGTTATAACCAATCAGAGGAAGCGATCACTCGAAACCTATTTCAGGACAACTACGCACTGAGGATACGTAAATGTCGCGGTCACATCAGCTACTCACCACAAAGTCGCAGCCCGTACATTGCTTGATATCATCTACGGTAAGTCCTTCCGCGACTTCTATGAGGGTCAATCCGTTCTTTTTGTCCACATCAAAGACGGCCTGTTACACGGAGAGGAGAGTAAAGTGCTGGTAATATGGGGGGGCACACATGTACAGGCGGTGCCAGCGCCCCAGACAACAGCGTAATGATCCCATCACTACTGGGCTGCAGACGCTCCGTAATGAGGCCATTAGCATTCAGCATATGGCCCGTCCTCCGCCACTAGCGCGGCTACAGCATCCACATACTGCGCAACTTCAAAGTCTACCAGTCATCCAGGCTCTTAGCGGCGGCGCTTACACTCCATTTACTGCTCAAGAGTCTGGAAATAAATCTAAAGAGGAGCGGAAAAAAATCATCATCGCACCGAGGGAGGAACGTGCCGATAAATGGAGGAGCAGGTTTGTAGGGTTTTTTTTTTTAATTTGGCAAAGAAGATGGCAGGCAGATGTTTGCTGGATGTCAGCGGGAGGGGAGGGGGAGGTGGGGCAGAACAAACGGCACATTTTATGGGGTCTATTGTCTTTTAACTACTGCACACTGATGGGGGGCAAAAACCCCCAAAAAGTCTTCTGTACAGGGTGATCTTTTCCTTCTGGAGAAGACCCGGCTTATATTCCCAGTCACCGTTACAAGGCCAGTGAAAAGGTCAGACAGACTCCAGTAGGTGGCGCTGTAAAGGTATTGTGCCAACTTGGTATTTGTATTAATTTCTTAGAGGGGCATGCATGGCCTTACAAGTCTCCTACCTATGTGTGGGGGCATGCATGGCCTTACAAGTCTCCTACCTATGTGTGGGGGCATGCATGGCCTTACAAGTCTCCTACCTATGTGTGGGGGCATGCATGGCCTTACAAGTCTCCTACCTATGTGTGGGGGCATGCATGGCCTTACAAGTCTCCTACCTATGTGTGGGGGCATGCATGGCCTTACAAGTCTCCTACCTATGTGTGGGGGCATGCATGGCCTTACAAGTCTCCTACCTATGTGTGGGGGCATGCATGGCCTTACAAGTCTCCTACCTATGTGTGGATGGTTTAACAAGGGCGATTAAAAAAAAATAAAAATAAAATATGCCAGAGTGAGTAAAAATGCAGAATTATGAAACCAATGATGGTTTCCTTCTTTCTGCGATGTGCGATTTTTAAAAATCTCCCATGTTTCCGTATGGAGCACTCTTTTTATTGCATCGCAATGCACAAACTTGCAATTTTCATCCAATGCGATTAGCAGCAAAATAGTGTGAAAATCGTAAGCCGCAGTGAGGTTTTTGCGAGAAAAAGCAGCACCGACGCTCAAAAATCCTGGGAAGAAGCCGCGATTTTCTCACGGCAAAACCGCGATCGCCTGTGATAAACTACCCTTAGTGCTCTCCCTAAGGAGAAATCACACCGCTCCCAACCTACATGGTTACTGTTTGTGGAGTTTCAGAATGCAACTTATAGCATTTTATTTACAATTTTACTTTTTCCCCCCCTTATGGAGAATGGCTGAAAACTGTCAAAAATTGGTGGAAAAGGGTGTTTTTTTGTTTTTTACACCCCAAAAGAATTCTGCTACAAAATATTAAATAAACTTTTAATCGATTTTTTTTTCTCCTCTTCGAAATGATAATCTCTTCCAGCACTGCCGTGGAGAAGGCAAATCTTATATCTAAGTAGAGTCTGAAGGAGCGCCACATGTGAGACGGAGCCAGAAGGTGGTGGCAGTTATGCCATGGCCATAATATGGGAGCACCACTACAATAATCGGGACTCCCCACAATCCTACTGTACACAGATCCCCATAGGAGGCGCCTGCCAGAGCAGCCAAGGGGTGCCCGAAATATACTATTAGCGCTGCATCTCAGAGCCCCTATGTTGGCCACTGCGGACATCCACCATAGTGCAATAGTGCTGGTGCCAATTCTACCATCTGCATTTGGCAGGGGAGGGTGAGTAACACCTGGTACATTTACTAATGGTGGGGTGGAGGCCATGTACACAAGTATGCCTCACACATCTGAATAGCAACGCGGTTTACCTTCTCCGTAATGATGCGATCTACGCAGTTTTTCCCAGTCAGCGGTAAGTTGCATTGTTCCAGGATTTTGTGTTTTCCTCCCTACAATGAAAAACAACTTATGTCACAGTGCGGGGTCAGACCGGCACCCTGTGCAAACAGTGCGAAGTCAGACCGGCACCCTGTGCAAACAGTGCGAAGTCAGACCGGCACCCTGTGCAAACAGTGCGAAGTCAGACCGGCACCCTGTGCAAACAGTGCGAAGTCAGACCGGCACCCTGTGCAAACAGTGCGAAGTCAGACCGGCACCCTGTGCAAACAGTGCGATCCATGTGATAGAACAGGTTAGTATACACTGCAGGAGAAGCTCTTAACCCTTTCCAATCCACTGTCTGACGTCTAAAGACATTATGATTTAAGGCTGTACAGCTCCGATGTTGAAAGACGTCCGTCGGGGTTCTCTTACTGTATATTGTCAGCCTCTCTGCTGTCGAAGCCTATCCAACGTGTCACCTCATGCAGTACTGGCTTTAGCCAGCATATAGCGCCATTGTATAATAGCAGAAAAAGAGTAAGCCCCCTAGGAAAACCAGGATACAAATTGGATTGGAAAGGGTTAAAGGGACTGTACAGGCTAACAAAAATATGGGTGCAGACTGCCAGCGCCACACCTGTCCATAGGCCGTGTCTGGTATTGCAGCTCAACTCTATTGAAGTCAATGGAACTGAGCCGCAATATCACACACAACCTGTGGATAGGCATGGCGCCATTTTGCAAAAAATTCAGAGATGCATTTAAAGGAGTTGTCCAATATTAGACAAACATGACAGATACTGACAGGCATCTTCTAAAAGGGAAATGAGAGCCACCCCCCACCCCCACCAGTACCAAAACCAGCAATCATAGGTCTTCTGCTGAAGAAGTGAAGGGTCCAAGCTGGTTGTGCATTGTGCCAAGAACCAGCTGGTCCATCAGCTCTGATCTCTCACCTGAAACAGGTGACGCCAGCACCCCATGACGTCAAATTCCAGCTCGGATAACTCCTGTACCATGGTGACCGGCCGCCATCACTGCAGGGTCCATCCGAGGACTTCACTGAACTGCTTGCATCACTTCTGTAGGAATGCTCGTGCCGTTATATTGGCAGCCATTATGGGGTGCGGCTCCCCCTCCTGGTATATAAACCCCCATGTAATGGCAGCGTGTACACGAAGCATACAGGTCGCTACTAACTGGACATCTGACCCCACGAGAGATCACATACAAGCTTACATTAGACGGGTGTCTTTCCTTCTTAACAAGGTGCGACACATCTCAGGGTCTGGGGCCAAGGGTCCCTACCTGCCACTAATCTGCACCACTTGAGAAATGGAACTTAAAAAGATGCCCAGACAGGATTAGCAGACTAATGTGTATGGGTTGTGCTGACCCTCTCCTGATGGCAGGCGTTGGAGAAAGAAGGGTCAAGGGATGCTGGATTCAACTATGCTCAATCCTTTATTTCCATGGGAGATAAGCCACCAACAGCAACACCTGGAGGAGGGCAGGGGAAGGACTGAGGCGGCCCGGAGGAGGGTGAAGGAAGGACAGAGGCAGGCCGCAGGAGGGAAGGGGGGAAAAAAAAAAAAGACAAAAAAGGTGGCAGGGAGCAAGGACAGAGGCGGCCCGGAGGAGGGCAGAGGAAGGACAGAGGCGGCCCGGAGGAGGGCAGAGGCGGCCCGGAGGAGGGCAGAGGCGGCCCGGAGGAGGGCAGAGGCGGCCCGGAGGAGGGCAGAGGCGGCCCGGAGGAGGGCAGAGGCGGCCCGGAGGAGGGCAGAGGCGGCCCGGAGGAGGGCAGAGGCGGCCCGGAGGAGGGCAGAGGTGGCCCGGAGGAGGGCAGAGGAAGGACAGAGGCGGCCCAGAGGAAGGACAGAGGCGGCCCAGAGGAGGGCAGAGGAAGGACAGAGGCGGCCCGGAGGAGGGCAGAGGAAGGACAGAGGCGGCCCGGAGGAGGGCGGGGGAAAAAAGACAGAGGCAGCCCGGATGAAGTGGGGGGATACATGGGTGGTCTGGAGGCAGGAGAGACAGAAGGGTCTTACAACAACTTATTCCCCTCTCACCAATGAGGAGAAAAATCAATCATTCTTGGCAGTTCCCAGCATGTTAAGAGGGAGGCAGGAGGAGTTGTGTAAAGGGGCTTTCAGCAAAGCCAAGTTATGGTGGGAACGAGTGACATCACGGTTCGCTTGGCAGCCACTTTATATAGCAGACACATCGTTGGATCGCTCAGTCGTTCTTATTCACTTATACAGAGAATTAGAGGGACTGAATCATCGGTGTTTAAACCAAACGAGCCCGCCATGATTCGTACACCCGCAGACAATGACAGATCATCATCATTGGCGCCGTTTAGACTGGATGGTTATCGGTCACTTTCACTGACTTATTGTCACATTTTAGGGGGACAATATTTCTAATGTCAGAATACGTTTCCATCGAATTATGGCCAAAAACCCCAAAACGTCCAAAATGTTAAAGTGTTGGGAGTATCACCATTAATACGCGATTAGGACCCATATCATGAGAATGAAGGCTGCTACAAGCCCTTGGGTTATTACTTGAGACAGCGCCACCTCTCTCTGTTCCCTATGCCTGGTATTACAGCTGCACTCACCTGAGTCACAACCAACCTGCAGTGACAGACGCAGCGGACGGACAAAGGTGGCACTGATGGGGGCTCCTCAGGTACTGGCAGACGCCACAATACAAGTTTGACTTGGTACCTCCTTAATACAACTAACACAAACATGAATGTAACCATTCGACAAACTCAGCTCTGCTACACCAGATAACCTCAGCTCTGCCAAATCCATATTTTAGTGAACTCCATGCATCCTGTAATAAAACGCCAATACTCTTGACCTTCATCACAACGCTGCCACGTACTGCGCTCCTGCTGATCGATCGCTGTATGTGGATGCGTCGTGATCAAGCGCGAATGCACACGGGGATAATTCCATCAGCGGCGGGTTATCATTTCAGATTTCCCTCCTCTGTATTAGTAATAACCGGAGATTGCAGTAATTACCCATAATGCTCCGATCAATAGGTGCGACCCGCTCGGGCCTGACCGTCAATCAGCAGGACGGAGCGTGACCTCCAGCGGGAGTCTACAGGGATTGGGGGGGCTTTTATTTTAAGAAGTGGGGATGCAGAATTCCACCTCTTGGGGCTCATTCACATCTGCGTTTGGGGGTGCCGTTTTATTGCGGTCGAGCAGGAAAACCCCCCACATGGCTAAATAGAATTTTATCAGAGCTGAACGAACCCCCTTGATTATAAATGATAGGTTTGCTTTCCGTTTTTACTTGGCCAAACGTCCCGCCTTGCGGCGCGGCCATGGTTTTCTGCCGCGTATAGCCTGAGGGCTCATGGACACGAGCGGACCTGCGCTGCGTATTACCTGTGTAACTCGCAGGGCCGAATCTTCACTGATCTGCACAAGGGTATTCAGAAAACTAAACCGCAGTATGTCCGATTTCAGTGCGTATTGTGTGACATAATAGCCCACTGAGGTCAGCAGGAATGCCCCTGCATGCAGCGAGTGCGCACCATACGTATTCACTGCAGATTTACACAAGTTCTATACGGCTTCTGTAATTTTAGGTTTTTGCACATGTAAATACGAAAAAACAAAAAACCACAGAGCACTCAAAATCCGCCATAAACCTGCAGAGCTTCGGCCTGTGAATGCGCAGCATACATCCGTGTGAAGGACCCCCCTCAGGGTATGCTCAAATGGCGCAGAAGGCATGGCACGGTTTGGTTTCACGTCAGATTTTTTTTTTTTTAATAGCAAAAACTATGGGATTTTTAAAATGCACACCTAAAAAAACAGAGCGTCTTGTGTGCGGATTTAGACTTTTTATACCACCATATAACCGGTTTGAACCCTCGGGGTACGTTCAGACACAGTGGGTTTGGTGCGGATCTGCACTTAAATTGATGTTTAAACCGGCGCCATTTGTTGTTGTGTTTGCCCGCAGCTGCAGTACATTTGTGGGTATGAATCCAGCCTGTGACGCTCGTCAGCGACATCCACACGGCAGAAAATACACTGTGGTTTTTGTGTGCAAATGCATGAAAAATCTGCGTCACATGCTGCATGTACTACATGGGAGGCGGAGGTGCTGACGTCACGGTCTAGCTCTCACTCGGCGTACACATACTGCATGGGAGACGGAGGTGCTGACGTCACGTTCTAGCTCTCCGTCGGCGTACACATACTGCATGTGCTACATGGGAGGCGGAGGCGATGACGTCACGTTCTAGCTCTCACTCGGCGTACACATACTGCATGGGAGGCGGAGGTGCTGACGTCACGTTCTAGCTCTCCGTCGGCGTACACATACTGCATGTGCTACATGGGAGGCGGAGGTGCTGACATGTTCTAGCTCTCCGTCGGCGTACACATACTGCATGTGCTACATGGGAGGCGGAGGTGCTGACGTCACGTTCTAGCTCTCCGTCGGCGTACACATACTGCATGGGAGGCGGAGGTGCTGACGTCACGTTCTAGCTCTCCGTCGGCGTACACATACTGCATGTGCTACATGGGAGGCGGAGGTGCCGACGTCCCGTTCTAGCTCTCCGTCGGCGTACACATACTGCATGTACTGCATGGGAGGCGGAGGTGCTGACGTCACGTTCTAGCTCTCAGTCGGCGTACACATACTGCATGGGAGACGGAGGTGCTGACGTCACGTTCTAGCTCTCAGTCGGCGTACACATACTGCATGGGAGACGGAGGTGCTGACGTCACGGTCTAGCTCTCACTCGGCGTACACATACTGTATGATGCACCCATAGACTGCAGCTGCCCAGAGTTCACCAATTCACACTTTTGACTACATTTGACCTCGCTTACTTTTATGTCCGTTTTGCCGTAAAGAACATAGGTAGCAGACCGCGCTTTTCTGTCCCCAAAAACGTATACTTAATATATACATTCTTAATACATTACAGCGAATCAGAAACCTAAAGCTGTACCTTTCTATATGTTTAATGTATACTATTTTATTCTTAACCCCTTTGTGACTGGCAATATGCCTTTTTACGCTGGTCATTAATGGGCATTAACCCTGCAGATACATCTTTTTAAGGCGGTGGCTCGGCTGACTGACAGCAAAGCTCCTGCTCCAACAGCCAGGAGAATCATTAGATCCTGGCAGTTTAACCCCTTACATGCCACAATCAATAGCAACTGCAGCATGTAAGCAGATGACAGAGCGGGGTTCTGCTGTCACCTACTGGCAACCTGCAATGCAACAACAAGGTACCAATGGGTTCTCTTGGCAGCCGGATGTCTGCCTCCGGCTGAGTTAAATAGGCTGTGGTCATAGGCTTAGTAGAACGCATTACACAAGTAATGCAGCATACTATTGCCAACGATCAAACAGTCACATCTTCCAGGCCTGGAGGGACTAAGGCCGCTCTCACACACTATTTTTTACAGTGCTTAGCCCGCTAAATGCTCTGGAATGCCTGCATTGATTTCAATGGGGGTCCTCAGATGAGCGGTCATACGCTGGGTTTCGAACGCCGCAATTTTCGAACTCTGTCTGCTCTATTTTAGTGTCTCAGAGCTTTTTAACGCACCTCATTGCCCATTGTAAGGCCAACGTCAAGCGGGCGATGTGTTTTGGGGCCTGGAATTCCACCCCCACATGAATTCCCTGTGGATGTGGGGGCTTTTATGTCGGAGTTTGTCCCATCAGTTTCACTAGGAGACCTTCCATGGCATTGCGTGCATCTAGCGTGTGGCGTGATGCTGCCGCCGGCCCCACTGAAGACAATTGGCGGAGTGATGTGAGATTCGTTTCCTGCATCGCGGTGCCATGCAGACCACCACCCATGTGTATAACCCAGTCTAAAGAACGGAGTTCATATTTGTGTGTCCTGCAACACAAATCTTGGCCGTTTGCAGCCAGCCTAATTATGGGGTGCGTTAAAAACTACTGTTGAACATGTTTGAACACGCATTAAAACTCCGCATTTAAAACGCTGTGTTTTAACCCTTTCCAATCCACTGTCTGTAGTCTGAAGACATTATGATTTAAAGGCTGTACAGCTGCGATGTTGGAAGACGTCCGTCGGGGTTCTCTTACTGTATATTGCCAGCCTCTCTGCTGTCGGAGCCTCTCCAACGTGTCACCTTATGCAGTACTGGCTTTAGCCAGCAGATAGCGCCATTGTATAACGGTAGAAAAAGAGTAAGCCCCCTAGGAAAACCAGGATACAAATTGGATTGGAAAGGGTTAAACAGACACTGATGTGAGAACAGCCTAAAGAACAGCGTAAAAAAGTTTAATAAAATAGTTTTAAAAAAACCAAAAAAACCCAAAAACACACCATTACACATAATAGGTATTCGTAACAACCCAGGCAATAAAAGTATTGCGCTATTTATCACGCATGGCGAAGGCTGTACACAGAATTTAAAAAACTGACGCCAGAACTGCCATTTTTCTTTTGTTCGCTTCCCAAGAAATGCAACAAAAGGCGACCCAAAAGTCACACGTACCTCAAATTGTTCCGTAAAAACGGAGCAGCGGTTAGCGTCTGGAGCCGTAGGGCTAACCGTTTCACGGACGCGCTAAAATAAGTATAGGTAGGATTAAAATCGTATCCGCTTGAATATATATTTAGGTGGATTTCTGTATAACGTGCCTCACCACCCCTACCGGGATACGAGGTGGTACAAGGTAGGGCAGGGTTAGGAGGGGTGATGAGCGGGCTGCTTACCCAGCACATTGCGAGCGGCTCCAGCGCAGCGCGCCCTCCGGCACTTAAAGTTAAATATGGAACGCGCCAGAAAAGAAAGCCGCCGAATATGCGGCAACACAATGACTCCGCTCAACGAGGCTCTTTTGTCACATATTGCCTTAAACTAGATTATGGCAAGCAGAGAAACAAGCCAGGCATCCGGAAAATGAGCCGTTTCCATGGCAACAGCCGCAGCTCTGCCTAAATAACACATCTATCTGCGTTTAGCTATTCAAGCTCTATCCATTAAGTACGGAAAAACCTTCACTTTTGTGATCGGCGCCGGGATCATTTCCCTACGTTGTTATTTAAAGCTTGTTGCCGAGCGATTACGCCGCGGGTCCACCTTAAAATACCGGCGCTGATGGAACGCTCACCGGCTCCTAAAAATCACAGACCTTGAGGTGGAAGAAGGGGTCGGCCATTATTATGTAAATGAGGCTTAATCGCCTCACAATTAAAAATGCCTGACATTTTCTAATGCTGGTTTGTATATCCTAAAGACTAGGAATGGCAAGGCTGCTTGCTGTCAGGGAATGGATTCAGTCTGGTTTCAATCTTTGCTGATCATGTCCTGTTAACACTTTAGGAGAAGAGCTCTGAAGCACAGAAAGAGTCCTGGCCTCACATGTACAGGCGCGCTACGGGTGTATTTATGTGCCTGATCGTCTTGTGCAAGTTGTGTGATGCGAGACGCAAAAAGCTTGCAAGAAAACAAGACCCATTGCAAAGAACGAGGTCTATTTGCATGGGTGATGTTTGTCTTAAAGCATATCTATTTTCGTGCGAGTCACAAGAGTAGTACATGCGAATGAGCGTTGTCCCGCACCGACTCGCTATGGGCCAACTACGGTCCTGGAGCCCTTTCATACAGTGGAATATTCCGCAACACACTGCAATACAGCAGGTCCTATTTCAGTGCGTATTGAAGTGAACAGGACTGCGTAAATATGCAGTGAATACACGCGATACGCGCTGCATATTTGCGCATGAAATGAATGGCTTTTCTTGCACACAATTTTTGATCGGTGAGTACACTTACATAATACACTCACTCCGGTGTGAATGAGCCCTTCGGATGGATTTACATGGCTGAGAGTAGATACCGAGATTCTTGGGCGCCAGTCACACCGCACAGCACACAGGCGGCCCATCCGTGTCTTTCCTGAGACATCGCAGGTTCTATTGTCGCATATGAATTGCACTCCGATCGTACCAGCACAGGTTTTCTGTCTAGCATGAACATGAGCGATTACATGGCGGAGTTCCGATGACGTCAATCCGCTAAGTAATTAGCATGTCAAGGGTTCATAGCATGCTCCCTCCATGATCGTGGCATGTGAGGGGTTAACAGCTGGGATCGGTGTTCTAACCGATCCCTGCTGTTGCAGAGGGAGGCTGGCTGTCAGCTACAGCTGGCTCCCGCCGTGGATGGCATGGGCTCAGCATCTGCTGCATGTCCAATTTGCATCCGTTTCTTTGGACAGTAGTGCATGTAATCTGTCGGGCTCCGGGAACACTGGACAGCAGGCAGATGGGGGCCCATGTGCTGGGGGGGGGGGGGCACACGAAAAAGAGTGATTACAAATATCCACGTGTGCTCAGCTCTTCATGGATCATTACTGAGCAACAAAAGCAAAAAAAAAAAAACAAAAAAAAAACCTGAAGTGAATGGGGTTGAGCTGCAGTACTAGACACATCCTGTGAACAGTTGTGGCGCTGTTTTTTAAAGAAAGCAGCCATGTTTCTTAAATATATTAGGTTTCCTATAGTTAAAGTACGTGTGTTCACACACACACACACACCTTGCTCTCCAAAAGCCAATTGGACATTGGCGTTGGCAAATGACTAACGCGGTGAACGTTCTCAGACTCCTGGGAGGCGCTATACACGACGCTTCCACAACTAATTATGGAAGGGCAACAATTAATTGTATGTATATGCAATAACCTGGATCAGACTATGAAAACTGGCGGCCTAATAAGCCGCCCCTAATACACGGCTGTACGGAGAGCGGACCCAGAGGACGAGCGAGACAAAGCAGCAGCATCGACTACAGCCCGCACGGGGCGAAGCGCTGCACATCAATGTCATGCCATACTTACGGCATTAGCATCTGAATAGCGGCGGTCACGAGACGAGGCTTTGTAGATGGCTGGGACAAGACGGTCGCGGTCATCGTAATGAGCCGAGCGCTCAAAACACGATTATCCATTACTACATGCATTTATTAATGACCTTGTAGGGCGACGGCGCAGGAAAACCAATTTTTGGAGATGGTATGAAGCTGGGTAGAGTCAGTGACCGAAAGGAGGACAGCAAGTGTCCTCCTGACCAGACTGTTAGGAGGTGTTGGGACCAGTGGATGTGTGAGGGCACACAAGGTGACCGGGCTCAGGACCCCCCGACAGACCACTGGTAGAGAGGAGCGTCTGACCAGACTGTTAGGGGGTGTTGGGACCAGTGGATGCATGAGGGCACACAAGGTGACCAGGCTCAGGACCCCCGACAGACCACCAGTAGAGAGGAGCGTCTGACCAGACTGTTAGGACCCGGATAAGTTGGGGGTTGGGCACAAGAGTGGCGAATGAGGTGCAACACTGATAAATGCACGATTATGTACATGGGCAGAAAATACACCCGTGAAAACAATCGCGACCCAAGAAGTTGTTTCACGGCAAAACTCGTCCTGCAGTTCCATCTCAGGCAAATATACAAATGATGAGAGTTGTGGTGATTAGATGAACGGTCTTGTCACCAGAGGCCCTAAAAGTAGTTCCCCCCTTGGCCTATAAGAAGTTCTCGGAGGCTCCTTGTGTGTAGTGACCTCTTCTTCTGCTTATGAAGAGCTTGTTGACCACTAGACACCTCTACGACGCAGAGAAGAGATTTCACCCCGTTACCAGAGTCTGAGAGGGGCGCATTATTGGGATGTGAGGAGCTGGATGGTCGCATCGATGAATTGTCCCCCACCGGCCGTTCTGACCAGACTGTTAGGAGGTGTTGGGGCCAGTGGATGTGTGAAGGCACACAAGGTGACCGGGCTCAGGACCCCCGACAGACCACCAGTAGAGAGGAGCGTCTGACCAGACTGTTAGGAGGTGCTGGGACCAGTGGATGTGTGGGGGCACACAAGGTGACCGGGCTCAGGACCCACAACAGACCATCAGTAGAGAGGAGCATCAGACCAGACTGTTAGGGGGTGTTGGGACCAGTGGATGTGTGAGGACACACAAGGTGACCAGGCTCAGGACCCCCGACAGACCACCAGTAGAGAGGAGCGTCTGACCAGACTGTTAGGAGGTGCTGGGATCAGTGGATGTGTGGGGGCACACAAGGTGACCGGGCTCAGGACCCACAACAGACCATCAGTAGAGAGGAGCGTCTGTTGAATTGTCTGCCATCCAGGACACAGGTGATGCCATTGTTACAGGCTCCTGTGTCTGTTGGAACCATTTCGAGGCACTTGGCTGAAGGACACTTGGTCTCATAGCCCCCATTACATGTACGGTCTTTGACAGCCACCGTCACCTCCACTTGCAGTGGTGTCATGAACGATGAAACTGGGCACTACGGAGCGGAACCGGGTTGTCTTCAGCGAGGAGTCCAGGTTTAGTTTGGGCGCTGACGGTAGCTGTGTTTGTGTCTGAAGATCTCGGGGTGAGCGCCTCAATCCTTCCTTTGCTGTGGAGCGGCACACTGCCCCCTGCTGGTATGATGGTCTAGGGGACCATCGCATAGAACAGTCAGTCACCTCTAGTAGTGATATGTGGGACAATGACAGCTCAGTGATGTGTTCAGGACATCCTGCAGCCACATGTGTTCCTCTCATGGCGGCTTCCAAGATGCTTCCAGCAGGATAATGCTCGGCCGCGCACACAAGGGGGTCACAGGAACCCCCCACAACATTGTCACACCTCCGTGGCACCCCCCCCCCCCCGGTCGCCAGATTTATAACCAATAGAACATATATGGGACCATCTGGGACACCAACTTCCACAGCCAACGAGTGTACACTATCTAGAGGGACAGTTAAAGCAAATTTGGAGCGATATGCCGCAGAAAACTGTATAGAACCTATATGCCTCCATGCCCGCCCGTATCATCTTGTATCCAAGCTAGAGGTAGTAGAATGGGGTACTAGAGTCTCCATGCCCATCCATATCACATCTTGCCAAGCTAGATGTGGTACAACAGGGTGCTAGAGCCTCCATGCCCGCCTGTATCACATCTTGTATCCAAGCTAGAGGCGGTACAACAGGGTACTAGAGCCTCCATGCCTGATTGTATCACATCTTGTATCCAAGCTAGAGGCAGTACAACAGAGTACTAGAGCCTGCATGCCCGCCCGTATCACATCTTGTATCCAAGCTAGAGGTGGTACAACAGGGTACTAGAGCCTCCATGCCCGCCTGTATCACATCTTGTATCCAAGCTAGAGGCGGTACAACAGGGTACTAGAGCCTCCATGCCTGATTGTATCACATCTTGTATCCAAGCTAGAGGCAGTACAACAGAGTACTAGAGCCTGCATGCCCGCCCGTATCACATCTTGTATCCAAGCTAGAGGCAGTACAACAGAGTACTAGAGCCTGCATGCCCGCCCGTATCACATCTTGTATCCAAGCTAAAGGCAACCCAACAAAATAGCGGTTATTTTAAAAAGTCAGAGAGCATGCCTCATCACAAAATATAAGTTTACACCCATTATGCCAGTGGCCCCTACAATAACATTGCTCCCTCTCAGTGGCACCAGTGGTAATAGTGCGCCCCCTTAGTGGCCCAATAGTTATAGTGTGCTCTACTCACCCCGAAACAATGATGGCAGTTTCCTCACTGTAGCAGGTCTAGTCTGGCAGCTGCTGTACAGATGCTCAGCGCCCTTCCTCAGGTTCTGTGCTGCACTGTACAGATGCCGGGGCAGGAGTCAGGGTCTCTGCACAGCAGCCGGACCTGCTCCAGTGAGTATACTTCTTGCTTCCGGGCTGCAGGGGCTCACAGGAAGCAATTATTTTTTAACTAGCCATTTATATGGCCAATAAAAAAAAAACAAAATTGGCACCAGCTTTGGAACTTCATTATTGGCTGGGCTGGTGACTCACCCCACTTAAGGGCCCTTTAAACCCGCCGATGATTGCTTATAAAAAAATAAATTAAATAATCGCTAATCAGCGATCGTTTTAGCGATAATCGGTGTGTGTAAGTGTCCGCCCATCATCCGCTTTTCGGGCACTGCTGGCTGATCGCTAAATTCAAGCTAACCTAAAAATCGTCCTTCACGCTTAGCAGTTTCCCACGGGGAGTGCTGATAGATCCTTGTTCTCCACGGGGAAACAATTCTGAGCACAGATAAATCGCCTCGGGCTATTAGCTGCCTTCAGTGAAGGCTTCATTTGCACCTAATTGCTATTTAAGTAGCTGAGTAGCTACTTAATAGTTCATGCAAAATTATCGCTCAAAGCTGTCACTCACACTGTCTGAGCGATCGGCCGTGTAAACCAGCCATTACAAATGACCGCGTTACCCAGAAGCTTGCAAGACACCGGAGGGGACTGTAGTGGCAAGGACTAGGAACAGGAAGTATACAGTTCATTATTTTCTGAGTGGTTAAAGAGTTAAAAAAAAAAAAGTTACCCACCGGACAACCCCTTTAAGGCCCCAGCGACACACGCTCATGTTTTGCACCTATTCCATGGCAAATAAGTAAGTGCCCCCTTCATCTAAACAGGGATTTGTGGTGTGGCCTATATGGTGCAGAATAAAGGAAGTCACATGTTCCTTTGTGATGCGGATTCCACATCAGGATGTCTGCATATGGACCAGTCAGTAGCAATAATTCACCCTTATGTGGGGGGAGTTCTGCTTTGGTTTTTCATTGGAAGGCACATTAGATTTTTCTGACTCAGATTAAAGCATATGAAAATACCCAAACTGTTCAGTTTCTTTACAGTGCCCCCACAGGAGAAATGAAGTATTACACAGTCCCATCAATCGGATGTCTGTAATAGAGGATGGAAGGGTCCTCCAGAAAGAGACCCTCTATATAACCACTCTGAGATGAGGATCTTGAGCAGAGAACCCCTGATATTAACCCACATTTCCCTAATAGGGGGTATGACATGGGTTTTCTACCCTTAACAGCCTCTATACAGGCGGGGGGAGAATTTACCAAGTACAGAATGTTCTGTGCCAGGCTTTATTAGATTTTCCCCGGCGCCCTAAATACATGAGAAAGCGCAGGCCTCTTCATGCATTCAGTGCATCTCCAGTACCTCCATGCGCCTTTGCAGAAATGTACGCCAGGACCGACCTGCCGTCTGTGTCAGAAATTACACCAGTTTTTGGTGTAAATTAGACAAATCTGTAGCTCTGGGATAGCCCGGCCCCCTCCTGACAAGCACCACCCACTTTTTGAAAGTGGCAGAGCCGGCACAGAAAGGAAAACAGGCGCAAAGTTTTGCACAAGCACCCGCTTGCAACTTTTTGACGTCAGAACCTGTCCCCGTTTTTTTTTTTTATAGTATTTGAAATTAAAACAGGAAGTACAAGTCCCCCTCACCTTGGCTGAATGTTCCATCGTTACAACTACTTTTGTTCCTGAGCTGGAGACCAAGTCCATGGCGCCGCCCATTCCTTTCACCATCTTGCCCTGAAACACAAAAATTATACATTATGTTGATTAAGTAAAAAAAACAAAAACTTCAACACACACTGAACACCCCTTTATTATCCCCCCATCTGGTAGCACGTTGGACTCCTTTGGCCTTCAGATCCCCAGCAGTTTACTGTGGCATAGATCCCACCAACTGATGACATTGTTCTGCAGGAATATCGGCCCCTGCGGACAGGAAGCTGCTTGTAGTTGCTGCAGATTAGATGGAGGTGCTGACATGTTCTGCCAGCTGACAGGAAGGGGTCATCCATTCATGCTGCTTGTGCCAAATTCACACCTCTCCCATCAGCACGGGGCAACAGAGATCTGGATCCATCTGACCAGGAGATGTTTCTCCGCTGCTGAGCGATACAATTTTAGCGCTCTTTGCCCCCCAGAGTCTCGTTTGTCTGTTTCTCTGAAATTCTTACACCTGTGTGAATGATTCCTCAGTCTGTGAATACGGTGTATTTTTAAGTGCTTTGCGGATTCCCTGCGCGGATCTACAAGTCGCAGCACGCTCCATTTTATTGCGGATGCGGTTCCATTCCTCTCTATAGGAGATGAAGACACCCAAGCCATTAAAAAAAACCATTTACGACGATGGGCAGTGCATCTGCTGCGGATATCTGCATTAAACATCTGTGCGTGCCGTGGGCACTGGGCCTTACGGGCAAATACATGTTTCAAGTGCATAATACGCATCGCAACAGGACATGCTGTGTATTTATCACATGTCCAAAAATCACGTGAAAAATGTGAATGAGCGCTAAAACACAATGGCGTTGGAACTGGTCATCTGCTGCGGAACGGCGAGTTGTGCTTTCTGCCATATTAGCTCGAGGACTGGTGTTGAATTCAGCTGCTCCTAACTGCAGCACCTGTTCATCAGAACGATTCCTGACATCCTCCTCTGACCCCTTTTGGTGCAGACTTCGTTTCCATCCACAGGATCCCCTTTCGCTGGATGTTTTCCTCCATCACGCCATTCTCAGTGTGTTCTCCACACAGTTACAGGAGAAAACCCCACGTGGCCGGCAGTGACATCCCAGCCCCGGCTAGTCTTGCACCGATGACCCGGCCTCGTTGGAATCACTCAGATCGCTGGATTTTCCCATCTAATGTGGATTCACACTGAAGCTGATCCACAGAAAATTCGTGATGTGATTTTATGCTCCGGGGTCACGGGGAGAATTTCAATAGAAGGAAGCGCCAATCCTGAAACGGCAGAAGGCTCTAATAAAGGGGCCACTCAGTGGATATGCTAATTTTTTGGGAAGTCTAGAGAAATCTTTAATCTGTTCCTACTGTAATCCATCTGCCAGGACAAAGCCCAAGTCCGGTGCTACAACTACGGACATAGCGACTAATACACACAATACTGAGTCACAGGAGGGTCTGCAACACAAGATCAGCGCATCCACCATCTTCACGAGCCAAGACAAAGAAGCTCTCCCCCCTTCACTAAATGCAATGCCTTTCAAACAAGCCATCACTCAATTATCGTTTAGATTATCGCTGTGTAGCGTTTGCATTAACAACTGACACGCTCGGCCGCTGCGCCCATTTTCCAACGATTTTCATTAGGTTAAAGCGACTTTAAAAGCAAAACCATCGCTCACTTTTTATTATAACGAATTTTGAGCGAAAATTGTTGTCTAAATGGACCTTAATGTATGTATACAGTGACTCTACCAGCAGAATAGTGAGTACAGCTCTGGAGTATAATACAGGATGTAACTCAGGATCAGTACAGGATAAGTAATGTATGTACACAGTGACTCCACCAGCAGAATAGAGAGTGCAGCTCTGGAGTATAATACAGGATGTAACTCTGGAGCAGTACAGGATAAGTAATGTATGTACACAGTGACTCCACCAGCAGAATAGTGAGTGCAGCTCTGGAGTATAATACAGGATGTAACTCAGGATCAGTACAGGATAAGTAATGTATGTACACAGTGACTCCACCAGCAGAATAGTGAGTGCAGCCCTGGAGTATAATACAGAATATAACTCAGGATCAGTACAGTATAAGAAATGTATGTACACAGTGACTCCACCAACAGATTAGTGAGTGCAGCTCTGGAGTATAATACAGGATGTAACTCAGGATCAGTACAGGATAAGAAATGTATGTACACAGTGACTCCACCAGCAGAATAGAGAGTGCAGCTCTGGGGTATAATACAGAATATAACTCAGGATCAGTACAGTATAAGAAATGTATGTACACAGTGACTCCACCAACAGATTAGTGAGTGCAGCTCTGGAGTATAATACAGGATGTAACTCAGGATCAGTACAGGATAAGAAATGTATGTACACAGTGACTCCACCAGCAGAATAGTGAGTGCAGCTCTGCAGTATAATACCGGATGTAACTCAGCAGCAGTATAGGATAAGTAATGTATGTACCCAGGGACTCTAATATACTTCAGAGCTGCACTCACTATTCTGCTAATTAAGGATGTAACTCAGGATCGGCACAGGATACATAGTGTATGTATGCAGTGACTCCACCAGAAGTAGCAGTTTTCTATAAGTTCTGCTCTATTACACCGACCCAACTTCCTTTCACTGTATATAGATTGTGATTTTCGGTTGATGGGGTTTGAAAGTCACTGCATAATATTAAATACAAAGCTGGAAGATCTTGAGAATTCAGACATTTGGTCCATTTCTCCTCGTACAGCATGTCACTTTTTTTTTTTGCACTGTTGCTATGCAACTGCCCCCCCCCCCTCCCCCCAATAATTTCCCTTATGTGTGTCTTCTATCAAACTGAATGACACAATGTAGCACTGAATGACAATTCTCTGCGTTCGGTGACTAGCCAATTGTACATTCTTTACTGCCGGCTCCCAGCGAGTGCAGTGCTAAGAAATACTACAAAAGAAAGTATATTCTGTCTCATCCACAGCTGCATTCAAAATTCTGCATACTTCTGAGAGCGGCTCTGAGCGTCCCACCTTTGATCACTGCAACAAGTACAATTCCCAGCATTATTCCTGCAGTGGGGCTGCGTACAGTAGGAAATTCCAAGAACAGCTTCATATGGAGATATTTTAGTGTATAGTGATCGTTATACACTAAAATATCACATTTGCAGCAGCCCAACCCAAAGCGGTTCTACAGTACCAAGCTTGGAGGACTACATAACTGTTTGGCCTCAGAGGATCTACATTGCGGTATTAACAGATTTTTACGACAGTCGCTTTTGCAGTAACTGCTTGCCATAGAGATGAAAATGATGGTTGCTTTTGCAGTTACCACTTGACATTGAGATGAAAACAAAGGCTGCTTTTGCAGTTACTGCTTGGCATTGAGATGCAACCCATTAGCATACACAAAGCCATGTGGTTTAGAATGCTGATAATCAGTTCCTCTCCTACACTTTTCTGCAGCTCCTAATAGACATTTGTTCCTTATTCGCAGGATAAGTGATACCTTCTGATCACAGGGGGTCCAACTGCTGGGACCTCAGCGGTCACAGAAATGTGGCACCCCAAATCCCCCAACTGAATGGAACAGTGCCCATGTGTGATCATTACTCTATTCACAGCTATGGTGTTGAGGGGGATGGTCGAATGCATTAATTGGGTCGAACATTGTCAAAAAATGCAAGAGTGGTGCTTTTTCTGGAAGAAAGCAGCCATGTTCCTCTAATCCCGGACAACCTTCTAGTAAAGGAGCCGGAGATCCAGTAGATTTATGAGGGCACTTCATCCTACTTCCTGACGCCTTGTTATCTATGGGCCACTCACCGCTCTGCTGGGAGCTCCTCAGGCTTTTTTGTGTAGGTAAGTCACGCGCCTGTCATTGCCGCCCCCCGGAGCCGCGTTGTAGGACGGGTTTGTAATTGCCTTGTTTTACAAATATTACAGGGTATAAATATTGCAGATCGGTAAATGTCAGCGCCATTACTTTATTCTACAAGCAGATGCTCTACAAATGTCATTTACTGGGACGGCCCAGAGTACACGGCGTGCCCGGGCAGCAGATGTACAGCGGTGGCATACTAAACAGAGTCACCCAGACAATGCAGAGCTGCTTGTCCTACATCAGACTACATGACAGCATTACATAACATATACAGATGTATTAATAGGACCACCAGGCCAAAAATGGTCTACAGATCAGGATACTACGCCACCCAGGAGCCCCGCCGGCTCCTCTATATCCCACACAGGAGCCCCGCCGGCTCCTCTATATCCCACACAGGAGCCCCGCCGGCTCCTCTATATCCCACACAGGAGCCCCGCCGGCTCCTCTATATCCCACACAGGAGCCCCGCCGGCTCCTCTATATCCCACACAGGAGCCCCGCCGGCTCCTCTATATCCCACACAGGAGCCCCGCCGGCTCCTCTATATCCCACACAGGAGCCCCGCCGGCTCCTCTATATCCCACACAGGAGCCCCGCCGGCTCCTCTATATCCCACACAGGAGCCCCGCCGGCTCCTCTATATCCCACACAGGAGCCCCGCCGGCTCCTCTATATCCCACACAGGAGCCCCGCCGGCTCCTCTATATCCCACACAGGAGCCCCGCCGGCTCCTCTATATCCCACACAGGAGCCCCGCCGGCTCCTCTATATCCCACACAGGAGCCCCGCCGGCTCCTCTATATCCCACACAGGAGCCCCGCCAGCTCCTCTATATCCCACACAGGAGCCCCGCCAGCTCCTCTATATCCCACACAGGAGCCCCGCCAGCTCCTCTATGTCCCACACAGGAGCCCCGCCAGCTCCTCTATGTCCCACACAGGAGCCCCGCCAGCTCCTCTATATCCCACACAGGAGCCCCGCCAGCTCCTCTATATCCCACACAGGAGCCCCGCCAGCTCCTCTATATCCCACACAGGAGCCCCGCCAGCTCCTCTATATCCCACACAGGAGCCCCGCCAGCTCCTCTATATCCAACACAGGAGCCCCGCCAGCTCCTCTATATCCAACACAGGAGCCCCGCCAGCTCCTCTATATCCCACACAGGAGCCCCGCCAGCTCCTCTATATCCCACACAGGAGCCCCGCCAGCTCCTCTATATCCCACACAGGAGCCCCGCCAGCTCCTCTATATCCCACACAGGAGCCCCGCCAGCTCCTCTATATCCCACACAGGAGCCCCGCCAGCTCCTCTATATACCACACAGGAGCCCCGCCAGCTCCTCTATATACCACACAGGAGCGCCGCCAGCTCCTCTATATACCACACAGGAGCGCCGCCAGCTCCTCTATATACTCCACCACAGAGGAGAGCCGATAGCTCCTCTATATACTACACTAAACAGGAGAGCCAACAGCTCCTCTCTATACCACACCACACAGGAGAGCCCACAGCTCCTCTATATACCCAACCACACAGGAGAGCCGACAGCTCCTCTATATACCACACCACACAGGAGGGCCGACAGCTCCTCTATATACCCCACCACACAGGAGAGCCGACAGCTCCTCTATATACCCCACCACACAGGAGAGCCGACAGCTCCTCTATATACCCCACCACACAGGAGAGCCGACAGCTCCCCTATATACCCCACCACACAGGAGAGCCGACGGCTCCCCTATATACCCCACCACACAGGAGAGCCGACGGCTCCCCTATATACCCCACCACACAGGAGAGCCGACGGCTCCCCTATATACCCCACCACACAGGAGAGCCCACAGCTCCTCTATATACCCCACCACACAGGAGAGCCCACAGCTCCTCTATATACCCCACCACACAGGAGAGCCCACAGCTCCTCTATATACCCCACCACACAGGAGAGCCCACAGCTCCTCTATATACTCCACCACACAGGAGAGGCCACAGCTCCTCTATATACCCCACCACACAGGAGAGGCCACAGCTCCTCTATATACCCCACCACACAGGAGAGGCCACAGCTCCTCTATATACTCCACCACACAGGAGAGGCCACAGCTCCTCTATATACTCCACCACACAGGAGAGGCCACAGCTCCTCTATATACTCCACCACACAGGAGAGCCGACAGCTCCTCTATATACTCCACCACACAGGAGAGCCGACAGCTCCTCTATATACTCCACCACACAGGAGAGCCGACAGCTCCTCTATATACTCCACCACACAGGATAGCCGACAGCTCCTCTATATACTACACCACACAGGAGAGCCGACAGCTCCTCTATATACTACACCACACAGGAGAGCCGACAGCTCCTCTATATACTACACCACACAGGAGAGCCCACAGCTCCTCTATATACTACACCACACAGGAGAGCCCACAGCTCCTCTATATACCCCACCACACAGGAGAGCCCACAGCTCCTCTATATACTCCACCACACAGGAGAGGCCACAGCTCCTCTATATACCCCACCACACAGGAGAGGCCACAGCTCCTCTATATACTCCACCACACAGGAGAGGCCACAGCTCCTCTATATACTCCACCACACAGGAGAGGCCACAGCTCCTCTATATACTCCACCACACAGGAGAGGCCACAGCTCCTCTATATACTCCACCACACAGGAGAGGCCACAGCTCCTCTATATACTCCACCACACAGGAGAGGCCACAGCTCCTCTATATACTCCACCACACAGGAGAGGCCACAGCTCCTCTATATACTCCACCACACAGGAGAGCCGACAGCTCCTCTATATACTCCACCACACAGGAGAGCCGACAGCTCCTCTATATACTCCACCACACAGGAGAGCCGACAGCTCCTCTATATACTCCACCACACAGGAGAGCCGACAGCTCCTCTATATACTCCACCACACAGGAGAGCCGACAGCTCCTCTATATACTACACCACACAGGAGAGCCGACAGCTCCTCTATATACTACACCACACAGGAGAGCCGACAGCTCCTCTATATACTACACCACACAGGAGAGCCGACAGCTCCTCTATATACTAGACCACACAGGAGAGCCGACAGCTCCTCTATATACTAGACCACACAGGAGAGCCGACAGCTCCTCTATATACTAGACCACACAGGAGAGCCGACAGCTCCTCTATATACTAGACCACACAGGAGAGCCGACAGCTCCTCTATATACTAGACCACACAGGAGAGCCGACAGCTCCTCTATATACTACACCACACAGGGGAGCCGACAGCTCCTCTATATGCTGCACCACACAGGAGAGCCGACAGCTCCTCTATATACTACACCACACAGGAGAGCCGACAGCTCCTCTATATACTACACCACACAGGAGAGCCGACAGCTCCTCTATATACTACACCACACAGGAGAGCCGACAGCTTCTATATACTACAGTACACAGGAGAGCCGACAGCTCCTCTATATGCTGCACCACACAGGAGAGCCAACAGCTCCTCTATATACTACACCACACAGGAGAGCCGACAGCTCCTCTATATACTACACCACACAGGAGAGCCGACAGCTCCTCTATATACTACACCACACAGGAGAGCCGGTAGTTCCTCTATATACTACACCACACAGGAGAGCCGACAGCTCCTCTATATACTACACCACACAGGAGAGCCGGTAGTTCCTCTATATACTACACCACACAGGAGAGCCGACAGCTCCTCTATATACTACACCACACAGGAGAGCCGAAAGCTCCTCTATATACTACACCACACAGGGGAGCCGACAGCTCCTCTATATACTACACCACACAGGAGAGCCGACAGCTCCTCTATATACTACACCACACAGGACAGCCCACAGCTCCTCTATATACTACACCACACAGGAGAGCCCACAGCTCCTCTATATACTACACCACACAGGAGAGCCCACAGCTCCTCTATATACAACACGACAAAGGAGAGCCAACAGCTCCTCTATATACTACACCACACAGGAGAGCCGACAGCTCCTCTATATACTACACCACACAGGAGAGCCGAAAGCTCCTCTATATACTACACCACACAGGGGAGCCGACAGCTCCTCTATATACTACACCACACAGGAGAGCCGACAGCTCCTCTATATACTACACCACACAGGAGAGCCGAAAGCTCCTCTATATACTACACCACACAGGGGAGCCGACAGCTCCTCTATATACTACACCACACAGGAGAGCCGACAGCTCCTCTATATACTACACCACACAGGACAGCCCACAGCTCCTCTATATACTACACCACACAGGAGAGCCCACAGCTCCTCTATATACTACACCACACAGGAGAGCCCACAGCTCCTCTATATACAACACGACAAAGGAGAGCCAACAGCTCCTCTATATACTACACCACACAGGAGAGCCGACAGCTCCTCTATATACTACACCACACAGGAGAGCCGAAAGCTCCTCTATATACTACACCACACAGGGGAGCCGACAGCTCCTCTATATACTACACCACACAGGAGAGCCGACAGCTCCTCTATATACTACACCACACAGGACAGCCCACAGCTCCTCTATATACTACACCACACAGGAGAGCCCACAGCTCCTCTATATACTACACCACACAGGAGAGCCGACAGCTCCTCTATATACTACACCACACAGGAGAGCCGACAGCTCCTATATATACACACTATACTGCACTTGAGAGCTCCGCTATATACTACACCACACAGGAGAGCCAACAGCTCCTCTATATACTACACCACACAGGAGAACCAACAGCTCCTCTATATACTCCACCACACAGGAGAGCCGACAGCTTCTCTATATACTACACCACACAGGAGAGCCCACAGCTCCTCTATGTACTACACCACACAGGAGAACCAACAGCTCCTCTATATACTCCACCACACAGGAGAGCCGACAGCTTCTCTATATACTCCACCACACAGGAGAGCTCCTCTATATACTCCACCACACAGGAGAGCCCCTCTATATACTCCACCACACAGGAGAGCCCCTCTATATACTCCACCACACAGGAGAGCCGATGGTTGGAGCCCGTGTTTTGCCTTCGGCTGCAATATTTTTACACTTCTGGTAATGGATTTATTCTGCATTTCCCCCTTTTCAGGCGAGGCATACAGCAGCATCTAATGAATGTGAGAACGCGCTGCTCGCCAGGTTCAGCATCATTTAGTGGTGAATTAACCTTTTTATCTTTCACGCCGTTTCAAGCTTTTTGTGGTAATGAGCCGTCTCTGAACGCGTTCTAATGGAGCCACTTCATGTGTAAAGCTGAATGTAATATGATTATTAAAGGTTAGGAATGTATGGCGGTGATTGCCTTTCACGAGATAGGAATCCATTTCAGCTGTATTCCCCTACAGACCGGCCACAGTATATAGGACTCATTTAGTTACTGACCTCTTTGCTGCCATTGCCCCCAATTACCCTCTATAAGGCTCACAGAACATGGTTAGTGTTCCTTGATCCCACCACAGAAGTATATTCAGGCACAGAGCATGCATACCTCACAAGCGGTCCTGGATCAAGCAGCAGAGTCCTAGTTTTCAGGTGCTGCCCGCTATCTATAGCTCATTGCTGTTGATCCCCTCTGATAGGCGAGGGAGTGCAGTACACAAAGTGGTCTTCAGCAGACCGTCAAGCCTCAATATCCCTCACACCCGAGTCTAGGGCTTCAGTAACAAGACCGATCCTCTAATTCTATTTTTCTGCTCCAAAAATTGAACAAAGTGGAAAATAAACCGTTCCTTTCATCTCAGTTTCTTCTGTTCCTTTTTTTTTTTTTTAATAGGAACAAAAAGTAGCGCAATCTGCAGAATTATGTTCCAAGAAAAACTGAAATCTAACAGCAAAGTTTTGAGAGGTAAAAACAAAAAGTTTTTTTTTTTTACTTTGACTTAATTTTCTGCTTCACAAAACAGAACTGAGAAACAGAATTGTGCCTGAAGCCCTTTACGCAGGTGTGAATGGGCCCTCAGCAATACCAGAGAGGCCTCTGGGACCGCAGACAGGGCTTGTAGCCTCTACAGCATTACATGGGCTGGACCACTCATGCTTCGTACAGGACGCTACATAGTAGTTAGTGCAGTCTGTGGCTTCCCAGTGACCGCTGCAGACCTTCAGAGCATGCTGGGAACTGTAGTTTCCCCAAACTCTTTAGGTGAAGGGGGTGCAGTGCTTGTCCCTCCTTCCAGTCTTTAACCCCATAGTGACATGACATATTTAGGAACTGAATATACAACGACTTTTGGGGATCTTCATCTCAAATGCCATAACTTTATTTTTCTGTCAACATGGCCATATAGGGCTCGTTTTGTGTGTGTCGAAAGCCGAATGCAGACGGCCGGGTTGGATTCTGACTGAGATTCTCACAGCAGGATGCGACCCATGCCTTAGCTGTCCGGCATCTTCGCTCTGCGGATGTGCCGGATGGCGCACAGTCGCCCAACAGAGCTGGTGCATCAGCGATGATGGGGCAGTGCAAGCCTCTGTGGTTCACACTGAAATGGGACCTGCCACGATTTTGTTATTGAGCGGGTATTCCGTGATCAAAATCGTGGCTGTCTGCATAGGATTGCATAAACCAATGCAATTCTATGGCCCTCCGCACCTACCCCCGAATAGCACCGCCCTCCGCACCTACCCCCGAATAGCACCGCCCTCCGCACCTACCCCCGAATAGCACCGCCCTCCGCACCTACCCCCGAATAGCACCGCCCTCCGCACCTACCCCCGAATAGCACCGCCCTCTGCACCTACCCCCGAATAGCACCGCCCTCCGCACCTACCCCCGAATAGCACCGCCCTCCGCACCTACCCCCGAATAGCACCGCCCTCCGCACCTACATTCTTGGACAGCAATCAGAACACCAGAGGAAAGCTGTTGCTGTCCTCATAGCAGAGTTTCCTGAGCAAGCATGCGTAGTAGTGGCAGTCCTGGAAGGGATGACTGCGCATGCTTGGCCCAACTATTGAATCTGCCCCTGTCCGCCCGCCTGATCTGACTTTAGGGCACATGTCAGGACACAGGACATGGCTGACAGCTACACACAGCAATTTGACGGACATAACAGAAACTACGCAAAATCGTGGAACCCACATCATGTGAGCGACTGATGGAAAAAGCCGTGGGTTGTATATTAAACTAAACCACACGTGTGAAGCATTTATTAGGCAATTGTGATTTAACCATTCCGTAATAGATGGAGTTCCGGAAAAAGCCTTTAAGGGTATGTTCATATGCAGTGAAAATGCTGTGGATTATCCACAGCAGAAAATCCACAGTATTTCTGCATCAACGCTGCAGCAAAATTTGCACCATTAGTGCAGATTTTGACTGAATTAGACTCTTAAACAGGCTGTGGATCCGTAGAAGAATCAGCCTGCACAAGCTCCTCTCACCTCTGAATACAGAGTGCTGAAAGCAGCAAGAGCGCGAAGCCTCTTCTGCATCACCTGACCAGCAGCAGCGCTCAGTAACAGGCGACGGTTTTCGCTGCGAGAAGAGCGCCATTATTTGCAGGCTGAAATCAGCTGCAGATAAATTGCCGAATCCAATGGTGCGGATTTTGCCATGAGTGGATGCAGAAATGTCTTGCGGATTTTCCGCTATGGGCAAGTTCACACATACTGGAATGGGTGCGGATTTTCGGAAGTGGAAAATAGTCACCAAAATCCATATCAATGGTTTGGATTTTGATACAGATTCACAGTCAACTCCGACCCTTCAAGTGAAAGGGTGAAATCTGCTGCGGGTCTTCATAAAAAAAAAAAACGCACCAAATGGATGCTTACAAGATGAAATGGTGAATTGGTTAAGAATGATGTTGAGAAGGCTGAACTTTTAAATTCCTATTTTGTATTGGTTTTCTCTCAGAAAGTAGATGGAACATCAGCTGATCTTCCCTGTGCTATTGGGGGAATAAACAAAATGCAGGCTATCTGTAAGCAGAGAGATGGTGAGGGAACACTTAGCTAACGTAAATGAATTCAGGTCTCAAGGTCCAGATGAATTACATCCTAGGATACTAGAGGAAGCAGCGAAGGTAATTGCTGAACCACTCACCAGTATCTTTGAAAATTCCTGGAGAACAGAAGTCCCAGAAGATTAGAAAAGGGCAAATGTTGTCCCCATCTTCAAAAAAGGGAAGAAGGTGGATCCAGGAAACTACAGGCCTGTGAGCCTGACTCCTATACCAGGAAAGATCTTTGAACAAATTATTAAACAGCATGTATGCAAGTACCTGGATGAAAATTGAGTAATTAACAAGAGCCAGCATGGGTTTGTAACAAGTCATGCCAGACTAATCTAATTTCCTTCTATGACAGAATCACAGACTGGGTTGATCAGGGAATGCGGTGGATATAGTATATATTGACTTTAGTAAAGCATTGGACAAAGTATTTCATACCATACTTATTGAAAAAATGACCAAATATGGGATTGACTAGGCAGCTGCTAGGTGGATTCACAACTGGCTGAGTGATCGTACTGAAAGAGTGGTCATAAATGGCTGCACATCCAAGTGGAAGAATGTATCAGGTGGGGTACCACAAGGCTCTGTCCTAGGCCCAGTGTTAAAAAAAAATGATCTGGAGGAGGGAATTAATGGGAAACTGATTTGCCAACGACAAAGTTAAGAGGGATTGCTAACACTAGGAAAAAGAGTGGAAGAGTATTCAAAAAGACCTAGAAAAGCTTGAACAGTGGGCAGCGACTAACAGAATGGTATTTAACAAGGAGAAATGGAAAGTCCTACATCTGGGCAAGAAAAATTAAAAAAAAGCATACAAAATGGGAGGAATTGGGCTATACAGCAGCAAATGTGAAAAAGACTTGGGTATACTAATAGATCATAGACTGAACATGAGTCAAAAAAGTGATGAAGCAGCCAAAAAGGCAAACACAATTCTGGGATGTATTAAGAGAAGCATAGAGCCTAGATCACGTGAGGTAATTATTCCCCTCTACTCTTCCTTAGTCAGACCTCATCTGGAATACTGTGGCCAGTTCTGGGCACCCCACTTTAAAAAAGACAAACTGGAGCAAGTTCAGAGAAGAGTTACCAAGATGGTGAGCGGTCTGCAAATCATGCCGTATGAGGAATGGTTAAAGGATCTGGGAAGGTTTAGCTTGCAAAAAAGGAAGCTGAGAGGAGACTTAATAGCTGTCCACAAATATCTGAAGGGCTGTCACAGTGCAGAGGGATCAGCCCTATTCTCATTTGCACAAGGAAAGACTAGAAGCAATGGGAGGAAACAGAATAGATATTTGAAAAAAACTTTGAATGTGAGGGTGATCAATGAGAGGAACAGGCTGCCACGGGAGGTGGTGAGTTCTCCTTCAAGGGAAGTGTTCAAACAATGGCTGGACAAATATCTGTCTAGGCTGATTTAGTGAATCCTGCACTGAGCAGGGGGTTGGACCAATGACCCTGGAGGTCCCTTTGAACTCTCCCATTCTATGATGATGCAGATTTTAGACAATTCCTACTTGTTAGGGTGCTTATACGCTTGACGATCCGTTGGGTATCTGTGACGGTTGCTCCTTTAGTACAAAAAGCATTGCTCAGTGCGTGTGGTAGAGTGGACCACAGATCGTTCTGGCTGCCTCCATTCACAGTAAAGAGGCAGTCGTTCATGGATCAACTGCGCCTGTTTACATAGGCCGATCGTTGTTCATCATTCGGTTTCTTTAGGTATAAAAAGTGAACGGTAAGCAAACGAATTTTCGTTTTATTGTTCAGTCTGTGCATTTGCACTGAATGATCATTCACATTCCTGCGATTCAGCTAGAATCTGAATGATTAGCGGCCCATGTAAAATAGCTCTTAGAAGGGTCCCTTGATAATAAGCAAATCAACGTGCCCCCCCCCCCCTTCGCCCCGATGGAACCTGCAGTGATCAACTGTAATCTGTTGAGAAACCTGACAGTAAGCGTTCGGTTTACCTGCAGCTCCCCCACAGGAGAAATAAAGCATTACACATTGTCCATTCATATCAATGGGTTGTCTGTGTAGTACAGGAGCGGACCAAGGCAACAACTCATTAGAACCTCTACACTCTGGTCATCAGTTGCAGATCCTGAAAAGAGGACCTCCCTTTTATTAAGCCAGCATTTCCTAATAGGATGTATGACAATAAAGTTTTCGAAACCAGACAATTCTCTTGTAAGGATAAGTATATATTTTTGTTTTCGCGGATGTAGTTTGCTTTTAGGCCATTCCACTGCCAGCTGGTGACATCCTGAGATCAGCCACTTACACAGGAGATGGCATTTCATTTATATTTCGGAGCGGGATCCTCCACATTTACCCCACACCACCACTTTACACATTCCTGGTAATTACAGTTTAGTTCCGAGCTCCACGGAGGATTTCATTTTTCTTGTAGGGCTTAATTCATCAGTTATTGCTTGAACAGACAAGGATGGCCACTGTGCACAGCCGTGACCCATTTCCTACCCACTAGCAGTCTGCAGTGATAACTTGCACTAGCCCAGCGTGCAGCAGCCTGTACGGCTGATAATCTAATGATCTTGGACAATTTGCCTTTTTGTATGCTTCAATGCATTCCAAATGAAGCAACTTGGCAAATAACCTTGATTAAAAATCTCCTACTATTTTGTGTCTACAGCTCCTATATAGACTTGTGTCTCCATGGTAACAGACTACAAACAATTTCTGTGTAGTCTGATCCTGCAGCTGTTCCCCTACTTCTAAAGGACCCGGCCACACTGTCTTCCGTACCATCCATTTCACATATGGAGTGCAGTAATGTGTCCTGGCCTGACCACGGGTAAACTGACCCAAACTCGGAGCATCATACGTGCATACGATGCTCCTATTCGGATCAGTCGACCTGCGGTGAGGCCAGAATACACTGCTGTACTCCGTATGTGAAACAGATTGTGCAGACTACAGTGTGGCCACGCTCTCAGTAACATTATTTAAGAATAAGGTCTTATTTACATGTGCAATTGTCCTGTGCTAGTTTTGTGCACTGTGGGATGCACCGATTCCCGTTGTTAACCCCTCACATCAATGTAAGGGCACCAGACAATGTCGTGCGAGTCTGCCATGGCCTACGCAGTATGTATTACCATAGTGATCATACGTTCACAGGTTCAAGTCCCCTACAAGGATGTTTAAAAAAATAAATAAAAAATTAATACAAAAACAAAACCCCCATGAAAAAAAAAAAAAAGGTAATGGCGTTTTTAAAGTGGAGATGAAAATCCCCCCACAAAAATCGCCACATTCTTGAGTTCAAAATAGGCCGCATCACTAAGGGGTTAAATCTGCAATATGTCAATCTATGCTGGGGATTTTCAACACAGATTTCACCCTTTTAAAAAAGGGGTTGAACTCTGTGGCAAAAGAGTTTGCTGTTGTAGAAAATTTACGGCGAATCCGACAAATGTGCCTTTCCCTGGATTATCATTGGCTACTGCCATAAAGCCATTCAGAAATCCCCTATAAACTCGATTGCAATCAGAAGACGCAGCTTGTCAAACCCTTCACTGGACTGAGCTCTGACCCCCATGTAGAAGCCGTCACTACACATCAGCGTCAGGCTGGGAGGCGGCGCTCCAACGAGCGCAAAACTGTATGATTTGAAGAACTGTCAAGTGATGATTATTATAGCGCTTCCTATAAAAATACCATCACTCATTAGCTTTCAGGCTTTGCCATCAACAATCCGAGGATTTATTCGCTTCTGCATCCCATCAGCATTGCAGATTGGGGAATAAGTTAATCAATCTCCAGGAGGCGCCGTTTATCAGATTTATTGGTGGTAAGTTTTTTGGGTTTTTTTAGAATTATGGAAAAGCCCCATTTAGCTGCAAGAAACAAGATCAGCGGCTCCAGATGCATCATTAGTGAGAAAGAAGTTGTATTCGCGGGCGATAGATGAAGTCGGGTCGTTTCTATAAGTTAAGAAACCAATTCTACCCAAATAGGAGGAGTACTCGAGTCCAGTCCCATGCAGTGGTTGCCGTACAACTGCTGCACAGCTGGGTTGTGGCAGTGTTCCGGAAGCAACCCCACCTGGGATGCAGGTCTGTGTGGCTGACGAAGAGGTTTTTCAGGCAGTGCCGACTGTCAGAGCAAGGATACATTGAGTCGGAGTGGTAGGCGCTGCTCCGACCCGTGTAGTGGCCAGTGCTTGTAATTGCAGGCACAGCTCACATTGATTTCAATGCACTATGGGGATTAGGTAGTTTGAAGATTGCATCGGCCATCTTGGAGCACTGCAAACCATAGCCGAATCCGGAAGATTGGAGAGAATAAAGAGGAGAACTGCAGGCAATATGCTCTTCTGCCCCTCCGATTCAGAGACAGAATTTTGTTAGTGTAAAAAGGGACCTACACAGCTAAGGAGTCAATTGTATCCAGTGTAAACAATGCTCTGAGCTAAACAGCCCTGACCCCAGATTGATACATTGTACATAGCTAGTCCTGCTCTCAGCTGAGAAGTGGATACAATTGTATCCAGTGTAAACAATGCTTGGTGAGCTAAACAGCCCGGACTCCAGACTGATACATTGTACATAGCTAGTCGTGCTCTCAGCTGAGAAGTGGAGACAATTGTATCCAGCGTAGACAATGCTCTGTGAGCTAAACAGCCCGGACTCCAGACGGATACATTGTACATAGCTAGTCCTGCTCTCAGCTGAGAAGTGAATACAGCTGTATCCAGTGTAGACAAAGGCTCAGAGGTCAGAGTATTTTTTAATGGCATTATTGAATGTACCATATAAATGTACAGAAAACTTTTTAAAAAGATGAAAGTGGGGTGAATTGAAAAAAAATCATTGCAATTGTGCAATCTTTTGGGGAGTTTAGTAAGTGTTCACAATATTCACGGTGCAGTAAAATGACAGTTTGCTCTGTGGGTCAGTAAGAATACTAGGATACAACATTTTAAATGTTTTTACTGTTTTTTAAAAATAAAACAAATTTTAAAAACAAAAATTGCCTTTTGTCCCCATCTTCTGAGCCCCATACCTTTTTTTTAGCTGTGTGAAGGCTTCTTTTTTTGAAGGCTGAGCTGTAGTTTTTAGTTGTGGCACATAAATCTTTTTGGTCATTTTTTATTCTGTATTTTGGGATAACATCCCCCTCCCCACTGCAGATTTGGCATTTGCATTTCCTTTAAAGGTGTTCACAGTGCAGAATAAATAGTGATATTTTAATAGTTTGACATTTTCTTCACACAGAAACACCAAATGTGTTTTTTTTTTTGTTTAAATATTCTTATGTGAAAAATAGGAAAAGGATTTTTTTTTTTTTTACAATTAAGTTTTTTTTTTTTTTGGTTTTTTTTAAAGTAAACCTTTTTGTACAATTTCATTGATTCCCCACCGAGCCCTTGAACTTGACATCATTTGACTGCTTGTACCATGCAGTGCAATACTTCAGTGTTGCAGTGTATGGTGATTTTTAGGGTACATTTACACATAGCGGCAATGCTGTGGCATTTCTGCAGCAGAGAATTTCACACCAAATTCCGCAGCATTACCACATATAAGAGCCACAATCAGCACCTCCACAGGCGATTTCAGAGGATACAGCGCTTCCTGCACCTCTTAAGTCTTTGTCAGCGCACCCCTTCGTCTAGTACCTGGCGGCCTCTAGCAAGCATAATGCTGCTGTTCAGGTGAGGCAGAAGTGGTATCACCTGACAAGTGGTGCTGTGATCACTACAGACCGGCGGGTACTGGGCAGAGGGGTGCGCTGACAGCGTAAAGACTTCAGGAGGTGCGGGGAGCGCTGCATTGTCTGAAATCAGCTGTGGATTTTGACTGTTGCGGAAAGGTTACCGAATTTGCCGCTGCATTTCCTGCTACATGTAGATGTACCCTTAAATGTTGTCTATGAAGCTCAGCCACGGGCTATGGGAATCTACCATGTGAGCCCATCAGCACCCAGTGATCCCATTGTGGGGGAGAGTCTGCCCCTCTGGCTGACTGTCTAGACCATGGCATATAGTCAGTTAACTACCGCAATCAGAGCTAGCTTTGTCCGCTTCTATCTGCTGGGCACCCATGTAGCGGACTCTGCTCCCGAGCCTGATCCATACACCCATCACGACAGCCCCCCCCCCCCCCCCGCCCCAAGCCACATCTGTGCATTAATGCTCGATACATCACTTTTTTGTTTGTTTTGTACATTTTTGGGGTCCGTTTAATTTTCAGCCTTCAAACTCCAAACGTTCATTTTTCAATCTGATGTGATATTTGCTCCATTTCCCCAAAGCTTAAAGCCCTTGTATGAGCCACAATCTCAGCTCACCGACAGCCTGCGGTGCCCATACAGAAACATTCTGCAGAGGCGAACCGCCCGCAGGATAAATATTCAGAGTTTTGCAAGAAATACAAACTTTAGTTAGAACGATTTTCCAAACAAGCAAAATAGAAAAAAAATTAATCCAAGACCCAGCAATGACTACAATGCAACGCTGGGACGATGATGAAGCGTCCTGGCAAGCGTCTGGCGCAGGCTGATAGTCACAGCCACTTATCTGCCATCAGGAGATAACACTTCTTCCATTTTTGAAGCTTTCTGCAGATATGTAGAGAATGACATTTTACTTCTCACCTGCCCGGGCAAAATGAGGAAACTTTCTGATTACGGTTTATCGCTGCGCCTAAACTTTACAGAGAAAAAAAGGAAATGAAGAATTACCGTAATAACTAATATAGGATGTAGTCAATAGGACAGATCCAGCGCTATATCGCAGTACTGGTGTCCTATATTGAAACAATAGGGCACTTGAATAGGAAGGCACGAATGCTCTACATGATAGTATGGCGCATAGGCCGTTAGGGGGCCCCAAAATATGGATTTCAACCACAAGTACCTGTAGTACAGCCTACGGTGTGGCTGGAAGTCATCATGGCGGTCTGGGCCAGATGAAGAAAACAAAAAAAAAAAAAAAGGGGGACTTCAATCAGATAAGTTGTCTCCTATTATCACTGGTGGTAAGTGCATTGTAAATGGACCACTGTTGCCCATTACCAGCTGATCTTGAGTTATATTCAGTCAGTAACTGGCTGCAGCAGTCACATGTCCCTGTGACGTGATGTCATTGTTGCAGCTGAAAGAAACATGCAGCAGGGGACGAGGCACTGTTGGAATGGGATCTGCAGGGCATTGTGAGGAAGGGGGACTGAAACCTACTAAGCACTGTATTAAAAATTAATCTCATTTCCCCCCCCCCAGACCGCTGCTTTAATGAAACCGGATCTGTAATGCAGTATTAGCCAGAGGGCAATGCCAGTCTTCAAAATAAATACTAAGATCCATGCCCTTTGTGGTTTGTAGCAAATGGGAGTACAGCCCATCCTAAAGAGTGTACTAGAAGTGGCCTTCAGCTACAGTACATGCATGGAGCCGTTCGGCAACACAGGCCACATCCGGCTTTTTGGTGACACCCCGTAGAGTGAAAATCTATACTTATCATCTAGTGCAAGTTAGTAATTGGATGACATCAGGGCCAGACGGCAATGCCAGTGTTGAAATAAGCCCCAAGCTCCTTGGCTTGTGTGGCTTTTAGCAGCTCGTAGCCTAGAACAGATCCCATTCTGACCCGCTAGAGCTCTAGAGCGAGCGGAAGCCTCCCCAACTACAGGACCTTCTCTGCCGGCATCACCAATACTCCCCACGTGGCTCACGACAGATGAAAGCCAATGACTACCACCAACACAAGCACGTGTACTCAGATATCAGCGCTGGGGCCAACCACCTGAAGACGTGGCAATGCTTCCTACTGGGGAGGGAGACTTCTATGGCTCGGAAAGTCTCAGAAGCCCTTTCACTGCGGCACTTCAGCGGCTCTACAAGTAATTGGGAAATCTTCCAGAGATATTAAGAGGATATGTTGATATCTAGATACGGTCACGTGACAGGAAAGTGTTCATGCTACCATGGCAACCCCAGAGCAAGCACAATATCCATACAATTTCACGAGCGAGTAGATTTACAATACAATACATTTTTACAGACAGTTTGATATCGTCACTAGATATACACTACGCATGTATGGCGGAGGTCTAAATAGTGAGTACACAGCAGGCGCAAGAGTGGAGCTCGCTCTAGATGCGGAGGTTGTAGACGGTTACACAGCTGACACCCATCTGGCCATCTTACTCCTTAGATGCTGCTGTCAATGTTCACCACAGCATCCCGTCACCTGATCGGTTCACCCCAACACAAGATCACGGGGTGCTGAATGGTAGCTATGACAGCCAGGGGCTAGTGAAGACTCCAGGCCTGCCCTAGGAGCGCACCTATTGAGCCCTGCCTCCGGGTATAATAGGAGGACATAGCAAGCACAATATACTGCAAAACATCACTTCTGCGGTGTACTGTACAAGCGATCAAGAGATTGCATAATCAAGTCCCACTAGGGGACTAAAAATGTCATATGCGACCCAAAATGGTAAAAGTTAAAAAAAAAACAAAAACAAACACTACAGCTCGCCCCATAAAAATCAAGTCTGCACACAGCCGCACCGACAGTAAAATTATGGGGCTCAGGAGACACAAATGTGCCATCAAGAACTACAACTCATCCTGCAAAGCACAAGCTCTTGTACGGCTAGGTCACTGGAGAAGTAAACAGTTTTGGGTGCTGGAGGGCGGGAATGAAGACAAAAAATAAAAACCGCAAGACTTGCTGCAATACCTGGTTGTGGGGGGGAAGGAATAGGCAGCAGAGATCTGTTATTTCATCAATCATTCCATACCAAGAGCCCTGAAATGTTGCTAAGGGTACGTTCACACACAGCGGAATGTGGTGCGAATTCACACTGATTGGCGCAGATTCTGACATGGATCGGCGGCACATTTTACCCTTTCAATCTAAATCTGCACCAATAGTGCGGTTTAGGATACGGAATTCGGCACCAATTTCACCATGCGTGGATATACCAAAATAGCGGTTTCGTGGTATGTACACACAGGGCAGATACACTCTGGATTAGCCACAATGGATTGGTGTGCAATAAATGCACAGCAGCAGCAGATGAGATCTTAACAAATCTAATTCGCACATTATGTAAAAAAATGCGCACAGAATCAGCAGCCGATGCGACCACGCTGCGCAGCATGTCAACTGATACTGCAGGTTTTCACCCCTTGCAATGTATAGGGTGAATTCCACAACAAATGCGCAGTAACGTCTATGTAACATATGCAGATTTTGCTGTGTAATCAGGGCACAGCTGGAATTCCGCCCCATGCGGTCACACGCTAAATTTAACAGCGTTTTGGGCATAAAAATATCTATAGCATCATTTTTTTGCTTGCAATGTGCTGCTGGGGGCGGTCTCTGCGCAGAATCAGTCTCCTTCCCCCTCTGGGAGCTAATCTAGTCCTTACTTCTCCCCTTCTACAGCCATGCTGTCATGTACTACAGAGGCTGCTCCTTCCTAACCAGTAGAAAGCCATTTTATTGGCTACCCTGCAGTGAACAGAGGATGCTATGCAGATGCCCGGCTATGAGAAGTGACTGAACATGAGTCCACAGTAAGCATGCATGCCCACCAGCATGCAGTGTTGTACACTGAACACCAGGGGGCGCTGCAGTAAACGTCATAGCTCTTCACTGGACCATGTAAATGGTGACTATTGTTCATTTCCTGATCTGTACAATGAATATAATATTTAATGGTGGACCAACTTCTTTAACCCTCTTAAGGACATGGTCAGCTTTTTTTCTCTTGATTTTTGGGTTTTCCTTCCAATTTTTGAAAAGAATCAGAACTTCTTTTTCTATCCACATAGTTGTCTATGGCCGGCTTCACAGAGGAGAGAAGATACTGCGATATGTGTGTGCTGCCAGATGCAAAGATCTTGCACGAATATGAACCCCCTTCTTTGCGATGTGAGGTTCCTCCACTACAAGCTGTATTTTTCAGTGGTACCATTAATGTACTGAAGGAAACTTTTAGGAATTTCTAAGAAAGAAAAAATGACAGGATAGCTTTATTCTGCGGCTCAGTGCGATGATAAGTTTTTGCGCTACTTTTGAGAAATAAAAACTTTAAAAATATATTTTTTTTTTCTGTCGCCATCTTCTGACTGCTATAACTTTAATTTCCATCGATGGTGCTTTGTGTTTTTTTTTGGTACCACATGTAGGATAGCCGATCATTCATTGCATCCCTGGGAGCCTTCAGGGAGGTCCTTGGTTGTCGTGACAACCAAATGGCACCTTGCAATCTCATCCCGAGAGGGCCAGTCACGGCATTTAAAGGGTTAATAGCTACGATCAGCATGAGCGCTGATCGTGACTGCTCAAGGCTAGTGTCAGCCATCATAGACAGCACCCGCCATGTATGGAGCCGATTCGGCTCCAAATGCTGCTCCACACAAAGCCCGCCCCAGAGGGTGTACATGTATGCCTTTTAGGGTTAGGGATCAGTTTTGGGAAGCGGTGCAGGAGGCAGCTCGCACATTGCAGTGGATCACCCCTTCATCACAACATGCCAGGAGCTGTAGGAGCAGGAGATATAATATTATGCATATGGAGAATAGAAGACAACACTTACAGGGATCATCCAGTTTGCCAGATCTCCGTATCTAGACACCTGCATGGCACCCAACATGGTCAGATCCACGTGTCCCCTATGTGGAAAGAGCAAGAGGGAAAAGTCAGATAGGTATAAATGGGAGGTTACATTTGTAATGAGAATTACATTCAAGATGAACGCCTTCTGCAGCTTTAAAGAGCTATTCCAGGACTTTAACGTTTTCTATTGATGAGCGACAGGTCATCAATGGTTTGGCCGGGGTCCGCCGACAAGCGGATTCCTTGTGCTGCTGTTGCTATGGTTAGCAGAGGAAGCAGAA
The DNA here is from genome assembly GCF_035609145.1 of Eleutherodactylus coqui. Classification (NCBI taxonomy): domain Eukaryota; kingdom Metazoa; phylum Chordata; class Amphibia; order Anura; family Eleutherodactylidae; genus Eleutherodactylus; species Eleutherodactylus coqui. Next base: position 42,762,194 of record NC_089841.1, read on the forward strand.
AGCACCAGCCATAGCACAGTGGCCCAAGTTGGTATTGCAGCGCAGTTTGTTGATTTCAATGCAATACTAATCCGGGCTGCTGCGCTACGGCTAGCGCTTTCTGCCTTCTCTACTGACCATAGTGACAGCGGCACCACGATGCAGCTGATTGGCAGGGATCCAAGCAGTGGGTCCCGTCGATCATCTTGATGAAAACCCCTGTGGCAGGATATTGGGGGATCAAGTTCAACGTCTTCCAAAAGGGACACTGTCAGCACCTGTTAGCCCCATAAACATTATGGGGCTCAAAGGTTATGGAATGGGGAGTTTGGGGAGGTGCATGTCATACTCAGAGCTCTGTGTCCTGTAAAGTTTGCACATGCCAGCAGCTTGCCTCCCTGCACATGCCCCTCCCAAAGAGATGTATGGTAGAGGTGTATGCAGAAAGAGTCAAGCTACCTGCGCACACTGACTTCACGGGGACACAGCGCAGGAATGGGGTGCTGCAAACATACCTCCCCAGACTCCCATAATGAAGTTTATGGGGCTAAGAGGTGCTGAGACTATATTTTGGGACTTTGTTAACCTTTTTCTATTGATTACTGATGGGTCATCAAAAGAAAAAAAAGTTTACAAAGTCCCAAAACACAGCTTTAACCCTTTCCAATCCAATTACCCTGCCATCCGCACACTCCCTAGCTCTTATTTATTTTGGGTGGGAAAGCGGGTTTTCAATGGAGAGCTGTCCTGCATATTGTAACAGCCCAACAGCGGAGCTATGCAGGGAAATCTCAATGTTGGATGAGGTCAAACACTGGATTGGAAAGGGTTAAAGATGTTTAAGATCCTCCCATCCAATATGCTGCCAGACCTTACACAGGGGCTTTCATCCAGATTCCTGAATGATGCGCCAGCAAGCACCAAACGCTCCATTAAGGACGCCATAGAACTTGGAAGATAACATGTGGAGACTGTTACCGAGCTCCACAAACCACTCCGACACCAGAGTCACAGCTCCGAGTCCGGAAGGGATGGTTGCTGCAACTAATCTGCCACGTCAATAGACTCTTACTATGGAGTAAGAGATAAATGTACGAGGTACTCACCCTCTAATCATGGCGAACGAGTCGTCACTGGAGAAATAGGCGGCTCCTGGAAGGACTGTGACTGTTTCTTTACCTGACAGAACAGACAGTGTTTAATGGGAATGTTCATTGTTGCATTCAGAGCATGCTCCGAGCATGGAGAAACCAGGACCGTAGTACTGGGCAGTGGCTGCTGTCAGCTCTAACACTAACACTAACACTAACACTAACACTAACACTAACACTAACACTAACACTAACACTAACACTGTATTGACTGGATGAAGCCTGCAGTTACTGGCAGCACAGATATAGCATCCAAAGAAGTGATGGTAAAAGAGCCCACATGTTTACAGGACTATAAGCAATCACTGCATACATACATTACTTATGTAATAAACTCAGAGCTGTACTCACTATTCTGCTAGTGGAGTCACTGCATTACATACATTACTTATCCTGTACTGATCCTGAGTTATATTCTGTATTATACCCCAGAGCTGCACTCACTATTCTGCTGGTGGAGTCACTGTATATATACAATACTTATCCTATACTGATCCTGAGTTACATTCTGTATTATACCCCAGAGCTGCACTCACTATTCTGCTGGAGGAATTACTGTGTACATACATTACTTATCCTGTACTGATCCTGAGTTACATCCTGTATTATACTGCAGAGCTGCACTCACTATTCTGCTGGAGGAGTCACTGTGTACATACATTACTTATCCTGTACTGATCCTGAGTTATATCCTGTATTATACTCCAGAGCTGCACTCACTATACTGCTGGTGGAGTCACTGTAAATACATTACTTATCCTGTACTGATCCTGAGTTATATCCTCTATTATACCCCAGAGCTGCACTCACTATTCTGCTGGTGGAGTCACTGTGTACATTACTTATCCTGTACTGATCCGGAGTTACATGCTGTATTATACTCCAGAGCTGCACTCACTATTCTGCTGGTGGAGTCACTGCAGACATATGCTCAATGCTAAGAAGGATCCATGAGCTGAATTACAATTGTGCTGATAACTAATTGGTTCTCAGTCAGTTATTACATTTAGGGGGCAGTTCCTTTTGTACCTGCATTGATGAGATCAGGATCCACCTCGTCCTTCGTGGGGTAAGGACCCTGGAGTAAACATACATGCACGATATTTAGGTTGATGTCCTTTATTAACCAGCTATTCAAGAGCAAGGAGCGCCCTCCCTTCTATATCCACCCCTTGAGACAATCCCTTTAACCATCACAAAGAGCCCCACCCCCACTAAAAGGGAAGGTGGGAGGGAACTTATCTAAAACAGAATAAGTATTTAATTCAGAAACCGGACATACCAGGCCGAGGACGCCGTTTTCGCTCTGTAGGTGAACGGTGATATCTTTTTTGATGAAGTTGCTCGCCAGCATTGGGATGCCGATCCCCAGATTTGCTGGAGTGTCAGTTAAGGTGGAATGAACCGTTATAAATACCCAGAGCCTTATAGCTGCACCGACTGCCTTACAATGCCGGATCCCAATACTAGAACTTCTGGATGCAGAGCAAGCAATGAATCATCAGTGCTACGGGGTTGTCGCTAATATACCACATCTGTTACAGATGCCACAGAGTGTACTGGGAAAGGCCCAGCTTAATGTAGGACCTTCAGATAGCAAATCCGAAAACACAAGGGAGAAGCTCGAGTCTGGATTCAGGACTTCCTATCTGCTACAATCAGCAGGAGATCTCCTGGTTCATCCTTATTTCCTGCTTTTTAAGATGTTGTAGGGCAGTTGCTATGACCCACTGGGGGAGATCAGGGTCCATACTGCTCAGCCTTCTCACAGAGAAGAGTGTCTGACTGATTTCCCTCTCTATAAATACTTTTGGTTTCTGCAGTGTGGTGCAGTTGATAGCTGTGACAATGTGTTTTATCCAGGACACTTTGTTCTAGTACCGTGATGGCGAACCTATGACACGCGTGTCAGCACTGACACGCGTAGCCATAGTCGCTGACACGCGGCCGCTCCCCCGTTAATGAATACCGGCAGGGACCGCGGCTCCCCTGCCGGTATTCATTAACCAGCACTACTAACAGTGCTGATCCCGGTGCACACTGTGATGTCAGTGTGCACCAGGATCCTCCTCCCCCCATCCCCCGACGTCTCCTACCTGTTGGTTCCACGGGAGTGGCCGGGGAGAAGGCGTCCTGCAACACACTGACGTCACAGTGTGTGCGGGAGATCATCGCTGCTGGAGGGCGCCGGGCACAGGAGGAGCAGAGCATCCCAGCATCCACAAGGTAAGTACATGGGTCTGGGGGGGGGCGCTGTGAAGGGGCAGTCACCGCTGTGGGGGGGGGGGCAGGTAATGCTGGGGGCCGCTGGTGGGGGGCAGGTGCTGCTGGGAGGCGCTGTGGGGTGCGCTATCGCCGCTGGGGGTCATCATTACTGAGATAAGTGAGGTGGAGGCTGCAAGAGGCAAGTGTAAGGAGAATTTATGTGTTTATCAAAGAGAAGACGATCCCAGATCGCGTGCAGAAGTCTGGGCCCAGGAGAAATACAAATCACACCAGCCTGTGCGGTATCAGATGATTTCTAATTTATTCTAAGGTGTTCGAAGCTTATGTACCATAAATGACATCACAGGAAAAGTACATACCTCCAAGATTAATAAGAATACATGATAGGCTAAAACAAAAATTATTAACATAAGTTACACCTCTTAGGGCGCCCACCCACTGGCGATTTTTTTTCCTTTGCGTTTTTTCTCAAGAGCAATTAGTATTGAATGTGCTCCTGTCCACTGGCGTTTTTTTTTTCGGTCCGTTGCAATTTTTAACATAGGAACTGTCAGTTGCATATGTGTCCTTATTTTTCTCTTAATGCACCCATAAATGTCAATGGAAATGACCGGAAAAGGCGCGAAAAACGCTGCGTTTTTCACGCACGGAAATCGCAAACGCCAGTGGGTGGGCGCCCTTAAGGTGTAACTATAACATACAATGAAACCGTTATGAATTCAGGGAAAAGGAATGCAAGAGATACCAGAAGTCTGTCCTATTTCCTGTGGGCCTCATCTGTAAACATACATACATGGGTGGTCTATGAGACTGTCTTATCTCGTCTGTCTACCTCAGAAGACATGCAAGCCTATAGAAGGGTTTCGTTTAACCCCTTCACTACTTCTACTAGTACCATGCTATATATTTCTAGTCTACAATGCAATAAAAGAACAATTAACTGATACATTGATCTACAATTTTCTTAACAGCGAGGGCCTGTGCTATGGGTGTTTTGGGTTTATTAAATACAGTTATACATTAAAATTATACATTTTTGTTATTTAAACTATAAGTATCGCGAATTTATGGATTTTTTTCTCGAAGTGACACACCACCCGAGTTATGCTCGTTTTTTTGGCGAATTTTTGACACACCGAGCTCAAAGGGTTGCCCATCACTGTTCTAGTACCTAGTTCTAGTCCAGCCTTATCTCATCTGTCCAGTCAGTGTATCTTGCTACTTGGTTATTTCCTAGTTTGTGGTTTGTCATCATTGCATGTTTTGGTTCATATTTCAGCATTACTCGTTAGCCTCTTGTCTGCGCCCAAGAGTCCATCTGTTCCCGGGAAGAGTGTTTTAGGCAACTTAAGACTGTTTAGGAACAGTGGTGTCTGGTTGTGAGGGGCAGTGTAAAGGAGAGATTTAATGAGAGCCAGTGTTAAAGTGCATTCACATGGGCGAGTGCAAGATCGGTCTAAGAAACTAGCACTGATACTGCATTTGCAGGTTAGCGATTTTCTATGCAAACGTGATTCGTTTTAGGAGTAACACATCACATCATTGCAACAAGAAAAATAAATACAAAATTGCACTGCAGTCACATGAAACTTGCATTTACATTCAAGTGTGATGCAAATTTTTTATCCATTAGTGAATAATGGGCGATTCTTAAGCAGAAAATAACCCAAAAATAGCAAATGCAGCGATTTATCATTCTAGAGTCGGTGCGAGCGAACAATTGCTCATGTGAATTAACCCACTGAATTAACCCACGTGGGTTAGGCCTCACGTCCAGGAGCGGATCTGATCTGCAAAGACCCTCAAATCAAGCCGCCCATAGGGATACATGGGCGTCTGCAAATGCATTAAAGAATGCGGATTTGTTTTGAAGACCTTTTGGTCTGGAAATCAAATCGCAGTATGCTCCATTTTCCTGCAGATCCCGCATGAATGGCTTCCATTGAACTCAACGCAAGTCGTACAATCTGCGGGAAAACAGGAATTAAAAAAATAAAATAAAAGATACGGACGGGATGCAGGAGACCCACACAGGTAAATAGGTGTCCTCGACCACGGGCAGGGTAGGATTTCCCTGTGGGCTTCTGCATGCGGAATCCGACCTGGTCGTGGACATAAGGCTTTTGTGAGAGTTCCATCCAAGTGGCAACTGGATGGAATTTGCACAGGGGAACTGTTCCCGTGAATGCGCCCTCAGGGTTAGTTTTTTTTGCTGGTTATGCTACCACATCATCTGCTCCAGTCTTCGTTGTCTGTTCCATTATATTCACCATCATCCTCCTCATACTCTGGTGGCCATCACCCGTTACCCGGTCATCTAATGGGGAGTCTCTAGTATTCTGTGTGTCACTGTATTAATATTTTATTAGTTCTATTTCAGTTGTGACATCAGCGGGACTTCATCAGCGGTCATAGCAGGAAGTGGGA